>NC_083699.1:53549250-54189057 GCF_033118175.1 Dama dama
GCTTTGTTGCTCAAAGGGCAGAGCAAGTTTGGACTGTGTTAAGCACAAGATGAACCAGAGACGGGCCAAACTGAGTGGAGGGATGATAGAATTGGGGTTTTACAAAACGTTCCAGAAAGATCTCTTCATCTCCTTTCTAGAACTTTGATAACGGTGACTCTCGCTTGGACTCCAGTGAATTTCTGAAATTTGTGGAGCAAAACGAAACCGCCATCAACATCACCACCTATGCAGACCAGGAGAACAACAAGCTTCTCAGGTGAGTGGAATGAGGGGGTCAGGGTGAGGCCCACAAGGGGAGGCTGTAGAAGAAGGGATTTAAACCCCTTCCTACCTGCCAAGGAGCCTCCAGTGTCAAAGTCAATGTGAAGTAAAAGTAAAAAGATCTCTTCCGTGAACATTATGAACTAATATATTGAGCACCACTGATATCTGATCAAGGAGTTGGTGTTTTTGGCCAGAACTTGCAAGGAATAGAAGAAAGTAGTTTTAAAATTAATGATCACATCAGAGCAAAGTTGTTTCTTAGTGTTGTGGGTGATGTTTTAATGGTTCATATTCTTAAGGAATTACTTCAGTGTTCTATTTAATGATAAGTCTAAAATAGCTTTAGTTCTGATTTTTTTTTTTTTTTTTTTTTTTTTTTTTGTGACCCCATGGATTGTAGCCTACCAGGCTCCTCTGTCCAGATGGGATTTACCAGGCAAGAATACTGGAGTGGGTTGCCATTTCCTTCTCCATAGTTCTGATATTAAGATAATAAGTGCTATTTCATGTAGAGAACCCTAATTATTACAAATGGGAGCATGTTCCTCTCCTTTTCTGGTATTATTCCAGAGTAAATATTAATAAAAATTAACCCCTAAGTAAATATTAATAAAAATTAACCCTTAAGAATTAATAAAAATTAATCCCTAAATTAACTGTGGTTCCAGTATATTGGTAAGAATTAAAAATAGGAAGGGCTTCCCTGGTGGCTCAGCTGGTAAAGAATCCACCTGCTATGCGGGAGACCTGGGTTCAATCCCTGGGTTGGGAAGATTCCCCTGGAGAAGGAAATGGCCATCCACTCCAGTATTCTGGCCTGAAGAATTCCATGGTTTGTATAGTCCATGGGGTCGCAAAGAGTCGGACACAAATGAGGAAAAAAAGGAAAGCACCTGTTTGTTCAGAAGAATGCAAAGCATGAAACCCAGACTCTAGGGTTCTTTTTTAATGATAACCCATGGCCTTAAGGCTTCCCTGGTGGTTCAGATGGTAAAGAGTCTTGCTGCAGTATGGGAGACCGGGGTTTGATCCCTGGGTCAGAAAGATTCCCTGGAGAAGGAAATGGCAACCCATTCCAGTATTCTTGCCTGGAAAATCCCATGGGTGGAGGAGACTGGCGGGCTGCAATCCATGGGGTCACAAAGAGTTGGACATGACTGAGCTTTAAACTTTTACTTTTTGTGGCCTTGAAGTATAATATCTGTAAATACTTATTTTGATGACCTGAAATAAGATAATATTTTACAAATTCAACATTTGATCCTTATAACACTGCAGTGAAGGAGGGATGCTTGTCCCCATTTCACAGATGAGAAAACAGGTGCAGGAAGGTTGGATAACTAGCTCAAGGCCATTTGGGTTGTAAGTGATTGAGCAGGGCTCAAACCCAGGCCAAGGGGAGAGGGAGGGAGCTGGAGTTCTAGAAAACTTTTCTAAACGATCTCTTTGTATAATAAAAGAATGATAGTGGTGCTGCTGGTTTCAAACTCATACTCTTTCAAATCACACATTGTTTTCATATCATCTGTTCCTACCACTTCTATTTGATTTTTCCAGTTGGGTTGACTTGATACATTACACCTGGGGCGGGGGAGGCAATTGCTAGTGGAAGGTATATGCAGATGGTGAAACATTTGTCAATCCAAGTGGACAAAACCGTCCAGGAAACTTCAGTCATATTGGGAATATCATTTGAACAACTTGAATGATCTGACATCCCATATAATAAACTAAAGATTGGATGCTTACTGGAGTCCAGGATGCATGATGGTTGTAGAAGGTCAGTGTAGAAACTTTCTCTTTAAATAGTTTCTTTGGCCACCTTCAGAGGCCTAGGTATATGTAATCCTGATGCTTAATTCCTTCAGGAGGGAAGCTGAGGTCTTGCCGACACATTTCTCCTGTGTTTTCTTTATAGAGGACTCTGTGTTGATGCTCTCATTGAACTGTCTGATGAAAATGCTGACTGGAAACTCAGCTTCCAAGAGTTCCTCAAGTGCCTCAACCCATCCTTCAACCCTCCAGAGAAGAGTATGCTTAATCTAAGAAATAGCAGGTTATAGGGAATTGGGGGCATTTGGAGGGGGCTGTGGAACTCTCCAGAGCTTACTAAGAAAATTCCCTTCCATGATTCTAGACTGGGCCCCAGCCCATCATCTCTATGCTGAGGTTCAGGTCCGAAAATCTTTGGGTTGATAGAGGCATTTGTTCAGTTATGGTGCCTCTGAGGGACAAGCAGGTCTTGTCTGGAAGGTGGTGAGGTGCACAGACGGTAGCCAGGACGTCCTTTTCCACCCTTACCCTAAACCTTTGCCCCTTATTTCTGGTCTCACAGAGTGTGCCCTGGAGGATGAAACGTATGCTGATGGAGCCGAGACCGAGGTGGACTGTAACCGCTGTGTGTGTGCCTGTGGAAACTGGGTCTGCACAGCCATGACCTGTGATGGTGAGAAAGAAGGGACGGCAGGGAGAGCGCTGTCTTCATGAATCACCATGAGAGAAGTCAGGGTGGGGATGATGGAGAAGAGTGCATTGGCTGGGAGAAAAGAAACGATAGGGCAAGAGACCGGCTCACGCTTGGAACGTCAGGGTTCCCAGAGAGCAGCCTTGAGGGCACAGCACTTATGCTAGATGCACTGTGTTAGAAAGTCACTCCAGAGATTGGGAATAAGAAAGATTCAAGACCCAGGGCAAGATCAAGTGTTGGCAAGAGATTAGAGTGTAAAAGTAGTAAGGAAAGCAAACACATATTAGTGAGAATTACATGCATTTCTTGGAGTAGGAAATGGCAACCCACTCCGGTTTTCTTGCATGGGAAATGCCATGGACAGAGGAGCCTCGTAGGCTACAGTCCTTGCAGTCACAAAGAGTGGGACGCAACTGAGCACACACACACACGCATGCATTTCTTCTAAGCAAGTTACATATTAACCCACTTAATCCTTATGACAGCTTAGGAAATCCTCTATGTCAAAGACTTAGGTGATTGGAAGGCAGAATCACTTCTTGCCATCCATGCACAGCAGGAAAAGGTGACATGTTCATAAACATGTTTGAATTAAAAGAATTGGGTAAGCCCAATTTAACAGAATTTTGGTAAGCCAAAATAGAGAAAGTTGAGATAGTTGAGACATGGGCACGGCAGGTTGGGAGACATCAGACATCTGAGGAGGGGGGGACAGTGCCCAAGCCAGCATCACCACTAGCACCGTTTTACCAAGAGATCTTTCAGAAAAGGTTTCTAGAACTCTAGCTTGCACCCTCCCCACTTGGCCTAGATTTGAGCCCTGGCCCAGTCACTTACTACCCAAGCATGTTACTTTGGAGGTGTCCATTGCCCTGGGACACTTTATATTCAGAGAAATGTGGGTATTTCATTTCTCCTTCCGTAAGTTAAATAGGAGATGAAATTGAGAGCCTAAACAGTAGGTACTGGAGGGATCTCTAACTGGCTTCCCCCAGCCACCACTGCTCTGAGCCTTGATTCTTCTTATAGGAAAGAATCAGAAGGGGGCCCAGACCCAGGCAGAGGAGGAAATGACCAGATATGTCCAGGAGTTCCAAAAGCACCAGGTAAGTTGCAACCTCCATGCTGGTTCAGGTAGTCCTGTCACCACCAGGCCCGTCCTCCACTCAGACACTGCCTAATGCCCCAGGTGACCAAGGACATGTGCTCTGTCCCATACGGTAGGTCCTGAACAACACACCTATATACCTGTGCCATGCAGATCATGATACAGATAGTTCCCTGATGGAGTCGTTATAGAGCCAATATGCCCCAGCAGATGTAGATTACAACTTGGTAAATTGCTTTATAAGTTAGAATCAGGTGGGTGGTGGTTTGCATATAAGCATAGTCTAAAGAAGCATCCTATTTCTTGTCATGACCAGTGCCTGGATGCAAAGACTGTGAGCTCCTTGAGAGCAGGCTCTCTGACCTGCTCACCAGTGTAGCCCTGCATTTAGCACAGGGCCTGCTGTATCATGGGCTTCCCTGGTAGCTCAGTTGATGAAGAATCTGCCTGCAATGCAGGAGACCCTGGTTCAGTTCCTGGGTCAGGAAGATCCGCTGGAGAAGGGATAGGCTACCCACTCCAGTATTCTTGGGCTTCCCTGGTGACTCAGCTGGTAAAGAATCCTCCTGCAATGCGGGAGACCTGGGTTTGATCCCTGGGTTGGGAAGATCCCCTGGAGAAGGGAAAGGCTACCCACTCCAGTATTCTGGCCTGGAAAATTCCATGGGGTCACAAAGAGTCTGACTGAGCAACTTTCACTTATGAACTTATGAACACTGTTGTATAATTGGCTCTCAGTGAGCATGAAATTAGTGGATTTAGACCGTAGCAGAAAGGATTTGTTAAATGCCAAGCTGGCTGGAACATAGCCTAAGAATTTAGAGATTCAGTTTCCTAGAGACCTGAAAGGATAATAAGAATTCTGTTCAGGTTCTGTGTCATTAAGTTGAAGGCCTTCTTTTCCAGAAGATCCTTAGCAGATTAGTGATTCACTGATATATGTTACTGAGGGCCTAGAGAGAAAACCTAGATGAGCTAGACTCCTAGGACTGTCTTCACTGGTTTACCTGTAGTCCTAACAAAGGATATTGCTCCTTGAATCATCTGTCTGTAAACTGGGTCTGGTGATACAAGCCTTCTCCCTGACATGTAAGTTTTTAAGCAATGTAATGCTCACAGGAACTATTGAGATGAAATATGTGACTTGAGAATCAAGAATTATTTGTATTAATAGTAATTGCTCATATTTATTAATGGTTTTTCATGTGCATTTTGTCACTGATAGTGTAGAAACCTCGTGTCAGTTTTTTAAACAAATGCAGAAGCTCCTAGTCCTTGGCTTTTTCACATTTCAGCAGCCTTGAGCTTCCAGATTAGTAGAAACCCACAAAAGCAAAAAGCACTTAATAGGAATTCCTTTCATCTAAGGTGGAAAAATGATCAGAGTAGACAGTGGGGAGTGAATTATAATAGCTAACATTATTTAGTCTGTCCGTTTTATGTCAGTTGCCTCAGAAGCAGATGCTAAGGTAAGAACTTGAGTACAAGCAGTTTATTTGGGAGGAAGTCCTCAGCAAACACCAGAAGGGGAGTTGGGAAGTGAGCCCAAGGAGGGAAGAAATGATAGTGAGTGTGTATTCTGGCACATTACCACTGGGGGTAAGTGAAGCTTAGTCCTGTTAGAGAACTCTGGAAACAGTTATGGTACACAGGGGGCAGGGAGCCCGGCTATGCCTGCATGAGCTCCCATCAGCCACTACCTGAGAGCCGCCACCAGCAAACATGAACTCCCTGGCATTTCTGGCCTGTCAGCATGTGTGGGCAGAGTGGGCTTCAGCATCCAGAGAAAGCCTCAGGCAAAAAGATGCAGGTGCTGGCAGTAAGAAGCCAGCACTGAAATGTTGTACTGAATGTTGTACTGAAATGTTGAAGACAAGGGCTATGGACCGGGGCACTGACAGTGCCTACTAGATGCCAGACACTGTCGTTTTTTATTCCCTATTTAATTTTTTATTGAGATGTAATTCACGTACCATAAAACTCAGCCTTTTAAAAGTATACAATCAGATGGTTTTTAATATATTCACAAGATTGTCAGCCATTACCACTGTGTATTTCCAGATCATTTTCATCATCCCCAAAAGAAACCCCAAACCCATTGGAAGTCACTTATGTTCTCTCGTCTCCCAGCCCCTGGCAACCACTATTATACTTTCTGTTTCTATAGATTTGCTTATTATGGACACAAATAATTGGAATCATACAATATATGGCATTTTCTGTCTGACTTTTTTCATTTAGTGTAATGTTTTCAAGGTTTATCCTTGTTGTACCGTGAATCAAGACTTCATTCCTTTTTATGGCTAAAGAACATTTCATGGATAAATATACCACATTTTGTATATCCATTCATCAGTTGGTATATATTTAGGTTGCTTCTACTTTTGACTATGATGAATGAGACTGCTGTAAGCATTCTTGTGCAAGTTTCTGTGTGGACATATGTTTTCAGTTCTCTTGGGTATGTACCTAAGGAGTGGGATTGCTGGATCACAGGGTAACTTTGTGTTTAATCTTTTGATAAACTGCCAGACTGTTTTCCAAAGTGACTGTACTATTTTATATCCTAACCAGTCATATTCTAATTTCTCCACAAACTTAACCATCATTTGTCATTGTGGTTATTTTTTATTAGACATCCTAGTGGGTGTGAGATGACATCTCATTGTGTTTTGATTTTCATTTCCCTAATTATTAATGATGTCGAGCATCTTCTTATATACTTTTTGGCTGTAAGAATGTCTTCTCTGGAGATATGTGCCACTGTTAGAAGAGGTAGTATTTACTTTATTACTCTTTATTTTGTAGTTGAAGACATTGAGGCACAGAAGATTTCATAATAGTGCCCAAAGTCCCCCAGAAAGTTGCACCACCATGATTCAAGCTCAGGCAATCTGCCTCCGGAGCCTGTCACTCTCAATGCTTCTCTAAACTTGGATTCAAAACATCTTGTAGCACTTCCATGTAGCATCCTTTTTTTCATTTTTCAAATGAATATAATAATGTCTGACCTTATTGTTTCATAGGAGTTTAGAGTCGGCTCTTAATTTAGCCACAGTCCTATGCAACTGTGTCATGGTAAGACATGATCCTTGCCCTCAAGTTGTTCATCATCTGTGGAGGAGACAGACAAGTAAACAGAACTAAAATTCAGCATGAGCATGTTTCTGTCAATGCTGGTCTTGAAGACTAGATAAATGCCAATAATTTTTAAAAATATTTCATAATGATTATTTTCTCTTGCCTCTCAAAGGAAACAGCTGAAAAGTCCAAGAGAGTGAGCACCAAAGAGATCTAATGAGGAGGCATCTGGGAATGGTGTCTGGAGCCTGGCACCTTCTCTTCAATTTCAGCGCTGAGTCCAGTATATGCAAGTGTCTGCTACACCGCCAAATCACCTGTATTTGCTTATATAGCAATGAGTTTTATTTTGTCTGTTTGTTTTGCAATAGAGGAAATGGAGGTGGCTGGCTAGGAGGGGCAAGGCCAGAGCCTTCATTTCTAGGAGTGTTTGGGAGAAGCTGTCAGTGGTGCTCAGGGGCCGGAGGCAAGTAAGGAAAGTGAGTTGCATCAGGCCGGGAGAGTGGACCCGGATCTGGAACCCTTCTGAGAATAGCACAGCTGTGAACATGCTGCAGGGAGTGCAGGCAATGAGAGAGAGCTTAGCAGGCTGTCCCCAGGGGAGGGGACTGGGAAACTCGGCGAAGGAGACTGCACTCTGCTTCCTGCCGCCATCAGCATGACAGACCTCTAACATCTGTGCTTCTCCTCAAGGCCCCAGCCACTGGCTGTAGATACACGGCCATCCTGCTAGTTCCCCAGTGTCTGAGAGAGGGTGCCCCCAAACGATGCAGATACTTGTAGACTTTGAGCCCCTTAGAGACCTAACCAAATTTTTAAAATACTTTTTACCAAAGGTGCTATTTTTCTGTAAACTTCTTTTGGCAAGTTGATTTCATTCTTCAATTATTATCATTATATTATTGTTGTTGTTTAATATTTTATTTTCTTAACTAGAAATTAAGCTTTTGTAATTATTTTTCATTAGTCCTACATTTCAGAGATGGGGAGTTTGGGGTTCTTCCTTGTGCAGAGACTGCTATCACCCAGACATCCCCCCACCTGCCACATGCAGTCTGGAATTCTCCTGTGGTTTCCAGTGGGTCTGCAGTCTACCAGAGGAGCAGGGGGTGCCTCAGACAGAAGCTATGAGAAGTGTCCCCACACAAAGCCTTTAAGATCTAAAAAGCTAACTTGTTTTCATTTATTCTGATAGATCCATGCAAATCAGTATTCCAAAGGATGGAGACACGCGCAGCTAAGCAAGACTTAGATGTTCCCAGCCTATCAGTAGCTCATTGATCCTGCACTAAGTGGGAGAGTGACTCTGGCCCGTCTCTTCCTATTTCTGGGCCTTAGTTTCCTCAGTGAGCAGGTAGGAATGCATTAAACTATTGATTTGAGGAACTGTAAATTCTGTGGTTCTGGTAATAGGTCCAGAAGGAGAAAATGTGATTTTTCTCCTCCTTAGGATAAATGAAACCTTGTTTTTATGTAAGAATCAGATGACCAAAAACAAGATGACCAAATTTGACCTCGGACTGAATGGCCCCACGGGTCGTGCTATGATACAGGGCCCTCAGGTAAAGCCTACTCAGAAAGAGAGTGAGAAAGAGAACCACTTCTTTGTCTTCACTTTTGCAGTTCATCTTTAACCTTCTTGGGAAAAGAAATGACTCTCCCTTTAGAGATGAGGGAAAAAGAGGTTTACATTTTAAGACAGGGAAAAAAGTGGAATCAAATCCTAAAAGTGTGATTGGGGAGAAGTCAGTCATTTCTGTGTCTTTTGACCCCTGTGATAATTAACCCCATTCAATACCATGTTTAAGATGCATTTGGAATAACAAAATTAAAAACTTGACATAAGATCTCGTTTTCAGAAAGCAGATTACAGACCACCAGAGGGAAATCATGAGGGCTGTATTGCACAGACAACTCTGAGAAAGTTATGCTGAAAATGGAATTCCTTCTAACCAGGTTTCCTTTTTCTCCTTTGAAAGAAGAACATTCCACTTTGTTTAGAATTCTGAGTTTTTGTAAATCATCCCACTTAAAAGCTGTCTTCCAACCCAACTTATACAGTTTGAAATGCACCTCCCTGTCAAAGTGCCTTGGAGAGCTCCCAACAGCACATCTTGACCAAGTTTTACCAGGCTTTGGACACCAGAAGAGAGGGCGGGAGTACCAGTCTGTTTAAAGCAAGAAGGTAGAATGCCTTCTCACCAGTTACCTTTAGGTCAGTGGCTGCCATCCAAGATGACCCTACCCTGCAACTTTGAAGTCCCAAGACCTAACCTGCATTCCTCCTGTAAATAGGGAAGCTACTGTCGGCACCATAGAGTCACGTGATGATGATCATTCACAGAAAGCTGCTAAATAGCCTAGTTTGGGGAGTCTTGCATAGAGCTTTGCATGGAGCAAATAGAATTAAATCAGGTTCAGTTCCTCCAGCTGTCTAAAAGCACAGGGCTTAGACTGCAAGCTTCCTTGGGCTTTCTCTGTGTGTCTATGGTCTTTAAAACATATTATAGCATCTGTTAAGATTCAGTGTCCATGGAAACCTCATATGGCATGGCTCTGGACTCCATCACTGTTTTTGGAAAGCAGGGCTCCTCCACCTGCTAATAAGCCCATTTGGACCAGTCTGAATGTCTTTCCTTTTCCTTTACATTTATGTTTTTAAATAGTCAAATTTCAAGAAGCAAATTTGGACAGGTTTCTGTTGCCTGTGTGTTTGTGAAATGTATTTGTATTTAGTAGGCTTCCATATTGCATTTAACTTGTTTTTGTAACTCTTGATTCTTTTTTTGGATACTATTGATAAATAAAGAAATTAAAACAATAATTGTGTCATTTTCCTTCCCCTCAATTAAGGCCAAATAAAGTTGTGAGAGGGCTTCCCAAGGGCTCAGTGGGAATCGTCTGCAATGCAGGAGATGCAAGTTCAGTCCCTGGGTTGGGAAGATCCCCTGACATAGGAAATGATAACCCACTCCAGTATTCTTGCCTGAGAAATTCCATGGACAGAGGAGTCTGGTGGGCTATAGTCCAAAGCATCGCAAAGAGTCAGACATGATTGAGCATGGAGCAAGAGAGAGAGTTATAAGAACATTAACCATTTACCTTATAAAAGTTAATTTGAGTTTCAAGAGGCTTAAAAGAGGCCTGAAATGTTTATCCTAATCTTGGGACTGAAGCTGTAGAGGGGAAGGTTTGCTCATGGACTGATAAAACAAGTTTATTTTTTTTAAAAAAGCACTGATGGTGGGTCTGGATAAGAAGTGATGAGAAGTCTGGGAACATTCCTGTATTGGGAAGAGGTTAAACTAAATGACTCCTAAAGCTGCCAAGAATCTGATGAGACTGAAGGCTGATTACAGGTTAACTTGTATGAGAAGTCAAGCCTGGGAAGGTGGCACAGGAAGCTTATGAAGATCTGGTTGACTAACCTTAGTGGCTGTTTACCTGATACACATGATCCCATGGAGTAAACATTTCCAAGTGGACTGCATGTTGTCCGATCAATACCATCTTGGAGACACATGACCAATACTTGTTTTCCAACTGCCTGTCCAAATGATTCTTAGAGGTATCATTCCCATGACCAGTCCCCATGACCATTAATTCTGTCTTCCAGAAGAACACATTACAGTTGGTGAGGTTTAAGCTGTCTTAACAGCTTAAAGTTATTGAGTTAGACAAGGCTGTGGTCCATGTGATCAGATTGGCTAGTTTTCTTTGCAGCCAAAGATGGAGAAGCTCTATACAGTCAGCAAAAACAAGACCGGGAGCCGACTGGCTCAGATCATGAACTCCTTATTGCCAAATTTAGACTTAAATTAAAGAAAGTGGGGAAAACCACTAGACCATTCAGGTATGACCTAAATCGAATCCCTTATGATTATACAGTGCAAGTGGCAAATAGATTTAAGGGGCTAGATCTGATAGAGTGCCTGAGGAATTATGGACAGAGGTTTGTGACACTGTACAGGAGACAGGGATCAAGACAATCCCCAGGAAAAACAAATGCAAAAAGGCAAAATGGCTGAGGAGGGCCTAACAAACAGGTGTGAAAAGAAGAGAAGCAAAAAGCAAAGGAGAAAAGGAAAGATATACCCATTTGAATGCAGAGTTCCAAAGAATAGCAAGGAGAGATAAGAAAGCCTTTCTCAGCAATCAATGCAAAGAAATAGAGGAAAGCAACAGAATGGGAAAGACTAGAGATCTCCTCAAGAAAATTAGAGATACCAAGGGAACATTTCATGCAAAGATAGGCTCAATAAAGGACGGAACTGGTATGGACCTGACAGCAGCAGAAGATATTAAGAAGAGGTGGCAAGAATACACAGAAGAACTGTACAAAAACGATCTTCATGACCCAATTAATCATGATGGTGTGATCACTCACTTAGAGCCAGACATCCTGGAATGTGAAGTCAAGTGGGCCTTAGGAAGCATCACTATGACCAAAGCTAGTGGAGGTGATAGAATTCCAGTTGAGCTATTTCAAATCCTGAAAGATGATGCTGTGAAAGTGCTGCACTCAATATGCCAGCAAATTTGGAAAACTCAGCAGTGGTCACAGGACTGGAAAAGGTCAGTTTTCATTCCAATCCCAAAGAAAGGCAATGCCAAAGAATGCTCAAACTACCGCACAATTGCACTCATCTCACATGCTAGTAAAGTAATGCTCAAAATTCTCCAAGGCAGGCTTCAGCAAATACGTGAACCGTGAATTTCCAGATGTTCAAGCTGGTTTTAGAAAAGGCATAGGAACCAGAGATCAAGTTGCCAGCATCCGCTGGATCATCGAAAAAGCAAGAGAGTTCCAGAAAAACATCTATTTCTGCTTTATTGACTATGCCAAAGCCTTTGACTGTGTGGATCACAGTAAACTGGAAAATTCTGAAAGAGATAGGAATACCAGACCACCTGACCTGCCTCTTGAGCAACCTGTATGCAGGTCAGGAAGCAACAGTTTGAACTGGATATGGAACAACAGACTGGTTCCAAATAGGAAAAGGAGTATGTCAAGGCTGTATATTGTCACCCTGCTTATTTAACTTATATGCAGAGTACATCGTGAGAAACGCTGGGCTGGAGGAAGCACAAGTTGGAATCAAGATTACAGGGAGAAATATCAATAACCTCAGATATGCAGATGACACCAACCTTATGGCAGAAAGTGAAGAAGAACTAAAGAGCGTCTTGATGAAAGTGAAAGAGGAGAGTGAAAAAGTTGGCTTAAAGCTCAACATTCAGAAAACTAAGGTCATGGCATTTGGTCCCATTACTTCATGGCAAGTAGATGGGGAAACAATGGATACAGTGAGAGACTTTATTTTGGGGCGGTGGGGGGGTGCTCCAAAATCACTGAAGATGGTGACTGCAGCCATGAAATAAAAAGACGCTTACTCCTTGAAAGGAAAGTTATGACCAACCTAGATAGCATATTAAAAAGCAGAGACATTACTTTGCCGACAAAGGTCCATGTAGTCAAGGCTATGGTTTTTGCAGTGGTCATGTATGGATGTGAGAGTTGGACTATAAAGAAAGCTGAGCACCAGATAATTGATGCTTTTGAACTGTGGTGTTGGAGAAGACTCTTGAGAGTCCCTTGGACTGCAAGGATATCCAACCAGTCCATCCTAAAGCAGATCAGTCGTGAGTGTTCATTGGAAGGACTGATGTTGAAGCTGAAACTCCAATACTTTGGCCACCTGATGTGAAGAGCCGATTCATTTGACAAAGGCCCTGATGCTAGGAAAGATTGAAAGGAGGAGGAGAAGGGGATGACAGAGGATGAGATGGTTGGATGGCATCACTGATTCAATGGACATGAGTTTGGGTGGGCTCCGGGATTTGGTGTTGGACAGGGAGGCCTGGGGTGCTGTGGTTCATGGGGTCACAAAGAGTCGGACATGACTGAGCGACTGAACTGAACTGAATTTTAGTCATAATGTGTAGAAGTCTTGCTTCTCTAAGCAGGTCACCTTGATTGGACTTGAGGTATTACTCAGATGCTAATAAGATACTAAAACATTATCTCTGGTTGTGTTATTGCTACAAATTAGTGATCTTATTAGTCACAGTCTGATTCTTGAAACTTTCATTCTCAGAATTCTTAAGCCAAATATGAAGGATATTTTGTCCACAACCATTTAAACACTGGCTGGTTTCTGTCAATCTTCTACATGTGTGCTCTGCAAACACTTTTCCTGCTTTTATAGGCTGCATGTGTTCTGGAAATGAAAATGAGTTAAAATAGTCTGAAAGCATAATTCAGAAAGTAAGCAACCTATAATCAAAATATGAGGGTTTTTTTTATTAGAACAAATTACTTTGATTAACTTTAATTTCAGAGGGCCTATGTCAAGTTCCCATTGGTCCTCTTAAATTATTTCTAAAATAGGGGAAGGAGGGAGTGAAAAAAGAAATCATTTGAATGAGTAAATCTAAGCAGATATCCTCAGAGTCCTGGAGTAAATGTAGCGTAGATGGAAGACATGAAGAAAGTAAACCCTAGGCTATTGCTGCTGAAGGCTGATGCATGATGTAACTAGGAAGTACCATGTTACTGTCTGAATGAAAGGTCTTCCTGTCAATGGGATTTCATTTTTTATAATTATTTAACAATTATTTCTTATTGAAAAGCTAATATATGCACATCATAAAACAAAAAATTCAAATTGTGTCAAAATACAGTGAAAAAATGTATCCTCTTAGAGGGTGTGTACACTTATAGATTTGTTAATTGCCAGTTGTTCCTTCAAAGAAGTTTGTATGCATTTACTTTTGCATACAAAAATTGCACCAAAAATACATATACTGAACGTATACATTTTCCAAATTTTTTGCAAGCACTGTGGGCTTCTAATAGAGGAAAAATGGTAACTCATTGCCTTATTTTTCTTTTTTCTGTTTTGTATATAAATTTATTTGTATCATTTTTTAGGTTCCATATATAAGTGATATCATATGATATTTGTTTTTCTCTGTCTTACTTCACTTCGTATGATAATCTCTAGGTCCATCCATGTTACTGCAAACGGCATTATTTCATTCTTTTTTATGGCTGAGTAACTTTCCATTATCAGAGAAGGCAATGGCACCCCACTCCAGTATTCTTGCCTGGAAAATCCTATGGATGGAGGAGTCTGGTAGGCTGCGGTCCATGGGGTCGCTAAGAGTCTGACACAACTGAGCAACTTCACTTTCACTTTTCACTTTCACACGTTGGAGAAGGAAATGGCAACCCACTCCAGTGTTCTTGCCTGGAGAATTCCAGGGATGGGGGAGCCTGGTGGGCTGCCGTCTATGGGATCACACGGAGTCGGACACAACTGAAGTGACTTAGCAGCAGCAGCAACATTCCATTATATGGATGTGTGTGTGTATTTGTGGTGTATTTATGCCACATCTTTATCCATTCATGTGTCAGTGGACATGGAAGGTTGCTTCCATGTCTTGGCTATTGTGAATAGTGGTGCTATAATCACTGGGGTGCATGCATCTTTCAAAGTTAGAGTTTTCTCCAGATATATGCTCAGAAGTGGAATTGCTGGATCATATGGTAACTCTATCATCCTCTTATTTCCTTAAAACCAAATTCAAATGCCATCTTCTCCCTTATCTCTCCAGCTAAGGTAATTACTTCCTTTTCTGAACTTTCTAACTTGATATTTATCACCTCACTAATTTGCATTTTAGCTATTTGACGAATGTGTTTTCTCTCTTTCTAGTCTGTAAGCTCCTCAAACATTGGATTTGTGTTTGATTCATGTTCATGTTCTACCATGGTACCTGGAACATTGCTTTGCACAAAATCAGGGCTCAGTAAGTATTTGACAAATAAAAAAGTAAATGATGCAGTCACAGACAGTGAAAAACAAAGATAACACAGAAAAATGCACATCTATTTATGTAAATTTCTCTCCTTGCAAAAACTATATACATTTACATGAAAGCATATAAATGTATATATCTATGACTAAAGCTGTGAGTAGACACATCCCTTAAATTAAACACATTATTATTTCTGTTTTTATTCTAATTCAGACCTTCTTCTCAATGACTGACAGCAATAGTCTCTTAACTCATCTCTGTTCCTAGTTCTTCCCTTTCTACTATTCCATTGCCCTCAACCTGTACCTTCCTAAAGCACCTCTTTGATTATATTACTCCTTAGCTCAAGAATTCCAGGAGTTCTTGCATGGTAAAATCTGGAAAAAGCTGAATGCTTTGTTTTCTAAAGGAAAAGAAATCACAGTTATAACCAGTATTGTTGCCTTATTTTTAATTAATCTATTGTATTATTCCTTATGTGAGATTGAGCATCTTTCCATGAATTATTGGTCCTTGCTCTTTTCTTTCATTCCCGTCATTCATTTTCTATTGATTGTTGGCCTTTTTCTTACTGGTTTGTAATAGTTCTTCATAAATTATTATTAGCCGTTTGTTGTTAGGGTGGCAAGATCTGGCAGTAGTAGATCAATTAGAAGGTTACTTCAGGAATGAGGTGAGAAATAATGATGACTTGAATTAAGATAATGGCATTGGGGGTCTAATAGGAGGTTAAGGAGGTAACATTGACAAGAGCTGGCTAATGACTGGCTATGGGAGTTGAGGAGGCAATGGTCAAGAATGACCCTAAGGTTCCAACTTGGATGACTTGGTAGATAAAATGCCATTTCCTGGGGTTGGTAAGAGAGCAGGAGAAACCCACTGGCTGGGGAAGGGAGGAAGGAATGGGACATGAATTCAGTTTTGCACAGGTTGAGGCTGAGTTTGGAGAGATCTTGTGAATAGTTGAATAGGAAGGTTTGGGAAGAGATCTGGACTAGAGATAAAGATTTTGGAAAAGTATAGCGATAGTATTCCTTTGTATAGACAAGATGGTCTATGGAGAATATATCAAATGAGCGGAAAAAAAGAAAAGACAATGTTGAGTTGGGAAAGTCCATAATAAAGACAGAGAATCTTTTTGAGAAACTCTGGATATATGTATTTCTCCTGCTTTCTTATGGCATCGTTAACAAAAAGTGTACACAGTTAGAAGAATGGTACACTGGGTTGAATTCATAAGCAAAAATACAGCATGTAGAGAGTTCAGATGGGCAGTGGTGATATGGATTCTATAGACAGGTCAAAACTGAGAAGGAACCACTATGAATGTATGAAGTGGAGTAACACAACTTGCTGGAAAACAGGATAAGTAGATTTAGGAAATAGGAACAGGAAATGCACCCAGATCATGACCCCTGGAATGCATAGGTCTTAACTGACTTGCACTGGTCAGGTAAGAAACTTAGGAAACTTGATAATGTCAGGACCTATAAAAAGAATGAATTGCCAGGAAAATAAGAGACAAGACTGTTAATGGATAAAAATAAAATATTTAACCAGGAAACCCATACACAATTGTCAAGAGGATGAAACATTTGAAAGAAAATTTTGTCCTACAGAAGAGAAGGGACTTTATCCATAGGCCTAGCCTCATTCAAATTATATAAGTTAGCAGAATTTGTCATTTTCCAAGGAGCAGTGACAACTCAAAACAAAATGCCTGCTTAAAAATTCTTCCACTAGACTCCATAGTTAAACCAGGTAGCCAGTAATATGTATAATTTTACATATTCTTTGTCTTTTGTAAATGCCATTTTTAATCCCATGTTTCAGGGGTTACAGGTCTAACTGACCTGTATCATAACATTGTCCTCATTGTGACTGATAACTTTGTTGTTGTTTAGTCACTAAGTTGTTTCCAACCCTTTTGTGACCCTGCCAAAGGGTAGACCACCAGGCTCCTCTGTTCATGCAATTACCCAGAAAGAATACTGGAGTAGGTTGCCATTTTCCTTCTCCAAGAGATGTTGCCAACCCAGGGATCAAACCCACATCTCCCACATTGGCAGGTGTATTACTTACCACTGAGCCACCAGAGAAGCCTGACTGATAATTTACTGAGAAACAATATAATGTAATGTTTAATACCAGGCATCTTGAGTTTATATCCTGATCCTCCCCCTGCTCTTTACCTCTCTGTGTCTCAGTTTCCTCTTGAAGTGGCATAACAATAGTACCTACCTCATTTTTTCTTTTTTTCAAGGATTCAATGAGCTAATGTATGTGATATTTTCAAATCGTCTTTGGTACATAACAGTGCTGTGTAAGTAGCAAATTCCATCTTTATCACCAATTATTTTAATCTATTTTACAATACAGTCTTAAAATTTTCACAATGACTTTGTGAAAAAGATATTTTACAGATGAGGAACACACAGTTTGTAAAGTTTAAGGAACTTAGGTAAGACCTCACAATTAGCAAAGAACAGAGTTGGGATTCAAATCTGCATCCCTCTCTTACTCATTTTACCTTGCCATAATCCTTCCCTTTATTTTAAAAATTATTGCATCAGTATGAACCACTAATTCATCATTAATGTTCTCTATGTAATTGCTGAGCACATTTAGTAATTAATGAATTTTTTCATTTAGTTCTAATAATTGTCTGCATATCTTCTCACTTTTAAGTAGATGTGTGAGTACAGACCAGGCCTCTGAAGTTCCCTGAAGCATGACCCCCAGTCCAACTTGGTCTCCCCAGAGACGATGCATCCAGGGGTCACACCAGCCAGCGTGGGACCCCAGCAACCTGCAGTGCACACCCCAGAGGTTTGGCCGGGTAAACCTCTCTGATCTGCCTCCTTTTTGTGACATTCTATGGGGAGGTGTTAGAAGCAGACATATGTCTTATCCCCTTCAAAGCTACTTTATCACTGAATCCAGTAATTCCAAAAATTTGGGTATTAAGCCAACTAAAATCTCTGGTTCCTGGATGATTTTCTGAATTTCCTTTTCTCTTACATGCGTTTTTCTCCTCTTTCCCATAACCTAACCTTGATTCCTACAAGACCCAGGAAAGATATCACCCCCATCTCCTTCCAAAAGGAACAAAGGAGGAGATTTTGTACAAAAAGCATAGAGATAGGAGAGATTTGGAAAGTGAGTTTTAAGAATAATAGAGACTCTGAAATCAACTGGGCAAATCAGAAAAGTTCAAGAGTTGACCTCACCTTTGATTTTCTATGATTTTCATGGCCTTTGTTCAGGTATGCCAGAGAAGGCTTTTACAAATACAGTAATTCCTGTCCGTAATCACCTTTAGGAAGATGTCTTTCTCTTAACTTTGTATCGGTAGAGTGCCCATATAATAACATCAATACCAAAACCCAAAAATTCTGGCTTAGAGAAAACCTGCTCTGCCCTGGAGTCTCCAACAAATCGTCTGTCACTGAAGCACCACATCTGTGAGTCATACACAGAGCGGAACGTTCATGAGGTTTTTAATCATCCTTCATCTCACAGAAGAGATTGTTAAATTTTATTCAGAGAACTTGACATGTGAGAGGCATGAGGTCAAATAAAAGTAAATCTTATAAATAAGATAATTAGAGATAAAGAAACAAGAATTTACTAATCTACAGACCTACAAGAGATAAAACAGGGGATCTCCTATAGTTTTAGTCAACATCCAGTACACTGGGCCTGTTACCTCCTAATTTGTTATGTTTATGACAGATAGGTGCCTAGGACAAAGAGAATATAGTTCACAAGAGAAAGCCAGGAGCTCCTATCGCCAAAGGCAAGACAGCTTTGTCCTTGGGCAGATGTTTTCAAATCTCTTAATAGTAGTCATGTGTATGGGAATACTTCCTCCTTGTGAAAAAGAAAGAAAACATGGTAGACTGCAGTTGTGTATTAGAAGCAAAACCTGCATTCAGCTACAGTGCATTCCTGAAAGTCACACAGGAAAGAACAGTTGTGAAAAATGAGTTCTCTGTGTTCCTCCTAAGAGCAGCAGCCCTCAAAGAACTCATTCACCACCAGCAACTCTCCTTCATTTGTAAGGCAAAATTCTGCTTTACTCATTCATTAATTCAATAATAATGCTACTCATTCATTAATAATGTACTAATTCATGAGTTCAACAATAACGTTAGTGGAAAAATGAGAGGAGCAAAAAGAAAAAGGAAAATGAATGGGATGTTTCCCACCAACTTGAAGAAAGTGAAGGGAAACAGAAGCAAAATAGGCTTGGGGTTTTGGAACAGTACTCCTGTGTCTGTTAGGTTCGTGGGACAGAGACAGATCTGAGAGGAACCAACATCATCCGTCACCAGATCCCACCACATTCCAATATACGTTGGAAGGAACACATCTCAGGCCAAGGAATGACTGCAGAGTCTACTTATTAGCTTGTGAGCTTACAAGGGGAGAAGGGGGGAGGATGTTCCCAGGGTGTCCTGAGTCATACACAGAGCGGTTTGGTTGGAGGGTTTCAAAGTCTTATGACAGGATGAATAATACTGAATTCCAGCAATGCAGTAAGTTTGCACATACAGTGTGTTTGAGGTGCTTTAAAGAGCGTGTTTCTCCAGGGCAGTCATACTGCCTTTCTCCAGGGGTGCCAGGCATATTAGAGTCTATGTCCGTGGGGCACTCTTGAGTTGTAACATACACAGTTTAAGCCATCTTGCTTCTCTTTCTCCAACTTCCATGTTGTTACCCACAAGAATCAAAAGGGAGTCCCAGTTCCACGTGCTACAGGTAAGTCTGCTCCACCCTGGCCTCCACACCTCCATCACACAGAATGAAGAGGAGAACTCAGAACTCTCTGTGCTCCTCATAACACCCTCACACTTTTCCCCTCCACAACAATCACAGCTAGGCCATCAGAGTCTGCCTTGAGACCACCATATCTAATCTCATCAGGTTTGATTCCCAACTTATGTTTACCACCACTTCCCTGGTGGCTCAGTGGTAAAAAATCCACCAGCCTATGCAAGAGATACAGGTTCGATACCTGATCTGGGAAGATCCCACATGCCACAGAGCAACTCAGACCAGGCACCACAACTACTGAGCCTGTGCTTTTGGGCTCCCTGGTGGCTCAGATGGTAAAGAGTCTGCCTGCAACGCAGATGACCCTGGTTTGGTCCCTGGGCTGGGAAGATCCACTAGAGAAGGCAATGGCTACCTGCTCCAGTATTCTTGCCTGGAGAACTCTGTGGATAGAGGAGCCTGGAGGGCTGCAATCCATGGAGTCATAAAGAGTCGGGCACGACTGAGCGACTAACACTTTGGGCTTCCCCGATGGCTCAGCGGGTAAAGAATCTGCCTGCAATGCAGGAGACACAAGAGACTTAGGTTTAATCCTTGAGTTGGGAAAATCCCCGGGAGGAGGAAATGGCAACCCACTCCAGTGTTCTTGCCTGGAAAATCCCATGGGCAGAGGAGTCTGGTGGGCTACAGTCCATGGGGCTGCACAGAGTCAGACATGACTCAGAGACTAAGCACATACGTACAAGATGCTCCAGGACCTTCAGTGCATCTGAGCCCCACACGGCTCTTTCAGTTCAGTTCAGTTCAGTTCAGTCGCTCAGTCGTGTCTGACTCTTTGCGACCCCACGAATCGCAGCAGACCAGGCCTCCCTGTCCATCACAACTCCCAGAGTTTACTCAAACTCATGTCCATTGAGTCGGTGATGCCATCCAGCCATCTCATCCTCTGTCGTCCCCTTCTTCTCCTGCCCCCAATCCCTCCCAGCATCAGGGTCTTTCCCAACGAGTCAACTCTTCACATGAGGTGGCCAAAGTATTGGAGTTTCAGCTTCAGCGTCAGTCCTTCCAATGAACACCCAGGACTGATCTGCTTTAGGATGGACTGGTTGGATATCCTTGCAGTTCAAGGGACTCTCAAGAGTCTTCTCCAACACCACAGTTCAAAAGCATCAATTTTTTGGCACTCAGCTTTCTTCACAGTCCAACTCTCACATCCATACATGACCACTGGAAAAACCATAGCCTTGACTAGACAGACCTTTGTTGGCAAAGTAATATCTCTGCTTTTTAATATGCTATCTAGGTTGCTCATAACTTTCCTTTCAAGGAGTAAGCGTCTTTTAATTTCACAGCTGCAATCACCACCTGCAGTGATTTTGCAGCCCCCAAAAATAAAGTCTGACACTGTTTCCACTGTTTCCCCATCTATTTCCCATGAAGTGATGGGACCAGATGGCATGATCTTAGTTTTCTGAATGTTGAGCTTTAAGCCAACTTTTCACTCTCCTCGTTCACTTTCATCAAGAGGCTCTTTAGTTCCTCTTCACTTTCTGCCATAAGGGTGGTGTCATCTGCATATCTGAGGTTATTGATTTCTCCCTTTATTGACCCCATTTCCAACCTATTCCCAGCTTCTGAAACCCTGCTACTGTGCTCTCTGAAACTTGCTACCAACCATCAGCACACCCCTTTTGTTCTCAGCTCCTGTTAACATTTCCCTCACCTTCTGCCTCAAACTGAAATTTGACTCTGCTGAAGACATTCATAGACCTTCTTGGACCAGAACCTCCTTTCCTCCAAGGACCCTTTTTTCCATCTTATTTTAACCACCCTCCCCATAGTTGGGACTTAGATTTTGTCATTAGCAATAACCAAACCACTTTATTACCTCAATTTCAAGCACTGAAACTCTGCAACCACCACCTCTATCCTTCCAGCTCACTCACTATCTCTTGTTCCCAAGTCTAAAATACTTTGGAAGCCATTAAGACCCCAAACCCAATTATCTTACCACTCTTTCACTGTCTTTCCCATGCTTCACATCCGTCATCCTCTAATCTAGCTTAGATAGCATAATTGATCATCATTTTCATTTTCTAGCTCTCATCTGTCTTCCTTTGTCATACTTGCATGGCCAAATCCCAACATCTGGTTAACCTGACTCTCCTCCCATTCTGTGTCTACACACAAGCAACTGAATGAGGCTAGAGAATAACACACAACCATGCTGAGCATTCTCACTTCAAACTTAGACAGCCACAACCTCAAAAGTGCTTTTAGTACTGCCCAGGAAGCCTGCTACTTTCCTTGGGTTATTCTCTCCTGCTCTCCTAGTGGTCCATTTCTTCCTTTCTTCTCACACCTTCAACACCACCACTTCCAGCCTCACAGTCACCTGATGATTTGTCCCCTGTTTCACTGAGAAAATTAGAAGCAAGCAGAGGACAATTTCCACAAGCTCCCACTACCACAGTATCTAGCTACCTGCATCTTGTTCCCATACTCTGTCGACCCTTTTACATAGTCCTACCTAAGGCAAACCCTTAGATATGTGCATTAGACCCATCCCCCCTGCCTACTCAGAGGCATTACTCAGTAGTTCTTCCCCGTCTCCTGCATCATCAACTTTACCCTCCCTATTTGTTCATTATCAGCATACACAGTGTTACTTCTGTCATCTAAAAAAAGAAAAATGAGACCCTCTACCTTTCTGCGTCATACACATTCCTCTGCTGCTCCCCTTTGAAGCAAACTGTCCTCCATGTTCCCTCTCCAGGGATCTATTCTCAGTCCTTATCTTACTTGACACACCAGCAACTTTTCAAAAAAGCTTTATTTAATTTCTTTATTTATTTTTGCCTGTGCTGGGTCTCCACTGCTGAGCACGGACGTTCTCTAGTTGCAGTGAGCAGGGGCCACTCTTCCTTGTGGTGCACCGGCTTCTCATTGGAGTGGCTTCTCTCACTGAAGAGAAGCTCCAGGTGCCCAGGCTTTAGTAGTTGTGATGCATGAGTTTAGTTGCTGTGTGACATGGGGGGTCTTCCCAGAGCAGGGACTGAACCTGTGTCCCCCGCATTGCAGGTGGATTCTCAACCACTAGAGAGAAGCCAGAGAAGCCACTTCAGCAGCTTTGACACAGCTGATCACTCCTTTCTCCCTGAAACATTTTCTTCATTTGCCTTCCAAGCCATGACACTTCCCTAGGTTCCCTTCTACTTTACTGCCCACTTTTTCTAATCTTCCTTTGTTGGTTTCTCTTCACCGTCCTGACCTATAAATGCTGGAGAGTTCCAGGATTCAGTCCCTGGACCTCTATTCATCTCTATGACTGTCCCCTTGGTGAGCTCATCTAATTCCATAATTTGAAATACCATCTGTATGTTGACAACACCCAGGTTTACATTTCAACCCTGGATTTCTAAGCCCAAATTTCATATTGAACCACCTACTCAACTTGGCCCCTCAAATGTCTGAAATGGACATCTCTAACTTAATTCATCTCAAACTAAACTCCAGACTTCCTGATTATTATAAATGGTAATATCACACTTTCAGTTGCTCAGGGCAAAAACCTTAGTCATCACTGACTTCCCCCTTTCTTTCTCACCCATCATCCAACCTGTCAACAAATTCTATCTGCTTTACCTTCAAAAATATATACCTAACTCACTCTCTTCTCACCACTTCCACTACTATCACCTTAGACCAAGCCATCTTCTTCTTCTCCTGGATTATTACGATTTCCCAGCTGTCACCCTGCTCCCATGCTTGCCTCTCTTGGGTCTTTTCTCAAAAGCAGCCAGAAAGATACTTTAAAAATATAAGACAGATGATCTCATTCCTATGTTCAAAACCCTCCAGTAGCTTTCCATCTTTTCCCATAGTATGAGCAAAGTCAAAACTCTTACAATGATCTATAAAGTGCCACACAGTCCAGCCTCCTGTTACCTACCTGATACTCTCTCCTACACTTTCCCTTGCATTCTCTCCATTTCAACCACTGGCCTCCTTTTTGCCCCTCAAACCACCAGCCTTCGCCCATCTCAAGGCCTAGCACCCTCATCTCCTCCAAATGTTTGTTAAAATTTAACTTATCAGTGAGGCTTTCTCTCGATTGTTATTGTTGTTCAGTCACTAAGATATATCTGATTCTTTGCAACCCCATGGACTGAAGCACACCTGGCTTCTGTGTCCTTCACTATCTCCTGGAGTTTGCTCAAACTCATATCCATTGAGTCAGTGATGCCATCCAACCATGTCATCCTCTGTTGCCCTTTTCTCCTTTTGCCTTCAATCCTTCCCAGCATGAAGGTCTTTTCCAGTGAGTCAGCTCTTTGCATCAGGTGGCCAAAATATTGGAGCTTCAGTTTCAGCATTATCCTTCCAGTAAGTACTCAGGGTTGATTCTCTGGATTGCCTATTTTAAATTGGAACCCTCCCCCCCACCCCTTACTCCCCTCTTCCCAGTCTTCCTTCCCTGCTTTCTTTCCTCTAGTTGACTCTTCACCATCTGATATACTACACAAATATTTACTTTATATTGAAATGTACATACAGCAAAGTGCATATAAGTGTCCAGCTCAATTAATTTTCACCAACTGAATACAACCATGTAACCAGCATCCAGATCAAGAAAAACAGCATTACTAACACCTCCAGATCCTCCCATATTCTAACTTGTAGAGTTAGATCCCTCTTCCACACTCCAAGGCTAACCATTATTCTGCCTTCTAACAGCATGGGTTAATTTTGCTTGCCTCTGTATTTCTTATAAATGGACGCAAACCATGACAGACTACGTATTGTAATAATCTGTCTATTTCCTGCTTATTTTGCCCCACTACTAGTGCGTGAGCTCCACAAGGGTAGGGATTCATTTCCTTCATTGCTGTATCACCAAAGCCAAAAGAATATCTGACACAGAACAGTAACCCTGCTCATATTTGATAAATGAATGAAATAGTGGACAAACAGAAATGAGAGTAGGAGAGTTAAGAAGGACTTGAAGTCTGAACGAAATCTTGAAGGATGAGCAGAGTCCATGAGGCAGTCCAAGAAAGGCATTCCAAGCTCAGGCAGAGTCTCTACAAAGGCTTGGCAGAATGAAAAAGTAAACAGAATCTAGAAACCACAAGGAGTCAGTAAACTGAGAACAATGAGCAATAGCCGTTGTATTGAAAAACAGAGACCTAGGAGACAAGAAAAACAGGCAGATGCCTGATCTCAAAGGGCTGTATGCAAACAAGTTCCTGAAAGGAGATGAAGAAAAGTAAACTCTTGGGGTCTTTTAGGCATTTCCAGGAATTTTTTAAGTGTTGAAATTTAGGGAGACGTGAAACAAGGACTCCTTGAAAGTCAGTTCACTCATAACTTATCTTAGTGTCTCAGAAGAGAGTCTGTGGCCATTATGGGAGTGGGCAAGGCGTAATAGTATGGGGAATAAGCAACTGCTTCTTTTCTTTCCTTTAAAGGAAAGAAAAACTCAAAATAGGATATTTAATTCACTGTGTCTGTCTAGTTAGTCTTGTTTTCCTGGAATGAGCAAGGAGCCAGGAGCCTTGCTCTCCTTACCTGGCTTTGAGGGGATGGCACCCCATCCTCAAAGTGGAGGATATTCTGAGCATCTCACCTCCCCTAGCAGCCAGTTTCTACATCTGTGAGTTTAAATCACCTGGAGGCCTTATTAAAACACAGATTATTAGACCTACCCCAGAGTTTTTGATCATGAGGTCATGAATGGGGCTTAAATAACTGCATTTCCAGCAAGCTCCCAGGTGGTGCCAGTGTTGCTGGTTTGGGACGCGGCTTTGAGAACCACTACTCTAGCCGACACTAGCCTCCTAAGCCAGGTGAGAAGGCCTGCATGCCCCTGCTGCACCCAGCTCCCTCCATAAACAACTGCCCTCACTCTGCGCTGTTCACTCATTTAACCTGTGTCTTCTCCATTAACCTGTACACTGAATAAGGGCAGGAGCTGCATCTATCTTGTTGAGGTTCATGGTGCAGTGCCAGTGTCTGGACCTGACTAAGCATTCTACTAATATTTGAATTAATAGATGAATGACTCCAACTGGCTTCCCAAAGAAAGAACAATGGTGCGGATTGTGACCTCATAGTGAGGATGGGCTCTCCAAAAACCATGGTTCCAGTCCCCTATCTTCTACAGAGAAGCACAGAGAATGTGCAAGAATGACAGTTCTGTAGTTTTTTTCTTTCTCTTCTTCCAGTGAAGTTTGCATGCTCCCTCCCTATCATCTCTGAGTTTCAGCTTCCCCATCTATTAAACGTAGGGTTGCCAGATAAAATATAGGACACCCATTTAAATTCAAATTTCAGGTAAGTAGTTCATCTCTTTTTGGCATAGGTATGTGGCAGTAATTATTATCACAAATTTAAATTTAACTGAGCATCCTCTATTTTTATTACTAAATCTAGCAAACCTACTTATATGTGGATAATAATATTTCTTACCTAATAGGATTCCAACGAGGATAAATAACTAATTAAAATGTAGAATAAAAAAAACCTGAAAAGCCTTAGAACAGCACTGAAGACGAGTAAGGACTCTATGTATTTACTATTATTTTTTTATAGCTATACAACACGGACACACACACACACATGCACCTGGCTATATAGTAACACTTCAGTTGCCTAGTCCAGTTCTGACAAATTTTTAAATGATATTTTGAAATCTTCATGTCTTAACTTATGACTTCCATTTTATTATTTCCTCCTTAGGTTCTATCATTAACCTAAGAGAATCTCAGGAACAGCAAATCAGCAATTTTATAAAAGTCCTTTAAATATTTAAGGCCAAAATGACATAATCTTCTAATCTTTTCTTCTTAAGATTGGGTTCTAACTATTTGAACTGTTACTGTATGAACCTGATCCTTTTCTCTAAAGCCTGTATGGTTCCTCTACATTTTATTTTTTCTTTAGCTAGAAAAATATGTTTATTATAATAAACTCATAGGGAGGAAAAAAGATTATTCTTTCTTCTTGCAATATTGTCTGATTGTTTCATAATCTGTACATATAAAAAGTAAAATAAGCATCTGCTTTTGTTTTTTTGTTTTTTTTTGGAGTTTCCTTTTCTTGTTTTTGTCTTTTTATACTGAGACAATTATGCCTGGTTAGCTTATTTAGAGCATGATTTTTATTTAAAATTTTGCCCATTATTAGTCAGTGATTTTATGGCTCAGAAGCAATGCATAAAGGGCACAATCTATAATCTTACCCTCTTAAAGACAAGCCCTTTTAATATGTTGATATAATAAAAATAATAAGAAGTGTTAGGTGTACATTGTTCCATAAACTATGCTAGGAACTTTTAGCTTCACGAAATCTTTTCATTATTACAGTAATGCCATGAGAAAATTACTATCGTTATCAATCCTCAATCTTTTCTGCTCTGGTTGCTGGACAATTGCTCCACTAAGCACCTCTTGCCGATGTCACAAAAGACCTGCTAGGCGCTAAATGAGATAAACCTTTTCCGTCTTTATTGTCTAACTTGCCAACACATGTTGCATTCTCTCCCTCCCTCCATTCCTCTGTCACTCTTTTGTCTGTCTTTATTGTCTAACTTGCCAACACATGTTGCATTCTCCCCCTCCCTCCATTCCTCTGTCTCTCTTTTGTCTTTCTTCCTTTCCTTTCTCTTTCTTCCTCATTTTTCTCCTCTTTATCTTTTTTGAGGTAGGGTGGATGAGTCATTACACCCTTCAACAATACAACAGTAACAAAATTAATATTAAAGTTGATTTCACTTCTTTAGTGTGCCATGCACCAGTCTTTTTCCCCTCCAAATTCACTTAACCTCAGGGCTTCTGCATTTTATTTTATATATATTTTTAAAGTATGCCTTTAAATAAATGGAAAGATATCACATATTCACAGGTCAAAAGACTTAGTATCATTAAAATGGCAATGTTATCTATTGCCTATCAACCTATCAACATGATAGCACCTATCAACACTATCCCTATCAAAAAGTCAGCTTCTCTTTTGGTCAGAAGTTGAGACACTGATCATAAAATTTATATGGAAACTCAAGAGAAACAGGATAGCCAAAAAGAAGAATAAAGTTGGATAACTCACACTTTACATTTTCAAAGCTTATTTAAATGGATAGAATTAGAATAGAATAGCAGAATAAAACTTAGAGAATAAAAAAATATATAGAAATTAAACAACACAATCCTAAATAACCCAATTGGCCAGAAAAGAAATCTTAAAGGAAATTATAAAATACTTTGACATGAATAAAAATTAAACATAAAATACCAAAACTTACAGGATGCAGATAAACCAGTGCTCAGAGGGAAATTTACTGCTGTAAATACTTATAAAATACTTATAAAAAGGAAGAAAGATCTCAAATCAATAATCTAAACTTCTACCTTTAGTTTTTAGAGAAAATCAGACTAAACCCAAAATAAGCACAAGGGAAACAATACTGAAGTCAAAGTATTTATCTCCTTATGGAAGGAGAAATTACAGAATAGAAAAATAATAGAGAAATAAAACTAAAAGTTGAAGAACTGAAGAAAAATTAATACCAATCTTCACAAATCTTCACACACAAAAAATAGACGATAAGGGAACATATTCAGTTGAGAAGAGTAAACTACAGGCTAATATCTCTAAAGAATATAGATGCAGGGACTTCCCTGGCAGTCCAATGGTTAAGACTCCTGGCTTCCACTACAGGAGGCACGGGTTAGATCCCTGGTCGGGCAACTAAGGTCACACATGCCATGTGCCACATGGTCAAAAGAAAAAGAATATGCAAAAATCCTCACAAAGATACCTATAAATAGTGTATAAAAAGGATCATGTGTGTGCTGTGTGCTTAGTTGCTCAGTCATGTCCAACTTTTTGCGACCCCATGGACTGTAGCCCGCCAGGCACCTCTGTCCATGGGGATTCTCCAGGCTAGAATACTGGAGTGGGTTGCCATGCCCTCCTTCAGGGGATCTTCCCAACCCACGGATCGAACCCAGGTCTCCCACATTGCAGGAGGATTCTTTACTGTGCAAGCCACCAAGAAAGCCCAAGAATACTGGAGTGGGTAGCCTATCCCTTCTCCAGGGGATCTTCCTGACCCAGGAATTGAACCCGGGCCTCCTGCATTGCAGGTGGATTCTGTACCAGCTGAGATACCCAGGAAGCACAAAAATGATTATGTACCATGACTAAGTGTAGGAATATAAGATCAGTTCAATATATAAGAAATCAATCATATTAATCATATCATATTAATATATCATATTAATAGAATGAAGGACAAAGACCACAGGATCTCAAGAGATGCACAAAAAACATTTGACAAATCCTAAATTCATTCTGTTGAAAAGCATTCAGCAAATTAGCAACAGAAGACAACATCCTCAACCTGATAAAGTCCATGTATAATAAACTCCAGCTAAAACTATATTTAATAATGAAAGATGGAAAATTTTGTCCTTATAATTAGGAACAAAACAAGAATGTTTGCTATCACTTCTACTAGTCAGCAATGTACTGGGGGTTCTAGGACAGTTAGGCAAGAAAATAAAATATAAGTAATCAAGATTGGAAAGGAAAAATAAAGCTATATCTATTCATAGATCATATGATCGTATAAATAGAAAATACTAAGGAATCCACAAAAAGAACACTATTATAACTAACGAACAGATTCAGCGAGGTTGCAAGGTACAAAATCAATATAGAAGACTCAGTTGTATTTCTTTTGCTAGCAAAGAACATTCCAAAAATAAAATTAAGAAAATTGCATTTACAAGGCATGAAAAGGTATAGAATATTTAGGAATAAATTGAACAAAAGTACAAGGTTGATACATTGAAAACTACATCACTGAAAGAAATTAAAGAAAAAGCAAATAAATGGAAAGACATCCATGTTCAGAGACTGGAAGACAATATTGTTAAGATGGCAGTACTCCCAAAGCTGATCTATAGACTCAACACGTTCTCCATCAAAATCGCAGGTGCCATTTTTTCAGAAACTGACAAATTGATCTGAAAATTCATACAGAAATGTCAAAACAAGAACAGTCAAAACAATCTCATAAAAGAACAAACTTGGCGGACTCACACTTCACTGTGTCAAAACTTACTAAGAATCTACAGTTATCAAGACAGTGTGGAACTGGCATGTGAATAGATACATCAGTTCAGTTCAGTTCAGTCGCTCAGTCGTGTCCAACTGTTTGCGACCCCATGGACTGCAGCACGCCAGGCCTCCCTGTCCATCACCAACTCCCGGAGTTTATACAATAAAACAAAATTGAGAATCCAGAAATTAGCCCTGATTTATCATCAATTCATCTTTGACAAGGATGTCAAGACAATTCAATGAGAGTGCCAATGAAAAAAAATCCAGAAAAAGAGATGGCATTGTAGATAACTATACTTCAATTTAAAAAAGAAATGGAAAATTTTATTCAAGCCAAACTGAGAATTATAACCCAGGAAGCAATCCTTCAGAAAGCTCTGAGGACTCTTCTGCCTATGTATTACTTCCTATATAGAAGCTGTGCTCCAACTCTTTGGACTGCTGTTTCCTCTCTCTCACATGCTGTGGTTACTAGAAGAGAATGGCAAAAGTCCCTGCCAGATCTAATCCTCCAAGGAAAATAGAAGGAATTAGCTCATGTGCAAGTGTCTTCATCACCATCACTTTCCTCCTGGAAGGAGAGGCCCATGGGGCCACGAATGGTAGCACAGATCAGTCACTCTGCCTGAGGCTCTGGATATTACAACACAAGGAACTTAATGCCCATGAGTCAACCATGGTAGAGTGGAAAGTACTCAAGCCTTGAAATAGTTAAGTCTGGATTCAAATCCTAGGCTCTATCACTTTCAGTTGTGTAGCTCTCAGTAATTTATCTTCTCTCAGCCTCAGTTTCCTCCTCTGCCAAATGGGGTAACATTAGCATCTACCTCAGAGGTATGATACTTTGGCCACCTGATGCAAAGAGCCAACTCATTGGAAAAGACCCTGATGCTGGGAAAGATTGAAGGCAAAAGGAGAAGAGGGTGTGGGTAGCAGAGGATGAGATGGTTAGATAGCACCACCGACTCCATGGACATGAGTTTGAGCAAACTCTGGGAGACAGTGAAGGACAGGGAAGCCTGGCATGCTGCAGTCCATGGGGTCGCAGACAGTCAAACACCACTTAGCAACTGAACAACAACAGAGGTATGGAAAGGGACATGGGTCCACCCTATGTTCCTTTTCTTATATGCTTTATAAAGACTTTGAACCCTTCCTTAAAGAGTTCAGACACAGTTTAGAAGAAATAGAACTGACACACAAAAAATTATCCATCAAATTTTCCCTCAAGGAGCTGCAGGGTTCAGCAGAGCACAGTTAGATAGCAATGTTAAGACTTTCCAGGGTTCACGAGTGGAGCAGCAACTTCATTTCTAGCCTATTACTTATCGCACATGGGTTCCCCTTCTTAGATGCTTTAAATCTGTTCACGGAGTCTATAATCTTAGATACACAAATGCTAAGTGGTATAAGAAAATAAGGGGTTCCCTGGGAGTTCAGCTGGTAAAGAATCCACCTGCAATGCAGAAGACGCTGGTTTGATTCCTGGTTCAGGAAGATCCTCTGGAGAAGGATAGGCTACCCACTCCAGTATTCTTGGGCTTCCCTGGTGGCTCACCTGGTAAAGAGTCTGCCTGCAATGCAAGAGACCTGGGTTCGATCCCTGGGTGGGGAAGATCTCCTGGAGGAGGGCATGGCAACCCACTCCAGTATTCTAGCCTGGAGAATCCCCATGGACAGAGGAGCCTGGAAGGCTACAGTCCATGGGTCACAAAGAGTTGGACATGACTGAGAGACTAAGCACATATGAAAATAAAGTACATGAATTTTGGATTCAGAAAGAATGGATTTGAATTCTAACTCATATGCTTATTAGCTATGTCCTTGGTCAAACTATTTGCCATCTTGGTTCCTTCACACAGGAGGGGGACAGCACTAACAATTACCTTGCAGGTTCAGGGCAATGACTTAAAATGACGTAAGTAGAGCGCCAGGCACGGGGTGAGAGGCTGATAAATGGCAGCTATGCCTACTCAGCAGAGAAGGCAATGGCACCCCATTCCAGTACTCTTGCCTGGAAAATCCCATGGATGGAGGAGCCTGGTGGGCTGCAGTCCTTGGGGTTGCGAAGAGTCGGACATGACTAAGCGACTTCCCTTTCAATTTTCACTTTCACGCATTGGAGAAGGAAATGGCAACCCACTCCAGTGTTCTTGCCTGGAGAATCCCAGGGATGGAGGAGCCTGGTGGGCTTCTGTCTATGGGGGCCACACAGAGTCAGACACGACTGAAGTGACTTAGCAGCAGCAGCAGCATGCTTACTCAGACTGTCACATCATAAAGCTGACATCCTTACCAGAGGGAGAGAAGCCTCACCAATAGTAACAGCCACACTGATCTGGATGAAAGCTGTCAGTCCCTGAAGTGTGGCCTTTTTTCAAACCCAGAGAGATTCCACCTCATCACCCTCCCTTGCCCAAAGCTATAGGCTTCTGTCCCTGAGTTTCTTTAAATCTCCAAAGTGCCCAGAAGTGACTGATACATTTGGCATTTGGTGGATATTACTGAATGATGGCTTCTTTGTGGTGAAATACATCCTGCTTGAACTCACTTACTTGGGTACTTGCGGATGATTCTGAAGGGCTGGTTGTTCACATCTGTCTCTGTTGTGTGCAGACATATTTCTCATTTAACTTGATGGGGTATTTCAGGACAGAGAACACCCTGTAGAAGCCATTCATCTGCTCCTCCAGGACCTCCACTGTACTGCGGTTGCTTAGGTCCCTCTCTGCCAGGTGACACTGGGCATGAGGTACCAGCCCTTGGAGACGCATGTGGCCATGTCCTCATCATCAGTCGTATCAAACTGCACCTGGGGCATTTCAGAGTCTGGTTGGAAAAATAACAAAACAATTAGTTCCTTTTTTAATTTCAGCCACAAGAGGATCAGGCTAGCAGAAATTTTGCCCTGAGTTTTTACATTAACCTTTATATAGGCAACACATCTTGAGGTTCACTATAGTTGAAATTTTGATCCAGGCACAGTGAGAGGATATCAGGATACACACCTGCTCCTGCCCTCCAGGTCTCATCTACCGCTGCTGTCTTTATTTTTGGAAACTTACCCTACTTGAGGGGATTCATTTCAGACTCTGCTGCCCTCAGATACCCTGCTGAGACTCACAGAAGATAGCAAATGATTATCAGCACCACTTTCCCGTCTCTTCCAACTCTTACCCTGAGGAATTCTGCTGTGCCTCTCTCCACCTTCGTGAGACCACTCTCCATGTAATCCTGCAAAGAGTCAGGATCCTTAGGGTACTATAGAGATCCACTGGTTCAGTTCCATCTTACGTTTTAATAGTGAGAAGAGTGAGAAAATGAAGCCTGGAAAATCTAAATGTCCAGAGTCATGCAATTACCACGTAGGCCTCCCGACTCCCAACACAGGGCTATTCTTCCCAAACCACACATCATATCTCAGAGTTTTCATGTAGGTGTTATGAAACATTTTGGCTTTTCAGTGCTACAGTTTGTTTGGTGAGTTTGGGATAGGACCAATGTTTTTGTTATGTTTTGTTTGCTTATTTGAATGAATGAATGATGTATCCAGGTACGGATGTAATACCTGTAGTTCAGAGCAATATTTTTAGATAAGATGAACTGACATTCTAAATACCTAACTCTCATCATGGGAATAAGAAATACGTATAATTATTTGAGTAGAAGAGAAAAAGTGAGAACATCAGGTCAGTTCAGTCGCTCAGTTGTGTCCGACTGTTTGCGACCCCATGAACTGCAGCACGCCAGGCCTCCCTGTCCATCACCAACTCCCTGAGTTTACCCAAACTCGTGTCCATTGAGTCGGTGATGCCATCCAACCATCTCATCCTCTGTCGTCCCCTTCTCCTCCTGCTCTCAATCTTTCCCAACATCAGGGTCTTTTCAAATGAGTCAGCTCTTCGCATCAGGTGGCCAAAATATTGGAGTTTCAGCTTCAACATCAGTCCTTCCCATGAATATTCAGGACTGATTTCCTTTAGGATGGACTGGTTGGATCTCCTTGCAGTCCAAGGGACTCTCAAGACTCCTCCAATACTACAGTTCAAAAGCATCAATTTTTCGGCACTCAGCTTTCTTGATAGCCCAACTCTCACATCCATACATGACTACTGGAAAAACCATAGCCTTAACTAGACGGACCTTTGTCGGCAAAGTAATGTCTCTGCTTTTTAACATGCTGTCTAGGTTGGTCATAACTTTCCTTCCAAGGAGTAGGTGTCTCTTAATTTCATGGCTGCAGTCACCATCTGCAGTGACTTTGGAGCCCAGAAAAATAAAGTCAGCCACTGTTTCCACTGTTTCCTCACCTATTTGCCATGAAGTGATGGGACCAGATGCCATGATCTTAGTTTTCTGAATGCTGAGCTTTAAGCCAACTTTTTCACTCTCCTCTTTCACTTTCATCAACAGTCTCTTTAGTTCTTCTTCTCTTTCTGCCATAAGGGTGGTGTCATCTGCATATCTGAGGTTATTGATATTTCTCCCGGCAATCTTGATTCCAGCTTGTGCTTCATCCAGTCCAGCATTTCTCATGATGTACTCTGCATATAAGTTAAATAAGCAGGGTGACAATATACAGCCTTGACATGCTCCTTTTCCTATTTGGAACCAGTCTGTTGTTCTATGTCCAGGTCTAACTGTTGCTTCCCGACCGTAGGCACTCATTCTAAGTTTAATGAATAAAAAAATGACTGATGAAATAAATGATCAAATGAATATAAACAAAGACAGATGACAATGGAAAAAAGGAGTCAGGGAGAAATAACTTGTCTGCCCTTTAGAAGGATGGATTTGCATATAAGAAAACGAAATGCGTTCCTGCTCAGATTGTTATTTGTCTGACATGGTTATCATCAAGAAGCAGTGAATTACAGGTGTAAAAACTCTTCTTAGATTTGTAAATCCAAGTTCTAAGTTTAAGAACTAAGTTGCTAAACTAAAACTTAGTTCTAAGTTTTCTTTACTAGTCATTTGTAATTAGGCAAGTCAATCTCTCTTATGCTATAGTTTTCTTACATATAATTAGGGTAGGAACATCTGTCCCAGCATTGTCATGAAATGCCTTGGGATCTTAGGGACTGTTTTTATATGACAAAGTTCAGTCATTTTCCAGAGGGACAGAAGGAGTGGACCAGACAGATGGATACTTTAGTAAGCTTCCGCTCTTCCCAGTCTCTCTCATAAAATGTGCAGCTCACTCATGAAAGGTCCTTAATTCTAGCTTCTCAGGTTATATCCAGGAGGTCTTGCTACAGCTGTACACTTTCTAGCCCCAAGGGAAAAGGTCTCAGACTCAGGAATCCAAAGGCTGTATTAAAGAATCATGAAACAGGAACTGTCGATGATGTAATTGGTAATATAAAAGCCAAGCTCTGACTGATGTGTCTGCAGATGGTCCTGCTTGAATCTGAGTAACTCTTTTGTCTATTTCAATCTGTTTTATTTCTAGGCCTTTGTATCTTTAGCTTCCCAAGGTCCAAGAAACTGACTCAAAAGATCAGCAGAAAGACACCATATCTATAGCACCTCATATTAGACTGTCACTGTTGCTATAAAATACATTATTAGCTTTCTCTTTTTCACTTACATATATACACTTTCCTTTAATTTATTTGGTTGGGTTGTTCCTATCTATGAATGGATTACCATCTCACTTTGCCTTACTGCTCCCTTCTACACAAACACACACACATACACACACAGACACAGTAGCCAAGCATCAAAAGAAAAGAACCAGTAAATGTAATCTGGGTGGACTGGCCTTGCACTAACTCCTGATTCGATCCCTGGCTGCATCTCCTAAGGATGCCTTCCACTGCTGCCAGCTTTAAGAGACTGGCAAAGCTGCTGCAGGTCCCTGAGAGACTGAATGTACCTGAAACCTATAAATGTGTTTGATCACTTTTCAAGTAATTATATTGCAGGTTTTGGATACATGTGATTTTTTAAAGAAATTTTTGCACATATATTTTTGGTTAGCTGAATTACATTAACTTTTTCAACATCTATATACTATTTATCTCAACATTTTTGAAGAACTGAATATAAAAACTTATACAAACTCTGTGTTGACTGCCCATCCAGAATTTTTAGGACAGACCTGATCTCAAATATTCTGTGATGCTATACTCTAAATCGACATTTATCAGGCACTTGAAGTGGGGAGGACTGTCCAGATTTTTTTTTAATTGAGGGAGTTCGAATTATAGATGTAAATAAGTGTAGTTATCCAGATATGGCCTCGAATGAACAATTCAAGTTGGCGGTGCAGGCGGGGAGGCTTTTCTCATTTAAAAACATGAAAACAGAATAAACAATAATGCTTTACTATTTGGGTTTGTTAGATTTTCCCATCTGTCCTTCACCATTTCCTGTTAAACAAATAGGGCATTGTTAATACCATCTTAAAAAAATGAGAAAACTGAGGTTCAGAGAGATTAAGTCATTTGTTTGTTTTTTTAACCTCCAAATCAGTATTTCCTTCACTATCCCAAAGCTGTTTCAGAAATATCCATAAAGATTTTTTGAAAAGTGACTCACCTACATTATGAATAAGTAGAAGTATGTTGAAAGTCACCAAAAAGAAAGACATTCTGTAAGGAACAGAAAGAAAAGCAGAAAATTTGCTTCAGCTGAGAATGTGAACCAGCACAACCCAGCCGCCACCCCAGTGGGTCCAAGAAAGCCCCCTACAGACACCACTGTCAAGCCCCATGCCCACCGAATGCACTCTTAGCTGACAGAGGCTTCCAGCACTTCAGCATTCTGTGTGAGATTGTCCACTGAGTCAAGTTCACCCAGGCTGATGGTAGACAGTTTGTTTGATTTGCTCTATGAACCTGGAACTCTATTTCTGCAATATGCAAGTCTGTCTCTGTAAGCGAGTTACATTTGAATTATTCTGGATCAGAGTTAGCCCTAAGATGATGTTTGACAGGTCAGTGACAGCTTCCCGAGCAATTGTCACTGGTCTTTCTGGATGTTGCTTGGGGGAAGTCAGCAGCAGGGGAGGTATAACTAGTAGATATCCAGGTGCATCTGAAAAGTTATGGATTGATGCTTCCCAAACAGAAAAATAACAAGAACAGTACTAAACACATCTGCCCAGCCAGGGCTGCACTTTACTGGGAATGGTATGAACAAGCCTGGGACCTCTTTGGAGCGGGGGTAGAAAGGGCTCAGGGAATCCTCAGCCTCTTTAATAAGCTCTGACGTAAATGTACACCCACAGCAAGTAAAGGCCTGGATCCAGTCTCCCTCTCTGGTCTCATCTCTCACTATTTCCCTACACCTGAAGTTCCACCAGTAGCATCCCTAAGTCATGGTGCTATTCCAACCGTCCTTGCCTGGCACATCCCCTATCACCACCACCCTCATCTGCCCTCCACAACTCACTTGTCATTCAAAATCCCACCACTTCCTATAATCTATTCAGGAGAAAAATAAAACTCTACAACCCCCCAGGTCTATGATACATCATAATAAGGGCAACTATATATCAAATATTAACAAATGCCAAATTTAATTTTCAAAATACGCCTATGAAATGATTGCTATTATCTCCATTTTTTTCTCTTTATTATCTCCATTTATAAGTGAGGAAACTAAGCCATAGAGAGGGTAAATAATCCATCAGGGTTACACAACCAAGATGCTCATCTTTCAGGTTAGTTGAAGCCTGTCATGTCACCTAAATTCTGTCCTGATAATCCCTGCACTTTCACTGAAAACCTTGGGAAGTCTCATCACCTAGGGTGTCCACCAAAAGAACAGGAAGCTCATGGCTGATGAAGCAGATGGTTTGCGGAGTCTTTTTGCTAGAAGCCTATTGGACCCTGGAGAATATGTGCTCTGTGCATTGAATATTAAAGATACAGAAGTCTTCAGAAGAACAAGAGGATAAAGAAACAGCCCTTCCCAGTGAATGTCTAAATAAAGCTTTTCTGGGGTCAGTGGGACAAGCGGAAAGAGTCTTTGCTAAAAATATATACTCTGCCTAGGAATATGACTAGTGACAACTACTGATTTAAGAAACATCTCCCCATGGTGTATGTAGCAAAAAATTTTAAGATATATCTAAAGTAATAAAATAAAAGATAATATGTCAGATAGCAGTTACTAGAGCTACAGATAGTTAATAGAGACTGTAGTCAAATGTCATAGAGATAAAAAGCTGTAGGAATATAAAATGCCTTTTCAATTCAATGAAATTTCGTTATTTCCAAGTAAAAGTTTTTCATCATTATTAAAGATATAAATCCTAAAACTTTCCTGATTTCCCCACCCTAGTCAGACATAATCGTTCTTCCATACTTCCAACATACTTTGTACTTCTATATAGTGCTCTCACACATTTAATAGAGGATATTTTAATGATTCTAATAGTAACACATTTTAATTGCTTTAAAATGTTAGAAAAATGGAAAAGAATAAAGAAGAATATTACAACAGTTTCTAAGTCCATCACCCAGACAACCAATACTAACATTTTGGGACTTTTTAAGAGAACTAAATTTGTATACAATGTAGTGTGCAGTTTAAATTTCCTCATGACACCGTTTTATGATCATTTCTTCATCATTAAAATTCCTACAATCTGGTCTACTCTTTTTTATAGTTATGTGTGTGCATATCTTATCATCCCTACTAGACTGTAAGCCTCCTAAGGGCCTGCCTAGGTCCTCTCTTCCATATTTCCATCATTGTGTTCCACATGTCATAGAGACCCAATATGTATTTATTGCCTTAATTAAATTAAATTTAATTTGGTGTAATATTCTTACAAATTTTCATTCTATGATAGGAAAAAGTAGAAAAAACATAGAAAAGAAATTCATACACTACTGAAGATAAGCATCAACTGTGCCAAAGCAGAAGTTCCAGCAGTGTACCCCGGTATTGCCTCTAGGACTTGTACCCTTTTCACCTCTCATTTACAGAAAACCTATGAGAAGATTATGAACTAGCTTGATATACAGGCATACATGAAAGGGAACACATACAGTTGAAGTAGATACCTAAATAATTCAGGCATGTTATCCATCATTTGGCTCTCCAGCTCACAATCAAGGCCTACAATTGTCCCAAAGAGTCTGTTTATTGAAAGAGCTTACCTGTATCACAGCTGGGCCCTCTGATCAGCCAGGTGAGAAGCAAGTGAGATGGAGTTAGCATGTCTTCAGAGGAATGGTTGTGTGGCAGTCCTCAGGGAGAGGGCTTGGTGATACTGTTATTATCAAGCTGTTGCAGCAAAAGCTCAGCAAAGAGCTCTGTGAGATGTAATATTTCTCATGGCTAAATTTGTTGACTTAAAAAAAAAAGTGCTTGCGAGGCATTATGGCTGAAGAGTGGAACTAGTAGAACACCATCATGTCCAATACTGGAGAATCATTCTGCACTCAATTTTTAAAAATCACATTTTTGAAAAATAACTAAATAACATGGAAAATGCTCACTATACAATTTTTAGTGAAAAAAATCAAAATATAAAACTTAACATATGTTTATACACATGTATTATTTCAATTTTGTGAGGGAAAAAAATGTGTGCATATAGAAAAGGAAGGAAATACATTAAAAAGTCAGTGGTGATTACTTCTGGATGGTAAGATTATGTGTGATTTTAGTTGCTTTTTATTACACATCTCTGAATTTTCTGTAATGACCTTTTATATTTACATTATAATAAATATAGCTGAAAAACTAACAAAGAGGACAGACAGAATTTACACACGTAATGTGGTACGGAGAGTGAGAGTACAGGAAAGAGAGCAAATGAGATTTATTCTCCATTCTCTTCCTCCTAGGAATGAGTACAGCTTGTGTCTCCTGTTTAAAGTCTTTCTGATTAACCTTTAAATTCAAGTTCAGTGGTGGCCTGCTCTTTATTAGGGTGCCTTTCCCTCTCCCACCACCAAAGCAAATGGATTACTGAGTCTGAACTGGGTTGCCCTAGTCCTTATACTCAGCACATTATGCAGGTGAATTACAGACAAGGGTGTGAAGGTACTCTTGGCAAATAAGATAAAGACAGAAACAGCAGGCCTCCTGCTGGGGATCAGTGCCAGAGGCATCTTTACCTCTGATCCCTGAGCCTTTCTGACTGTGAATGAAGCAGTTAGTTCCTCCCCTTGCATCTCCAGAACCTCTCAGTTCCTCTAATCATCTTTAGTGGTTGAGTGAAGGAAAGACCTATGAAGTTTCGAAGTAAACTTAAAATGACAAACATGAACTGTCGAGGAATGTCTTTTTTTAAAAGCTCCTACGACATCTACCATAGACCTTTTACACAGTTGCTCAATAAAATAACTGTGAAATGGGACATAATAGAATGAAATAATTGTGATTAGTTCATATCACTTCTCTCTAATTCCTGCTACAGGACTTGAGACTTGATCTAGATGTGACTTCCACTCTGAGGCAGAGGAGAAACATCCTGATGTTACTACCACAGTCTTGAGAAATGAGGAAGAATATTTTGTCCTCATAGACAAATCTCTTCCTATACGTGCCACACTCCCACAGACTCCCTCAAACCTAGGAGTTTTTCACATATGTCTACTTGAGCTAGTAAGGAAATGAGATTTTTGAGCTTCCAGTAAGAAACGAATCAGAGACGCCCTCCTCACCTGATATCCACACCTCTCCCTTCATAATCTAGACCAACTTATCTTTAAGTTGGTCCTTAAAGACAAAAGCATTACCCCTCCTTTGTATGATACAATAACAGTACACCTTATATTTGGGGGGCAATGTTACAATTTAAAATATTTTCTCCCATTATTCTCCAAAGTGCACCAACACTGGGCTATCACAACCATCAGGACAAAGCATATCAGCCAAATCAGACCCTTCACCATTTCCCAGACACAAGCTTTCCTTCTCGTTTTTGCCATTCTGTCCCAAGAAATATCTTCCTCATTCTTTTCCTCTCCGATTTCTTATGCCTCATCCCATCTCTACCAAAACCCCACCACCCAATAAAGGCTTTCCTAACTGCAGAAGCCTGAGATTGTCTCTTTCCTCTGAATTTTCATAGTATTTGTTTATGCCGCCATACAACAGTTAGCAAATGCTACTTAATATTTTAATTGCTCTGTGTTTATAACGGCTTTATTGAGATAAAATCCACATATTAAACAATTCATCTAGTTAAGGTGTATAATTCAATGATTTTAGTATATGCACAGAGTTATATGTACAACATCACAATCAACTTTAGAACATCTTCATCACCCCAAAAAGAAACTCTGTAGCCATTAACAGTCACTCCCCATACCCAACTCTTTCCAGCCCCTGATAAGCATTAATCTATTTTCTGTTTCTATGAAAGTGAAAGTGTTAGTCATTCAGTCATGTCTGACTCTTTGTGACCCCATGGACTGTAGCCCACCAGGCTCTTCTGACCATAGAATTCTCCAGACAAGAATACTGGAGCAAGTTGCCATTCCCTTCTCCAGGAGAACTTCCTGATCCAGAGATCAAACTCAGGTCTCCTACAATGCAGGTGTATTCTTCACTGTCTGAGCCACCAGGGAAGCCCTTTTTATTTCTATAGATTTGCCTGTTTTGGACATTTCATGTAAATGGAATCCTGCATCATGTGGTCTTTTGTGACTAGTTTCTTCTAGTCACCTGTGTTCTCATAGTGTTTTCAAGATTTACACATGTTGTAACACATATCAGTACTTCATTCATTTTTATTCCTAAATAACATTCCACTATATGGATAAACAAACACATTTTTAAAATCAGTTCATCAGTTGATAGAAATTTGGGTTGTTTCCACTTTTTGGCTGTGATGAATCATGCTGCTATGAACATTTGTGCACAAGTTTTTGTTGGATATATTTTTTTCAGGTCTCTTGGACAGACACCTAAGAGTGGAATTGCTGGGTCATATGGGAAGTCTATCTCTTTAACCTTTTGAGGAACTATGAGACTGCACCATTTTACATCCCTGCCAGCAGTGTATGAGGATTCCAATTTCTCCACATCCTCATGAGTTGAGTATCTATCTTTTGGTTTTAGTCATCCTAGTGGGTGTGAGTGGTATCTCTTTGTGGTTTTGATTTGCATTTGCTAATGATGTTGAACATCTTTTCATGTACTTACTGGCTATTTGTAGGTCTTCTTTGCAGAAATGTCTATCAGATATTTTGCTCAATTTTAAATTGGATTACTTCGGGTTTTCTGGATTCCCTGTAATCTGTTACACTTCTATAAATCTTTTGATACCAGTGATTGCATTTGGACAAAATCATAAACTTTGGACTCATATTTTACTATGTTGGTATCCAACTCCTTCATAATCATGACATGGTGAGTTACTTAACTTTCCCACACTTCAGTTTTGTCTGTAAAAAATGGAGATAATATCTTACAGAATGAGTATGAGCACTAAATAAAATAATGCCTACAAAGCCCCTAGGACTCAGTAGCCTAGGTACCTGGCCCAAGTATCTGGCACTGGGAAAAAAAAAGTTAGCCATTATTTTTTATTTATCTCTATACATCTCCAATGTTTCAGTTTCTTACACACAAGGTGTTCAGTAAGTATTTATGAATGAATAAGTTGGGGACTAAAAGTATTTTAGCTTGTTTATAGTTGTTTATGAATAGCTATCTATGAAAAGGTAAAATAACCCAATTATAGAAACATAGGCTTCACAAGTGGATAAAATTTAAAATATGCATAGCCACTCAAATTCCCCAATTACCAAGAAAAACACCTCACCAGATGTGAGAAAACCCCTATATGAAGTGAATTCAATGGAAGTAGTCATGAGGATGCTTTCACAGCTCTTAGTCAAAGTCACTCAGATGCAAAAATGTCATGTCATTATTTGAATCTTCAGAGTAAAGACATCCCATACTTCAGTAAATATTCATTTGGGGGAAGGTAATGAGGAAATCTTAGTCTACCAATTAGTATTGATCTATCCATTCTATGGCAAGAATACACTGAGGCAGAGGAAGGAACTGCTAGTAACCAAATTGCAGACCTTAAGTTACAAAACTGGCTGCAGACTCACTCTGCTGCTTCTGCTGCTGCGTCGCTTCAGCAGACTCACTTTAGGCTCCGATAAACATAGAGGCAGAGTCCTCCTCAGAATGGATTGAAAGATTACAGCTCCCTCTGCCTTCTATGCTGCCTTAAATAGAAAGTAACTGTTGTTTGAGATTTGGACTACAGTTGGTAAGATGTCAGAACTTTAAGCTATCCCAGGCCAAACTGGATAAGCCAACCTCAGAGTGACTCAGCAATGGAAATAATCCAAAATGTTGCATGCCAAGCTAAGCAGCTGACCTTCATCAGATAAGGAATGAAGAGACATGGGGTTAGGAAAGGAGGGAGACAGATTGATACATAGCTTGAAATAATCAAAGTACTGCTTTGTCAGAGGTAGCTGAGATGAAGGTTAGGAGGTATGAGGTTTTGATATAATTTGGAGATAGATAGGATAATAAGCATATATCTTGGGTGTCAAGATCAAGGGCAAGGAGAGTTCAGACAAATCTCTCAAATTCTAATCCCTAAAACATTGCCTGGTCCAGAAGAGAAAACCACCATTTATACAGAAAATTGAGTAAAGATTGTCCTCAACTTTATTTCTCTTTACCCTGATCATAAACTAAGAAGTGGGAGAGAGTAATAGGTATAACAATAACTGCTATTACTAGTAATAAAAATTGCCACTGCTTACAGATTATTTACTTTATGCTAGATACTGAGCTAAACCTTTTAGATTTAACTCTTATAATAAACCTACAAAACATAATAATCAGATAATGAGATCAAGGCTTAAGTAGATTAAGTAACAAAATCAAGATTAAAAGAAATATGACTTCCAGAGGTGAGACTTGAAACCTATATCTGATAAAAGCCAAAGTCCACATTTTATTTACTTTAGGACATGGGCTCCCAGTGTGGTTTATAAAATCATTCTTCACTCAGATTTTTTGTTTCTTCTACAGTTAGGCAATTGCAGCCATCCTAATCAGGTATGCCAAAACCTATACATGTATTTATTTCATTCACTTGCCCAGTGCCTACTATGTCTCAGGTGTGGGGCCAAGTTAAACAGACACAGTTCCTGCCCTCAGGGAACCTGGACAAGGTGGCTGGAGAAAAAGCTCTTCATTTAGTAACCACCCTCCCCACCCCCCCACCCCGCCTTTTTTTTTCCCCAGTAACATTCTAGTCAGGAGACTTATCGTGAAACAGTCAATTTGACCCAAAAGTGACTCACTGGGGAAGTTTTGCTAAGTGGGCAAGTATGCCATGCTTTTCCCAGCTACCTGTAATCCATCTCTCTTTCCCTAGATAACGCACCATGTTGAACATGTGGTCTCCTTTTCCTTTCACATTTCCTGGGGTCCCCATTGCCTCCATCACTGTGAAGGTTCACAAACCACTAAAGCTCCTTCACCTCCCAAAGAGTTTTCAGAACTCTCCAAGTTGACTGGACAGTATCAAGGCCCACTAGATTATGGAGGGATGGTGCTTTATTTAGACCCATTTGGCTTCAACAAAGTACCTGAGATAGAAAGGGTTCTTATCATGAACAATAGGGGGATCCTTCCATTACTCTCAACATAGCTCTAAAACTTTCTACCAGGTAGCTTCAGTCTCTGAGACTATTTTCATCTTTCCCCCCTTAATTTCACTGATCTGTGATCTTAACTCTATTTCTGAATCATATTTGAATTATTTTTTCCCATTTTATATTACATTCCTGTTAAGTTTATTTCTATCACAGGCACATTCACATTTTTAAGAGCATAAAACTGTATTAAATATTTGCAATTTTCATGTATTAGGTTCCTGCCGTAATGTAATCTTGATCCAAAGTAAGGACAGTCTGATTTTTGAAAGGGCCCTTTCCAAACAGGTTTCAAATTCACTAGGTTTTAAAAACACAAATGACTGGCAAGAAAAAAGTTACTTTATTCTCCTTTTCAGGAAGAAAGCAATTTAATGGAATTGATTATACACAATCTTTTAACACTTTTATGCATTAACTTTGTAAAAAATACACTAAATAATATTTCTATTCATGACTTTCCAAAACTATAAAAAGTAATTTCAGAAAAGACTGAGTTTAGGGCCAGGCACAAAATGTTAATCAGAAATACTGACTTAAAGCCAGAGTGTAGATTTTCAGTTAAATTGTGGTTTTTGACCTGAAGTAAAACATCAATCTGGAAAAGGAAATGGCAATCCACAATGCTTTCCGCGTTCGTTAGCTGATCAATTACTTCGAACTGTCTGTCCCGAGTTAACTAAAACTCCTCCATGGCTCCCAGATTGATTTCCAGCCACTTCAACTTAAACCAAAAAACCTACAGAAGTACAGCTAAAATGGCGAAAGGCCCTTATTTGATACACATTCCTTTTAAAAATGCTGTAGGGCAAGGAGGGCAAAGATTATCCACATTTTATGGGTGGTGAAAATGAAATTAAATCCCTTGTCCAAGAAAATAAGGCTATTTAAGAGCTGAACCCCAGGTAAGAACCTAGAGTTCTGATTTTTAGTCCAGCTGCCTCCGCCCTTCAAAGTCGTCTTGGTTAATCCCGGGACTTGAAATTCCTGGGCCTTGCAGTCACGGAGCTGAATCACGACTACATTCCTGAGCGCTCGCTGAATCCCGCAGACCAGGGGGCCCACTCCTAAACTGGGTAGGAACCAAGAAGGCGGTGCACCGTGACGCGCGAACCCTCAAAGTGAAAACAACTAAACTGTCCTCGGGCTGTTTACCGAGGCGGTCCTGGACCCCGGAGGCAGGTCAGCCGACGCCAAAGACTATAAAGCGCGGCTGCCCACACACTGCCGGATTCCTAGGGTAACTGGGTAGCGCCAAGGACGCCGGGTCTCCGCCCCTGCCGGAGCGCCCCGACCGCACCGCGCGCCGTGTGCCGCGTGAGGCGGAGCCCGGCCCCCGAGCGGCGCGCGCACCCCGCCGCCTCGCGTCGCGTGACTCGGCGGGGGCGCGCGGGGTTAGCGCCCGCCCGCGCCACTTCCGACGCAGCCGGAGGTTCAGGTTCCGGGGCGCCACGGAGCTCCCGGCCTGTGGGTCGAGCGCGGCCCTCTGCGGCGGCCGGGATGGAGGAGGCTGGAGCGGCTGTGGCCACAGCCGGGGAGGCCGAACTGAACTTGTCTCGCCTCAGCGTGTCTCTCGAGACGCTGGAGTCGGAGCTGGAGGCGCGGGGCGAGGAGCGGCGCGGCGCGCGGGAGGCGCTGCTGCGGCTGCTGCTACCGCACAACCGTCTGGTGTCGCTGCCGCGGGCGCTGGGCAGCGGCTTCCCGCACCTCCAGCTGTTGGACGTGAGCGGCAACGCGTTGACCGCGCTAGGGCCGGAGCTGCTGGCGCTGCGCGGCCTGCGCACGCTGCTGGCCAAGAACAACCGGCTCGGCGGGCCGGGTGCCCTCCCCAAGGGCCTGGCCCAGTCGCCGCTCTGCCGTAGCCTCCAGGTGCTTAACCTCAGCGGGAACTGCTTCCAGGAGGTGCCCACCTCGCTGCTGGAGCTGCGCGCGCTGCAGACCCTCAGCCTCGGCGGCAACCAGCTTCAGAGCATCCCGGCCGAGATCGAGAACTTGAGGAGGTGAGTGGGTGCCTTCCTGACAGTAGGGAGGCCCGGGACGGGGTCCGGGAGCTCCGGAGCCCCTCATCGGGTCTTGGCGCCGTGGGATCACGTACCCGTCTTTAGTCCAGGCTCTTTTTGAACTCTTTAACTGCGAGTGCTGCCCTTCCAGCTCGTCGAGTTGGAGTGGAGATCTAATAAGGTCATGGGTGTGACAGCAGCATTTGGTTTGTTGTGTTTGCCCTGTGCAGATTTTCAAGACAGTTTTTCTGTCGTCTTTCTGGGGTCTGGGGGAGTGACCGAACCGAGCACACACTCTTAACAAATGTAAATCCGCGGTTGTCACTTCACTCCGAAGTCTTGGGTGGTTTTCCATGCCTATAAACCAATGTTTATGCTTTGTGGCGTGACATACAAGGTGCTCGGAGCTGATCCTTGTTTTTCACGACATTTCCTGCTCCATCCGTCCTCTCTGTAGCGATACCAGCAATTTGTGGTTTTGTGGTATTCCAGTATTTGTGGAGTTCCCTAATCTGTGCACTTTACCTTGTAGGCACTGACTAAATAATGTGTTGAATGGGTACAGTGCCTCTGTGCTGCTGTTACATTTGTCTGGAATGTTGCTTGCACTTTGGCAAACTCCTGATCACCCTTCAAAACTTGTTTTGAAGGCCATTTCTTTGTTTCCTTCCTGTACTGCTTCCTGGACAATTAGTTATTGTCTAAACTGTACTTCTTTTGTACCTCATGCACCCTGCCATTGCATTTAACCTTATTGATTATAACTCCGTGTTTACAGATCTGCCTCATCGACTGGATTATTCAGTAAATATATGTTGAATTAAATGGAAGAAGGAAGCAGAGAAATAACAAAGGTCCCTTCAGTAAAGTGGGAAATAAAGCAAGAGCAAGTGTTTTGTCCAAAGTGAAAGAAAAGTAACTACTGTCTATAAAGTGTTTTTGCATCCTTTATTGAGTTTTCTGAGATAACCAGATATTAGAGCTGAAAGGGACCTCAGAGTTAAGTGTAGTGGAAAAAACACTGACCTGAGAGTAAGAACTCTTGGTGTCCCAGGCTTAGGCAAGTCCCTTACCGTATCCTGACTACAGTTTCCTAATCTGCAAAGAAAGGCGCTTGGACAAGATGTCCCTTTGTTTACCCCCCAGCAGATTTTTATGGAGTACCTACCCTGTGTCAGGCACTGTCCTAGGTGCTGGGGATCCAGTGATGAAAGGGATCCTACCCTCCTGGAGCATTGTAACAGAGGAGAGGTTAAACAGCTGTTAACTTCATTGTCTAATTACAATTGTTAGAAGTTCTGTGAAGAAGTAGGAGTGCGTTGAAATGAAGTAACTTCGTTTGGTTTGAGCAAGTAACGTTTGAGGTGAACTTTTAAAGGTAGAGTTAGGAGTTAAGCAGGAGAGGATGGGATGGGATCAGTCCAGGCTGAAGGAACAGTGCACGTGAAAACCCAGAGGCAAGAAGGACTGAAGGCCAAAATTTTGAAAGGAGGTCATTGTACTGGAGCATAGTGAGAAAGTAAGCAACAGGAAAGGTGGCAAATATAAATTTGGACCATATCCTAGGCCATGTCATAACTTGAAGGCCATGGTAAAGCTTGGATTTTATTCGAAGTACACCTGAGTTTTATAAAAGCATGGCTGTCTTATTGCTGTGCAGGAATAGAGTGGGGAGGGAGTAAAGAGCTGAGAAGAGACTTTGAGGGCTGGTTGGAAGGAGTCTCTTCTACTAGAATGAGAGATGATGGTGGCTTATACTAGGGTAATGCTAGGAGACATAGTAAGAAATAGAGCTGGAGAGGGATTTAAATGTAAAATTGTCAGACCTTGTTCTTTCTAATTTTGATGTTATGTAGTTACAACATTCTCATTTGAATTTTTTTTTAAACGTACTAAGGAAAACTCAGGATAAACATTATTTCCATCACATGGGAGAAAAGGTAGGCAAAAGTCCTGTTTTTTTTTAAATACTTAAAATGCAGCAGGCCTTGTGGTAGGTCCTCTGAATATGCTTTTTAATTTTCACAATGTTTCTGTGAGGCGAGGAAGAAACTGAGGCCCTGAGAAGTCACATCTTCATATAACAAAGCCAATAAGTGGTAGAACTGGATTTGACCTTTGGGATCTCTGACTTCAAACACATGAATTTCTCACAGTGACAGAGTAGGGCTAGAACCTAATTCTTCTGACTGCTGTTCTCTTGAGTCAGATCAGGACTGTGGCTAAAGCCATTTTCCTGATTGATCTCATTTTCTGGACCACTATGTGTGGTTTTTGTCTCCAATTGTGTGTAGATGCTTTTAAGTCAGTGTTTTCACTTTCCAATTGTATGCTCTATTTCTTTTTACTGATAAGAATCAGTAAATGTTTAGATTATATGCTCCAAATATAGACACTAGTCAAATGTAGGCTGAAAGGGTCATGTAGAAATGCTATACTCTTAGAAGCAGAGACAGCCTAGGCATTTGTCCTGATTCACCCTCTTTTTACAGATGAAGAAACTGAGATTTAGTATCAGTGATTTGCTTGAGGCCAAACAGTGACAGTGTGATTCATGTGGTTCAATCCTCGTAGGCTGCTTAGTACTGAAATAATACATTAAAGCTTCAAAAAAGGAGAGGCAAAAGTTTGGTTACTCAAACTCTAACTAAGGTACCTGCCCAAGAACACCATTTTCTCTTAGAATATACGTGGGCTCCCTCGACCTCATTGGTAACCTTGATGTGTTTTGTGTATTGTGCTAAGTTGCTTTTAAAACCAATTGAGGTGTTTCTGGATACTTGGAATATATCTGCCCTCTTTAACAATTTAAAAAATAATGCAAAGTATATAATCCATGTAAAGGTTCCCTTTTTCCCCACCTTCCATCCTTCCAGGAGGGAATAACAAATAAATACTCCTGGCTTAATTGGTGGAGTTGATCCTCCAAATTTAGCAGTTTATCTTGATGTTTGTTTCCTGTACTCAGTTGATCCTAGTGATAAAATTTTTAAAAAGTGGTTTCTGAAAGATGACTTTGAAGAATAACAAATAAGTAGAAGGTGAAAATCCTATTTTTATGATTAGCTTCATTCCCCTGGAGTAAATTAGGCTCAATGTGAATCATGAGGTTGTGGATGTAGATTCTTTCCATCAAAATATGAAGTTCTTATTCAACAAGTAGGTATAGTAACTGTTCAGCTAATATATGGAGAAACTTGGTTTTGTTCTTACAATGTTGGAAAAGTAGGTATAATTCTTGTTTTGACCATGACCTCTTTCACAGACTTTCACTGAAAGCCTGATGTGGCTTTCAGTCAGTCAGTTTGGTTGCTCAGTTGTGTCTGACTCTTTGCAACCCCTGGACTGCAGCAGGCCAGGCCTCCCTATCCATCACCAACTCCCAGAGTTTACTCAAATTCATGTCCATTGAGTTGGTGATGCCATCCAACCATCTCATCCTCTGTCGTTCCCTTCTCCTCCCGCCTTCAATCTTTTGCAGCATCAGGGTCTTTTCAGATGAGTCAGTTCTTTGCATCAGGTGGCCGAAGTATTGGAGTTTCAGCTTCGACATCAGACCTTCCAATGAATATTCAGGACTGATTTCCTTTAGGATGGACTGGTTGAATCTCCTTGCAGTCCAAGGGACTCTCAAGAGTCTTCTCCAACACCACAGTTCAAAAGCATCAATTCTTCAGCGCTCAGCTTTCTTCACAATCCAACTATCACATCCATACATGACCACTGGAAAAACCATAGCCTTGACTAGACGGATCTTTGTTGACAATATCTCTGCTTTTTAATATGCTGTCTAGGTTGGTCATAACTTTCCTTTCAAGGAGTAGGCGTCTCTTAATTTCATGGCTGCAGTCACCATCTGCAATGATTTTGGAGCCCCAAAAAATAAAGTCTGACACCGTTTCCACTGTTTCCCCATCTATTTGCCATGAGGTAATGGGATCAGATGCCATGGTCTTAGTTTTCTAAATGTTGAGTTTTTTTTTTTTTTTAAATGTTGAGTTTTAAGCCAACTTTTGCACTCTCCTCTTTCACCTTCATCAAGAGGCTCTTTAGTTCTTCTCTTTCTGCCATAAGGGTGGTGTCATCTGCATATCTGAGGTTATTGATATTTCTCCCGGCAATCTTGATTCCAGCTTGTGCTTCCTCCAGTCCAGCATTTCTCATGATGTCCTCTACATATAAGTTAAATAAGCAGGGTGACAATATACAGCCTTGATGTACTCCTTTTCCTATTTGGAACCAGTCTGTTGTTCCGTGTCCAGTTCTAACTGTTGCTTCCTTACCTGCATGCAGGTTTCTCTAGAGGCAGGTCAGGTGGTCTGGTATGCCCATCTCTTTCAGAATCTGCCACAGTTTATTGTGATCCACACAGTCAAAGACTTTGGCATAGTCAATAAGGCAGAAATAGATGTTTTTCTGGAACTCTCTTGGTTTTTCCATGATCCAGCAGATGTTGGCAATTTGATCTCTGGTTCCTCTGCCTTTTCTAAAACGAGCTTGAACATCTGGAAGTTCACGGTTCACGTATTGCTGAAGCCTGGCTTGGAGAATTATCAGCATTACTTTACTAGCGTGTGAGATGAGTACAGTTGTGCAGTAGTTTGAGCATTCTTTGGCATTGCCTTTCTTAGGGATTGGAATGAAAACTGACCTTTTCCAGGTTGCTTTAGAAATTAAAAATATGAGAATTGTGATAGAAATAAAAACTAAATATTAATGTCCTGGAATGTTTTGAAGCTAGCTGCAATAGGTTGATATCTTACAAAAAGAGATGACTCAACCAGATGATAAAAGAATGCAGTAAAATTTAAATCAAAACTCTTTACCCCATTAGAGTCACATACTGAGTTTTTCACTGGCTCTCAATTCTTCCTTCTGGCTTCTTTCTTTCAATGCGTTAGTCTGGGGCAAATACCAAGAAATGATTCCTACATTTGTGCTTCTGCTTTTGAACATATAATGTACTTTAAAAGCCTGTGGTGAGTATTTGAAAATCATTTAGTCGGAACGTGCTACCTCAGGAAAACAACTTTCTTGATCCACAAGTGTATGATTCTTAGCTTTCTGTTCTCTTATTTTCTGTTTTCTGCATCTTTATGAACCAGTCTGTCTTAAGTCCATCTCCATGTTACCAACCATAATATAGGACTCATGTATATATTTGTTATATTTAACATGATTTTTGTTTGGATGGAAAAACAAAACATGTCCTACTTACACCTGTGTTTAAGTTGTTTGGCACTGAGGGGAGCCTAGTGTATTTTTCTAGTGGGTCACTGGGCTTCCTAGAAGAAAGGCACCCAGTATCCCTAAGGATTGGAGAGGTGAGATACTCTTCAGGAAACAAATTTAAGGTTGGCCTGTTAACCCTAAACAACAATGAAAGGAAGAACTCTCTAAATTTTGAGAATGACTTTCCTGATTTTTGTTTTTTTGTCAAACACCAAAAGAATAGAGTTGTTTCAAGGCTGATTGACAGACGTGCAATGTTGACAAAAACAAGAACTTTTAAACATAAACACTACAGTTTTGCTTTAAATTCTACAGTAGTTTCCTTTATCCTTATAGAAAAGCATGTTTGGAAATAGTAGAGTGTGTTTTAGAAATGTAATTCCCACAAATCATTGAAAAGCTTTAAGTTCAAGAATTTTGGAAATTATTTGAGTTTGGAAGTGGTACATAAACCTAAAAATGTAAATTTAATATGCTGATTGTATATGCTAATTAATGATACCCATCAGTTGCAAAGAGATTCATATGGTTTTGAAATCATGGATTTGGTTATATTTTGGGACATCATATCTTTTTCTGCCAAAGTCACGTTAACTATTAAAAGTTTGGCATCCTTTCTGTGTACTTCCCCACCAACTCCAAAACACAAAGAGAAAACACTAAGTAGTAACTGGCTACCAGATGGTAGTTTCTCTTAGTTCCTGACTTAAATGTATAGAAAGGACCATATTTATATTTGCTGTCAGATTCACTTGTCCCTTTCATCACTTTCTTTTCTTTTCTTCCTCACTAGACTAAATTGCAAGTTGTTATTTTACTGTCAGATCCTTTATAAAAGGACTTCCCAGTATGCTAAAAAAATTTTTTCTTAGTGGTCTCAGTAAAAAGTGTTTTTTCCAGAGAAGTTTCTGTTTTGGATTCCAAATATTCTTTTCTACTCTACTCTATTCCATTCCATTCTATTCTGGTAGCTGTCATGTTTGAAAAATAGAAATTTCTAAGTAACTGAGAAATAGCTTATACCATAATGTGTAAGATAAAAAAAATCTTGCCTAGGAACCTCTTTCACCAGTGCTTAAGCACTTACATGTAGGAGAATTCAGTTTTGTATCCAGACTGTTGATTTTTGCCACAAGATGATACTTAAAAGAGAAAAATAAAATAGGCTGTCAGGATTAAAGTTTTCTGTTTACTTTTACTGAGCATTGTAAATCTAAAGAGAGAAATGCAGTCTTGAAAAGATTCACCCAATAAGAATAGAAAAGAGGTATCATAAATATATTTTTTAAATGACAGAGATTCAGATTCAAATTGGCTCTTTGAATCACCATACATCAAGGAAATCTGAGATTATGAAATACAGATAAGAAAATCAACAAATAGAAGAAATTTTATCTGAGAAAATATGTATAAGGCAGCCTATAAAGGACTTTAAGTTTATTTCCTAACTTCAGAAGATAAAGGAGGGAACTTCATCAGTGCAAAAAAAAAAACAGAAGAACTTTTAAAACTGATAACTATGAAAACCCCAATTGGAATTTCTAGAAATAAAAATATCTGACTAGGAACTCAGTGGGCTGATTGGCAGACTGAAGTCAGCTGGTGAGCCGTGAATCAGTAAGCATAAAGAGATTACTGAGACACTCTGAAATGCCACACAAAAAGATAAAGAAGTAGAAACTATGAAAGAAATGTTAACAGAGGTGGAAAATAGATCCTGAAGTTCAAAGTGCTATTTGCTAGGAATTCCAGAAAGAGAATAGAGAGAATATAGGAAAGGCAGTGCCAGAAGTAATAGTAGTTGAGAATTTCCCACAATTAAAGAAAGAGAGCACTCTAAACTGGTATCTTGATACAGCATAAAAAAAGCCTTTAGAACAGTAAGGATAAAGAAAAAAGGTCATGAAAACTCCTAATAAGAAGTAAAACAGATTACCGTCAAAGAATAATAGTAATATGGGCTGTAATAAGATAGTAGAACAGTATCTTCCTTGTGCTAAGGAAAAGTATTTGTCAACCTAGAATTTTATGCCCAGCCAAGCTATTATTCAGGTGTGAAGGGAAAATATAAAAACATCAGAGATTAAAAAAAAAAATCTGAGATAAAGGACTAAAAGATGAACAACTGTGAGTCCATACTGAAAGAACTTCTAAAGGATGTGCTCTAAGAAAAATGAACTTTAAAAGAAATAGCAACTGCCAAAAACAGTGGTAAACAGAGAAATTGATAAAACTTACTGATGATTCTGAGTAATTATTGATTGGGAATAAATTTTAGTTTATTTTCAAATCAAGGTAGAATTAATTCAAGATGATAATATGAAGATGACAGAGAAGGGAGCATGGATGTGTGTTTGGAAGTTAGAAGAAGGGCAAAGGAAATTGAAGGGGTAACTACTAACAAAATAGATGTGGCACATACAATTCAAGATAATAAAGGAGGAATGAGACAAAAGGAAACTTGATGGACACAGCCAAAAGCAGGCTGTTGGGGAAAAGATATTGAGATACACCATGGTAATAGAAAACACCAGGGCAAACACATCAACATTCAAGTTGTGCACTGTTTTATGAGAGTTTTACTTAAAATAGAAATACCTCAGTAGGTTTAAAGTTAAAGGGTAGAAAAAGATGTACCAAGCATCTCTCTACCATTTTACATCTGAAGTTGACTGCCATAGGTTCCAGTCTGGTCTTCCTGCTCTCACCCCTCCCACTGTACTCACCTCTCCCTGCCACTTCTACTGTTTTCCATACAGTAACTGAAGTGATCCTTCTAAAGTGTGAGTCAAGTTACACAACTAGCCTTTGTTCACACCCCTTCTACCTAGGATAAATTCAAAATCCTTGCTAAGGCCTGAAGGTCCTCTGTGATCTGGCTTTCCCAGGCTACCTTTCTAACTTCGCCACCCTCCACTAAACCCCTTCTGTCACCCTGATGTACCCACACTGGCTGTGTTGCTCTTTCACAGCACACCAAGCTTTTTTCCACCTCAGAGATTTGTACTCCCTCAGTCATTTCAATCAGATCTCCATTCAAGTGTCACCTCTTAAGATAAACCTTTTTTGACCTTCCAGTGTACTCTACTGAATGCAGAGTTCTGGAGAATAGCAAGGAGAGACAAGAATGCCTTCTTTTATGAACAATGTAAAGAAACAGAGGAAAACAATAGAATGGGAAAGACTAGAGATCTCTTGAAGAAAATTGGAGATATCAGGGGAACTTTTCATGCAAGGATGGGCATAATAAAGGACAGAAATGGTAAGGACCTAATAGAAGCAGAAGAGATTAAAAAGACATGGCAAAAATACACAGAAGAACTACACAAAAAAGGTCCTAATGACCTGGATAACCATGATGGTGTGGTCACTCACCTTCAGCCGGGCATCCTAGAGTGTGAAGTCAAGCAGTCCTCAGGAAGCATTACTATGAACAAAGCTAGTGGAGGTGATGGTATTCCAGCTGAGCTATTTCAAATCCTAAAAGATGATGCTGATGATGCTGTGAAAGTGCTGCATTCAATATGTCAGCAAATTTGGAAGGCTCAGCAATGGCCACAGGATTGGAAAAGGTTGGTTTTTATTCCAGTCCCAAAGAAGGGCAGTGCTGAAGAATGTTCAAGCTACCATACAGTTGTGCTCATTACACAAGGTTATGCTCAATATCCTTCAAGCTAGGCTTCAGCAGTGTGTGAATTGAGAACTTCCACATGTACAAGCTGGGTTTCAAAGAGGCAGAGGAACCAGAGATAAAATTGCCAACAATTGTTGGACCATGGAGAGAGCAAGGGAATTCCACAAAAGCATCTACTTCTGCTTCATTGACTATGCTAAAGCCTGTGTGGATCATAATAAATTGTGAAAAGTTCTTAAGGAAATGGGAGTACCAGACACCTAACCTATCTCCTGAGAAACCTGTACGTGGGTCAGGAAGCAACAGTTAGAAATGGACATGGAGCAACAGACTGGTTCAAAATTGGGAAGGGATGCAATAAGGCTGTATATTGTCACCCTGTTTATTTAACTAATATGCAGGGTACAGGCTGGAATCAGGATTGCCAAGAGAAATATCAACAGCCTTAGATATGCAACCACTCTAATGGCAGAAAGTGAAGAGGAACTGAAGAGCCTCTTGATGAGGACGAAAGATGAAAGTGAAAAAGCTGGCTTGAAACTCAACATTAAAGAAAAAAAAAAAAAAAAATAGCATCATTATACCCAGTCCTGTCACTTCATGGCAAATAGAAGGGAGAAAAGTGCAGCCAGTGACAGATTTTATTTTCTTGGGTTCCCAAATCACTGCAGATGGTGACTACAGTCATGAAATTAAAAAGACTCTTCTTCCTTGGATAGAAAGCTATGACAAGCAGAAGCAAAGACATCACTTTGCCGACAAAGGTGCATATAGTCAAAGCTATGATTTTTTCCAGTAGTCATGTATGCATGTGAGAATTGGACCATAAAGAAGGCTGAGTCCCAAAGAATTGATGCTTTCTAATTGTGATGCTGGAGAAGACTCGTGAGAGTCCCTTGGACTGCAGGGAGATCCAACCAGTCCACCCTAAAGGAGATCGGTCCTGGGTGTTCATTGGTAGGACTGATGTTGAAGCTGAAACTCTAATACTTTGGCCACCTGATGCGAAGAGCTGACTCATTTGTAAAGACCCTGGTGCTGGGAAAGATTGAAGGCAGGAGGAGAAGGGGACAACAGAGGATGAGATGGTTGGATGGCATCACTGACTCAATGGACACGAGTTTGGGTGAATTGGACACGACTGAGTGACTGAACTGAACTGAGTAGACTTATTTTTCCCTGCATTTAAAGTTATCTTAAAAGAATGATAGTGTCTACTGAGTTAGCAGATATAGCAGGAAGACAAAATAACATAGTAATGGAGAAGATCTGTATGTCTGTGTTTTAGGTATACAGCAAGAACTGATTGTGCCACCTCTGCTCCCGCTGCTCCAGAAAGTTTTGGCGAGAGCCTGTCTACCGGTCATCACCACAAGGAGTAGCAGTACATTTTGGTTCTATATATGCTGTGTCTAAAATATTGTTAGCATTATTAGAAAATAAGATGATTAACCGGAACTTTAATTTCATAATACTGGTTCAGTTTTGCATAATTTGTTTAGTTAGCCTCTGAAGTTTACAGTTGCTATAATAAGAGCAAAGAAGAAATATAAAGTTAAGCATGTTTTTCCGTTCTTCAGTGGAATGATAATGTATTGAATCCAAACCCACCAGCATAGAATACAGGGCTCCTATAATCTGGCCTTTCTCCAGCTGTACTCTGGGTTCCTCAAAATGAATTCTTTCATGTGTCAAAAGGTATACTCATTATCCCATAAAAACCCTCTTTCCTGAAGAGGAACCTGAAGTTCCTCTTTCCTGCTGTTATCCTAAATGGGCTAAATTCATAATCCAGCTGAAGTCGCAACACTTCTGGGATCCTTTCTAATCAGAACTAATGTCCTTTTATTATTTCTCTACTTGTTAAACCTTACATCATTTATGGATTGTTCTGCTCATTTTGGTATTTTAATCACATTGGGCTTATCTGATGCCTTATTTTGCATTTAATTACAATCCTGTCTCACATTGGAGTGTCTTGCCTGTTTACCTAAAATACGAGCTCCCTGAAGATTGCATTCTTCCTTCAAAGACTGTATAGACAAAGAAATCCTGAATAATATTTATCCATTTGCTGAATGGATAAATGATATGTGTTCATTTTAATAAAGACAATGAGGTACTTGTCCAACTTTTTTTTTCATTTATTTTTGCAGTTTAGAGTGTTTATATCTTGGAGGAAACTTCATCAAAGAAATACCACCAGAATTAGGAAATCTGCCTTCTCTGAATTACTTGGTATTATGTGACAACAAAATCCAGAGTGTGCCTCCTCAGCTTTCACAGTGAGTATTTGCAGGAGTTTATGTGTAGATACACATCTGTGCTTAGGAATTACTGTCCAGCATTCACCCACATGGTTTGTATGTGGAAAAGAATTAAGTGTTATCAAAGTAAATGATACAGAAAGCTCTGAGGTATGCTGTGAATTGGGTTGCTTATTTTTAATTTTACTTTTAAATGCTCTGACATTCTTCAATATTACTGAGCCTCTTTTTCTCTTTTTAAAATTTATTATTTTTAAAAATTTTATTGACATACAGTTGATTTACAGTGTTGTGTTAAGTTCTGCTATACAGCAGAGTGATTCAGTTATACATATGTATGTATTCTTTTTCTTACTCTGTTATGGTATATCAAAGGATATTGAATGTAGTTCCTTGTGCTATACAGTAGGACATTATTGTTTATCTTGTATGTAACAGTTTGCATCTTCTAAGCCTAAACTCCTAATCCTTCTTTCCCCTACCGTACTTCCCCTTGGCAATCAGAAGTGTGTTTTCAAGTCTGTGAGTCTGATTCTGTTTCATAGATATGTTCATTTGTGTTATATTTTAGATTCCACATGTAAGTGATATCATGTGGTATTTGTCTTTCTCTTCCTGACTTACTTCACTTAGTATGATAATCTAGGTCCATTCATGTAACTGCAAATGGTATTATATCATTCTTTTTATGGCTGAGTAGTATTCCATTGTGTGTGTGTGTGTGTGTATGAGTACATCTTCTTTATCCATTCATCTGTCGATGGACATTTAGATTGTTCCACATATTGGCTGTTGCAAGTAGTACTTCTGTGAAAATAGCAGTACATGTATCTTTTCGAATAATAGTTTTATCTGAATGTATGTTCAGGGGTGGGGTTGCTGGATCATATTACAGGTCTATTTTTAATGTTTTGAGGAACTTCCATGCTGTTTTCCATAGTTGCTGAGCCTCTCTTCTGTAATCAAAAATAGGGTATTACTTTGGCATAGGATCCCCAAGGTTTTATGGAATTTTGGTGACTCATATTTGCTATGTAGCATTCATACCCAGTGAGATAATGTGAAAGAGCTTGATTCCTGTTGCATTTGAAATCTTTGCTTTTTGAGATATCTGAATGATAAAGCATGCCAAAAAAGAAAGCCTTTACATCTAGTATTTATATCAGCTAGCACAGAATACTTTCTAAGTATTTGGAGCTCTCTAAGATTCTATGATATACACAAATTTGGGCTCTAATTTAGTTTCAGCATCTTTTAATTTTAGTTGCATTGATATTAACCTTAATGGCTCATTCTTATGGGGAGATTGAGTTCTTCACTTAACTCTCTGGGTAGTTACCTTGCTTATGGCTGTTGATTTTTGTACTGCCTTTATTCTAGGTTGCATTCACTTCGTTCCCTTAGTCTTCACAATAACTTGCTGACATACCTGCCTCGAGAGATCCTCAACCTTATTCATTTGGAAGAACTGAGTTTGCGAGGGAACCCACTGGTTGTTCGTTTCGTTAGAGATTTAACCTATGATCCTCCAACTCTCCTGGAGTTAGCTGCACGGACCATTAAAATTCGAAATATTTCCTACACTCCCTATGATCTTCCTGGGAATCTTCTTAGATACTTGAGTTTAGCCAGCAATTGTCCAAACCCAAAGTGTGGAGGTAAGTTAATTGTGTCCTGTTACCCATTCATTTAGTTATTTTTAAATTAATGATCTAAATGTTATAATTAGCTGTCTTCTTTCAGAGAAAGGTGATTTGTCTCTGTTTCTGTTTGCTTTATCTTTTTACCCTTTTACCAGATAGTAAGACATCTCACCCTCTCTGTGTTCCTTCCTTCCTCCCTCCCTCCTTTCTTTCCTCCCTCTCTTCTTTCATTTCTTCTTTTCATGGTACTTTCAAATTCATACACAAGGCAAAATACCCAGAAAGTCTTATCCTGTCACGGAACTATCATAGGATAAGCTAAATTGGTAATATGAGGGGAAACACAACGCATAAATAGTTCTAAATGCTTTAGAAGAGTCTCTAAAATGTTTAGCTACCTTTCATGTTTATTTGAAGGACATTTTTTTAGACTCAGCATTCTGAGTATCAGGTGCCTTTGTAAAGTATATTTCAAAATGTATGAGAATAGGGTGAACATGTCCCAATTTCAGAGTGTCTTTTGGAATTCAATATTATTTTAAACTCGTGGTTCAAGATTTCTTGAGTTTAGAGCATTTGGAGAGAAATGAATAATGTGATGTAACTCAGAGTAAAGTAGGAATCCAAAATACTATTGGAAATCATAGGAGGGAGAGAGTATGTTTATTAGATCTAGAAAAGATGAGACGGTTCTTGAAACGTGAATTGAATTTTGATATGGTTTGATTGAGGATAGAAAACTTTTCAGCTGGAGAGTGTAAAATTGGGAACAAAAGCAGAAAAATGTCAAATGAGAAACAATTTGAAATGTACAGTTAAAGGAGTAACGAGAGAAGAGTAAAAGGTACATTGAGGCCAGGTTATAAAGGGCCTGAAGCGCCAGGGATCAGTACTGGAATGGGTTGCAATTTCCTTCTCCAGGGGATCTTCCCAACGCAGGGATTGAACCCAGGTCTCCTGCATTGCAGGCAGACGCTTTACTATCTGAGTCACCAGGGAAGGACAGATTCAGAGATTAGATACAGACTATTAAGCCTGAGGAATCAGTAAACGATAACAGGTCAGTTTATTTTGTCTCCCTCATAAAAGACTTTTTTTTTTTTTAAATCCAACTTAATAGGGGTACAGGAAGGTTTTTATTATTGTAGGATAAATGTGGGTGCCAGGAAAATGCTGCATAAATATGATCAGAGCTGAGGTTTTCCCCAGCTCTCAAGGTCCTATTATACCTTGAAAAGTGTTACAAGGTTAAAAAGAGAGAAGGTGATTTAAGTTTCTCAAAGAATATTAAAGGTCAAGGATACTAATAGTTTAAAAAAGAAAAATGATGCTACTCTGGGCCATTTCTGGGCACTTATTCTTAGAAGTAGAGATTGCTGTGCCAAGTTAGAAGTGCTTTTGGTTTTCTCTGGTTTTCCTTTCCAAATTGGCTTTAACAGTGGCAAGAGACAGCACTCACACCAGGCCCTCAGGCTTAATAGTCTGTATCTAATCTCTGAATCTGTCCTTCCCTGGTGACTCAGATAGTAAAGCGTCTGCCTGCAGTGCAGGAGACCAGGGTTCAATCCCTGTGTTGGGAAGATCCCCTGGAGAAGGAAATTGCAACCCATTCCAGTACTTTTGCCTGGAAAATTCCATGGACTGAGGGCCCTGGTAGACTACAATCCGTGGGGTTGCAAAGAGTCGGACACGACTGAGCAACTTCACTTTCTTTCTTTTCTAGAAATGGACCTCTACAAGAATTCTCCTGTCTCTCTTAAATGGCTTCTTAATGAGTTCTTTAGTATACTGGTATGTTATTTATCTTAGGAACAAAAATACATTTTACATTATTAGCTTAAAATTTGAGATAATAATCTGAAGTGAACTATTGACATTTTCCCCCTCAAGATTCCTTGGTTGTTGAACTCTATAAACAAAAGTAATTTTTTATTTTGTGAGAAAATTTGTCTTTGTATAGTCTGGAGATCTTACAAATGACAAGATAGTATTATACTGTTTCAGCTGTTTTATACTGGGCTCCCTGGTGGTTCAGTGGTTAAGAATCCTCCTGCCAGTGCTGGAGATGCAAGAGATGCAGGTTCAATCCCTTGGTGGAAAAGATCCCCTGGAGAAGGAAATGGCAACCCACTCCAATGTTCTTGCCTGGGAAATCCCATGAACAGAGGAGCCTGGCGGGCTACAGTCCATGGGGTTGCAGAGTCAAACACAACTTAGTGACTAAACAACAGCAACTCTATAATGCTTAATTTTATAAATGCTTTATTACTTCTATCTGTTTTAGAAGCTAGCACATTATGGGGACTTATTGTTAATATTGATTGATCAGTTTACTGAATTGGTCCACTTTCCTACATTGTTCAAAGTAACATACTATGAATTTCCCTTTTTAAACTATCAGTTATACTGACTTAATACAGGATCACAAAATCAGAAAGTCAATGGAGAAATAACAGAAGAAAAATTAATAGGAGAAAAGTTGTCCTTTGCTTGGACCGCATCTTTTTATTTTGGTCCCATATGTTATATACACAGAGTAGTTGGTTACAGAGGAATCTTAGGTAGAGTGTAAAGATTGAGATTCTTCTCCAGAGAGGCGATGGGACCCAGGGTTCTAAGTGTCCCAATTATACTGCAGCTGTTGTGACAGCCTTCGTAGTTAGAGACCTACAGGAGGAGAAGCAGCCGGAAGCCCACGACACAGCAGTCTCTGCTTGCCTGTCATCACTAGCTGTATATTTACTTAGCTGAAGGGCCACAGATCAGGAGCACTAAATTAGGCATCAAGAAAGCTAATTACTAGTTTCAGTCTGTGTCGCAGCATATAACAGCATGAAAGTCAGCTGAGATCAGCAGTGAGACAACTTTGAAGCTGTACCGTTGGACCCTGTGGAAATATGATGGCGTTTGGTTAACTTTTAATTTTTCCTTTTCATTACATAAGGACAGGGGTACCAGCAGTCATCTCCTTTCTGCAAATTTTGGGTATAACAATTAATTCTTTAAGATCATTATCAAAGGAGTTTTGTGTGTAGGTTTTTTTTATTATATTTTTTTAAGTTCCTTGACTGTAGGGTAGTACCATGGAGTGGCTTGGGGGATGGAGAAAGGGCACTTTAGGTATCCTATAATCTCTATCAGTCCCTGTCCACCAAGTTACCAGAGACAACAAGCTGAGTCAACAGTGTCCTTTTAATGCCAACTCCCTTTAAAGTAAACCTCCTGACCTTTTCTTTGTAGTCAGATTGATATCTCTAAGACCTTTCAGTATTTCTATAAACAACTATGGAAACAGCCACTACCTCTGCTTAAGATTCTCAAAAAAGAAGACTGTAAGATTTTTTCAGAGTGATGAATATAGGGTTAAAAAAGAAACCGTGGCTCTTTGCTTTGCTTTGTAATGATTACTTTGTACTTATTCTTCCTTCTCTCCAGGAGTCTACTTTGATTGCTGCGTCAGACAAATTAAATTTGTGGACTTCTGTGGGAAATACCGCCTCCCTCTGATGCACTACCTGTGTTCGCCAGAATGCTCTTCCCCTTGCAGTTCTGCCTCTCATAGCTCCACATCCCAGAGTGAATCTGACTCAGAAGATGAAGCTAGTGTGGCTGCACACAGAATGCAGAAAGTTCTTCTTGGTTGAAAAGGGTGCAGGGTGGTGTGAAACAGTAAAAGACTGAGCAGCGGTGGTTAGAAAAGAGACTAGACTTTGAGGTTCACTAGAAACTGTATCTTAAATGTCCATGGCATAGTTGGAGATTTTGTGTTTCTCGCCATTCAGCAGGAAGAAGCCCAATTCCATGTTTGGATTCTTGGAATATAATTCGCTCTGAATGGCAGTTTCAAATTTAGCTGATTGTTTGCAGTTTTCAAGCTTTGCATGAATCACACAACAGAATGGAACATTCTGCAGAGCAGTACTATAATAAACCACCAGTGCTTTGGCTTGTGACAGTTGACATGAAGATAGAAATTATCACAGCTGTAATTTTTATCAGTGTTGTCCTTGAGGTTAGGTTGACCGCTATACCATAACAGGATTAACCCTCTTTTCTTGAATTGCCCCTGTGTCTAGATTACAGTTTTTCAGATAAGCTCACAGGTGGTTACATAGGACCTAAACCTTTCTCAGCTACTGATTGGCAAAGGAAGGGATATAACTCTTATGTGGGGTTTTAAAACTCTTCAGTTCTGCTCCTTTGTTCTATGTGATTGTTGTTACCCTTGTATAATCCAGCAGTGACTGTAATAGTGCCTTAATCATAACAAGAATTTAGAAATTTATTCAAGAAATGATACCAGAGCAGCCTATAACCTGACATACTATGCAGAATGGTTTAAAATATGCTTTAACAGAGCTAGGTAAACAAACGTATATCTGACATCTGAGCTCATAGCCACCTTAACTTCATTTTTGTCTAAACAAATCACTTTTATACTTAATGGGGAGCCAACGAGCTTCAACTTAAGAAAGAATAATAGGTTTTGATGGAAAAATCTATCAGATTTCTTTCAACAAAAAAGAGATGTTAGGTAGGAAACTTCTTTATATCTTGCATTAAAGGAACAGGAGAAAGATTTTAAAGGTTTTAGGAGTCCACTGTAGCTCCTTTGCCTCTGTGTAAAAGGGCTTTCTTGGTGGCTCAGGTACTAAAGAACCTGCCTACAATGCAGGAGATCCTGGGTTTGATCCCCGGATTGGGAAGATTCCCTGGAGAAGGGAATGGCAACCCACTCCAGTATTCTTGCCTAGAGAATTCCATGGACAGAGGATCCTGGTGGGCTACAGTCCATGGGGTCACAGAGTCGGATATGACTTTGTGTGTACTGAATTGTAACTTCCTCCAATTTTAAAGAAAAACTAGAGAAACGACAACAATTGAAACAAAATTGGGCACAGCAGTCATTGTTTTTACACAGTAGAACAGTTTTTAAAACAAGTTTAACCATGGAGTACTTTTTGAAAATAATGATAAAATATTTTAAATGTATTAATACAGCCTTAAAATATAGCAGAGAAATGGTTTCACATATTGCCAGTAGAAATGACCAAATTTTTATTAACCTAGCATGCAGTAAAAACTAATAGTACAACTATAAGTTGACATTGTAATATAAAACACACAGCACACCCTAGCAATCATTAGATAACTTACTTGTCATAACATAATGGTTTGTTGGAGAATATTACCTGTAGAGTAAGACATAGTCCTGAAACACATTGGAACATCAGATGATCTCCCTTCTGACTTCTGGGATTCATGACTGGGCACACCTTTTCTTAAAAGCAGGTTATTGTATAATAATGATATGTACATATGTTAGGTTTTTGTCATATATATATTTTATTTTAGAAGAGAATATACTGTAGGATAGTTTGTTTGTTTATTATATGTTAATTCATGAAACATCATGAGAGTTTCATGACTGCAGTTGTGAAACGCTGCTATGGAGTGAATCCCTTCACTCTGTTGTAATAAGATTCTTTTTTCCTTTTGATCCAGAAATTTTCTATGTTTATAGAAGTTATGTAGTATATTTCTACTGCCTAGCAAAGTAGTACATAGGTGATTATATCATTAAATGGAAGTAATAAAAAGTCTTTGTTTACTTTTCCATTTGAGCCACACAACTGGGCTTCCCAGGTGGTGCTAGAGGTAAAGAACCCACCTCCCAGTGCAGGAGACAAAAGAGACACAAGTTCCATCCCTGGAGGAGGGCATGGTAACCCACTTCAGTATTCTTGCCTGGAGAATCCCATGGACAGAGGAGCCCGGTGGGCTATGGTCCACAAGGTCGCAAAAAGTCAGATAGGGCTGAAGCGACTTAACATGCACGAAACTACGTACTATTAATACAAGACTGAAAGATAAAGGTGACTTAGGCAGTGCCTAAATGGCAAGCCCAAAGTGTTCTGTCAGTAATTGATTTAGGTAAGATTCATAAAATATTTTCATAGAAAGTAAATAATGTGTTCATAGTAAAAGACTAAAATTGATAGGAACAAATTTTTTCTGGCTGAAATGCTTTAGGTTTACTTCCTAATTCGTTACCAGTTTGATTTAAGTAACAGCTTGGGTGATTTTCTAATGTAGATATGGTACTTAACCTTGCCAGCTTCCAGGAAAGAAGATATTCTGGTTGATTTTTTACAGGCTTAACTCAGTCCAACCAGAAATAGTGTCTAGTCTTTGTTGCACAATATAGATGTATACATTGTATATAGCAAAATGTCTTCCAGCAAAATGTTATATTTGTATGTACATTTGAAAATCTCTGATTAGTATACAGCTGTCTTTGGTTACTTTTACTTGAAATCTACATTTTAGCTGTCAGTTTTATCTCTTTATTTTTTTTAAATCTTGACTTAGTCTTTATAAGAGCTGCTAATAATTTCTAAGCTTTTCCCTGTTTCTTTTCTCTGCCTTCCTTGTTTTGGTAACTGATGGCTATAAAAATTAACCAGGAGTGAGATACAGTTCCAGAGTCGTATAGCTAACTGCACATTTAAATTGATAGTGTCTCTAGGTACTAAGTCACTTGTTTTTGTGTAAGTTTTTGATATTGCTCCACTTGGGCAATTTTAATGACCAAAATTTAGTGTGGATAAAGCTACTTAACCAAAGCATTCACAGCGGGGGAAGGAAGAGGGTAGGAGGAACATTAGTGTGTTTAGAATGGAATTCTTCATTGCGGGTTTGAAATTGAAATGAACATTCTTAGTAATCTTTATTCCTAGAATCCAGTTCTCTCAAGTGTCACCAAACTGAGCTGGTGAAATAGTCCTAGGATTTTAGGAAATCGGAAGATTAGGTAATAGAATGTTTTGCTTCCATGGTGCCAGGGATTGGCTGACCAAAGGACAAGCCAGTCAGGGTTCTCAGCATTCCCTGTATTTGTGTAGTAGAGGTAGATCTGAGGGTTACTGTTCATATTTTACTTCTAAATGCTTGCTGATTTAGGAAGCGTCTCTTACTCTAAAATTCTTGATATTTGGAACTTTAAGTTAACAAATTTAAAAGTAAAGACTTGGCATCATGAACTGTACCTCAAATTTGAGAAATTTTTGTGTTAAATATAGAGTTGAAAGCAGTCCACACTAGTGCGGGGAACCACTGCAGACCAAGTCTACCATGCATTGTAAATACCAATTTTAAACAGAAGACAAAAAAAAAAAAAAAAAAATAGAAGACAAGGAAAAGGCTGATTGCTGGAGTGTTAAGTGAAAGAAATCTTTAAAAACAACAAAGGACAGAGAAAGAGAAGTCACTCAGGGAGATCCTTGAGACAAGAAAGTTTTTTAAAATAAGATTAAATTGTTTTGAAACTAAGTGGCCCACTAACTACCATCTGGAAGCCTTTATCACAAAATTGCTTCAGCTTCTGCTGGTGGGAGATTGTCTACACTCCGCCGTAATGCAGGGCCAGCAAATAGGATTTTCTTACAGCTAACCTTGGTCTTTCCAAAGGGAGCAAGTAATACCTCAGTAACCTGGAATTTGTGGTACACACTTGGTTAATGTTTACCTTTTCACTATATAAAAGAGAAAAAAATACTAGGCAAATAATTAGTGCAAATAAAGTTTGATCTTACAAAGCATCTTAGCAGTAGCTGTTTATATAAAAAGTTATTCTAAATAAGACCCTTTGTAGGCAGAACTTGTTATCATAGTGTATATATGTAGTGTATAAAAATTAGTAAAGCTGCATTTATTTAGAAATACCTAATTTTTACCTGAATGAGAAGAAATAGTCTTCTCATCCAAAGTAGAGATTTTATTATGTCAGTATAAATATTTCTCCCCATTTAGTCCAAAATAGCTTTGAAGTTGTGTTGAGTATTTAACAACAGTAAAGACTGCTGTGTAGGTTTTAGGCAACATGACCTGGAATGCGTAGTTCTTCTTTCCGTTGTTTAGAAAGGTATTTGACCTTCACTGTCCCTGTATTAAGCACTCTGTGTAACATTAATCTGATGGGTTTAATAGCATCCATCCTTGTGTTTTATTATAGTCATGATCTTTTTAAAGGTCGCAGTGCCTTCAGTCGTGCTTCGGAGGTGTGTGCCTTAAATCTCCCCTTCTAGAGCCAAAGTTCGGGGAACTGTGTCATCAGGTTGTATGTGACAGTCTTGTGACCACTTGCTTTTGAATGAAGGGAGAATGACTGTGATCCTGAAGGGCTTCTTCCCCTAAAAGCAGGCCTAATGCCTATGAGTTGAGGGCTTCTGGAGATGGAATCCTAATCAGGCATACTATCACAGAAGGATTAGGGTCCCTGAAATAAAATCAGTGAAAAGGTATATTCTCTTTTCATATTACTTTATAAAGAAAATACATCTGCTTCCAGTTCCTAGCCAGTGCATATTGATAGCATCATATAAAGATGATATTAGCGTATTTTGTGCTTTCTCTGTAATACCAGGTTAAAGGGAGAGTATGTTTTAATATTTTTGCGTGTAGATATCCGTGTTCTTTTTCTGTCTCTTCTTGGTTCATATTTGCTAAAAATTGATGTAGAAAATAACAGTTCACTAACAGCAAACATGACACATTATCAAACATTTCACAGGGTAATATTGATTTGGGTGCTACTAGACTTAACTAGAACTTGTTTATTAGTCTCAGTTTATTGTAAGAGATAGTATTCAATCTACTTAATATTAAATTTGTTAGTATAATGAAGGTTATATACCATTATACCAGAAAGCCATGGTTGGAGAGACTATCTGCATTTACCAGAAGTTACTTTCTTCCTTTGGCTGTGAATAAATCAGGTAAAACTATTGTATTTTCAATTCCAGTTACAGGAAGAAACTGGGGATAAGATTGACATCACTATTGCTGATTCAACAGAAACATTACTAAATTGGTTAGTTCTGTCTGCAACTAGTGTTTTAAGAGAATCCTTTCACTAACTTAAATGATTGGCATTGATATGTTATTGAAAAGGAGTATTAACCTCAACAATCACTTTACAACAGTCATGGAAAGACTTGTGTGTCTGTAATTGGTATCTGTTGCATTTCTGAGCCCACTTTGTACTCCTGAGAAACAAAAATATAATGGGAGAAATATTTTATATAACCAGTATTTTAACTTTTTATAAAGTTTGAAATTTTAAAGTATCAACAAAGGATATTGAAAATAAATGTACTTTTACTTTAGTTAAATTACATCTTATTATCTGAGTCCTTAATTTTCTGTATTTGATATCTTGTGAATTAATTTATCTATAGGTATATAGATGTTTAAAACAGTAGTAACAGTGTAACTAAGCAATGTGACTCAATAATTACATTTTATTTTCAGAACAAGATACAGTTTATTGCATCAGATTTATATATTACCTGTAATGGTAAATGCTCTAATCAGAATATTTAAGCTAATTAAATTCTATACCTCCTTTCCCCCCACCCAGGACACACACAAGAATGTGATCTAACATTAACCCTCTGTGTGAATTTTGCCTTATCAAACATTGTGCCTTATTTTATTAAAAGTGTTTTGTTGGAATCTAATTCTGTATTCTGGAAAAGTAAAAGTCTTTTAATTGACAAGCATTTACTTAAAAATCTTATACTGTTGGTTTTTGCCTGATTACTTGCTGTACCATTGCTCATCTATTCATTGAATTTTTTCAATCCATGAATAATGCATTAAGCATATATAAGCATTTATATTCTCTGTGCCAGATGCAAAGGATGAAAGATGAACTAGACCAGATCCTTTCCTCCTCCTTCCACAGCCTTAACAGACTTACAGATGCATACTCTAAAATGAAATGGGTGAGGTCATTTTGCTAGTGGAAAGTCAGTTATTTCTTGCATTTAGTCCAGAACCAAGCAATCTTAATGCAAAGTAGTATAGTATTAACTGAGCACGTTGATATTACAGTCCTTATCCAGTGCCATTATTTTGGTTGACTCTAGAACAACTGACATTTCTGGATTCTGGAATTTGGAAGAATATCATGATTGGTTGTGAGTTATGGTAAACAGACTGGGTAGGAAAGACACACACTTTGCAAAACAGCCATTGTTTAAAATTTGCTGAAATGGAAAAGGCTTAGAGCACTTTACCTGGTTGGTATATAAGAAGACTTCTTGATAAAGATGGGCTTAGAAATTTGAGGGCACAAGAGAAAAATTGTCAGTTGTAACTGATCTTTCCTGAGGGTAAAACTCCCTAACCTGCCCAGTTGAGGATATTCTCCTTAGAGCAAGTGTTAAAAGAAAAATGTCTTCAATGGCTCATCTAATTCTGTTGTACCGAAGAGAGAGCCTGTACATTCCAGAGGCTGTGTGAGATTTGGATGTGTCCCATCTGAACATCAGGTGTCGAAATCTTAGAGGTCTGAAATTGACTCGCTTTTTTGAGAGATGAAAGTTTTAAGCCCAGAGAGACTTGTCCAAGACTTCACATGACTGAATCTTAAATCTAAGCCTCCGGGTTCCCAGGTCAGTGCTGTCTCCACTACATTATGCTACCTTCTTTAATTAATATGTACTCTGTTGTGTGACAGGAAATAAGATTTTACACTATCACTTCAGAATTTTGCATTTTTACTGGTACGATACATACTTGGATGGCTCATTATATTTACAAAGCACATTCAAAAGTGCCTTGTTTAATCTTCATGACACTGAAGTAGGACTTGGTTTGGTAGTTTGTTGGTGTGGGTTTGTCATACCCTTTCCCTTAGAGAAGTCAAGAAATTGACATAGATTTGAAAAAGGGATATTTAGCTTTATCAAATCAGAATTGAATTTCTACTCTCCTTAATGAGTATAACAAACTAAACACAGATTCCCCTGCATGGGTCCTGTACCCTTCGATAGCATTTCATGAGACTGACTTAGCACCACAGATCTGAAGGAGGTCAAATGCTCCCCAATTAGGAAAAGATGTAAAAAGATTTCTGGGCAGCTATTCTCAACCCTGGTTGTGCTTTAAAACCACCGTGAAAGTGAAAGTCACTCAGTCGTGTCCGACTCTTTGCAACCCCATGGACTATACAGTACCACCATGGGAGCTTTCAAAATACGCAAAAGTACAGGGCCTCATCACCAGACCAATTGAAACCTGATCTCTAGAGGTGGGGTCTGGGCATCAATAGTTATAGAAGCTCTCCATGACTCAGTTACACGACAAGGGTGCTTACTCTCCTGTGAAAGTCCCTTCATGGTAATGAGATCAGTGAACTAGGATTTTTACAGATGAAGAAATGGGTGAGAGTGAAGAAGTGACTTGCCCAGGTTCTCTTAAGATAAATTGTGACAGAGCTGTGGCTAGAATCCATTTATCTATTGGAAAAAAAATTGTTTTAATTGAATGCCTACTTTAGACCAAGCAGTGATTACTAATCCAATGTTCTTTGCTTCTCCCTGTAAGTTACCTGTTTTCTGAACTGAAAGCGTTTTGTGGTTGTAAGATGATATATTCAAGTGGATTGGCCAGATTGAAGCCAGCCTCAACTAACAATATCTGCTGAATCGTGGAATGCAAAAGCAGCAAACCAGATCAGTGTGACCAAAAACCTTCATAAGAGGATGGCTTGGTCAGACATTTCAATTTAAAAGTCACAAAGCAGGAGAGCCTTTCCATGGGTAAGGAAAACCTCGTCGAGTCGTGCACTGCTGCTTTTGACCACAGGTAAACAAATGGCTGGGGCTTCCCAGGTGGTGCTAGTGGTAAAGAATCCACCTGTCAAGTCAGGAGATATGAGAGACTCAGGTTCAATCCCTGCGTCAGGAAGATCCCCTGGAGAAGGGAATGGCAATCCACTGCAGTATTCTTGCCTGGGAAATCCCATGGACAGATGAGCCTGGTGGGCTACAGTCCATGGGGTCCCAAAGAGTCTGACATGACTGAAGCAACTTAGCATGCACACAGATAAGTGGCTAATATCCTTAGCAGCAGGGATGAAGTTAACAATACCAAGAAAGTTTTTTTTCTTTTTAAGTAAGATTTTTAAAATGTAGATATCCGCCTACATAAAAACGCTATAGATCCTCCATAAATATAAACTCTCTCGCTAGGAAACAGAAATGTTCAACTCAACTACACACTTTTATAAACACTATGCATAATTTCTACCCTTAGTTTCTTTTAGATCTAGCTATGATATTACATGATTATTTTATTACTTAAATCTGAAAAATAATGCAATCTTAAAATATCTAGTTATTTGGAAGATTTAAATGGAAGAGTAAACTTGCTCATGATGCCATGGAAACTCAAAGAAAAAATATTCTTAAAATGTTACTGTGGGTATTTTCTATAAATAAAGACTGGATTTAATGTTGCTTTGGGTTTTTTTTTTAAGCTGAACTAAATAAAGATTTGTGAAATAGAAATAAGTTTAATTTCCTGGAAATTAAACTTATATTACAGCTAGAAAGCTAGTTTTTGAAATTTGTCATCACTTGTAATTTTAACCTGTTTGTAAGCTCAACAGTGATCGCTGAGGTTCTTTCTAACTTTGAGTCTACAATTATCTGTGTTCAAAATTTCTATTTTTGTAGCTCTCAAATATTTGTAAGTTCTTGCATCCCTTACCACACCCTTTTTAGTCACCTCTATTTAGGTCTTTTAATCTTTTCTTTTAAACTAGTGTACATGCAGCCAGCGGCAATGTTAGTGGAGTAATGAGGACTTTGCCCCTGACTCTGCAATTAAAAGTCTACCCTTTATATCACTTCTAAGGGTTTGTTGTATTGGATGACAAGTCAATAGGCAGCTTTGAAACAATCATTTTTATTTCTGCTGAGGGCAGCATCTCATAAAAGAAAGGCATGTGTGTGAATGACCAGTGGATAAAAATGAATCAGATGGTTGCTAGATCCCTATGACTTAAGCTGTGACATGACTATAATTATATTTTTAACTGTAGCCTGCTATATGAATTCCTCTGTGGTTCTAAGTGATCACAGAATCAAAGATTTGACAGTTTGAGAAGTCTTCATCAGACCACTTTACGCAGAGGATAGCTCAACCTTCAGGATAAGAACCTATCCTATTTTTAAATACCTTAGAGAAAAATTTACTTATATAGCAATTCTGAAGTTTAGCAATTGTCACTAAAGGGAGTATTTCCTAAGGTTCTTGTGATCTGTGCTAGCCAGATTGATATGAAAGCATCTATCAAAGTGTTTGGGGGAGGGGAGGAAAGAGTGGCTTTATTCCTTTGCTAGGCAAAAGGGAAACACAGTAGGCTAGTGCCTCAAGAACTGTGCTGCCCTCCCTGGTGAACAGGGAGGTTAGAAAGGGCTGTGTGATAAGGATCAAGGCAGTGACAGTCTTGCATTCTTCGTTGTTCTGCAGTTTCAAAAAAGTGGGGTTACTGACGAGATTAGGGTGCCTGCAGGGTCTCAAGTGGTAGTCTGATTTTGAGCTTCTCGGTCCCTTTGTTTATTTTTTTTGTCCCTGTGCACGCACAAGTATACACCTTTGTTGACAATTTAATTGCAGATGATTTGAGGTTGCTTTTTCTGCTTTATAAACTATTTTAAACTTTTCTCGTGTCTCACACGTTTGCAGCTGTCCGTCCCCTTCTCAGTCCCTTTAATCTTGCCTCAAGTGATTTTGTGCCTGTGCCTTCCTTGATTAGCAATTGTTGGAATCTACTCTTTGCACTCAGGGAAGGTCAGGGAGGCTGCAGTCTTGCTTTCTCACAGTGCTGGATGCTAGAAGTCCAAGATCAGGCTGCCAGCAGGGCTAGTTTCTGATTAGACTCCTCTCTTTAGCTTGCAGGCAGCAGCTTCTCACTATGTCCTCACAAGGCCTTTCCTCTGCTAGTGTTGGAGGATATCCTGCGGACATGCAGGTCAACGGTGGCTCGCTGTGGGGAGAGGAGCACTGGCAGCTGCAGTCTCTGAAGGGACCCCTTTGGCAACCGTCAAACTGTGTCAGCAGAAAGGCACAATGACACTAGTGAGACCAGAGTGTGTGTGTTTGTGTGTGTGTATGAGTGTGTGTGTGTCTGTGAACACGCCTGTGTGCACTATTTTGTTCTTTGCCTGGCTCCCAAATGCTGCTGCTCCCTTCCTCTCGGTACCTTCTCTCTATCCTTTCTCCCAGTCCAAAACTCCCACCACTATAAAAGGAGTCACACTTCCAACAGTTCCTGCCTTTTAAGTCTTTGTGCAACATCTATTAGAGAAAAATGCGAGAACAGCAAGATCACAGTTCTGTGCAGATGAGACATAAATCCAATAATAAAAGAACTGTACATAAAGCTATGATGAGTTGAGAAAAGAGAATTCTTGACAGTGACCCTTGAAAGAAACTCCATGACTTGTGTTCTTGACTCGGAAACAGACTGACTAGTATAGATACAGGAGTTGATGTATACAGAAGGAAGAAAGGACACTTGCCTGAGTGTTTCATGGATCTCCCTGTGATGAAGGTTCATGACTGATGTGTGAACCAAAGTGAGATTGTATATTCATATACATATAAATCATCATATGTGTCTATGTACATGTTAATTGTTATAAACTATCCCAAAGAGAAGATCTACTCTTTTACTTTATTTATTTTTTCTTTGTTTTTTGTACTCTCAGGTAAATATAATATGCTTAAGATACCATTAAGGAGAGAAACTTGATTTGGGTCAAACCAGTATTTACATTCAGAGAAGTCCAAATCCTTATACAACCCCCCCCCCCCACACACACACACACACACATAACTCATGCAAATATACACATGCACACCCAAAGACTAAAGTTTGGTCATTGAGCACAGATTGCAGAATGTGCCTGTCATTTTCAGTTTACCACATGGACCAAAGAGAGAGAAAGGAGCCGCTGGGTGACAATACTCACAGCACTGGGCTCACTGTGTGGTACTGTTGACTTCTTTTTTCCTTTGAGAAATGCACTGCCAAAGCCATCTTAGAGCAGAGGCTGAGTACTTGATCTAACATAAAGCAGATAGCCTTCTTCTCAAATGAAGATTTGGAGGGATCTGCCTGTCATTGATAAGCCTATTCCCCTGATGAGAGTGCTTTTCCTTCATATGCCCTTTAGTCCCGGGTATCCAGCACCTAGGTCTCCCCAGGTGGCTCAGTGGTAAAGAATCTGCCTCCCAAGCAGGAGACGTGGGTTCGATCCCTGGGTTGGAAATATCCTCTGGGGAATGAAATGGCAACCCACTCCATCCCTGGAGAATTCCATGGACAGAGGAGTCTGGCAGGCTACAGTCCATGGGGTTGCAAAGAGTTTGACATGACTTAGTGACTAAACAGCAGCAACAGTCAGCACCTAATCTCTTTTCTTTATGCTTGAACACCATGTCAGGATCAGGCAATCACTCATATACTAGCAGATCCAGGAAAACAAGGCCCCGTGGGTGTATGCTGTCATAAAATTGGGCACTTAGGAAAGAGGGAAGGTCATGAAGATGCAAATGCTGATTTAAGGAAATCCCTTGGCACTAAGAACCAATCTCCAAAAGATAGCTGTATCACTGAAGATTTTTAGCACTTGTATCTTGCTTTCCTTCCTCCTCATTCTCTTTTTCTCCTCCCCCTCTTTTTCTTCTCCCTTCTCCTCCATCTTGATTATAATAGTGACGTGTAGGTCACAGGATTAGACATGGAGGACATGAGAGGCAGTCATGCCTTCCAAGGGCTTAGTAAGTAATTTAAGATTTAGAACACTGAGAAGATAGTAATTTGAGTAGAGTTGCCTTCTCTTTAACTAGCAACTCTGATATTTTTGTTGAGTGGCAGCTAAGTCTATGAGTGTATGAATGAAAGGGAGGCTTTGAATGAGTCTCAGAGGGAAGATAGGGTGCCAGGATCCCCTTACCAAAGACTATAAATAAGAGAGACCACCATTGGGAATGCCCAGGGGTAGAATAAACTCATAAAGTTAGGGAAAACTTGGCTCTGAGAGATCTTGTGGATCTTAAGGATAAAGTTTGATTTTTCTGGTCTGAAGAAGGCAAGAAAGAACTGAATAGCGAACTGTATCTTCCCTGCCTCTGAGGCTGAGAGAATCTATGAAGAATAGGAAACAGTACATCTCCCTCCCTGCTTCAGTTTTGTGGACAGCTTCTCTCCACAAAGGAAGTTCAAAGAGAGACCACTTTGCCTTCCACAATATCTAAGGCTGCAGCCTCTGAGGAAACTCATTGCCAGCCCTGAGCACCCCTGAGTAAAAAACGGGCATAACAATAGTAGCAGAAAAGAGAATCAGTCAGAACAGACAAAGCATATATCAGAAAGATAGAAGTGCTGAAAAAAAGAAAGGCCTCTGGAGCTGAAAGAGAGGGAGAGAGGGAGGAAGAGGAAGAAAAAAATAGGACAGAGGGAGGGAGAGAAGGAGGGTAGAAGAAAGAGAAAGGGAAGAAAACAAGAGTTTCCAATTTAATTTTGTGCATGAATGAAAGGAAAGAATGGTCACTGTTGAGACTAAATTAGTAGGCTAGAAGAGAAAGTATGGAGAAAGTATCTTAAAGCACAAAGCAAAGATAAAATGTAATTGAAATCATGAGAGAACAGACGAGAATGATAGCTCTGTTCTTGAGAATAGCTCTGCTCTTGAGGATAGCTCTAAGAGGCTTAGCATATAATACTGGGACATCAGGATGAAGAAAAAGTCACACATGAAGGAAAGGCAATAATTAAATACAGAAAAGGAGAAAATTTCCTTGGAACAAGAAATAGCCTCAGTCTATAGATTGAATGGTCTTTCTAAGTTCCAAGCTGAAATGATGAAAACACACATACATACACACAAATATCCTGATAAGATTCCTGAAATCTAAGAAAGAAAAGAAATGTTTACCAGCTTTCGTATAGAAAAAATAGGCTCCTTATTATAATGAAAATAGAATCAGACGTTTTATCTTATTACCAGCAGCTAGAATTTAGAGAATTAGCATCTACAGATGTCTGACAAAAGAGGACTGCAACTCAAGAATTCCATTACCACCCAAGACAACATTCAGTTGTCAGGGTGAATGAATGATCTTTGCAGGTATGTAAGAAGTCAAAAACTAACTCCTACATTTCCCACTAACAAAAATATTTCAGAAAAGGCTCCAGCCAAAAAACAGATTAGCCATAACAGAGAGCATGAAGTGATAAAGAGGGAAGGAGATGATAGTGAGCAGCAAAACTTAGGATAATGGATCAGTATAGACAAAGAGTGAAAAAAGTTGGCTTAAAACAACATTCCGAAAACTAAGATCATGGCATCTGGTCCCATCACTTCATGGCAAATAGATGGGGAAACAATGGAAACAGTGAGAGATTTATTTTTTGAGGCTCCAGAATCACTGTAGATGTGACTGCAGCCATGAAATTTTAAAAGACGCTTGCTCCTTGAAAGAAAAGCTATGACAAACCTAGACAGCATATTAAAAAGCAGAGACATGGAAGCAACCTAGATGCCCATCAGCAGGACGAATGGATAAAGAAGCTGTGGTACATATACACCATGGACTATTACTCAGCCATTAAAAAGAATTCATTTGAATCAGTTCTAATGAGATGGATGAAACTGGAGCCTATTATAGAGTGAAGTAAGCCAGAAAGATAGAGAACATTACAGCATACTAACACATATATATGGAATTTAGAAAGATGGTAATGATAACCCTACATGCAAAACAGGAAAAGAGACACAGATATACAGAACAGACTTTTGGACTCTGTGGGAGGAGGCGAGGGTGGGATGTTTCGAGAGAACAGCATCAAAACATGTATACTATCTATAGTGAAACAGATCACCAGCCCAGGTTGGATGCATGAGACAAGTGCTCGGGCCTGGTGCACTGGGAAGACTCAGAGGGATTGGGTAGAGAGGGAGGTGGGAGGGGGGATCGGGATGGGGAATACATGTAAATCCATGGCTGATTCATATCAATGTATGACAAAACCCACTACAATATTGTAAAGTAATTAGCCTCCAACTAATAAAAATAAATGAAAAAAAAAAAATAATAAAAAAAGCAGAGACATTACTTTCCTGACAAAAGTCCGTCTAGTGAAAGCTGTGGTTTTTCCAATAGTCATGTATGGATGTGAGTGTTTGATTATAAAGAAAGCTGAGTGCTGAAGAATAGATGCTTTTGAACTGTGGTATTGAAGGAGACTCTTGAGAGTCCCTTGGACTGCAAAGAGATCCAACCAGTCCATCCTAAAGGAGATCAGTCCTGAAGGACTGATGCTGAAGCTGAAACTCCAATACTTTGGTCACCTGATACAAAGAACTGACTCATTGGAAAAGACCCTGATGCTGGGAAAGATTGAATACAGAAGGAGAAGGGGACGACAGAGGATGAGATGGTTGGATGGCATCACCAACTCGATGGACATGAGTTTGAGCAAGCTCCAGGAGTTGGTGATGGACAGGGAGGCCTGGCGTGCTGCAGTCCATGGGTTTGCAAAGTCTGACATGACTGAGTGACTGAACTGAACTGAACTGATAGAGATATATATAAAAAAATAGAGATCATTGTAGACTGAGAATGTATAAATGTATATACCAAACAATGTAACAGCGAAATGTTGTTATATAAGATATAAATATAACAGTTAAGTACTATCTAGTTACCTTAGCCATGATTTATGAAATCATAAAAAGTTATATACAAGAGGAATTTCAAAAAACAATTATAGCAGAAACTTTAATACTTTATTTCAGAATTAGGCAAATCTAGTATATAACAAATATGGGATAACATAGGAGTTGAATAGTACAATCAATAAATTTGATGTAATACCTATGTTAAGAATCTAATATCCCTCAAACAATAGCAACAAAACATTTTTGAGTACCCATAGAATATTTACAAAAATCACTCATTTGACTGCAGAGAAAACTTTAACAGATTCTAAAGCCACATTCTCTGATATTAATAAAGTTGAAAACAAATAATGTAAGGATGACCAAAACCATACAAAGAGGAAATCAAAACAAAATTGGAAAGCATCTATAAAGTAGTGAAAAAGAGAACACTTTATACCAAAACCCAAATGTCGCAGTAGAAACTGTACTTAGAAGAAAATCTATATCTTAAAATGTTTTAATTATTAAAGAAAATAATGTAAAAAATAAGGGTAGTTTCTATCTTAAGAAATTGGAGGCAGAAAAGAGTGACAAAGTAAACCAAAAGAAATTAGGAAGAGGGAATTAAGATTAAAGCTAAACTAATAGAAAAAAAGTAGATACTACAAATAAATATAAAAGCCTTCCTCTGCAAAAGATGAGTAAGATCCACTCTGGGTACCCCTTCTGATGCGTATGTCAGAAGCTTTCTCTATCCCCTTTATACTTTAATAAAACTTTATAAAAAAGAAATATCCACTCTGATTAAGAAAAGAAACTGAGCAAAAGTAGATAAAATTAAGAATTCTATAGAAAGAAAAAAAGAATTCTGTAGAAAATGACAAACAGAGGAGGAGAAATTTAAAGTATAAGAGAAATCTATGGCAACAAACAAATCCCAGGTAAAATGGGAAATTCTCTAGTAAAAATACAAATTACCAAAATGGATCCTAAACTAAGATAAATATAAATAGACCACCTCACACAGAAAATCTTGAAATGTACTTAACAACTTTGCATTGGAAAGACCCCAGATTACATGGAATTCATAGTTGAGCCTTAGTTGACCTTTAGTTAAATCTTATGTTATTTTAAATGGTCAAAACCTAGAGCAAAAAATAGGACTCTTCAGTTCATTTTAAGATTTAATATCAAAGCTTGATATAGTTGACATATTTCATCTAATTTGCCAGTGATGGCAAAATTCACATTATTTTATGTACCATAACAAAAATACTTAGGACTTGGAATTTTTATTTTGAATTTACTCAAATACTTTTGCCTGGAAAATCCCATGCATGGAGGAACCTGGTGGGCTGCAGTCCATGGGGTCGCGAAGAGTCGGACACAACTGAGCGACTTTACTCTCACTTTTCACTTTCATGCATTGGAGAAGGAAATGGCAACCCACTCCAGTGTTTCTTGTCTGGAGAACCCCGGGGACAGAGAAGCCTGGTGGGCTGCCGTCTATGGGGTCGCACAGAGTCGGACACGACTGAAGCGACTTAGCAGCAGCAGCAGCAGGCTTATTTTAAAAAATTATCTTCTATCACTCTTGTGCATCATAAAAAAGAAGGTCTTCATATTCAGAGTCAAGCTCTTCTGAATCACTTTTCAATCCAAAGCTGATGATGTTTGTGTTTTCCATAAAATACTGTCCTGTAAAATATTGTACCACCAAAGCATTGGTAATACCACCTTTCTTCAGAGAAGGGTCCATTGCTGTCTCTGGATTTTTTCCCCCCAAAATGCTGACATTGGCAAATTTTGATGCCACATATTTCTTACCCCTGCTGCAGGTGTCAATGAAAGATTTCAGACAAGTTCACACAGGCAACAGCAATAACAGCTGTGTCACAACTTAGACCTGGCCTGTGGCAACTGTCAGTGGCACCTTGATTTCAGAGATTCTAAAGCATGAAACAATATGCATCATAAATTTGAAGAAAAATAGTGCAAAACATAATCTCACATATGGAATACAGTGTAAACATTCTGGAACATCAGCAATGAGACTCCTGCAATGCATCAAAGGAATAATGACCAAACAGCAGACCTTCAAATCTGAGGAGCAGTGATAATAAATAGGAAGAAAAATTGAGTGAAGAGAGTCAAGTCACGACTAGAACAGTGCTGGTATCACTTTTAGAAACACAGTGCTTGACCAAGGGCCCAGAGATCTGAGTTCTAATCCTAGTTCAGGAGCTTCTGTGTAACTTGGACCAGGACATGTCACTCCCTGGTTTCAGTGTCCTAAAGTAAAAGAAGTGTCTATCAGAAGCCCTTTCTAGCACTGATATTCTGGGAGCTCATGAGTCTAGGGCAGTGTCTCATCCATGATGAATCCAGTTTGCTTTTATACCGGACTTTGTGTAAGTCAAACCCTGCGTTGCTCAGGTAGAAAACTGGTCACACTGCCCAATAAAGCCTCCTGCTCTTTAATTTCATACAACAGTGCAGAGTGTAACCACAACTCCTGTGAAAATGAAAAATCACTAGGTTCCCCTCCCCAACTTACTCCAGACAAATATTCATGTCCTGGCTCCTTTCTGAAACCCCTTCCATGGACGCCCCACGAGGCCTCCTGTGCTCCTGTGCTCCTGCACAGGGCTCCTCCCGTGAGAGCCCAAGACAAGGCACTGGACTTGTTTTCATTGCCAGAGCTTTCTCACATACTCTCTCTTCTTGCAGCTCCTTATTCTTCTCTTGATATTTCTTTTATTTAAAATGAATTTATGTTCATTTATTTACATTTTTATTGCAGAAAATAGACATGACATAAAACATCATTTTAACCATTTTAAGTGTGCAGTTCAGTAGCATTAGTACATTCACATTGTTGTACAACCTATTTAATTTTCACATGAAAAAAATTAGTAACAAATTCAAATAGCACCTGAAGGTATCAAATGAAAAACTAGGCTGTCATTTGTGCCAAAGGAAATCACTCATATTTCTTGTGGATCCTTCCAGAATTATTTTTAATTTATATATCAGTATATATAGTATGTGGGGCTTCCCTGGTGGCTTAGTGATAAAGGGTCTGCCTGCCAGTGCAGGAAACAGGGGTTCGATCCCTGTGCCGAGAAGATCCCCTGGAAAAGGAAATGGCAGCCCACTTAGTATTCTTGCCTGGGAAATCCCATGGACAGAGGAGTCTGGCAGGCTACATTCCTTGGCATCACAAATGAGTTGGACACAACTTAGCCACTAAAAAACAACAATATACAGTATGTACTGTATATTTTAAAAATATTTATACAAGCAGATTTTTTAATTTTAAAGATTTATGCCTATTGTGCTGCCTTTGCTTTTTTACTTAAAAAAACATCTTGGAACTGTTTCTGTGTCAACACATATAATTCCACCAATTTTTGTTGTTGTTTTTAAACGTGTGTTTATAAGATAATTGATTTAACAAGTATCCTATTGACAGTATCATATTGTTTCTAACATTTTGTTGCTATTATTTTTTTCTTTTTGTAACTGCTGTTTTTGCTATTACAAATAATGCTGCCATAACCATCCTTGTATATATAATATGTCATATGTTAGTTACTACATCTTTAGTCTCAGTTCCTAACTGTGGAATTCCAGGATCAAAGGGCATATGCATGTAACTCGTTTATTTTAAAGACTCTTCTTTGTAGAGTCTAAACGTGAAATGGTTTTGTTTCTCAAACCATCATTTTCAGCTGTGTTATTTTGAACACCCTTCGGGCTTTTAAGGGCATCTTGAGCAGATTCCATAACTTCCCAGTCCATTTAAAACTTCAAAGCTGATTCAAAGCTCTCCTTTTTCCCTTGAGATACTTGCAAGGACTCCTTCAATGAAAGAACAGAAGAGGAATGGAGGTGGGGAAAAAGCAAACCCTTCTTGACTTTAAACATCTCTTGTTGGGCTGTGCTGTTTCTCTGGCTGACCATGTGGATGGTTGATGCTATTTGTGTGGCAGGCATCAAGATCTTCAGTTCGGTGGAGGTGTCTCACAAGGCCTCCTCTGTTGCATGATTCCCCAGTGTGGGCAACATGGCTGTAGTTCAGCCTCTTCCTGAACACCCACCACTGGACTATGGGGGTCCGCTTCACAGCTGTTGCTCCCTGAATGGGTAACCTTCTTAGGTGAAGTACTGGCAAGATAATTCAAGCCCAGAAACCTTCTATAGGGTCCTCTCAACCCATAGACCAACTAAGTGTCCTTGCCACCCTTGGAGTTACATTCAGTTGGGCTCAGGGAGGAGGGGGCATCCTTTCTTCCCTCTCAAAAATAAGAATGAAAAGCTTCTCACAGTGATCATGGTTGTCTTTTCTCATAAGACCACCAGTGACCATTCCTCCCACTCTTTCTGAGTCTTCTTAAATTGACTCAGCATGTTGTTGAGGTGTTGATGGTAAGAGTGCCAGTTTTGCTTCCTTCCAGAAGCCCCAGGAAAGTATTTGACTCCCATCTCAAGGTGACTGATGGCTGTCTTGAAAACGTATACGTCTCTTTTCTTACCTAGTGTCCAATAGTATGAACTTTGGGTTTAAAATGAAATTTAAGAAGAGGAAAAAGTCCCTCTCAATTTCTTGTTACATGCATTTAGTTATTTACAAACTATTCTCCAAAAAAGGATATATTGATGTACACTACCATTGACAGCAAATGGGAATGCCTGTTTGCCAAACCTTCCCTAACATTCTCTTTAACATTTCTTCTTCTTTTTTTAAAAAAGTTTATTTATTTGTTTATTTTTGGCTGTGCTGGGTCTTCATTTTTTGCTTGCTGCACTTGGGCTTTCTCTAGTTGGGGTGTGCGGGCTTCTCATTTGTGATGGCTTTTCTTGTTGCAGAGCGCAGGCTCTAGGGTACAGGCTCAGTAGTTGTGGCCCACGGGCTTAGTTGCCTCATGGCATGTGGAATCTTCCCGGACTAGGGATCAAACCCATGTTCCCTGCATTGGCAGGCGGATTCTTAACCACTGGGCCACCACAGGAGTCTCCCTTCAACATCTCTGAAGACCAAAGCTCCTGGTTGAACCAAGCTTCTCAGTTTACTTTGTCTTCTATAGGAGCAGGAAGAAAAAGAAATCAGACTGGGAATACAGAGCCCCAATCTCCCTGCTATCATATGAGTATTTGCTGTGTAGATGTTGTACTATTTAATGTGTATATACTTGACTTCTAATAATTAGCTACAGAGTATGTCTTGCCTCTGTCAGCTCTGAGAACAGGTACTATCAGAAGGCAGTGGATCTGTTGTGAATGCTGGCGAATAGAGAAGAAGCTAGCACCCTTTGAGGATAATGTTGAGGTGCTTAGGAGGGTGTATAATAAGATATTTAGCTGACTTTTGTCTGCAGGTCCTGGGTGATTACCTCCAGATTCTTGAAATTTTCCGTGATAAGTGTCTTTATTACTTGTGGTTGGCCCCTCAGATCATATCTGATACTTTATGCTAATGAGGTGGCTCAGGATGTGGGCTACACATACCAGAAAGACTAACCATATGATTAGAGGCTTGGGTTTTAAATGATATCAGCTCAACTTTCAGGTAGGAGAAGTGTCTGGAGATTGAGTTTAGTCACATGGATGATATTTCAGTCAATCATACCTACATAAGGAAACACCAGTAAAAACTCTGGGAACCAAAGTTCAGGTGAGTTATTTTGTTTTATATATTGTTGCACACTGATGTGCTGACCAGAAAGGCAATGCATCCTTGAAGATGATGCAAGTTTTGCTTTTGAAAACCTCCCAACTTTGCCCTGGGGCTTCCCTTGTAGCTCAGTTGGTAAAGAATCTGTCTGCAATGCAGGAGACCCTGGTTCGATTCTTGGGTTGGGAAAATCTGCTGGAGAAGGAAATGGCAACCCACTTCAGTATTCTTGCCTGGAGAATCCCATGGACAGAGGAGTCTGGCGGGCTACAGTCCATGGGGTCTCAAAGAGTCAGACACAACTTAGCAACTAAACCACTGTTACCACCACCAGCTTTGCCCACATATCTCTTCCTTTCATTGATTGTTATTTGTATCCTCTTGCTATAATAAAATTATAACTGTAAGTATGTCACTTTCTTGAATTCTGTGAGTCATTCCAGAATATCATCAAACCTGAGAGGACAGTGGAAACTCCTAAATTTGCAGCCAGCAAGTAAGAAGGTGGGCTGGAGACGACTGAACTTGCAGCTGGTGTTTGAAGTAAGGACAGTCTTATAGAGGACTGTGCCCTTAACCTGTGAAGTTTGGCCTCTCAGCAGTTGGTGTCAGGACTTCTTACACTGAGAGAGAATCTCTAGGCAAAAGTTAGAACTGTGAGGTCTAACCACACTTACGGGAACCTATTTCCATGACAAAAAGAGTTAAGAAAATTAATTTCTATCTATGTTCCTTACTGAAGAGTCAAACAACCCTGTGGCCTAGTGAAGAGATTGTCCACCTGGAATGTCTTCATGTATTTCTGCTGAAAAGACTTGGTCCAGTGGGCTACTTCTACAGGTCAAGGGAAGAGAATAGTAGGTTCATCAGGGACCATAAGTTATTCAACTATGTGTCCCTCTCTGAGAACATATAATCATGCTTCACTATGACAGATACTAAAATAATGACAGTGGTAGTAGTAATCACAATAATAATTTAGTGAAACGGGAATGTCCACTTCTGGTAGTCAGAAGGCTTGAGAATCATCCATCTAATGGATTAAGAAGGAATAGACTAGGGTCTTCCCTGGCAGTCCAGTGGTTAAGATTGGGCTTCTAATGCAGGAGGCCTGGGTTTGATCCCTAGTCAGGGAACTAACTAACACATGCAGTGCTGTGTGGCCAAGAGATTAAAAAATAAACACATTTTTTTAAAATGGGAATAAACCAGGTCAAAACAATGAAGACTGAAAGGAGATGGGATAAAAGTTTTCTTAAATCATGAAGGATCATAAGGATGAGAATGCTTATTCTCAATTACATTTCAAAGTATTTGAATCTTGAAGCAGAAAAATTGAATACATACAGTATATATAGTGGGAAATAGAATGAGAGAATCCATTACTCAGTGAAACAGTGAAAGCTAAAAATATCCAAAAAGAGGAAATTCAAGAGGGACAAGCCAAAATAGATTATTTCTTAAGAAAAAATAAAGTCAGGCTGTTATAACTTTCTGAGGTCTTGGAACAAAGTCAAGCAGTCACACAACATGTGCTTAGAATTCACTCCAAAAGTAGAGCCCTCAGCTGAGTGGATAATGAAGATGACTCAATCTCATCTCCCAAAAGGAGGGGACCCATTACATCAGATCCTGGCTCAGCCCACTTAAGAGTCTCAGGCTCATTCATTTGTCTGGTCATGCTGGAATTCTTTGTCCTGCCCACAGATGTCAGTTTATATACCACAAAAGAAATGATTTCAGTCTTCTCTACCAGGTCCCTGACAGACTTCCATTTCTACTGGCACTCTTGCATACTCTGGTGGGGACAGATGCTGGACAAGTTTTGTCATTATTTATTGAAGAGTTCAGCTCCAGGCCAGAATCCTGTGTGACATTTTAGAACTGATCATTGAAAATTACAGGTCTTTGCCTGGCAGGCCTCATGGACAGAAGTTGCCCTCCCCACACCAGACTATACACCGCCAATCCATTGCAAGTTTCTGGAGGGGATTGCAGTCAAGGACCCAGTCTTCCTTCTCCCTAATCCAACTAACCATGCTCATACACATAGCTACATTCCTAACCCAGATGTCTCCACTCAATCCTCCTTGTTGGGGGCCTTGACTGAACTTTGGGCACTTTTCTCTGCTTTGACTCAGTACCTTTTTACTTTTAGCCCTTCTTTCTCTCTCTCCCTCCCACTGGCCCATAGTCGATGAACAGGCAGGAACTTTTGTTCAGGGCTTCTTTTCAGGGAGATGATTGCTCCCATATGTTCTTCCCTGGTGGTTCAGATGGTAAGCAATCTGCCTGCAATGAAGGAGACCTGGGTTTGATCCCTGGGTGAGGAAGATTCCCTGGAGAAGAGAATAGCAACCCACTCCAGTATTCTTGCCTTGAGAATTCCATGGACAGAGGAGCCTGGTGGGCTACAGTTCATGGGGTCGCAAAGAGTCGGACACAACTGAGCAGCTAACATAACACATATACTGCATTCACCTGAAAAGTTTTCAAAATGTGTACATTAAAAACCTAAATGCCCAGCAATAAGGACTTAGCAAATAAATTCTGGCACATTTATAAGACAGAATACTGTGCAGATGTTAAAAGTGGTGATGCAGATAACTGAAACAATGCTTATCATAGATGATTCAAAGCAGCATATACTCTGTATTTGCATTTGTGTAAAGAAAAAGTATGCAGACAGACTAGTTAGCAGTGGGGCTTCCCTGGTGGCTCAGTTGGTAAAGAGTCGACCTGCAATGGGGGAGACCCGGGTTTGATCCCTGGGTTGAGAAGATCCCCTGGAGAAGGAAATGGCAACCACCTCCAGTACGCTTGCCTGGAAAATTCTATGGACAGAGGGGCTTCGTGGGCTATAATTCATAGAGTCAGAAGAGTTGGACACGACATAGTGACTAAACCACCAACCACCACCACCTCCACATCATTACCAATGGTTACCTCTGGATAGTGAGGTCATTCATGTTTGATTTTCTTGCCTACCTATATTTTTCTAATCTAGGATGACTATATATTATTTCTGTAATAAGAAAAAACAATAAAAGCTATTACTTTTAATATACATGCTCCTTGAAAGAGAAATTCTATGTCTAGGAATTCATCTTAAGAGTATAATTTTAAGTGTGCCTGCAAAGATTTAACTAATGTTTAATGCAAAGTTGTTTATAATGAAACAATCTAGTGAAAATCTAGAAATAATTCCTTATGTTAGGAGATTGGAAAAATAAACTTTAATACCTCCATAAATTATATTAGGCAGCTAAATTAAATATTTAATGACCTGAAAAGAGGTTCATAATATATTAATAGGGTTTTTTAAAAAGCAGATTACACAATGCTGTATTGTCCATAACCTTTGACTCAGAAATTCCACTTCCAGGAAATACTAGCACAAAGAAACAGTGTAAATATCTTGATTGTGTCATTTCAGTGAAAAAGTAGAAACTACTCAAATTTTATCAATGGAGAATACTAAACCAAATAATGGCACATTCATATAGTGGACTGAAAAATGTCATGATATATTCCTAAATGAAGTTATACCTCTATGGAGAAATTATGAAATACACTCTAAATTTTTTATTTCTATACTGTTTCAGTAATATTTCCACAGCATCTATCATCATTCTACTTCTGTCTCTATGAATTTGACTATTCTAGACCCTGCACATAAATAAAATCATATAGTATTTGTCATTTTGTAACTGGCTTATTTCACTTAGTATAATATTTTCATCCATGTTATAGCATGTGTCATACTTTTATTCTTTTCTAAGGCTGAATAATATTCTGTTGTATGTATATACAATATTTTGTTTATCCATTCATCTGCTCATGGACATTTAGATTGCTTCCACCTTTTGCCTCATGTATAATGCTGCCATGAACATGAGTATACAAATATCTGTTTGAGTTCCTGCTTTCAATTCATTTGAGTTCCTGCTTTCAATTCATTTGGATATATACACAGAATTGCAATTGTTATATAGTAATTCTACATTTCATTCTCATCAATTAGTGTTTCTTTTTGAGGTAATAAAATTATTTTAAAATTGACTATGATGATGGTTGTACATATCTCTGGATATACTAAAAACTACTGAATTGTAAAGTTTAAATTGGTGAATTGTATCATACATGAATAAACAAAATTGTCTCTTAAAAAAGAAAAACAGAAAAACATTTGCTTAAGAGAACTAAAGCTGAACCCTTCTCAACTTCTATCCCCAAGAAAGGCTGGACAACGAGAAAGCTTCTCAACCTCAAAGGATTGTCAGCTTGCATCAACTTTTTTGGATTCTGGACATCTAGTTTCAGGGAGTCTCGTGCACGTTAAAACTCTCCCTCTGGCTATGTGGGGCCACAGTGCATTAAGCATTTGGTGACGAAAGTGGTTTGGAGAATGTCCATTTTATTAATTTAATTATTCTTAATATGATGTTTACTTCTGTTTCCCACAGATGTTCCCCTTTGTATCTTGTTTCTGCCTGTCCCGTGGGACTGACTGTCTGACAAGTAAGGCCTAGGAGACAGGTTCCCTGCTAAGACTCATAATGGCAGCCCTCTCCAATGGCCTCCATCATTCCAGCAAGCACCAACAAAAGATGTCTCTTACTTTTAAAGACTTGCTGGGGATTGAAAAGCTAATCTAAGAGTCATTTAGGGACATAACTGTAACATGAAAAAATAATCTACTAATTACTGTGACTCAATCCTCCTGTTTTCACTAAAGATCAGTATCCATACATATAAGGACCAGAAATCTTCCCACTTGCTTTATATGAAATTATTTAATTTGTGTTCCTGAAATAGTTCTTGTTGTCATTGTTCAGTTGCTAAGTTGTGTATGACTCTTTGCAACCCCATAGACTGCAGCATGCCAGGCTTCCCTGTCCTTCACTATCTCTTAGAGTTTGCTCAAACTCATGTTCATTGAGTCAGTGATGCCATTCAGCCATCTCATCCTGTCGCCCCCTTCTCCTCTTGCCTTCAATCTTTTCCAGCTTCAGGGTCTTTTCCAATGAGTTGGCTCATCACTCAGGTGGTCAAAGTATTGGAGCTTCAACTTTAGCATCAGTCCTTCCAATGAATATTCAGGGTTAATTTTCCTTAGAATTGACTAGTTTGATCTCCTTGCTGTCCAAGGGACTCTCAAGAGTCTTCTCCAGCACCGCAATTACCTGTTGTGTTATTGGAATTCTGAAGAGCATTTCCCCTTCTTTTTCAAAAATGATGCTGTTGCTGTTTTTATTTCTTGGAGTAGATTTCTCACATTAGCATCATCTTTAAGATTTTTAGGTATGAATATTAATTTCATCTCTCTGAGCTTCTTCATTTTAAAAATGAGAATTTTGAACTAGAATATTTCTAAAGTCTTTGCCAGTTTTGATATTCTGTAACTGTATAACAAGTAAATTACCAAGGCAAGTATTTATTTGGGGGACAAATTTCCCCCTCTTAAAGTATTCATCTTCTGTTGGGAGATTTCTTTTATACCTGGAGTCACTGACACTTAACCGTTAGGCTCTAATGCCTCTAATTAGGCCAGAAATCAAGAAACCACACAGTCTAGTTCCAATCTACCTGTCCAGTTATCTTCCATTGCTTTCCTCAAAGATCCCTCTAGTTCTATCAAAAATAAACTGTTTACCTTGATTCTTGCCTCCGAGTTTGTGTGTGCACACATGCTCAGTTGCTCAGTCATGTCCAGCTCTGTGAGACCCTCCTGCCAGGCTCCCCTCTCCATGGAATTCTCCAGGCAAGAAGACTGGAGTGAGTTGCCATGCCCTCCTCCAGAGGCTCTTCTTGACCCAGGGATCAAACCTGTGTCTCATGTCTTCTGCATTGGCAGGTGGATTCTTTACCACTGAGCCACGTGGAAAGCCTTGCCTCTAAGTTCATGCTCATGTTATTCGCTCTACCTGGAATATCTTTTCCCATATTTGCCCTTTGAAATCTTATCCTTCTTAAATGAAGTCATGTTCCCTTTTCTTTGTTGTTCTATATGGTCTTTGAAAACAGAAACCATAACATCTATATCTTTAGTATTGATTGCAAAACTAAAACAGAAAATGATTCCAAAATATCTGATGATGACATTCTCATTTGAATTGTTAATTGTTTGAATGTCTTAGCTCTACTACAAAATTGCAAATTTTTTTAAAGGGCAAGGATCATGTACATAATCCTTTGAATTTCTCATAGCTCTTAGCAGTATATTGCACAAAATGAACACCAATAATTGGAATTCTAGAAGGAGAATCACATCCCCTTTTCCTCTGAGTTCTGAACAATAGAAATATAAATCCAGGAATCAGACTATAATCCAAATATCAGCTTTTTTTGGCTGCACTGTTCAGCTTGTGGGATCTTAGTTTTTTCTTGTCAAATTGAACGCTGGTGCTCAGCAATGAAATCACAGAGTTCTAACCACTGGACCACCAGGGAATTCCCCAGGTATCAGTTTTTCATGGTAATGTTAGATTGCAGAACACAGCCTGTATCAGAAGTCAAAATATACCTTTCACACTCCTTCATCTCAAATTGAACCAAACCACCCAAGCACAGGCAGAACTTATAGAAACACAGATGCAGTCTGTTCTAGCTAGTTTACTGTATAAAGACAAGAAGACTGCATATCCCCTGTGGGTAGGATCATTCCACAGAAAGTGAAGGGAAAATGTGGCTATGTGTATGCAGTGAACCTTTTTCTAAAATAACAATCACACAAATCATTGTATTTCCCATAAGAAACACTGGGAGGTGAAAGAACAAAAAAAGGATTGATGCTTTCTCCTTAACACTTCTGAGAAAGCAGAACTATGTTTTGGACCAAGGCAAGAAATCATGGAAAGGGAGAGGTCATTATCTCTTACACTTGATAGATAACAAAAGTATGTATGCCATTCTGATAATGGTCCATTCTAGAATGTACCATTCACAAACCTATCACAGCCTTCTGCCTGGTAATGCAAATTGAAGCCCACGCTTGGAGGTCAATTTGAGGTTAGGCGTGGAGCATCTTAAGAAACTGAGCTAGATGCTAAGTCTCAATTCCTGATGCTACTAGTTGGGTAAAGAATGGGAAGTCTGAGAATTCTAATGGTTTTCAAGTCAATGTCAACGGAAAAATCTAGGGCCTTCTTTTAAATTACAAGTGGAGTGATGTTGAGCATCTTTTCATGTGTTTGTTAGCCATCTGTATGTCTTCTTTGGAGAAATGTCTGTTTAGATCTTTGGCCCATTTTTTGATTGGGTCATTTATTTTTCTGGAATTGAGCTGCAGGAGTTGCTTGTATATTTTTGAGATTAATCCTTTGTCTGTTTCTTCATTTGCTATTATTTTCTCCCATTCTGAAGGCTGTCTTTTCACCTTGCTTATAGTTTCCTTTGTTGTGAAAAAGCTTTTAAGTTTAATTAGGTCCCACTTGTTTATTTTTGCTTTTATTTCCAATATTCTGGGAGGTGGATCATAGAGGATCTTGCTGTGATTCATGTTGGAGAGTGTTTTGCCTATGTTCTCCTCTAGGAGTTTTATAGTTTCTGGCCTTACATTTAGATCTTTAATCCATTTTGAGTTTATTTTTGTGTATGGTGTTAGAAAGTGTTCAGAGAAATGCAAATCAAAACCTCAATGAGGTACCATTACACGCCAGACAGAATGGCTGCTATCCAAAAGTCTACAAGCAATAAATGCTGGAAAGAGTGTGGAGAAAAGGGAACCCTCTTACACTGCTGGTGGGAATGCAAACTAGTATAGCCACTATGGAGAACAGTGTGGAGATTCCTTAAAAAACTGGAAATAGAACTGCCATATGACCCAGCAATCCCACTCCTGGGCATACACACCGAGGAAACCAGATCTGAAAGAGACAGGTATACCCCAATGTTCATTGCAGCACTGTTTATAACAGCCAGGACATGGAAGCAACCTAGATGCCCATCAGCAGATGAATGGATAAGAAAGCTGTGGTACATATACACTATGGAATATTACTCAGCCATTAAAAAGAATTCATTTGAATCAGTTCTAATGAGATGGATGAAACTGGAGCCCATTATACAGAGTGAAGTAAGCCAGAAAGATAAAGACCAATACAGTATACTAACGCATATATATGGAATTTAGAAAGATGGTAACGATAACCCTATATGCAAAACAGAAAAAGAGACAGAGATGTACAGAATAGACTTTTGGACTCTGTGGGAGAAGGTGAGGATGGGATGTTCTGAGAGAATAGCATTGAAATAAGTATACTATCAAGGATGAAACAGATCACCAACCCAGATTGGATGCATGAGACAAGTGTTCAGGGCTGGTGCACTGGGAAGACCCAGAGGGATGGGATGGGGAGGGAGGTGGGAGGGGGGATCGGGAAGGGGAACACATGTAAATCCATGGCTGATTCATGTCAATGTATGGCAAAAACCACTACAATATTGTAAAGTAATTAGCCTCCAACTAATAAAAATAAATGGGAAAATAAATAAACAAACAAAAAAGAAACAAGATTTAAAAAAAAAAATTACAAGTGGAACAAAATTAAAATGGAGTCAAGATGAGGAGACAAGAGGGTGAAATATGGAGGCTATCTTTTTTTTTAAGAAGGATTAGCATGAGTGACAGGAACCGGGGGCACTTTAGGAGCTTAACTTGGTCAGAGTTCCAGTGCTAACGTCAATCCATTTTTTATCTACTATTAAAGATTTTTAAGTCAGTTATTACATAGTCACAGAATTAAAAGAAATCACACATAAAGAGCTTTTTAAAAAGAATGAGAATGAGTTCTCGCAAAATCTAGAATATCAATGAAGAGATAATTTTACAAAAGAATGAAGTTCAAAGTCTGAAGTTGAAAATTACAATAAGTGAAATAACAAATTCACTAGAAGGGCTTAACAGCAGATTTAACAGGTAGAAGAAAGAATCAGCACACTTGATGATGAGTCAACTGAGATAATGCAATCTGAAGAACAGCAAGATGAAAAAACAAAAATGAAGAAAACCTCAGAGATTTGTGTGACACCATCAAGTGTCCTGACATAAGCATAACGGGAGTCCCAAAAGGAGAGGAGGGGGAGAAAAGGACTATTTTAAAAATATATTTGAAGAAATGATAGATTAAAACTTCCAAAATTTTATGAAAAGAATTGACTTATATATCCAAGAGGATACGTATGTATGTATGTATGTATGATTACCACAAAGAGACCCATAACTGGGCATACTAGAGTCAAACTTTAGAAAACCAAAGATAGAACCTTTAAAGCAGAAAGAGAAACACAGCTCTTCACATCCAAGGGATCATCAGTAAAATTTGTAACTGACTTTCCTCAGTTACAAACTATGGAGGCTAGAAGGAAGTAGGATAATATATTCAAAGTACTAAAAGGAAAAACCTGTCAACCAAAAATTCTATATCCAGCAAAGCTTTCCGTCAAAAATGAGGAAGAAATTCAACCATTACAAGGAAACAAAAACTGAGAGTTTGTGGCTAGCAGACCTGCCCACAATACATGCTAAGGGAAGCCCTTCAGGCTGAAATAAAAGGGCGCTAGTGTGTGTGTTAGTCACTCAGTCGTGTCCAACTCTTTGCGACCCCATGGACTGTAGCCTGCCAGGCTCCTCTTTCCATAGAATTTTCCAGGCAAAAATACAGGAGCAGGTAGCCATTCCTTCCTCCAGAGGATCTTCCCAACTCAGGGATCAAACCTGTGTCTCCTGCATGCAGGTGGATTCTTTACTGTCTGAGCCACCAGGGAAGCTAGACAGTAGCTCAAATCCACATTGAGAAATAAAGAACACTGGTAAACATACTATGCAGATAAATACAAAAGACAGTATAAATGTATTTCTTGTTTGTAACTCTTCTCCTAATTGATTTTCAAATAAACTGCATGAAAAAGTAATTAATTATAAAACTGAGTTGATGAGCTTATACTACAAGAAGGATACAAATAATATTTGTGTGAAAATATCACAAAAGAGGGAGGAGGGAATGAGGTTACAATGGAGCAAAGCTTTGCATGCTGTTGAAATTAAGTTGGTATTACTCCAAATTAGATTATTTTAGGTATGGATGTTAATTACAATGCCCAGGGCACCCACTAAGAGAATAAATTTTAGTTTTTAAATTCTAAACAAACAAAAATATCTACAATCAAAAGAAACAAGGCAGAGCTGAGGATTTTAGTGGCTTGGATTAAGGATAGTCATTTTAAGACAGTGTCAGTCTAAAATTAAGGATTCAAATTCCTGGAGCATAGAGTCTCTCTGTTCTAGTGTGGGTCATGCCCACTATTATGGTCAAAATAGGGGTTCCTAGCCTGGCAGATCTTTAGAATTGCATGGGAGGCTTTTTCCCAAATAAGTGGGTTTGGGCAAAAATAAATAAGTGATGACCACTAAATGGGTTAACATTTTGTTAACCAGAATTTTAATGAATCAAAATGGTCTATTTAATGTGACTGCCAGATAATAATATATAGAAATTTATATTATACTATAAACAGAAGTATATTTGTGAATAGGGCAATTTGGATTAATAGTGACTGAGTATGGGATAAGGATAAGAGAGTAGGATGGTATGTCAAATTTTTTAAATACTGAAATAGAAGATTGATTTCCCTAAGAAGTTTGAAACTGTAAAGTCTATTTTAGTTTTCCAAGTGATATGTTGACTTGTGAAATTAAGGCATGTGATATTAACTTGCCACAAACTGGAATAAGTTGCAGTTGGTTTTTAAATTCTAAGCAAATAAAAAGTAAATGAAAAATTGGGAAAAGTATTTGCAAAACACATGACATGTTAACCTGTGACATACATATATAGTTACTATCTATGTCTACTGCCATACCACCCTGAACGCTCCCAATCTTGTCTGATCTCAGAAGCTAAGCAGGGTAACATACAGGAAATTCTTACACTTTGAAAAGAAAAAGACCCATAACTCAAACAGTAAAATGAACTAAGTATATGAATAAACAATTCATAGAACAGAATATCCAAAAGGGGAAATGGAAAAGGAGCAGCTTCACTAGTAGACAGTGAAATAAAAATTTAAGGAACAACAAATTATCACTATCCACTTAGCAGAATGGCTAAAAATAAGCAAAGTAAATTGTTACAGCCTTTTAGAAGGCAATCTATTAACATTTTGAATAGACTAATCTCATACCTGGAAATCAGTCCCTCAGAAATTAAATTACCAGGGCATTTGGATATACATAAAGGATGTTTATTGAAACCCTGGTGCTAGTGGCAATTTTTTTTTTAAAGAATTTGAATGTGATAAATAGGGAAACGAGTTAATTTTGGTACATCCATACTGTGGAACATTATGCAGCCTCTAAAATAAAAGAATGAATCAGTGCTATACCAGTTAAACTGGAAGATTTTTATGACATTGTTTAATGAGGAAAGCAAGAAGCAGAGAAAGGTTTACACTATGATTCCTCACTTTGTAAAATACACATATATATGGTTATATTAGCATGCTTAACTTTTTTAAATAGTTGAGAGGGGGTATAGTGAGGGAAGAGTCAGGTAAGAAAAGAGAAGACTAAAAAAAGGGGATATCCTAAACATAACATACCTGAGATGATTCCATTTGTAGATAAATGATGGATGAACATGTGCATAAATATATACATGAAAATATGATCATCAAAACATTAACAGTGGTTATTTCAGTGTGTTGGGGGTTTATTTCCTTCCTTATACTTTTATGTATTTGAACTTTTACAATAAGCAAAGTTTATATACAACCAAAGAATGGTTATTTTAAAACGTATGTTGCCAATTGCCATGGGATTGAAGTTGAGTCAGAAACATCTTCTGCCTTGCAGGCTATGACAGTGGGGAGCCAAGAGGACACAGCCAGCTGTAACATACAGACCAACTTAGTAAGTGTTGTAACAGAAGCACAGAGTGTTGGGAAAGAGAAGTTAATTGAGCTCTCAGATCTGACTGGGAATTTCTGGAAGAACACTGTTAAAGGAGAAGGCATCTCAATTGGCTCTTGAAGGGTTGGGAACAATTCAACAGGTAAAGATGGGGATGAAGAGAAATCCAGAATAAGAGAACAGAGTGAACAAATCACACAGGGGCATTGAACACCCAGGATATATTCAAAGAACGGCCATTAGCCCAACACAGTATAACTGGAACACAGGTGTTGAGCAGACAGAAGGTTAGAATGGTAAGCTGGTTTCCAACTGTGAAAGTAGTTTAGACTGTATTCCACTTGCAGAGGGGGCTTACTGTTGGGCGGGGGGTGAGGCGGGCCGCGGAGGTTTGTTTATTTTTTCAAGAAAGCAACATTCTCAGTTCTGTTTTGGGAGTGGGGAGAGGCAGGAGACAAGAACACCAGTTAGGAACTTAAAATGATTCGGGCCAAGGTAATCAAGTTTAACAAGAGCAGCAATATGGGAATGAAGAGAAAGGAGAAAGATTCCACAAACATTTTTGAGGTAAATAGGGCAGGCCTTGGTAGAAGATGTTAAACCTTCTGTGCCTGGCAGCTGAGGGCTTGGGGATACACCAATTTGAGAAAGAGAACACTGGAACTGAAAGTGGGAACCACGCTGGGAGAAAAATTCCACTATTTTGCAGAATATACAGGGGCTGTATATAAAAGCAAGGAGAAATTCTGAGGTAAAATAAAATTATCAAATTGGTCCCTCTCACTTTCTGTATGTTCCACAGGAAAGGGTCTGGTTGTAGCGAAGGAGAGATCCGGGGAAAGTCCCGGGTAAAATCTCGGACGTAATTCCTGCTCTTGGGGACTGGAGCCCGAGCGTCTCTCTTCCCGCTCCGCCGCCGAGACCCCAGGGGCAGCCCGGTTCGCGAGAAGGAGGCGCGGGGTTCCGGTCCGCACGGCCGGGAGCCTTTCACACCCTACCCGCCCTCCGGGCCGAGCGCGGGGTCCGGCGCAGCGCGCGGGGCGGTGCCAGGGGAGGGGCGGGAGGCGCGGCCCCGCCAGAGCCAGGCCGGGTGGCCCCTGAGGCACCCGACGTCCCGCGCCCACAGCAGAGCCGGGCGCCGCCGTCCCGCCGCCTCCGCGCCCGCCTCCCGGCTCCCAGCGCGGTGATGGGCGCGGCGCCCTGCGGTACTGCTCCCGCCCCTCCCCGTCCCTTCCGGCCCCGCGAACCCGCGAGAGGCCGGGGCACCGCCGGCTTTCTGCCGCCAGCCGCGGGCCTGGCGCTCCTCGGCGGTCCGGGACCTGGTGAGGTGAGCAGCGCGCCCTGGAGGATCCCATAGTCGGGAGTTTGTAGGAGCGCTCTGTGGGCAAGATATGTCCACAGAACGTCAAACACTTAAATTCTGAAGTAAAAAGTGGAAAGGGGGGAAGGGCGTTCTCTCCTTTGCAGAATCTGGGTCGCTTCTTTGGAAACGGTGAAGAAACTATCTTAGAAACTGGAGGCGAGCCCGGGGTCACTGACCAGGGATGCCGGTGGCAGTTTCCTGAGGAGAGCAGCGTACTGGTATTTGTCGGGAAGAGGGGCTGCGGCTGTTCTGTTTTGTTAAACAGGCGATAGCCTCCTGAAACGGAGGGATCCGGGAACAGCATTGTAGACCGCCCCCCCCCCCCCCCCCCCGCCAGAGGCTCCTTACGGAGCTTGTCCCCAAACCTGCCTGGGGGGGGGGGGGGGCACATGCACCCTAAGGGTGCCAGGTGGCGGGTAGGGTGGACTCCCTTACGAGGGTTGTGAAGTCCCGAATACAGAACGTTTTATTGCTCTGCTTTCTGTCGAACTGCCTTGTTCTGGGCAGAGTCGCCCGGGAGCTGCAGCATCCTTGTAACTCTATCTGAAACTAGAGGCCACTTGTTAGATTGGTATTTGAATGGTGGATATCTTGGTGTACTTGCGGCGCTGCGGAATATGAACTTTGAAGTTTTTCTTTAAAACTGAGTTTTGTTGTTTTCATTTTAGAATCGGAATCTGTGGGGAGAGACGTCATGACATGCTCTAACTCTTCCCTTTGTTGGTTTCCTAGGTACTTGCGTGCATGAATAATAGACAAATTAGGTCCTAGCCTATAATGAAACATCTTTCCTGGTGTAGTCCTTTAACCAGGATATGGAGGGTAATATCAAATTATTTCCATCCCTACATGAAGTGTGGATTAAAAGCTGGAAAATTTGTGATGTAATTGTATGAGGCAGCGAGGCCTGCAAAGGAAAACTTATTTTTCTCTACCAATGGCTAAATGCAGCATAGAAGGCCTCCCTGCAGGCTGGGTAGCAGCCAGGCTTGCAGAACAGTAAGTAGCTTCTTCCTTTGCTGCAGCTGGAGCGAATGGATATGGAGATAAATGGCTGAGGATGTGGGAGTATACAGTGCAAGGCAGTCTGAGTCTGGAGAATAAAATGCCTTGGCAGGCTTTGCTTGAGTTAGAGATCTCTTAGGAAGCAAGTGGTTCTCTGGTCCCAAATTTGCCAACCTAATTCCTCTTCAGGGCCATCACTGTCTCTAGAGTGCTCCCTGTATTTCCTCTTCTCTCACTCCAGCTTTTAGCTTCTCCCTGTTCCCCAGTAAAGTCTAGGGTTGAGCCTGGCAGACATCAAGTTATGGTGGCCTCGGGATAGAGAATTTCCAAGTCTAGTGAAAGCAGAATTGTGGCCCAGGGGAGACTTGGGATGGGTAGGGTGAAGCAACTTCCAGCCTAGACTTCCAGCCTAAAAGACTCTCAAAAGAGTGGCAGACTGATAAAGATAGAAGGAAAGAGATTTTCTCAGGTGGACAGTAGGTACTTAACAGTTTGTTTCCTGCTCAGAGTTTTAATATTTCCTTTTTTGTTGTTTGACCAAAAAGGTATTTCCAGATGGGGTTGGGGGAGTATAGAACTCCTCTGAAAAGTCCCTCCTTCTTCCAAATTTGCATTTCTTTCTACTCCCTTGTAGATTTTTAGAGAGTAAGTGGGGGCAGGGGGATAGAGAAGAAAGAAGCAGTGAGGCTCTGCCTTCTCACAGAGACAATGGACCATGGACTGACTTGGGCCCAGAAGTTGGATTTGAAAGTTGAAAAGAATGTTCCACGTTTCGTTAAAAATCAGAGCCTTTATTTTGCAGAAAGGCATTGAGAACCATAACATTCTCATTTACTGATGAGTTCTGCTTGATAAGGGATTCAAGTCTCTACTTCTCTTTTTTTTCCCTTCCAACATTTTATTGTGAAAAACTTCAGACATACAGAACTTAAATTGAAAAGTGGTCAAGAAATAGATGTGTGAAGGATATTAACATTTTGAGTGAGGGAGGAAAGGATCTTATTCTTCTGACTTTTCCCTAAGAATTCTAGGCATATCTCTTCATTGCTTCCTTTTTCCCATTCTTAAAACATGTGTGTGCTTAGTCGCTCAGTTGTGCCTGACTCTTTGCGACCCCATGGATTGTAGCCTGCCAGGCTCCTCTGTCCATGGGATTCTCCAGGCAAGAATACTGGAGTGGGTTGCCATGCCCTCCTCCAGGGGATCTTCCCGACCCAGGGATTGAACCCAGGTCTCGCTTATTGCAGGCAGATTTTTTACCATCTGAGCCACCAGGGAAGCATAACTTGGATGATATCACTCCCCTGCTTAACACTCTCCAGTGAAATAAGATCCCTCACTCTTGGAATAAAATCCAGCTCTCTACCGGTACTTATGAAAGCTCTATGTGCTCTGGTCTCTTTGACCTCATATCTTTCCCCTCAATTTACTGTCTTCCTTGCTCTTTTCTGCTTGAACACTCTTCCCTCAAATACTTAAACTGCTTCTTTCCTCACTTCATTCAGGGCTCTTTTCAAATGTGACCTCCTCCATCAGGTCTTCCTTGACCACCTAATCCAAAAGCATGCTTTGTCACTCCTTGTCCTCTGGCCCTACTTTAGTTTTCTTCACTGCATTTACCATTACCTGGCATTGAATAGTATATCTCTTTCTTTATTAATCATCTCTATATTCCACCCCTCAAATGTAAGCTTCATAAGGACAAGAAATTTTTTGTATTATTCACAGCATATTGTAAGCAATTAATAAATAATTGCTGAATTAATTAGATAATTAAATGACACAGATAAGACATTGCCTCCCATAAGGGTGGCATAGCCCTTGGTAAAATACTAGAAGTCCTTGTAAGTGATTCAGGTTAATCAATATTTTATAGGTAAATGATGATCCTGGAGATCAGTAGCCACTTTTATCCCCACAGTGCTTTGAAGTTGAATCCTATGTTAGAAGCTGGGCTAGTTTTAAAAAACTCTTATCCCAAACAAGATATAAAAAATTTTAATCCTGGAAATTTCCCTCATGTCCCTTTCTAGTTACCCGCCGCCCACCCCCAGAAGCAACCTTTGTTATGATTTCTTTTATCATAGTTTTGCTGGTTCCTGGACATCATATAAATGCATTCACACAGTATGTACTTTTATGTCTGCCTTTTTTCTCAGCACAGTGTCTTGAGATTCATCCTTGTGGTTGTATATTAATTGTTCATTTCTTTTTAATTCCAAGATGGTATTCAACTGTATGAATATCTACTTTTTATTTACCCATTCTCTTATTCATGGATACCTGGGTTGTTTCCAGGTTGGGGCTATTTTGAACAAAGCTGCCATGAACATTTTATAGAGTCTACCTCATTTTAAGTCCTGTGTACTTTATGTGAAAATCTTCATGCCACCAGTGCTGAGAGAAATATGGCAAGATTATGGTGGCTATGACCAACATGGCAGCCTGCCTATACCCCAGCAAGTGCCTTCTCCAGACAGCCCCACTGGGTGCTGATCTCCTTCCCACTGCAGAGGGAGAACACTTGAAAAATGAGTGTCCAGGGGAGCCCTCAAGCATACTTTCAGTGTTTCTCAGTCCCTAAAAGAGACTGTAGAATGCTGCCGCCCATTGCTGTTGTATTCCTCTCCTCCTCTCAGCTCCCCATCCCAGTACAAATTGACTCTAATCAGCCACCGAGCATTCTGCTCTCAAGAGGTTTAAATATTTAAGAGTAAGAGTCTTGTTCAGAGCCTGATAAAATATTTATGTGTTTCCATAGGGCATTGGTTTTCATCTAGGCTTCTCAAGGTGTTTTTCGGAGACACTTGTCATAATCATGAGCTACTCAGACAGAGATAGATGATACAGCCAGAGAAATAATACTGAACCCACCTTGCAGAGTTCCTTGCTTTCTAGGGATGGGGGAGAATGAGCATACAGAAGAATGGGCATTAATAGTATCTGGATCAGGAGAAAGGCTGACAACTGTGACTTGGAAAAAGCAGAGTCTGTTAATGGAGTACCCCTGAGGGTGTGAGTCCAGAGGGGATGGTGGAAAAGAGCTTGTCAGCATGAGGAGGGATTATTTAAAATAGAATGCATTCATCCCAATAGAAGAATAAAGGAAAAAGCCTTTAAAGGACACAGTTCCTTTGACACTGATGTAGAAAGGCCTGTATAAGATAGCTATGCCGAGTGCTATAATTAAGTTATCACTGCTATGAAAATATGGGAGGAATGGAGGCTAGCCAGTGTTTCCAGGTTGGGGGAGAGAACTAGCTATCTCAGGAAAATTGTTATTTTCTTCTCCAAGGAAAAAGTGCTTTTTGAATCGAGTTCTGAAGGAGTTATGGCTCTCTGGCAGTTGTGGTATGGAAGGGCATTTCCAGACAGAGTAACTTGAGCAGACATTCGAGTCAGGGCTATAGTGCTGGTGTGGCCTGAGTAAGGTGAAGAGGGGGTGTCAGGGAGGATTAGGGCAGGTTTTGCAGTAAGAGATAAAGCAGGAGAGCTAAAGGCCAACTTGTAAAGGACACAGGAGCATGGACTTTAATCTGTTTGTTGTAGGGAATCATGTAACTTTTGATTAGGTCAGATTTTGAGCAATTCTTGGGTGGTGCCTCTAGCCCAAGCAAGGCCTTGAGGTCTGCTTATGTCCAAGACACTTCCAGAATATTCTGCTGTGGCCAATCCAGTCTAGAGCCTTTGTACAATCTACTCTAAAGGATGTAAACAGGAGGAGGTCAGATTCATTCAGTATACTCCTGGGACTAACTAGAAACAGGTCTCATCCATCATACAAATACTCCAAGTCAAACTGAATTCATAGGCTGTATGCTGCATCTTCTGATGGCAGCATACATCCTCTTTCGTGGCCACTTTGCCTCAGTGGGTGGTAGTTGGGAGGGTCTAAGGACCCCTTTATCACCTGAACCTAAATCTGAGTCAGTATACTTCAGGCTGGGGTTGCCAGGCAACAGAGGACCAAGTGATGAGACAGGCAGACCATTGCTACAGAATTCAGACTTGCTTTGACCCAGCTACCGGGCAGTGACTGGAGAGGCAACTGGCAATAGAGGATTGAGGCCATACAGATTGACAACCCATAGATAGGACTGCTCGGCCACCTTCCACATGTGTTTTCCCTTCAGATTGCTATTCAAAAGTGCCTCAGGATGTTTATTTTAATGCATAATAAAAATAGAGAGGGAGGAAGGGGTGTGAAATCTCTCCATCATCTCCACTTTATGATGTTTGTGATAAGGAAGAGATAAGTAGAAGTGATGGTCCTGGGGAAGTCAGTCCTCAGTGCAGCAGTGAGAAACTTTGCATATGTGTAGATTAGCTGGAGAGCTCTGGAATTCTGATGGGGTAAAGCGGTTTCTTGGTGTGAGGACAGAAAAAGGCATGGAGGACCCCATAGAGAAACTTTATGATTCTGCCTAGGGCCTTGCTATTTGGAACTTTTCTCTTGTAGTGGTGGGTACATGTTCCAGAGTGACATTGGAAACACCCAGAAGAGAATGCACTGGGCCTTCCCATTGCCATCTGCCTAGGCTGGAATGTCAGCCTCTCAATCAGCACTGTCAGCTCCCACCCTGATTTTCCAGGGGTAACTGGGAAGACCCTGAGAGAGGAGGCAGAAGTGAAAGTCTTAACTAGGGAAATAACAAGACTTCAGACTAACAGTGTCCTTCAGTATTTAAGACAGTCTTAGTTTTCTGCATGAAGTGAAATCTCCCAAGGGCCATGCTTGCTGTATATTTCCTCCGAACAGGTGAAGAGGGTTCATGCTTAATTGAGTGCCTTTTCATAATGGACATTTCGGTGACTGTATGTTGTTCCCTGGCCTGCTTTTGGATGTTGTTTGGTGACTGGAGTAAAGAGGGAACAGGAAAGATGATGGCAGGAGACAGGAAAGGGAGGAGAGTAGTGACTGGCTGGGGTCCTAGGTACCCAATTGTCTGCAAGTGAAAGACTTGGATGAAAGAAGATCAAATAACCACCCACGGGAATCTTTATGTGCAAATGTTGCCGACAGCCGAAGTCAGTTGTGAAGAAAATAGAAGGGCTGAGACATGAGGCTGCTGTCAGCCAGTCAGAGGAATATTAATACAGGGTTGACACGCCGGAACACATAGCCACACCACAACCATGCAGATCCCAGCAGTAATATACTGTCCAAAACCCCTTCACACTTCCGTCATATTCTCTCATATTCATTTATAATATTAGTTATGTATGTGAAATAGTTGTAAAGATATGCAAATGCAGATCTACTTTAAAAAGTAAGTATAAAGAAGAAAGCATTCTAAAATATTACGAGCAGTGGGATTATGAGTGATTATTTTTCTCTTTTTCTAACTTATCCATATTTCCCATGATTGCTGTTATAAGCATGGATTTCTATGATACTCAGCAAAACATTAAGTAAAATAATCTTTCAAGGGGCTCAATAGGGAGAAAGAAGAAGAGGCATACGTGGAGGACAGTAGGATTTTACCAGAACAGAAAAAAAGATGTTGGAAGATGAATGAAAATCACAGAAGTGATTTTGTCAGGAAGACGGAAGGGAGAGTAGGTGGAGATTAGTAATGTTTTCTCTATTTACTGTTATTTACTAGACTTGTTATAATGTGTATTACTTTTATAATTTAAAAATGCAGTAAATTTAAAATATAAAAAGAATTTATTTAGACTATTATTTACAAGTAATGCCAGTGGAGTGTATAGTCACTTTCAGGATGCTAACTTCTGCATATTTTTTGTTCATTGTTGAATATCATATATTTCTTGCTGCCCCACCCCCACCCCTGCCAAGCATCTGGAAGCTTTTATCAGCATGAAGCCAAATTGCCAACACTAAGCCAACTGTCACACCTCCAAGACCTTAATGCCATTTTCTGGGCAACAACTGGAAGTCCCATAATTGGCTTCCAGTGGTCCACCAAAGTGCTAACACGGAGCACTTCGAAACTGGACAGCAGCTTCTTTCCCAGAGTTTAATATTTATTCCTGAAGCTGCCAGGCCATCCTTATACATCACATCTCTGAAATATGGAACTGGGGCCAACAAAAGCTGTCAGTAGCTGGAGTAGTGGGATTTTTCCAGACAAAACACTGTTCTACTCTCATTGAGCTAACTGACTCGACCAGCCTCTTGGAAACCTCTGCGGCTGAGCTTCTGGAGAGGTAGATGTAGTTTTCATTTCACAACCACTGGCCTTTTCCAGAGGCACTGTCGAGTCTGTGCTTTAATTGGCTCCTTCTGAGGAACACGTGGTGAGGCCTCTCTCCTGGAACAGAAGTTACTGTCTACCTCTGTGTACCAGGATCAATTTAAAGCAAATGCCGGAGAACTATACAATCCACTAGCATTGCTTGTAAATAATAGTCTCAATAAATTATTTTTATATTTTAAATTTACTGTATTTTTAAATTATAAAAGTAATACTCATTATAACAAGTCTAGTAAATAATAGTAAATAGAGAAAACGTTACTAATCTCCACCTACTCTCCCCTCTGTCTTCCTGACAAAATCATTTCTTCTGTCCTTTTCTGCATTCAAACTTAAGTAGAGTTATTTTCTATTTCATATGTAAATGGGGTCATATAATACCAGTTACTCTATGTTTCATTTTATTTATTATATTAAGTACATTACTATAGGTACATGCATATAATTGATCCAGTTTTTAATAACTATATATATTCCTTTGCAGACATAATTTTCCCATTATTTTTGTATTGATAGATATTCTAGGTTATCCTCCAGTGTTGTTTCTTTTAAACAAAACAAATTATGCTACAATAAATATTCTACATTTATCCTTACACTGGTTTTTATTTCCATAGGAAAATCCCCCAGATTGGCATTTCTGGGTCAAAGGGAACACACACAATTTTCCTGCTCACTGTGGGTCTCCCGTCCAGCAGCCATTTCCCTCCCTCCTTTTGTCTTGCTCTCCACCCTCCCACCGCCTTTCTTCAGGGGAGCCTGTGTATGTAGGCAGGAGAGCCCTGCAGTGAGAACTCATCCTTGCCAAGTGTGGATTATATCAGCTCGGTGGGGAGCAGGGTCTGCTGTGTCTTGGTTGTATTGTGTGTCTGTTGCTTCTGGTTGGCCAGACTGTTTACAGTTCGCCTTGTTCATTTATTCCATGCTGAGGAATTATCCATGGTCTTCATCTGTGGCAGGAGCAGCCCAATCAGTGGGGAGGGAGGCGCTTTCAGAGAGGAAAGGCCGTTACAATGCTTTCTCACAATGCCAAATCTGCTATGTTTTTATGTCCTTTCCTTAATAGTTGGATTGAGAGAAGTTCTTTGATTCCATTCCGGTCTTCTCCCTCTATTTTCAGGGATTTGGGGATTTTTATGAGTATATAGTCAATCAACTACAACTGATTACTTGACATGAGGATAATTAGTTGAGAAGGTAGGGGTCTTAGAGCTTAAGGATCAGTGCCACTCAACAGACGTAAACATTTTTAAACAAGTGATTTTACTTAGCCTGGTATGAGTAGTGAGCTTCCCAGGACTACGTGGTTTTCATTTGTAGTCTTGCTCTTGTTTGCATGTAAAAATTCAGTCTGTCTCTCAAGACTGGAGAGGAGCAGGATTCCTCACCACACCAGGGCTAGAGAAAATATCAGAGAAGCATTAAGGGAAGCTGGTGAGTATGAACAAGAGAAATGTAAGCAATGAACTGCCAAAGTAGCAAGAAGTATATGGGGTTTTTTAATCCTCAGCTGCAGGCTGCTGTGTGGGCCTGTGAGCTCTTGGACATGCTATGGAGATCTGTGATCCTCTAATTTGTATTAGAAACCCAACTGTGATTCTGTGTTCAGAATGCAAACATTAGCGAAGTCATCCTAGATGACTTCAAAATTATGAAGTCCTGTGACAGATATTTTGCTGTTGGCTTCTATAATACATGCTGCAATTTTTGCTTGGTAGCTTTGAAATGGATTTTTATGTCCTAGATTGAAAACTAAAGAAAGAAAACCAGAATAGAAGTTATTGTGATTAATTTCTAAGAAGAAATTTTAACTTTCATTTGGACATGTATAAACCTGAAGGAATAAGCATTATTCTTTGTATTAATACATATTTTTTCAGCAACTTTTAATTTTCAGATATGTACTGATGGAGTAAAAATGATAGTTAATAATTGACTAGTTATAGTCAGTCACTATAATAGGTTTGTCTCATAACTTAGGAATTCTATAATGTATCTTAATTGGTCTCATAGTTAATAGTAGGATAGTTATATTTTATACTGTTTTCACTGTGATTTGAGTCTATAAAGATTATCTTTAAACAGTTTTGTCTCCTCAGTAAAAAACAAACAAACAAAAAAACTTAAGGTGAAACATATTATAAGATGTTAAACACCTGCTTCTAGCCATAATGAACCATCTGGTAGTAGACTGTTGCTCCCAGAGGGGACACCTAGAAAATCTGGATTTCCATAATCTGTTTAAAGGCATAAAAGACCTACTAATGCCAGTGCTTGAGATCTAAAACCTCAGAAAGAAGAGAAATTCATTGAGTGCCCCACATTCTGGGTTGCATTTTTCCTTGAGACATTTGTTAACATTTGTTAACATTTGTTAAGTATCATGTGAGGAAAAGCTAAGAACCCAAGCAAAAAGAAGCTACTGAGAGTTAAAGAAGCTGAGCAGAACATTCTGCAGCCTGATAGAGCTGGGGAGGGAAAAAAGGGGGAATTCAAGGATACTAAATGAGCTGGGACATAGAGGTCATGATCATAGAAAGAAAAGAGACTCAGAGGAATTAGTGCAATAAATTTGAGCCATTTTCCTTACAAGTCGTTCACCAATGTATAAGTAGCACAGTTGTTATTGTTTAGTCTCTAAGTCATGACCGACTTTTTTTTTTTTTAATCCCATGGACTGTAGCTTGCCAGTCTCCTCTGTCCATGGGATTGTCCAGGCAAGAATACTGAAGTGGGTCGCCATTTCCTTCTCCAGGGGGCCTTCCCAACCCAGGGATTGAACCCACATTTCCTGCATTGGCAGGCCAATTCTTTACCTCTGAGCCACCAGAGGAGCCCAAGTAACACAGACCAAGGATTAAAAAAAGCCAAACAGAAAGCAGTGCTAAAAAGCTAAACTCATCAGAGCTAGTGCAGTCTTACTGTGCTGGGGAGATTAAAATGGGAGTGTTGGGTCCACCAAAGTGGAAGGGGCTGAAAAACACTGATGGTTAATTTTATGTGTCTACTTGTATCACCCATTATTTTGGAGGTATATCTGTGAGAGTGTTTCTGGAAGAGATTAGCAGTTGAATTAGTGAACTGAATAAAGCAGTTGGCCCACATCAATGTGTGACAAAACCTTATTGAGAGAAATTTAAGAAGACCTAAATAGACGAAGAGATATATCTTGTTCACAGGTGCTATGGATTGAATGTTTGTGTCCTCCCCAAAATTTATAGTTGAAATCTGGTCCCCAGTGTGATATATTTGGAGACAGGGCCTTTGGGAGATGATTAGGTCAGAAGGGTGGGGAAACCTTCCTGAATATGATTAGTGCCTTTATAAGAAGAGGCCCGAGAGCTGAATAGCTCTCTTTCCATCATGTTAGGATATAACAAGAAGTCAGCTATCTGCAGACTGGAAGGGGGTTCCTACCAGAACACAGTCATGCTGGCACCATGATCTTGAACTTCCAGCTTCCAGAACTATGAGAAATAAATTTCTGTTGTTTATAAACCACTTAATCTATGGTACTTTTTAAATAGCAAGTGAACTGAAAGATAATGGATTAGAACATTCATTATTATTAAGATGTTAATTCTCTTCTAATTGATCTATAGATTCAATATAATCCCAATCAGAATCCCAGATGACCATCTTGAAGAAATGATAATCTCATTTTAAAATTCACTGGAAAATGTGCAGTGTCTAAAATAGCCAAAACAACTTTCAAAAAAGGAACAAAGTTGAAGGATTATCACTCCTTGTTTATTCTTTTGAATGTAAGAGTGTTTTCACAGGTGTATGGATGTGTAAAAATTTATCAAATTGACACTTTAAATATTTGCAGTTTAATGTAATTTATACCTCAGTAGTGGAGAAGGAAATGGCAGCCCACTCCAGTGTTCTTGCCTGGGAAATCTCATGGACAGAAGAGCCTGGCAGGCTACAGTCGATGGGGCTGCAAAAGAGTCAGACAAGACTTAGTGACTAAACAACAACAATAATACCTCAAGAGAGCTGTTTAAAAGCTAACAGGAAAATGGTATAAAATACAATTGCAAAATATTTTAAAATACCAAAAAAAGAACATAGGACAGATTGGGAAAATAAAACAAGTAGTGACATAATAGATTTTAACTCATTTATGTCAGTAATTATCAAAGAGTAAATAGAATACTCCAACTAAAAGACAGATTATTGTACTAGATAAAGAGTAGACATATTAAAAAGGATTATTAAAATGTTTTAATTGGTGACAGAGTTTTTCATAGCCTTCATCCTTTTAATGCATCATGCTTTACTTGTGGGTAGCCACAAGTATTTGATTTATGAGAACAATATAAATAGAAACCTTAATTAAAAAAAGTTTTGTCCCTAGCTTCACCTGAGTTGTGGTTTGAAATGAGCCTCCTTACTGGGCATGAATGGGGTTTGTAGGAGAGGTTGATATGGGCTATGATTTCCCCTTCTGATTTTATATGTAAAACATTATATATTTGTACATGTTTTTCAGAAGAGGGTCAATAGTTTTCTTCAGTATTTCATGTCCAAAGAACTACATAAGAATTATGGTTTGAAGAATGAATAAATTGAGTACTATTCTAGGTGTCTAATTTCTTAGTAGTATGTCTCTGAGATTAATTTTTAGTGAGTAATTCAAATTCAAGTAGACTCAGGTTCTCATGGTATGAATGCCAAGTCAACAGGTGCAGCATCACCTGGGAACTCACTAGAAATGCAGATTCTCAGGCCCTACTGAATCAGAAACTCTGGTGGTAAGGGCCTGCAATCAGTGTTTTTAAAGGCATTTTCTAGGTGATTCTGTTGTGCGCTAAGGTTTGATAAACATTGGGTTAAACTGTCCTTAGAAAAGTCTATTCTGTACCCCATGCTTCTAAGCCAAATTTAGGACATTTTGATAAGGAAGTGGCTGCAGAATGAACAGTCTACTGTTAATAGCTTGTATTTTCCATCTTTTTATCCTCAAAGAGCCTGTATCACTCTCACATAGTGTCTTGGGTTGCACAACAACACTGAACAACATTTCAGAGTAATCCAGTGTCCAGATGAAAGTGGAATTTGGAGACACAGCATGTAAAGTGAAAAGTGAAAGTGTTAGTTGCTTAGTCTTGTCAGACTCTTTGCGACCCTTTTGCCTGCCTGACTCCTCTGTCCATGGAATTCTCCAGATAAGAATACTGGAGTGGGTAGCCTTTCCCTTTTCTAGGGGATCTTCCCTACCCAGGGATTGAACCCACGTCTCCTACATTGCAGACAGATTTTTTACCAGCTAAGCCACCCGGGAAGCCCACAGCATGTAAGTTCACTCAGAAATTCTAACAAAAAGGCTTTTAGGGATGAGTTCCATTAATCCCAAGAGCCTTGGATCTCTGCTTCTTTTGAGGAGTTGGACATTGCTTTCTCAATAGACTGAACCTCACTTTTTTCACAGCTGTGTGGCACCTTCACAAACTTCTTTTGAAGGAGTGCTCAGTATTATCATGGCTCTATTTGAAAGGTAGATTAATGAATTCACACAGCTTATGTTGTGGATACCCAAAAGGGCTGAGGTTTCAGCTATAGCAGCATAAAACTTGAGCCATCCAAAACCAGCCTCTGAAACCTTCAAATGATCATTCTGTCTGGTCCTTCTGTTGCCTGAAGCTTGATTTGTATGACACCTTACTGTTTCGCTGATGAGAAATAGCACAGAGCACTTCACAGCACTTCTCATTAAAGGAGGGCAGCCAAGTGGAATTCATTCTTGGCTCTTAGTAGTTTTCAAATGAGAATTTTATTGCATATTAATGAGCACTAATTGACATTTTTGACTGGTTTTTATGGAAATCATGCATGTATAATTTGCATAATAGTACCTAAGTGCTTCTAGGTAACAGTGCAACTCTGGGAAGTTGGTGAGGGTTTTAGTATGTTGCTTTTTTTTTTTTAATTCCCAACTCCAGTCCCTGGCAATAGTGTGGAATATTAACAGGTCTCTAAGATCCATCTGTAAAACAGTAATGACTCACAGCCCAGTTCATGTGGTTGTGCCAGTTTATACCCAAGAGTTCAAAAAGAGTCAGCAAACCACATCAGGGCAGGTCTCTGAAAGCAAGAGATGCTCCCACAGTAGTCAGGGGGATTTTCCAGCCCTTCTGTATGAATAGTAGTTATAGTAGTATCTAGATGTCCTGAGGGTTGTTCCCAGGAGTATAGTACTCCTATAGAGTTTAGATTTTTCTAAACATCTCTGGGTTCACATCAATGCATATGTACTGATCACCTGCTAAGTATTAGGCACTGTGTTAGGTGCTAGAGCAAAACCTCGTTGTCTTGTTCCCTGTTGCATTCCTAGCTCTTAGCATAGTGACCAGGACACAACAGTTGATCAGTCAATATTTATTGAATTATTGAACATAATAATATTCAGTACTGTTCAGTAATGTTCAGAATGTTCACTAATGTTTAATACATCATAATAATGTCTCTACTATCAGGGATCTATAATTTCATCTTACAAAATCTGATTTTACATAAAATACAAAGATCGTTAGTCTTCCTATTAGAAGAAACAATGATTAAGAACTCGAGATTCTGTTAGAAACTTTATAACAAGAAAGATCAATAACCTTGATTATGTGACCCAAGTCTTCTGTATAGATGACCCTTTCTCTATTGTGGAAATGAAAGAATCCAGTACTTATTGACAATCTAGTATATTAGTTATGTTTACAAACATCTTGGACATCATATGACTTAATCATCAACAAAACCTATGAGGTATAGATAGTATTACCTCATTTCACCGAGGAGGCAGCTGAAGAATTAAAGTTAAGTGACTAACTTAAGGCACCATAGATAGAAAATGATGGAGCTGAGATTTAAATTCAGCCTTGGCTGAATTTAATGAGTGATACTTCAGTATCACTCATTATACCAAGTAGTCCAAGGATGTGTGAAATGAAGCCAAACTCCATATACTGAGATGGAGGCTCAGTTGGCCCAGGGACACTGGGGTGTGCCCTGCATTCAGTTGACCTACTGTTTACAGCAAACCTGGTACTTACAGCAGTGTTTTTCAGATCCTATGGGGGACCTACTCCAATAGCCAGTCTGATTCATTTTAATTCTACCAAGAAGCCAGAAATGTTTAAACACTGTAAGCAAAGGGAAAAATCAGGTTTACTAGAAGAAAATTTACAAGTTAATATCAAATTTAAAAGTTGAGTATGTTCTTCTGTAATCTTGAGCAAAAATGTTCTCCAGATTGTGGAAAAATCACTGACTATGAGCTGGGAAGCCCTGGAGAGGAGAAGCTTTAGAACACAGGGATTAGGAAAGAATGGTGGTGTAGTCCAAGAATTCATACAGAGCCCCATGATCCAAAAGCTTTGTTTCCTCTAAGTTTCACATTACAGTGGTGAATCAAGTCCACTCTTCTTCCTCCCATCCTGTCTACCTCACACCTCTGCCAAGGACATCCAGTGATTCCCTTCTGCCTCTAAAGCCCCCTAAGAGGGATGTATTTGAAGCAGCCATCTCTTCTCCCTTTGTTCTTCCCTCTGGTAAATCAAGATTCCCTGCATGGCCCTGCTTCAGGGTCCTAGGGATGATTACTCAGAAACCATGCAAGTATGTGGAAAACTTAATTGGAGGCACTTCAAAGGCTTCACAAGGGAACTTTTATCATTTCACCCTCTTTTATAAGGCAAATCTGTGAAGCAGATTGATTCAGTTATTTTACATTTGGGGGGAGAAAATGTGCACGTTCCCAAACTTATACTGCCCCAGGAGAATAGTCTTTCCTCTTCCACATTGTTCCTTTTCTCTCTCAGACTTCCTCCACAAATGTCTACAGTCTTAGAGCTGTTATCCCTGTGGCCCAGCCTCTCCAATTGCCTACACTGGTCCTGCACACATTCTGTGTATTCAAATCAAACTTGCCTTCCTTCTGGTCACCATTCCCATCTGGCACTCCCCATATACACACACACTCTCCATCTTCCCTTCCCCAAGTCCAGGCCTTTGCTCAGATGTTCCATATACATGAAAGGCTAACCGTAGCTTCCTTTAAAGTCCTTTAGCTCAGTTGATAAAGAATCCGCCTACAATGCAGGAGACCCTGGTTCGATTCCTAGGTCAGGAAGATCCATTGGAAAAGGGATGGGCTACCCACCCCAGTATTCTTGGGCTTCTCTTGTGGCTCAGTTGGTAAAGAATCTGCCTGCGGTTGGGAAGATCCCCTGGAGAAGGGAAAGGCTACCCACTCCAGTATTCTGGTCTAGAGAATTCCATGGGCTGTATAGTCCATGGGGTCACAGAGACTCAGACATGACTGAGCAACTTTCACTTTCACAGTAATATAGAAAAAGTGCTGAAGTTGGGAGACCAGAGCTCTGTTCCTACACTCACAAGGTGATCCTGAACCTCCCAACCTCTGTGAAGCACTTTTCTGGCCCATAAAATGAAGAGATTGGACTTTATTATGTCTAAGATTGCTTTCAGCTCCAGCCTTCTTTCCCTGACTGAACCATCTGTTCACATACATGGAATATTTTCCCACGCTGATCTCATGTTCATGCTCTCTTAGAATTTACAACTGTGAGCCATCTTCCATGTTGTAGATCTGTGTGGCGTGTGATCTTTAGGAGAGCTTTAATCACTTCTGCCCTGCTTGTACCTGCCTGTTGTCCTCATGAAGAGCAGTGTATGTTCAGGAAATAGAAATGAATTTTACTGTTAACGTAAGTGACCTGTATTCAGCATGTTTGTAAATCTGCTAGAAGAATGCAATACAGTGCAATAAAAAACAGTTAAAATGCATTTTGCATTTATAGTTATCCATGTATCTGCTGCCTACATTAACATAGTTAATGGGGAGGTACTTCAGACAATATTAGCGTCAGAAGGTTAGCATCAGAAGGAACGTTAGTAAATATCTAGTACAATACTATTGGGGCTTCTTTGGAGGCTCAGTGGTAAAGGATCCACCTGCCAGTGCATGTTCACGGGTTTGATTCCTGGTTCAGGAAGATCCCCTGGAGTAGGAAATGGCAACCCACCCCAGTATGCTTGCCTGGGAAATCCCATGGACAGAGGAGCCCGGCGGGGCTATATAGTCCATGGAGTTGCAAAAGAGTAGGTCACTACTTAGGGAGTAAACCACATATTGACTAAACAACAACAGTGCTCTTGGTGGTGATTTGAATAGATACATTTTTTATTAATTTGCATGTGGTTCTGACTTACTTCTTCTTAGTGGGTAATCTGAGGCTGAGATACTTCAAACAATATATCTATTGTTCACATTGGGTGGAAACATCATTACTTCAATTGTCCCTTCTCCTGTTTTTAATATAAAGCGTGTAATGGGTTGAAAATGAAGAGGTAATGAAATCTGGACAAAAGGAAATTAGTCATAGGATAATAAAAATGAGCCAGAAATGCCTAACATTGCACAGTTGCTGTAAGTGAACCACATATTTGATTCCAAGCATCCCGGCAGCCAAAAGAGAAAGGAACATACTATTCATGACATTAAAATGTTCCAGAAAAAGATAACTTTTCCTGGTATTTGAAAGAAAGAGAAATTTAAACCATCTGTCCTCATGGAGGAGCCACCAAGTCAATGTCATCGACCACACCTTTAATAATATTTTACTAATGCCTATAATGCTAAATTTGTTTATGCAATAATCATTTATTGTGTGCCTTCTATGTGCCATATATGTTTTACTGTATTACAGTTATTTTTTTGTTACTGTTCAGTCACTTAGTCATGTCTGGCTCTTTGCAACCCCGTGGACTGCAGCATGCCAGGCTCTCCTGTCCTTCACCATCTCCCAGAGCTTGCTCAAATTCATGTCCATTGAGTCAGTGATACCATCCAACCATCTCGTCCTCTGTCATCACCTTCTTCTGCCTTCAATCTTTCCCAGCATCAGGGTCTTTTCAAATGAGTCGGCTCTTCGCATCAGGTGGCCAACGTATTAGAGCTGCAGCATTAGTCCTTCCAATGAATATTCAGGGATGATTTCCTTTAGGATTGACTGGTTGATCTCCTTGCAGACCAAGGGACTCTCAAGAGTCTTCTCCAACACAACAGTTTGAAAGCATCGATTCTTTGGCTCTCAGCCTTCTTTATGGTCCAACTCTGACACTGGACAAACCATAGCTTTGACTAGATGGACCTTTGTTAGCAAAGTAATGTCTGTGCTTTTTTATACACTGTCTAGGTTTGTCATAGCTTTTTTTCCCCAAAGAGCAAGGGTCTTTTAATTTCATGGCTGCAGTCACCATCTGCAGTGATTTTGGAGCCCAAGAAAATAGTCTGTCATGGTTTCCATTGTTTCCCCATCTATATGTCATGAAGTGATGGGACCAGATACCATGATCTTACTTTTTTGAATGTTGAGTTTTAAACCAGCTTTTTCTCTCTTCTCTTTCACCTTCATCAAGAGGCTCTTTAGTTCCTCTTTGCTTTCTGCCATAAGGGTGATGTCGTTTGCATATCTGAGGTTATTGGTGATTCTCCTGGCAATCTTGATTCCAGCTTGTGATTTATCCAGCCCTGCATTTCACATGATGTACTCTGCATATAAATTAAATAAACAGGGTGACAACATGCAGCCTTGACGTACTCCTTTCCCAATTTGGAACCAGTTTGTTGTTCCATGTTCGATTCTAACTTGCTTCTTGACCTGCAGACAGATTTCTCAGGAGGCAGGTAAGGTGATCTGGTATTCCCATCTCTTTAAGAATTTTCCACAGTTTCTTGTGATTCACACAGTCAAAGGCTTTAGTGTAGTCAACAAAGCAGAAGTAAATGTTTTTCTGGAATTCTTTTTTCCAAAGACCCAATGGATTTTTCTTTTTGATACTTAAATTATCTTGTCATTAACAGGAAGCCTGTTGACTCCTGCATCCATTTGACATGATTCTGTAGTCTCTGTAGTCTGATAATTTTTTATTTTCTAGCATGACAAAATATCCCAGTTTCATCTTGGGTATTTCCAGTTCTGTATTTTAAACTAGCAATTTCACTAAAGAAAACCGATTCCTTTTTACTGAAAGTGTTTTGAGAGACTGCAGTCTGGGCACTTGGAGGGCTTATTGTTACAGATTGTACTTATTTCTGAACTTTGGTTGACAAACTGGGAAATATGAATATTTTAGGAAAAGAACAATTTGATTCCACAGTGATATTTCCCATTTAAATAATAGATGGAAAGATTTTACTTTTTTTATATGCTTATCTTTTTTCTCTTACTTTGAAAATCTTAGTTTCCAGTGACATGAACATAATTACTTATTTGCTTTATCTAGTAGATAGATGTGTCTGTATGTATATGTATGTATATCCATCTCTATAAAATAGGAACAATATCCAATACCCACTTCATGTTGTTTAAGATTTCTTTGTGGTTATTTTTTGTCCTTTGGTATATAATCAAAATACTCTTCTTTAAATTAATTCTGGGCTCCCCTGGTGGCTCAGATGGTAAAGAATCTGCCTACAGGAGACCTATGTTCGATAGCTGGGTTGGGAAGATCTCCTGCAGAAGGAAATGTCTACCCACTACAGTATTCTTGCCTGAAGAATTCCACGGACAGAGGAGCATGGCAGCTACAGTCCATGATGTCACAAAGAGTTAGGACGTGACCGAGCAACTTAACACTTCCAAATTAACTCTTCTTTATGTGGTTATATCATCAACTTGTTGATAGTTAGGTTAATTTGTTTCAGTTTGTTTCCTAAGTTTAGACATCGATTTTCTTTTTTTAATTTTGTTTTTAAATTAAGTAAACTATTTATATGGTTTCAGAGTCAAAGCTATAAATATTGGGAGATCTATTTTGCCTCTCTGTCTCCTCCTTCTTGTTCTTTTCCTTCTCTTATAGGTAATGCTGGTAATGCTTTTATTTTTTCCGTTGTTTCTTTTTGAAAATGAGCCAATGACCTAAATGAGTTTCATCTCCTTTCTTACATAAAAAGCAGTATACTATATACATTTTGTTGCATCTTCCTTTTTTAAAACAATGTGGTTTGGAAATCATAGTATGTAGAAATTTACTCATTCTTTTTATAAAGAATTGAGCTATTACTGATTTTTATAAACCAAGTATTATTTGTAGAAAAGCAGTAGGATGATTTTCTCAGGCGAGGGGGTACTAGAATGAGACAGGTAGATTGGAATGAATATGCCAAGGTATTAATGCATAATTTTGGATGCTTCTTATTTTCTTCCATGTACTTTTCTGAATTTCAAAACTGTCAATTAAAGAATAATTTTAAATACAACTTTACACCAGAGCAACAAAGGAAAATACTCAGGAATCACTGAGCTATAAACATTTAATGGAATTAGATCAAAGAGGGAAGGTTTAGGTGAGCATGTACATGGGAAGCTTCTATAGGTGGTAGTTGTTGTTTTTGTTGAGTCGCTAAGTCATGTCTGAGTCTTTGCTTCTCTGTCCTTTACTATTTCCCAGAGTTTGTTCAAAAACTCCTGTCCGCTGAGTTGGTGATACCGTCCAACCATTTCATTCACTGTTGTCCCCTTTTCCTCCTGCCCTCAATCTTTCCCAGCATTAGGGTCTTTTCCAATGAGTCATCTCTTTGCATCAGGTTGCCAAAGTACTGGAGTTTCAAGTCTGCATCAGTCCTTCCAATGAACATTTAGAGTTAAATTCTTTTAGAATTGACTGCTTTGATCTCCTTGCTGTCCAAGGGACTCTGAAGAGTCTTCTCCAACACCACAATTCAAAAGCATTGATTGTTTAGTGCTCAGCCTTTTATATGGTCCAACTCTCACATCTGTACACAACTACTCGAAAAGCCATAGTTTTGATTAGATGGACCTTTGTTAGCAAAGTGATGTCTCTGCTTTTTAATCCGCTGTCTAGGTTTATCATAGCTTTCCTTTCAAGGAATCACAGGCTGGAATCAAGATTATGGAAAGAAATATCAACAACCCCTGTTATGTAGATGATACCACTCTAATGGCAGAAAGAGGAGAGCGAAAAAGCTGGCTTAAAATTTAACGTTCAAAAAAATAGATGATAAAAATGGGCCTAAACAGAGAACTCTCAGTACTCTATGACAGTTACCTAAAGTATGAGAAATTGCAGAAGAGAATGGAAGATGCATGTCCTCCCCAAATTTAGTTTGCCTAACTGATCATCATTGATGACTCTGCATAGAGCCATTCTTTTATCATCAAAACCACTCATCCCCTGCAATAACAAGAGGGAGGTTAACATGGAAAGCTCTCATAATTTTCACAATAGAATTAGACTTTAATTTTTTTAGGTTTATGTAGCCAAACCTGACATTCTCATTTAAAATTGCTTAACTCCTCCTCTGGCATTCCCAAACTCTTGCCCTGATCTGCCTTTTCCTCCATTGTCTTTAATATCTTCTAAATTCTATGTATATATGTATCATGTCCACTGATTACTGTTTGATTCCTCTATTGTAATATAAATTCTTTAAAGATAGGAATCCTTTTTTTTTTTTTTTGTTCACCAGTGTATTCAGGAGCCTAGAATGGTACCAGTCATGTTCTTAGTACTCTTAAAAGATTTATTAAGTGAATGGATATTGGAAGCAGTAGAGTTTTGGAGAAAAAGGGAATGTGTAACCATAAAGTTCAGCATTTATGTATTCATCATCCCCTTATACATTAATATGGCACTGGACACCTTTATAGTTCAGCTTCATTGTTGGTAATGCAGATATCAACTCAACTGTCAATGAGAATATGAACCAAGGTAGTTGTTTTTGAAAAATGAAAGGATATAGGTGATTGATACAAATGTAAAGAATTCAGTATGTGTGTGTTTTTCTAACAGGCACATTCTTATTAGCATAACTTAAAAAATTAAGAAATGCAATTCTTTTTCATTTGCCCACACACTCACCATTTCCAGCACCCTTTATTCCAGATTTGCATGTGGTATCATTTTCCTTCAGCCTTAAGGACTTCCTCTAACACTTCTTGTAGTGCATGTCACTCAGATTTTCTTTTTCTGAAATTATCTTTATTTTACCTTCTTTTCCTGAAGACATTTTCACTGGGTATTGTATTCTGGATTGACTTTTAAGATGTCATTCCATTCTCTTCTGGTTTACATAATTTCAAATTAGAAATCTGTTGTAAGCATTACTATTGTTCCTCTATACAAAATCTGTCTGCATCAAAGATTTTTATCTTTATCATTGGTTTTCAGTAATTTCATTGTAATGTGTCTTGGTGTATGTGTGTTTGGGTGTTTCAGTGTTTCTTCTGACTGAGGTTGGTTGAGCTTCTTGAATCTGTAGGTTTACTCTTTTCATTAAATGTTTAAAAAGTGTGATAATTATTACTTTCAAATATTTCCCCTCTTTTTTCCCCAGAGCTCCAATTATATGTATGTTAGACCACTTGCTGTTGTTCACTATGTCACTGAGGCTATATCCATATTTATCAATTATATACTTCATTTTGGATAATTTCTTTTGTTTTTAAGCTAACCAGTATTTTATTTTTGCAGTGTTTAATCTACTGTATTTTCAATTTTACAACTGTGTTTTAATCTCTAGAATCTTATTTGGCTATTTTTAATATTCTCCATTTCTCTTTTCATTATGTTTATGTTCTGTTTTGTGTCTTTGAGCATATTTATAATAGTTTCTTTAAGGTCCTTGTGTGCCAATTATATCATTTCTATTATTCCTGTATGTTTTTATTAAACTTTTTAAAATGTATTGTTATAGTGTCTTTTTTTTTTTTTTTTTTTTGCTTCTTTGCATGCCTGGTAATTTTTTACTGGTGATGGACATTTTGAATTTTATGCTATTGAGTGCTGGATCTTGTTGTAGTCCTTTAATGAGCGTTAGGTTTTGTTCTAGATTGCAGTTAAGTTTTTTGCAGATAAATTTGATTCTTTTTAATACTTACTTTTAAACATTATGAGGGAAGGTCTAGAGTAGTTTCTAGTCTAGGGATTATTCACTCCATTTTTTTCTGGGAATTGTATCTAATATCCTGTGTATCATGAGATCTGTCCACTCTGGTTGGTGGGAACACAAGGTATTTTCAGCCATGTGTGAACTCCAGGAATTGTTCAGCTACTGTCTATCAGTGGTTCTTTCTTTCACTTCAAATAGTTTCCTCTCACTTTTGCCTAGATCAATACTCAGAAAAAGACTGAGAGGGTCCCCAGCAGATTTCCAAAGCACTCTCTTTCTTGGTATCTCCCTCTTCTTTATTACTCTGCCTCATAGATTTGTTTGCCTTGATGTCCCTAACTCCAGTCTATTCTTACCTTAGCAAGACTTCTAGGCTCTCTTTGAGTTTCCTTTCTTGTGCCATGGCCTGAAAACTTCCTCCAGACAGTAACTTGGGGTCAGTTATAATCATTAGGATAATGTTTATTCATATTTCATTTTCTGTCAGTCAGTTGTAGGTTTACCTCATTTGTTTTCCAAAGTCCTGTGAAATCTGTTATCTAATATCTGAAAAGAGCTTTTTGGATATTTTGTCTGGTTTTTGAGTTGGTTGTAGCAGGAAGGCAATTCCAATAGCAGTTACTTCTTCATGAACAGAAGCAGAAGTTCTACCAATTGCAAAACAACTTTTTAAAGGACAGTAATTGTAGGACTAGTTTTTTAATAGCCAGAAATAATGTGTAAAAGGATAGGGCAGATTTTTGTGGAAAGATATGGGGGCTGTTGTGGGGAAGGAAATGCCAACCCACTTCAGTATTCCTGCCTGGAGAATCCCATGGACAGAGGAACCTGGTGGGCTACACTCCATGGGGTCTCAAAGAGTTGGGCACAATTGAGTGACTAATATACACACACATGTGGGGGCTGTTGAGAGTTGTAAACCTGTAAAGGACTGTCTTGCTCTTGGGAGCAGCATAGCTGATGCAGTGCCTATTTTCCTAATGACTGGGCAGGATTCCACATTCTGTCAAATAAATTGAAAGTCCTGCCATGGTCTTGTATCTGCTACCATCTGTGAACGAGACAGTTTACCTCTATAGACTTAGTGGGAGAGGGAGGAGAGGAGGTTGTTCTTGGAGGAGCCTGGCACACATTTCTCTTTATGCCTTGGATTCTTTATCTGTTTTGTAGTCAGATGCCTTACTGTTATCGCCTCTGACACACTACTTCCCACCCACTTTCCCAATCACTCAATACGTTTTTGAAATCATTCAACTCTCTTCTTTCAGTGACTAAGCCATTCACTGTTTCACCAGCTCCTCATGTGTGAATCTTTGTGAATGTGTGCTAATGTTGAAATTGAAAGCCTGCCTCATGGTGGAGCCTAGTATCATGGTTTATAAAGCTCCTACACTAGATAGCCATTGACTGTAGGGGGGCCTAGCACTCAAATTTCCATGCCATTGTGTTAGTCTGTCCGCTTTTAGAATGTACTCAGAAATCTGTTCAAATGGACAGTTCCATCATGTTCACAAAGTCTCCCAAGGATGATTTGGGCTTAAGGTTGTTATTCCTCCTGAGATCCACAGTGTTGACCATGGCTTCTCTATCTTAGCATTATTGACATTTGGGAGTAGATAAGTCTTTGTTATTTGGACCATTCTGTGAATTGTAGGATGTTTAGCAGTATCCTTGGCTTCTACCTACTAGATGTCACTAGCACCCTCCTCTGTTTTGACAACCACATCTGTCAGATGTCCTCTGGAGGTGCAAAATTGCCCTAGTTGAGAGTCACTGGTATACACATGCTATCGTGCGCCACACTCCAGAGAACCCATAGATATGAAACTCTAGGAACTAAACATGAAGAAACTTAATAGGACATTGGTGTCCTCTTGGGTGAGTTCAGTCCAGGGTGTCTGCCCCATCCAGGGTGTATACCAGGAGGACACTGACCTTGCAATGTAAACACCAGGATTTGAGTCCTATCTCTGCAGATTTGGAGCAAGTTTCTCTACTTTTCTGCTCTTAAGTTTCCTTTTGTGAAAATGAGGAAAGGTCTTGTTTACTTCACATGACACAGTTGTGAGAGCAAAATGAGGTTTTATGTATAAACACACATCTATATGATATAAGGATACACAAACAAGGACTTAATAATGGTTCAAATATAAGTGTACTTATTTGCAAGTATGATTAAAAGGGTGATATAGGAGAAATGTCTCTTTCAATCCATCATGCAGTATAATCTTTCCTGTGGCTTCTAATATTGTTCTATGCTAGAAGACATAGTAGGGGATGTCTAGCTTTTAAGAAAAAGAAGAAAATTGTCTTTTCAGTGGTTAAAATTTCAATTAAAATATATTTTAATATATTTAAATTTAAATTGAAATTATATTTCAATTTAAAATATAAATTAACATGCAAATAGTCATGTTTTTATATATACTTCTTAATTTTCCATTCAGTAATCTGACCAGTCTGCACAAGAATTTAAATGTCTTGACAGAAGGTAGTGGCTTTTAGTTCTCTTGGGATTTCCTTGTAATGAGCCTGGTGAATAATTCAGGAATATATGAGAGGCCAATATATGGGCAGCACCTGGTGCTATATTGTTCATGTCTAAGTATGCAGAATCCAAAGATGGCATTCTACACCTGTCACTATTATTCTGTCTTAAACACAAGTCCTATATTCAGTGGCTATTGAAATAATTGATTTTTTTCCTCTTCCAATTTTCCTCCATAGTAAAAGAAAAATGTGCTAAGCTGTCCCAGAAACACAAACCAGAAGTGGCATCCTCTTTAAAATTTCCACTGGTAAAATTTCAAATCTTTTTTTCTTAAGAGATAGGTGCTTTAAAGAATTGGGGACATGTCTGCCTTTTCTGCTGGGATTAATTTGAGCCTCTCTGCATTTCTACTTTTGTTCTGCAAAGTAGAGCTTGTTTTTAGATCACAGTGTTCATATTGTAGTCATCTTCTGAGAAAAGATGGTTACTCGCTCACTCTGTGGGAATTTTTAGAACCCTCAGTTTCTCTGCCTACTACCCGAGTAGCCTTTCTAGTAGTCTGACACTTTTAAAAACAAATGAGTAAAAAACTCTTGATAAAGTGTTTGCATATCCTTCTGAGATTTCATCTGACCAGACATAGAATGTTCCTCCATTTGCTGAGCGAATAGGAGATCACAGGACCAACCATCAGACAATGTGTGCAGACACTATGGGGCACCTGAGCCCACTGTCAGCCAGGACCAGACAGAGCTTAATCCCTGAGGTGCATAGAAAGATCTTGGAAGGCCAGGGGGCGTTCCTAGTAAGGAAAAAAAGGAAGATGTGCTCACATATGTAAACTAAAATTTTTGTAGTGCTGGGCCATGAAAAGATCTGAAGAGGGACTGTAGAGCTTTATATCTATAAATTGTTAGATGTGCTTTATCTTTGTTTTTAAAGTGTTGTTTATTAAAGAGGTTTTGAAATATATTCATTTAAATATATATTGCATTTTAAACTTTCATTATATATAAGAATGTATTGTGTATAATTATGTACAATAAAAATATGCTTCCCTGGTGGCTCAGATGGTAAAGAATCTGCCTGCAATGCAGGAGACCCAGGTTCAATCCCTGGATAAGGAAGATTCCCTGGAGAAGGGGATGGCACCCACTCCAGTATTCTTGCCTGGGAAATTCCATGGACAGAGGAGCCTGGCAGGCTACAGTCCATGGGGTTGCAGAGTCGGACACAGCTGAGTGACTTTCACTCTCTCACTCGCCTAAACCTTTGTTATATATAAGAATGTATTATGTATAACTATATCTAATAAAAATATAGCTATTATAGTTAAATGTATAATATACTTTAAAACCTCTGTAATAATCCATTTACATATATGTATGTTTTTGTGTTTGAGTAAATTATATGTATATAAATAAAACGTTTATTTATTAACAGGTTTAATTGCTTTCCTTTCCTTCAGGACCTGTGTGAGAGTACTTGGAGCAGTGACTGCCATCTGGTGGCAAGCTAGAATCATCGCTTTGTGTGACCTAATGGTTACTAAGATGTCCACTCTTGACTCATGTGGTCTGCACTGGCAGCAGGGGACCAGGAGAACCTGGAAGGTGTCTGATATAGGAGCCTAGTGAAATAACTCTCCGCTCCCACCTGAATGGATTGTTCATCCCAGATTCTGAGCCAGGATCCAGCTCCAAAATGGTGCCTCTGAAGAAAAGATCTGAGTTGCTGTTGTGTTTTAGTCAAAGATCTGCTAGTTACCTACCAGTGGGTAACCGAGACTGTGAATAGGCACATACCAAGAGGGGCATATGATGACATGGAGCCTGAAATAAACTGCTCTGAATTGTGTGACGGTTTTCCTGGTCAGGAGCTGGAACGTAGACCCCTTCATGATCTCTGCAGAACTACAGTTGTAAGTGAGCAGCCATGGGGTGTCAGGGCTGCTGCTTAGATATACATGTTGTTGTTGTTATTGTTGTTAATAATAATGGTGGTGGAGGGGGGAGGGGTAAATGTTTATGCAGGACACCTGTGTCCCGACTCTGGCGATAATGGGGGCAGTTCATGTTTGATCTATAGAAGAGCTTCATTTCTAACAGCTTCTCTTCATTCTGTTCTCAGACCTCTTCCCACCACAGCAGTAAGACCATTTCTTCATTATCTCCTGCCCTCTTGGGTATTGTTTGGACTTTCCTAAGCTGTGGACTTCTCCTCATAGCCTTCTTTCTTGGCTTCACAATTCGCTGCAGGAAGAACAGGTAAGCAGCCTATGCCTAGTTTCTCATCTCTCATCACCTGAAACATAAAACCCAGAGTGCTGGTGTCATTTTGGCACCATGAACTGCTGGCTGGTGTCAGAAAATCTTCTGTCCTATTGCGGCATTAAGCTATGTGAGACTCTCCCCCTGATGGAGGCCTGGCCTTGCAGTACAGATCCGTCTTGAGAAGGTGAAAGATCTTCCCAGTATTGTGCTAACTACAACGACATCCAAAAAAGTGAATGAAGGGTTTCTCTTCATGAAGGAAGGTGAGATCCTTCTGAGAAGATGTATTTGTGTTAAAAACAGAGATCATGTAAAGAAATATTCCAAAGCAACATTAAAGTTTATGGCAGCAGAATTGGAACCAGTCTGGGTAAGCTAAGATTCTGCAAAAATAGTGAAGCCCTACTCCTGGCTATTCTGCTAGACAATTGTGACTATTGGGAAGTCACTGGTTCCTCCAGGTAAGTGTGTATGGCACCCAGGACTGACAAAAGGGACTTGAAGAGTCTTTCCTTCACTGCCATCCAGTTGTTCCCTCAGGACCCACCCCATCTCTCCCGTTCTGTACTGTCATTCTGCTCCAGCTGTCCCAGGCTGCCTCCTGAGAAGCCTTGCTCCAGCCCTGTCTCCCTGGCCCACAGGCCATTTCTGGTTGGATCCTGTTATCAGATTTCAGCAACTCCCTCAGAGATGCCAAACTCATCTGGCTCCATACCAGCCTGACATTTTGTGGTAATCAGTGTGTTTTGCTCCATTGCCTGAGCTTGGCACTCAGATGAGGGTCATTTAGTCGGATTTGTCTGTAGGCATTTGGGGTGCCTTTGGCTGTCTGTAGGCATTTGGGGTGCCTCTGGCTATCTGAGGCATGGAGGATGTGAAACTGTTAGGCAGCAGTGGCTTGATCTGCTGGGTCAACCTCAGCATGACCATGAGGCATGGCACTCAGCCCTGGGGATACCCCTGAAGTTTCCCCAGCCACTTTTCACTCTATTCCTTAGATACACTAAGCCTGCTCTCATCTTAAGGCCTTTGACTTACTGTCCCTTTACTGTTCCCACTGCCCAAGAGTCTTCTCCAGATCTTCCCATGACTAGTTCCTTCTCATCTGATAGGTCTTGGCTCAAACATCATCTCTTCAGAGAAGATTTCCCTGATCGTCCTATCTAAGGTTACCTCTTTACAGAGGTAAAGAGAGCTGGCCACCCAGCCTCTACACCTCATGCCATATCCTATCACTCATTTATTTCCTTCACAGCGAGTCTCACTCTCTGACATTACCATGTTTGTCAATTTACATGTTTATTGTCTGTATCACCCACCAGAATGTAAAATCCATGAAAACAGGAACCTTCTCTGTCATGTTCACCACTGTCTCCAGTACTTAGAACAGACACGAACATAAGAAATGCTCAGTATATATGCTTTTGCTTCCCTGATGGCTCAGTGGTTAAGAATCTGTCTGCCAGTAAAGGAGACATGGGTTCAATCCTTGGGTCAAGAAGATCACCTAAAGAAGGAAATGGCAACCCACTCCAGTTTTCTTGCCTGGGATATTCCATGGACAGAGGAAACTAGCAGCATATAATTCATGGGGTTGCAAAAGAGTCAGACACAACTGAGAGATTAAACAACAACAAAATATGCTTTCAGTTATCCTGGAAGGAAGGAGATTTAAATCCCAGCAGTGTCTGCTGCCAAGAAAATGACTAGGAAAATCACACATTTCAAGGTTAGAAAACTATGGAGTATTTTGTTTTCAGCTGCAACATATTTCTGTAATGCAAATTAATGCCTAATTGGCAAATAAGAAAATAACATCATTGGTTCATATGTAATTTTTCCCCCAGAAAATCAATAGTTTAAAGCATTGAGGGCCAATTTTTCTTAAGTTAAAGAAGGAAGCCTTAAGTTAAGAATACTGTGGCAGTGCAAGAAGTGGATGGTTTAATGACTTCAAGAAGTGGTATTCTACCTTACAATGTGACCCTATCTGATGAAGTCGTGGGAGCAGATAAGACATGGAAAAGACATTTCTCTTGTTTTTAAAAACAATGTGCTGTTGAAGAGAACATAGATTCAAAATAGATTTTGATGACAATGTTATCTATTGGAGGTAAATGCTCTCAAAAACCTATCTCTTGCAGATTTAAGGCTATAAAAATCAACTGTGATCCTGGGTACAAGTGGTAGTGGACATCTACTGAGTACTAACATTTTAATTGAGATAATTATTATTTTTTTAGTATTCTGGTTACAAAGTTAAATGTGTTTCAAATGTTATGGTCCCATACTATTTTTCCCATAACCCATTATTTTTATACACAGTTTTGTGGAATGCAAGGTTTTTTTTAGAAGCATTTATATGTCCTGTTAAAATAGGAACACTTATAAACAGTGTTATGCTAGAAGCACCTATATTTCTTTCATTCTGTTGAAGGTTTTGTTGCCTGTCTTGCTTGCAGTGGGAGCATGACTTGGCATAAAGAATAAAATATTAAGAGACACTGTGAATAAAAACACATTTTGCAATTAAGTAGCTTACAAGGTCAGACAGGGAAAGATAAAATAACCCAGTTTCAAGAGCACTTTCTTAAATAGCAAAATTTGTTCAGAGGTGCAGCATCACAGTTAGATGTCTCATTTCATTCCATTTCTGTGGTCTCTAAATTTCTGCCTGTGATTCTGTGTGTGCCAGATTAAGGAAAACATTTTAATAAAATAAAAATAATTTAGTAATGTTCAAATTCTGTCACTGATATTGCATTTTTATAACATTTTAAAATGTAGTCTACAAGAGAAAATCAGTAAAGATATAGAAGACTTGAACAATCCCATTAACCAACTGGACCTAATTGACATTTGTATAATCCTACATCCAACAGCAGCAGAATACACATTCTTTTCAAGTACGCATGGAACATTTACCAAGATAAATCATCTTCTGGGCCATAGAAAAGGTCTTATTAAATTTAAAAAGATTCAAATCACAAAGAGTGTGTTCTCTGACCCACAATGGAATTAAACTAGAAATCCATAACAGAGAAACCTCTGGAATATTCTGAAATATTTGGAAACTAAATGTTGTTGTTTAAACGCTAAGTCATGTCCAGCTCTTTTGTTAGCACTTTAAAATAACCCATGATCAATAAATAAAATAACCCATGATCAAAGACAAAATCAGAAAGGAAACTAGAAAGTATTTTCAACTGAATGAAGGTGAGAACACAACATGTCAAAATTTGTCGGATGCCATTAAAGTAATACTTTAGGGGAAATTGAGCAGTAAATTCCATGTTATAAGAAGAAAGATCCACCTTACAGAACAGAAAAAAAAGGGCAAATGAGTCCCAAAATAAGCAGAGGAAAGGAATAATAAAGATCAGAGTGGAAATTGATCAAAGAAAAAAACAGTGAAACCAAAAGCTCTTTATGAGGATCAGTAAGATTGACCAACTTCTAGATCAGGAAAAAAAGATTAATTACCTAAGTAAGGAAGAGAGAGCTATCATCACTAAAGATTCTATACATATTAGAAGGATAATAAGTTACTGTCATGAACAACTATGGTAGGCAGACTCTAAAATGTTCTCTGATATGACCTACCTCCTAGTTGTCATACTCTTGTGAAATCCCTTCTCCTTGTGTGTGGACTGGACTTGTTGATTTGCTTATTAATCACTTGGAATAAGGTTACAAAAAGGGTATGGGATCCCTTTCACTCTTTTTCTTACACACTCTGAGGAAATACACCTTCCATTTTGTGAGCTGTCCTGTGGAGAGGCCCACATGGCCAGGAACTAATGTTTCTAGTCTGTAGTCAGCAAGGACTTGAGGATTACTAACAGGCATGTCAGTGAGCTTGAAAATAGATCATCTGAGGTCTGCTAAGGACAATGTGAATAAGCTTGGAAGCAGATTTTCCCCTTGGAGGACTACAGCCATGGCTCACCAAGAGGTACTTGTGAGAGACTCTGAGCCAGAGGCACCCCACTAAACTGTGCCTGTATTGCAAAAATATTACCAGTTCTACAAAATTCTTCTAAGAAACTGAAAATAAAGGAGCATTTCCTAATTCATTCTAACGAAGAAAGCATTACCCTGATATCAAAATCTAACAGACATTAGAAGAGAAAATATCATAGGCTTATGAACACAGATCCAAAATTCTAAACACAATTTTAACAAACTGAGTACAGTTCAGTTCAATTCAGTTGCTCAGTCCTGTCCGACTCTTTGTGACCCCATGGACGGCAGCACGCCAGACTTCCCTGTCCATCACCAATTTGCAGAGCTTTCTCAGACTCATGTCCATCGAATCCATGATGCCATCCAACCATCTCATCCTCTGTCATCCTCTCTTCCTCCTGCCTTCACTCTTTCCCAGCATCAGGGTCTTTTCCATTGAGTCAGTTCTTCGCACCAGGTGGCCGAAGTATTGGAGCTTCAGCTTCAGCATCAGTCCTTCCAATGAATATTCAGGACTGATTTCCTTTAGGATTGACTGGTTGGATCTCCTTGCAGTACAAGGGACTCTCAAGAGTCTTCTCCAACACCGCAGTCAAAAGCATCAATTCTTCGGCTCAGCCTTCTATACAGTCCAATTGTCACATCCGTACGTGACTACAGGAAAAACCATAGCTTTAACTAGGTGGACCTTTGTTGGTAAAGTAATGTCTCTGCTTTTTAATATGCTCTCTAGATTTGTCATAGCTTTTCTTCCAAGGAGCAAGGGTCTTTTAATTTCATGGCTGCAGTCACCATCTGCAGTGATTTTAGAGCCCAAAAAAGTAAAGTCTGTCACTGTTTCCACTGTTTCCTCATCTATTTGCCATGAAGTGATAGGACCAGATACCATGATCTTAGTTTTCTGAATGTTGAGTTTTCAGCCATCTTTTTCACTCTCCTCTGTCACTTTCATCAAGAGGCTCTTTAGTTCCTCTTTGCTTTCTGCCATAACGGTGGTGTCATCTGCATATATGAGGCTATTGATATTTCTCCTTGCAATCTTGATTCCAGCTTGTGCTTCATCCAGCCTGGCATTTTGCATGACGTACTCTGCATATAAGTTAAATAAACAGGGTGACAATATACAGCCTTGACGTACTCCTTCCCAATTTGGAAGCTATCTGTTGTTCCATGTCTAGTTCTAACTGTTGCTTCTTGACCTGCCTATAGATTTGTCAGGAGGCAGGTAAGGTGATCTGGTATTCCCATCTCCTGAAGAATTTTCCACAGTTTATTGTGATTCACACAGTCAGAGGCTTTGGTGTAATCAATAAAACAGAAGTGGATATTTTTCTGAAACTCTTGCTTTTTTGATGATCCAGTGGATGTTGGCAATTTGATCTCTGGTTCCTCTGCCTTTTCTAAATTCAGCTAGAGATCTCTTCAAGAAAATTAGAGCTACCAAGGGAACATTTTATGCAAAGGTGGGCACAATAAAGGACAGAAATGGTATGGACCTAAGAGAAGAAGGTATTAAGAAGAGGTGACAAGAATACACAGAAGAACTGTACAAAAAAGATCTTCATGACCCAGATAACCACAATGGTGTGATCACTCACCTAGAGCCAGACCTCCTGGAATGTGAAGTCATGTGGGCCTTAGGAAGCATCACTACTAACAAAGCTAGTGGAGGTGATGGAATTCCAGTTGAAAGTGAAAGTTGCTCCATCATGTCTGACTCTTTACAACCCCATGGACTATACATATACAGTCCATGGAATTCTCCAGGCCAAAATACTGGAGTGGGTAGCTGTTCCCTTCTCCAGAGGCTCTACCCCACATTGCAGGCAGATTCTTTACCAGCTGAGGCACCAGGTAAGTCAATTCCAGGTGCACTATTTCAAATCCTAAATGATGATGCTGTTAAAGTGCTGCACTCAATATGCCAGCAAATTTGGAAAACTCAGCAGTGGCCACAGGACTGGAAAAGGTCACATTTCATTCCAATCCCAAAGAAAGGAATGCCAAAGAATGTTTAGACTACCACACAGTTGCACTCATCTCACACGCTAGCAAAATAATGCTCAAAATTCTCCAAGCATGGCTTCAACAGTACCTGAACCGAGAACTTCAGATATTCAAGTTGGATTTAGAAAAGGCAATTTGATCTCTCTTTCCTCTGCCTAAATTGAGTACAACCAATATCAAAAGAATAATTCATGATGACAAAGTGAAGTTTATTCCAGGAATGCAAAGTTGTTTTAATATCCAAAGAACAACTAATATAATATGCCATATTTACCCACTGAAAAAGAAAACCATATGATCATCTCAATAGACATAGAAAGATTATTTGACAAGATTCAACATACATTCCTGACAAAGTCTCAACAATCTAAAATAGAAAAGGATGCCCTCAACCTAATTAATGAATCTATGAAAAACCAATAGCTAAAACCATTTTTTTATTTTTATTTTTCATTTATTTTTATTAGTTGGAGGCTAATTACTTTACAATATTGTAGTGGTTTTTGTCATACATTGACTTGAATTAGCCATGGATTTACATGTATTCCCCAGCCCGATCCCCCCTCCCACCTCCCTCTCTACCCGATCCCTCTGGGTCTTCCCAGTGCACTAGGCCCGAGCACTTGTCTCATGCATCCAACCTGGGCTGGTGATCTCTTTAACCCTAGATAATATACATATTTCTGTGCTCTTCTCTTGAAACATCCCACCCTCCCTCGCCTTCTCCCACAGAGTCCAAAAGTCTGTTCTGTACATCTGTGTCTCTTTTTCTGTTTTGCATATAGAGTTATCATTACCATCTTTCTAAATTCCATATATATGTGTTAGTATACTGTAATGGTCTTTATCTTTCTGGCTTACTTCACTCTGTATAATGGGCTCCAGTTTCATCCACCTCATTAGAACTGATTCAAATGAATTCTTTTTAATGGCTGAGTAATATTCCATGGTGTATATGTACCACAGCTTCCTTATCCATTCGTCTGCTGATGGGCATCTAGGTTGCTTCCATGTCCTGGCTATTATAAACAGTGCTGTGATGAACATTGGGGTGCATGTGTCTCTTTCAGATCTGGTTTCCTCAGTGTGTATGCCCAGAAGTGGGATTGCTGGGTCATATGGCAATCTATGTTCTATTTCCAGTTTTTTAAGAAATCTCCACACTGTTTTCCATAGTGGCTATAGTTTGCATTCCCACCAACAGTGTAAGAGGGTTCCCTTTTCTCCACACCCTCTCCAGCACTTATTGCTTGTAGACTTTTGGATAGCAGCCATCCTGACTGGCGTGTAATGGTACCTCATTGTGGTTTTGATTTGCATTTCTCTGATAATGAGTGATGTTGAGCATCTTTTCATGTGTTTGTTAGCCATCTGTATGTCTTCTCTGGAGAAATGTCTGTTTAATTCTTTGGCCCATTTTTTGATTGGGTCATTTATTTTTCTGGAGTTGAGTTGCAGGAGTTGCTTGTATATTTTTGAGATTAATCCTTTGTCTGTTGCTTCATTTGCTGTTATTTTCTCCCAATTGAGGGCTGTCTTTTCACCTTGCTTATAGTTTTCTTTGTTGCGCAAAAGCTTTTAAGTTTAATTAGGTCCCATTTGTTTATTTTTGCTTTTGTTTCTAATATTCTGGGAGGTGGGTCATAGAGGATCCTGCTGTGATTTATGTCAGAGAGTGTTTTGCCTATGTTCTCCTCTAGGAGTTTTATAGTTTCTGGTCTTACATTTAGATCTTTAATCCATTTTGAGTTTATTTTTGTGTATGGTGTTAGAAAGTGTTCTAGTTTCATTCTTTTACAAGTGGTTGACCAATTTTCCCAGCACCACTTGTTAAAGAGGTTGTCTTTTTTCCATTGTATATCCTTGCCTCCTTTGTCGAAGATAAGGTGTCCATAGGTTTGTGGATTCATCTCTGGGCTTTCTATTCTGTTCCATTGATCTATATTTCTGTCTTTGTGCCAGTACCATACTGTCTTGATGACTGTGGCTTTGTAGTATAGTCTGAAGTCAGGCAGGTTGATTCCTCCAGTTCCATTCTTCTTTCTCAAGATTACTTTGGCTATTCAAGGTTTTTTGTATTTCCATACAAATTGTGAAATTATTTGTTCTAGTTCTGTGAAAAATACCGTTGGTAGCTTGATAGGGATTGCATTGAATCTATAGATTGCTTTGGGTAGACTAGCCATTTTGACAATATTGATTCTTCCAATCCATGAACACGGTATATTTCTCCATCTGTTTGGCTAACACCATTTTTAATGGTAAAAGACTGAATGCTTTTTCATTGCGACCAGAAACAAAATGTCTGCTCTCATCACTTCTCTTCTACGGTGGAGTGCAAAAAGAAATAAAAGCCACCTAATTTTAAAAAGAGGGCTTCTCTGGTGTTTCAGTGGTGAAGAATCCACCTGCCAATGAAGGAGACATGATTTGATCCCTGGGCTCAGAAGATCCCCTGGAGAAGGAAATGGCAACTCACTCCAGTATTCTTCCCTGGGAAATCCCATGACAGAGGAGCCTGGTGGGTCCAAGGGATTGCAAAGAGTCATACAACACTGACCATGCACGCATGCATTCAGTAAGTTACTGAATCACTGTTACAGAAAGATAGATATATACATCAATAGAGCAGATAGAATCCAGAAATAAACCTATGCATATATGGGAAACTCCTTTTCAACAAAGGTGTAAAGACAATTCAGTGGAAAAGGGACAGTCAATCTTTTCAACAAATGGTGCTGGAACAATTGGATACCCATATGCAGAAATGAACTTTGATCTCCATCTTGCACCTATTCAGAAATTAACTCAAAATTGATCATAAACCTACCTATAAAATCTAAAACTGTAAAACTTCTCAAAGAAAGCATAAGAAAATAATTTTGTGACCTTGGAATAATCAAAGATTTATTAGATACAACAATAAAGGTAAAATCCATAAAAGAAAACATTGATGAATTGGACTTCACCAAAATTAGAAGCATCTTCTCTTCTAAAGAGAATCTTAAGAAAATTAAAAAGAATGCCACATACTGGAAGAAGATATCTGCAAGTCACGTATCTGATAAAGAACTTGTATCCAGAATATATAAATAATGCCAAAATTTTATAATAAAAGAAATAATACAACAACAACAACAAATGAGTGAAAGATTTGAATAGACACTTCACTGAAGAAGATATATGCAAATAAACATGTTAAGAGAGAGTCATAAGGGAAATGCAAATTAAAACCAAATGAAATACTGTCACACACCTATTTGAATGGTTAAAATTTTAAAAGACTAACTAAATTAGGCAAGGATCTCATTCAGAATTGATGATGAAATAAAAAGCTTTTCAGACAAGCATAAGTTAAGAGAATTCAGTACCACCAAACCAGCTTTACAACAAATGTTAAAGGGACTTATATAGTCAAGAAATACAAGAGAAGAAAAAAGATCTACAAAATCAACCCCAAACACTTAAGAAAATGGCAATAGGAACATATATATCAATAATTACTTTAAATGTAAGTGGATTAAATGCCCCAACCAAAAGCTACAGACTGGCTGAATGGATGCAAAAACAAGATCCATATATATGTTGTATGCAAGAAACCCACTTCAGACCTAAAGACACATATAGACTGAAAGTGAAAGGATGGAAAGATATATTCCATGCAAATGGGAAGCAAAAGAAAGCTGGAGTAGCAATCCTCATGTCAGACAAAATAGACCTTAAAATAAAGAAGATTATAAGAGATAAGGAAGGACACTACATAATGGTCAAGGGATCAATCCAAGAGGAAGACATGGCAATTGTAAATATCTATGCACACAACACAGGAGCACCTCAGTACATAAGACAAACACTAACAGACATAAAAGGAGAAATTGACAGTAACACAATAATAGTAGAAGACTTTAACACCCTACTCACACCAATGGACAGATCATCCAATGGACAGAAAATTAATAGGGAAACACAAGTCTTAAATGATACATTAGATGAGATGGATCTCATTGATATCTTCAGGACATTCCATCCAAATGCAGAAGAATACACCTTCTTAAGTGCTCATGGAACATTCTCCAGGATAGACCACATCTTGGGTCACAAATCAAACATCAGTAAATTTAAGAAAATTGAAATTGTAAAAGCATCTTGTCCAACCACAACACTATGAGACTAGATGTAAATTACAAGAAAAAACTATAAGAAACACAACACATGGAGATTAGGCAACACATTTCTAAATAACCAGTGGGTTACTGAAGAAATCAAAAGGGAAATAAAAAAATTTCTAGAAACAAGTGACAATGAGAACATGACAACTCCAAACCTATGGGATGCAGCAAAAGCAGTTCTAAGAGGGAAGTTTGTACCAATACAATCATACTTCAAGAAACAAGAAAAGCATCAGATAGACAAGCTAACTTTACACCTAAAACAACTGGAAAAATATGAACAAAAAACCCCCAAAATTAGTAGAAGGAAATAAATCATAAAGATCCAAGCAGAAATAAATGAAAAAGAAAATAAAGAAACAATAGTAAAGATTAATAAAACTAAAAGCTGGTTCTTTGAGAAGATAAACAAAATTGACAAGCCTTTAGCCAGACTCATCAAGAAAAAAAGAGAGAAGAATCAAATCAACAAAATTAGAAATGAAAAAGGAGAGGTTACAACAGACAGTGCAGAAATACAAAGGATTATAAGAAACTATTATGAACAACTATATGGCAATAAAATGGATTACCTGGAAGAAATGGACAGATTCTTCGAAAAGCTCAATCTTCCAAGACTGAACCAGGAGGAATTAGAAATTATGAACAACCCAATTACAAGCACTGAAATTGAAGCTGTGATCAAAAATCTCCCAAAAAACAAAACCCCAGGACCAGATGGCTTCACAGGAGAATTCTATCAAATGTTTAGAGAAGAGCTAATGCCTGTCCTTCTAAAACTCTTTCAAAAAATTGCAGAGGAAGGAATACTTCTAAATTCACTCTATGAGGCCACCATCACCCTGATACCAAAACCAGACAAAGACAACACAAAAAAAGAAAACTACAGACCAATATCACTGATCAACATAGATGCAAAAAATCCTCAACAAAATTTTAGCAAAGAGAATTCAGCATCACATCAAAAAGCTCATACACCATGATCAAGTTGGGTTTATTCCAGGAATGTAAGGATTCTTCAATATATACAAATCAATCAATGTGATATACCATATTAACAAATTGAAAGATAAAAACCATATGATGATCTCAACAGATGCAGAAAAAGCCTTTGACAAAATTCAGCACCCATTTATGATTAAAACTTCAAAAAAATGGGCCTAGAAGGAACCTACCTCAACATAGTAAAGGCCATATATGATAAGCTTATAGCAAGCATTATTCTCAGTGGTGAAAAACTGAAAGAATTTACCCTAAGATCAGGAACAAGACAAGGGTGTTCACTTTCACCACTATTATACAACATAGTTCTGGAAGTCCTAGCTACAGCAATTAGAGAAGAAAAAGAAATAAATCCAGATCGGAAAAGAAGAAGTGAAGCTCTCACTATTTGCAGATGACATGATACTGTACATAGAAAACCCTAAAGATAGTATCAGAAAATTACTAAAGCTTATCAGTGAATTTAGCAAAGTTGCAGGATACAAAATCAATACAGAGAAATCACTTGCATTTCTGTATACTAACAATGAAAAGTCAGAAAGAGAAATTAAGGAATCAGTCCCATTCACCATTGCAAAAAAAGAATTAAATATCTAGGAATAAACTTACCTAAGGAGACAAAAGAACTGTACACAGAAAATTATAAGACACTAATGAAAGAAATGAAATACAACATAAACAGATGGACAGATATTTCATGTTCCTGGGTAGGAAGAATCAATATTGTGAAAATGGCTATACTACAAACACAATCTACAGATTGAATTGGATCCCTATCATATTACCAATGGCATTTTTCACAGAACTAGAACAAAAACTTTCACAGTTCATATGGAAACACAAAAGGCCCCAAATAGCCAAAGCAGTCTTGACAAAGAAGAATGGAGCTGGAGGAATTCAGATTATGCTACAAAGCTACAGTGATCAAGACAGTATGGTACTGGCACAAAAACAGAAATATAGACTGATGGAACAAGATAGAAAGCCCAGAAATAAACCCATGCACTTATGGGTACCTTATTTTTGAAAAAGGAGCAAGAATATACATTGGGACAAAGACAGCCTCTTCAATAAATGGTGCTGGGAGAACTGGACAGCTACATGTAAAAGAATGAAATTAGAACACTTCCTAACACCATACACAAAGATAAACTCAAAATGGATTAAAAATCTAAATGTAAGACCAGAAACTATAAAACTCTTAGTGGAAACTATAGGCAGAACACTAGATGACATAAATCAAAACAAGATCTTCTGTGACCCACCTCCTAGAGTAATGGAAATAAAAACAAGAGTAAACAAGTGGGACCTGATTAAACTTAGAAGCTTTTGCACAGCAAAGGAAACTATAAGCAAGGTGAGAAGAAAAACTAGGAATAAAACCACTATATGACCCAGCAATTCCACTCCTAGGCATATACCCTGAGGAAACCAAAATTGAAAGAGACACATTATCCCATTGTTCACTGCAGCACTATTTACAATAGCTAGAACATGGAAACAACCTAGACATCCATCGACAGATGAATGGATAATGAAGTTGTGGTACATATACACAATGGAATATTAGCCATAAAAAGGAATGCATTTGAATCAGTTCTGATGAGGTGGATGAACTTAGAACCTATTTTACAGAGTGAAGTGAGTCAGAATGAGTAAGATAAATATTGTATTCTAACATATCTGGAATCTAGAAAAGTGGTACTGAAGAACTTATTTATAGGGCAGCAGTGGAGAAACAGACATAGAGAATAGACTTATGGACATGGGGAGAAGGGAAGAGAGGGTGAAATAGATGGGGAGACCTTGGAAACAGTGTCAGACTTTCTTTTTTTGAGCTCCAAAATCACTGCAGATGGTGATTGCAGCCATGAAATTAAAGACATTTACTCCTTGGAAGGAAAGTTATGACCAACCTAGATAGCATATTAAAAAGCAGAGACATTACTTTGCCAACAAAGGTCCGTCTGGTCAAGGCCATGGTTTTTCCAGTCGTCATGTATGGATGTGAGAGTTGAACTGTGAAGAAAGCTGAGCACCAAAGAATTGATGCTTTTGAACTGTAGTGTTGGAGAAGACTCTTGAGAGTCCCTTGGACTGCAAGGAGATCCAGCCAGTCCATCCTGAAGGAGTTCAGTCCTGGGTGTTCATTGGAAGGACTGATGCTAAAGCTGAAACTCCAATACTTTGACCACCTCATGTGAAGAGTTGACTCATTTGGAAAGACCCTGATGCTGGGAGGGATTGGGGGGCAGGAGGAGAAGGGGACGACAGAGGATGAGATGGCTGGATGGCATCACTGACTCGATGGGTGGGAGTTTGTGATGGACAGGGAGGCCTGGCATGCTGTGATTCATGAGGTCTCAAAGAGTCGGTCATGACTGAGCGACTGAACTGAATTGCTGATTCATGTTGAAGTTTGACAAAAAACAACAAAATTCTATAAAGCAATTATCCTTCAATTAAAAAATAAATTTAAAAAAAGACTAGCTAAATTAAATATTGGAAATACTGCTGATGGGGCTGTAGTATGGTAAAATCACTCTGGAAAATAGTCTGGAAGTTTCTTTAAAAGTTCATCATGTGGCTACTGTATGATCCAGTCATTCTGCTCTTGGGTTTTTATCCAGAGAAATGAAACTGTATGTCTGTATAATGACATGTGTACCATGTTCACAACAACTTTATTTGTAATAGCCCCAAACTGGAAGTAATGCAAATTAATGCAAACATCCATCAACAAGTGAATGGATAAACGAAGTGTGTATATCCATACAGTGAAATAGTACTCAACCTTAAAATAATTATTAATACTTGGAACTGCATAGATGAGTATCAGAATAATTATGCTGGGTGAAAGAAGGCAAAAAAGTTTACATACTATGTAAAGTCAGTTATACAAAATTCTAGAAAGCTAATCTCTTGTTACCCAATCTGTAGTGATAGAAATCAGGTGAATGGTTGCCTTGCAGGTTGGGAGTAACACAGAAGAGTAGGAAGGATGACCAGTGGACATGTGGAAACTTTTGGGGTGATGTTTCATACTTTGATTGTGGTGCATGTTTCACAGGCATATATCAAAACTTAACAAGTCATGTACTTTGAAAAAAAATCATAGTTTATTGTATGTCAGTTACACTGAATAAAGCTATTTCAGTTCAGTTCAGTCACTCAGTCGTATCCGACTCTTTGCGACCCCATGGACTACAGCATGCCAGGCCTCCCTGTCCATCACCAACTCCTGGAGTTTACTCAAACTCATGTCCATTGAGTCAGTGATACCATTCAGCCATCTCATCCTCTGTCATTCCCTTCTCCTCCCACCTTCAATCTTTCCCAGCATCAGGGTCTTTTCCATTGAGTCAGTTCTTTGCATCAGGTGGCCAAAGTATTGGAATTTCAGCTTCAACATCAATCCTTCCAATGAATATTCAGGACTGATTTCCTTTAGGATTGACTGGTTGGATCTCCTTGCAGTCCAAGGGTCTCTAAAGAATCTTCTCCAACACTACAGTTCTAAATCAATTTTTCAGTGCTCAGCTTTCTTTATAGTCCAACTCTCACATTCATACATGACTACTGGAAAAACCATAGCTTTAACTAGACAGACCTTTGTTGGCAAAGTAATGTCTCTGCTTTTTAATAAGCTGTCAAGGCTGGTCATAACTTTGCTTCTAAGGAGCAAGCATCTTTTAATTTCATGCCTGCATTCACCATCTGCAGTGATTTTGCAGCCCAAAAAAATAAAGTCTGTCACTGTTTCCACTGTGTCCCCATCTATTTGCCATGAAGTGATGGGACCATACGCCATGATCTTAGTTTTTTGAATGTTGAGTTTTCAGCCAACTTTTTCACTCTCCTCTTTCACTTTCATCAAGAGACTCTTTAGTTCTTCTTTGCTTTCTGCCATAAGGGTGGTGTCATGTGCATATCTGAGGATATTGTTAATTCTCCCTGCAATCTTGATTTCAGCTTGTAACTTTATCCAGCCCATCATTTTGCATTATCTACTCGGCATATAAGTTGAATAAGCAGGATGACAATATAAAACCTTGACGTACTCCTTTCTCAATTTCGAACCAGTCCATTGTTCCATGTCTGGTTTTAACTGTTGCTTCTTGACCTGCCTACAGATTTCTCAGGAGGCAGGTAAGTGGTCTGGTATTCCCATCTCTTGAAGAATTTTCCACAATTTGTTTTGATCAATAAAGCTATTAAAAACTCTTATTTAGAAGCATTCTTATTTATCTGGGAAGGTTCTCATGAGTGAGAAAAGTATACCATATTTGGTGTCCTTTTCCAAAGGGCCCTGCTAGGTAACCTAAAACCCAGCTGATAACTGTGCTAGATATTAATGACTGATATGGAAGAATTCACTCTTTTTTTTTCTAGATTCCTCATGTAGTTTAATAAGGGTCAAATTAACTCTTGGAGCAAAACAGATCTTTCAGTTCCAAAGGAAGGCTCTCCTGGTGCCTCTTCTGAAATGCACAATATAAGGGCAATGTCATAACTTCTGCATGAAGCTAAACTTGTTCAATTACAAGTCTATCTTTTATTCTAAAACATTACCTCACTGTCGTTTGTGATAATGATTGTTGATGGTAGTTATTTATATATTGTTACTCCTCCGAATCAAAAGTAACATTCCTATAATAATCCCTAGTGTCTGGAGTTTGACTTCCTGAGATATCAAGAAGTTTGAGAATTGAGTATGAGGTTTTGAGTATGAGTATGGGTGTGAGATTTTGCTGTACTTATAAATTAACAACTTAACCTGTTACTGTTTTATGTTAAAAGACACAAGACTCTTGGGTCAGAAACAAAGTAGTTCATTACTCATGGTAAAAAGCAGTTGGGAGAGCCTCATGTTGACTTCGTGCTGGTTCCCATGCCCCTGGTCCCATGGGGATGATTCAGGGCCCATGATGGATGAGGCTTGCACACTCAGGGGGCTGCCATGAAAGGAAAGCAACCTAAGCCTGGGGAATTCATCACTTTTATAGTGAGTCATAACAAGCCTTTTCTTTGGAAGGGAGGGTATATTAACTCATCCCTCAAGGTTGCTCACTGCAGACACAGCCCTGCAAAATCGTCTGAGTAAAGAGCAGTCAGGGCCTTTCCTGTGGGCATACCCAGCAAGAATGTGTGGAGCTATTCATGCACATGGCAGATTGCCTGTCCCAACACTGGGAACCCTGCATGGAGGCATCTGCTACTTCTGCCTGTACCCCGGGCTGGAGTGGCAGCCAGAGACCCAGATGCTGGTAAATGACTGAAATATGTTCATCCTTGTGGCCTGCTCACTCTACCATATCTCCGTCCTGAGTAGGGTCCTCATACAGGTCCTCTGGCAGAATCTGGCAGAGTTGAATTACATTCAACATTCAATGAATTCAGGCAGTTCATTCATGAGTTACTTCATGTACCCTGCTCTATTTTTTCTCTTTGCCTTCAGAAAGTCTAGTATACCATATGAATCATGGTTCTCAAGCATGTTATTGCTGAACCTTTCTATGAATCTCTCTGACTCCCCCGGTTTCACATTATTTTTCATTATCATGAAAAGGCCTCAGTATCCCCACACTTTTGAGAAGGATTAGACTCATCCTCAACTTTTCTTTATCCTTTGCATCCCTGAACTCTCTGTATTATCACCTTAGTGAGTTTTATCTATCAACATCAATAGTAAATGTTTACTGAACACCTACTGTGCTCAAGATACTGTGTAAAATGTGATTAAGGATTCCTGGGAACATCAAAGGGATCACCTGGGTGGCAAAACACAAGCAAGTCCAAAAAGTACATTCTGTTTTTTAAAAATAGCTTTTCAAAAAGTAATGCTTTGTGGCAGAGAAGGGAGCTGTGCTCCTCTCATAGCAATTGTTTCAGGTCTGTTTTCTGAGTGGTTTGAATAATTAGAGATGAAGGGGAAGTGACTGGCAAGAAAAGAAGCCTGTACTGATCTTGTGGGCTTCAACAAAGTTTGCTTTCATGCTATGCCATACAGGGATTTCTGGAATTTTCTCTATAATACTCAATTTGATGGTTATTGGCCAAGAAGGAAGGAGAGCCAGGCAGGCCTAGAATAAATACCATCCATATAGCTTATTTGGGGGATAGTGTGGCAGGGCCATGAATGAATGAGGCAGAGTGACCAGGGACAGATCCTACGAAGCCTTACCAAAAAGAGAGTTAAAGTTTGTAGCTGGGAAATATTATGTCAGTCATCACATCCAAAGGATTGAGCATAGAATCAAAAATAGGTGGTGTATCATGTCAGAAGCTGCTGGATTGCAGAAATAGTGCTGGAAAAGAGGTGCAAAGCTGAAATGAGGTGAAAAAATCTAGGGTTGTGATCAGAGATGATATCTTCTTTGGGTACCAGCTATGGGCGAGTCAGCAGAAGATAATGAGGAAAAATCCAGATTAATGCATAGGAGCAGTTTCTATAAAGTCCTTTCATGCTGTTTATCCTCCTCGCAGTCAGACCTAAAATATCATCTCCAGATGAAGTAGACACACCCTCCTTTGTGTACCCATAATTATAGATAGGTACACAGTTACCCCATCACAACTTACTGGTTTGGGATGAAGGAGGGGGCTTTGTCTCTCCTACCAGATAATGAACTCCTTGGCTTTAGGACCATATCTTATTGATCTTTGTATCTTCATTGTGCCTGGATTATACTCCATGTTTCTTAATGAACAAATTAAATGGCCTAGAATATAGACTATGGTGATAAAGCTAACTTCTTAGAAGACAGACATCTTCATTCTTTAACTTCAGTACATTATCTATATTAAATTGTGCCATAGATAAGCAAGTGCTTTCCATTGTTCTTTCTCTCTCCTGGTGGTTGATCCCTCCAGAAGCCCAGGGAGTAACATCCAAAATCTCAGATTTCCAGTTCTCCTGGTCATGGCCCTTCATTCTGAACTATTCTTTCTGTCTTGTCATACCACTAAAATCTGTCTGCTTTTGATGCCCTGTTGGCCACAGAGTTCTGAACTTTTAGAAGTCATCTCATAATTATTTTGTGGTTGAGTCGCCAAGTCATGTCTGACTCTTTAGAGACTCCATGGACTGTAGCCTGCCAGGCTCTTCTGTCCATGGAAATTTCCAGGCAAGAATTCTGGAGTGGGTTGCCATTTCCTCCTCCAGGGGATCTTCCTGACCCAGAGATTGAACCCATGTCTCTTGACTCTCCTGCAATGGCAGGCAGATTCTTTATCACTGTACCACCTGGGAAGCCCTTTAAATATGGACTGAAAGACATAGAAAACAAGTTATAAGGTAAAGACTTTTCCAAGAAAAAGGAACAGAATATGCAAGGGCCCTGAGATAGGAACATACCCAGTGTTCAAGGAAAGCAAGGAGGCCAGTGTGACTCTAGCAGAGTAAATGAGAAGTCAGAGAGGTTGCAGAGGTTGTAGAGGCCAGATCCTGTAGGGTCTTGTAGGTCAAATGACTTTGGCATTTACTTCAAGTGTTATGAAGAGTCATTGTAGGGTTTGGAACTGAGGAGTGACATGACCTGACTTACATTTAACAAGAAAACTAGCAGCCCTATTGAGAATAGACCTTTAACATTTAAAAGTACCCATAGCATCCTCTTATCAACAACCTCAGATATGCAGATGATACCTCTCTAGTGGCAGAAAGCGAAGAGGAACTAAAGAACCTCTTGATGAGGGTGAAGGAGGAGAGGGAAAAAGCCGGCTTAAAACTAAATATTAAAGAACTAAGATCATGGCATCTGGCCGCATCACTTCATGGCAAATAGAAGGGAAAAAGGTGGAAGCAGTGACAGATTTCTTCTTCTTGGTTTCTAACATCACTGTGGATAGTGACTGCAGCCATGAAATTAGAAGACAATTGCTTCTCGACAGGAAAGCTTTGACAAACCTAGACAGTGTGTTAAAAATCAAAGGCATCACTTTGCTGACAAAGATCTGTATAGTCAAGGTCATGGTCTTTCCAGTAGTCACATATGGTTGTGAGAGTTGGACCATAAAGAAGGCAAAGTGCCAAAGAATTAATACTTTTGAACTGTGGTGCTGGAGAAGACTCCTGAGAGTCCCTTGGACAGCAAGGCGATCAAACCAGTCAATCTTAAAGGAAATCGATCCTGAATACTCATTGGAAAGACTGATGCTGAAGCTGACGCTCCAGTACTTTGGCCACCTGATGGCAAACAACCGACTCATTGGAAAAGACCCTGATGCTGGGAAAGATTGAAGGCAGAAGGAGAAGAGGGCAACAGAGGATGAGATGGTTGGATGGCATCACTGATGCAATAGAGTGAACTTGTGCAAACTCTGGGAGATGGTGAGGGACAGGGAGGCCTGGTGTGCTGCAGTCCATGGGATCGCAAAGAGTCTGACATGACTTGGCGACTGAACAACAATAGCACTCCCATAAATAAAAGCATGCTCCTTGGGATACCTTGATTTAAGAACAGAAGTGGCTAAAAATGGAGTTTAAGCTGAATCAGCCCCCAAAATTGCATAAACCAACTGTCTGACAAATCCATATATCACTTACTAGTTTTGTTTCTCTGAACCCTGACTGATACACTAGGGAAAGATATGGAGTATCTCTACATGAAAAATCATAAAATATTTTGAGAGAACTTAAGTTCTAAATAAGTAAAGGATATATTATCTTTGATATAAAAAGGTCCAATACTGTCAAGATATAATTACCTCCAGATTAGTTCATGGTTTCAATGTAATTGCAATAAAAATTCTGAACTTTTTTTCTTTTCTGGTGAAACTCAACATATCAACTCAAATTTATATGGAAATTCAAAAGGCCAAAAATAGCATGGAAATAATGAACAAGAAAAACTTGAGAAAACTTCTTTTGGATGTTAAGGGTTATTATAAAGCTACTAATTAATAACAGGCTCATTCTGCTTTGGGGGCAGGGGTAGACAGATAGACCAGTGGGACAGAACAGGGAGAACTCAGAAACAGAGCCAAGCATGTATGGACACTTTTTAATAAATGATGCTAAGTCAGTTGGCTATCCACATGGGGAAAATATGCAACTTGAATCCTACCTCAACAAAATCATCTTCAGGCGGGCTATAGATCTAAATATAAAACAAGCTTCAGGAAGATGATGTAGGAGAATATTTTCATAAACTTGGGTCAGGAAAACATGTCTTAAATAGAACACAAAATGTACTGCTCATAAAAGAAAGACTATTAAATTGGTTCATATAAGTATCAAAAATATTTTCTATTCACTAAGAGACACCCCTGAGAAGGAAACAAGCAAGCCATAGAATGAGAATATATTCATAATGTGTATATCATCAGAAGATTTGTATCCAGAATAAAAAACTATGATCAATAAGAAAAACACAGAGAAAACAACTTTTAAATGAGCAAAGATATAAATAGCCACTTCAAAATAGCTTATATCAAGGCAGCCAATGTACAAATGAAAAAGTGCTCTACCTCCTTAGTCATTAGGGAAATGCGAAGTAAAGGCACAATGAGATAACACTGTATACTCACTTGAATGTCTACAGTTTTAAAAAGACTGAAAACCCAAGTGTTGGGAAGGGTGGAGAGCAGCTGAAAGTCTCATGCATTGTTGTAAGAATTTACACATTGTTATAATGACTTTAGAAAGCTCTTCAGAATCTACCAAACCTGAACATAATCATGTCCTATGTCACATCAATTCCAGCAAAAATTACATATATGTTTTCACTAAAATGCTAAAAGATGTTGCCGTTAAAGCACTGCACTCAATATGCCAACAAATTTGGAGAACTCAGCAGTGGCCACAGGACTGGAAAAGGTCAGTTTTCATTCCAATCCCAAAGAAAGGCAATGCCAAAGAATATTCAAACTACTGCATAACTGCACTTATCTCACATGCTAGCAAAGTAATGCTCAAAATTCTCCAAACTAGGCTTCAACAGTACGTGAACCGAGAAGTTCCAGATGTTCAAGCTGGATTTAGAAAAGGCAGAGGAACCAGAGATCAAATTGCCAACCTCTGTTGGATCATAGATGAAGCAAGAATATTCCAGAAAAACATCTGCTTCATTGACTACACTAAAGCCTTTAACTGTGTGTATCACAACAAACTGTGGAAAATTCTTCAAGAGATGGGAATACCAGACCACCTTATCTGCCTCCTGAGAAATCTGTATGCAGGTTGAGAAGCAACAGTTAGAACCCAGACATGCAACAATGGACTGGTTTCAAATGGGGAAAGGAGTACATCAAGGCTGTATATTGTCACCCTGTTTATTTAACTTATATGCAGAGTACATCATGCAAAATGCTGGGCTGAATGAAGTATGAACTGGAATCAAGATTGCAGGGAGAAATATCAATAACCTCAGATATGCAGATAACACCACCCTTATGGCAGAAAGTGAAGAAGACTAAAGAGCCTCTTGATGAAAGTGAAAGAGGAGAGTGAAAAAGCTGGCTTAAAATTCAACATTCAGAAAACTAAGATCATGGCATCTGGTCCCATCACTTCATGGCAGATAGATGGGGAAACAATGGAAACAGTGACAGACTTTACTTTTTTTGGCTCCAAAATCACTGCAGATGGTGATTGCAGACATGAAATTAAAAGATGCTTGCTCCTTGGAAGCAAAGTTATGAACCTAGACAGCATATTAAAAAGCAGAGACATTACTTTGCCGACAAAAGGTCCATCTAGTCAAAGCTATGGTTTTTCCAGTAATCATGTATGGATGTGAGAGTTGGACCATAAAGAAAGCTGGGCACCAAAGGATTCATGCTTTTGAATTATGGTGTAGGAGAAGACTCTTGAGAGTCCCTTGGACTGCAAGGAGATCTACCAGTCCATCTGAAAGGAGATCAGTCCTGAATATTCATTGGAAGGACTGATGTTGAAGCTGAAACTCCAATACTTTGGCCACCTGATACAAAGAACTGACTCATTTGAAAAGACCCTGATGCTGGGAAAGATTGAAGGCAGGAGGAGAAGTGGATGGCAGAGGATGAGATGGTTAAATGGCATCACAGACTCGATGCACATGAGTTTGAGCAAGCTCCATGAGTTGGTGATGGACAGGGAAGCCTGGCGTGCTGCAGTCTTTGCAGTCGCAAAGAGTCAGACACAAATGAGTGACTGAACTGAACTAAACTGACTCACCAAAATACGTATGCTAGAATGTTCTTATCAGCACTATTTCTAATAGGCCCAAACTGGAAACTACTGAGCTGTTCATCAACAGTTGTCTAAATGCATCATGGTATATTCACTGCTTGACTATAAGCAACCATGAGAATCAATAATCTATAGCTACATGCAACAATATGCATGACTCTTACAAAAATAATGTTGAGCAGAAGTAGCCAAGCACTCAGATTATACCCTATATGATTCCACTTAATGTGAAATATGAAACCAGGCAAAACCAATCTCTGGACCTATATGAGAAAAAAATCTCAAAAAGAGTAGATATATGTCCAAGTGATATACTTTGCTTTACAGCAGAAAGTAACACAACTTTGTAAATGAAATATACTCCAATAAAATTTTTTTTGCCTTCTGCCTCCCTCCCCTCCAATAAAAGAAATTTTAAGGGTTAAGCCATTTTGGAAATAGATAGTAGAAGTGGTTGCATAACATTGTGAATGTAATTAGCACAATTAAAAATGGCTAAATACAAAAAAAATCTCTTAGTTATAGAATATAAATATTACTTTTTTATTTAAAAAAAAAAAACAACCTTATGATGTTAGAAATCAGGATAGTGATAGCTCTGGAGGTTGAAGGGAGAGTTAGGGGAGCATAGTCACAGGAAGGGACCGAGAGGACTTCTAGCACACTAGTTGTGTTCATTTCTTGACTTGGATACTGTTCACACAAGTGTGTCAAGTTTCCACAAATTCTCTCAGTTGTATACTTACATGCACTTTTCTTTTACAATATTAGTTTCAGGTGTACAAAGTAGTGATTCAAAATTTTTATGGATTTCACTACATTTAAAAGTATTATAAATCCCATTTGATCATGTATGTTTGTTTTAATGTACTATTGAATTTGGTGCTAGTATTTTGTTGGGGCTTCCCTGGTGGCTCAGATGGTAAAGAATCCACCTGCAGTGCCAGAGACCTGGGTTCCATCCCTGGGTTGGGAAGAACCCCTGGAAGAGGGCTTGGCAACCCACTCCAATATTCTTGTCTGGCAGGCTACAGTCCGTGGGGTCACAAAGAGTTGGACACGACTGAACAACTAAGCACAGTATTTTGTTGAGAATTTTTATATCTATGTTCATCATTAATATTGGCCTGTAATTTTCTTTTCTTGTGGTATCTGTCTGGTTTTTGGTATCAGACTGATGCTGGCCTCATAGGATGAGTTCAGACATGTTTCTTCCTTTGCAATTTTGGGGAATAATTTCAGAAGGATGGGGGTCAACTCTTCTCAGAATGCAAAGAATTCACCTATGAAGCCATCTGGTCCTAGACTTTTGCTTGTTGGGAGTTTTAAAATTACTGATTCAGTTTTATTACTGGTAACTGGTAATTGTTGTGTTCATATTTTCTATTTCTTCCTGGTTCAGTGTTGGGAGAGTATACATTTCTAAGAATTTTTCCATTTCTTCTAGGTTGTCCGCTTATTGGCATAAAAATAATTTCCTATAATAGTCACTTATCCTTTGTATTTCTGTGGTGTCAGTTGAATTTCTCATTTTTCATTTCTCATATTATTGGTTTGGGCTCTCTCTCCTTTTTTCTTGATGAGTCTGGCTGAAGGTTTATCAATTTTATCTTTTCAAATAATGAGGTGTTAGTTTCATTGATCTATTGTTTTTCAGTCTCTATTCCATTTATTTCTTCTCTGATCTTTTATGATTTCTTTCCTTCTACTAACATGGATTTTATTTCTTCTTCATTTTCCTAGTTCTTTTAGGTATAATGTTACATTGTTTGTTGAAGATTTTTTTGTTTCCTAAAGTAGCTTGCATTGCCATAAATTTCCCTCTTAGAAATGCTTTTTCTGCAACCCATAGTTTTTTTTTATTGTTGTGTTTTCATTTTCTTTTGCTTTCAGGTTTTTAAAAATTTCTTCTTTGATTTCTTCAGTGATATATTGGTTGTTTAGCAGTATATTGTGTAGAGTCTACATGTTTGTGTATTTTTCAGTTATTTTCTTATAATTGATTCCTATTCTTATAGTATTATGGTCAGAAAAGATGCTTGATATGACTTCAGTTTTCTTATCAAATAAATTTACTGAGACTTGTTTTGTGGCTTAGCAAGTGATCTATCCTCGAGATATTCCATGTGCACTTGAAAAGATTGTGTATTGTGCTGATTTGAAATGGAATGTCTTATTATATATATATATGTCTTATAATATCTTATTGTATATATATTATATATATATATAATCTTTTTTTATGTGTTCCTATGTTGGGCACATATGTATTTATAATTGTTATACTTTCTTCTTAGATAAATCCCTTGAATATATAATGACCTCCTTTGTCTCTTGCTACAGTTTTTGTTTTAAAGTCTGTTGTTTTTTTGTTTTTGTTTTTTTATATAAGTATTCCTGTCCCAACTTTTGTTTGATTCATATTTGCATGGGATACCTTTTCTCCACCCCTTTTTTCAGTTGTGTGTGTCTTTAGATCTAAAGTGAGTCTCTTACAGACAGTATATATACAGGTGTTGTTTCTGTATCCATTCAGCCAGTCTGTCTTTTGATTGGATCATCTGTCCATTTTCATTTAAAGTAATTATTGATAGGTATGCACTTATTGCCATTTTGTTAACTGTTTTAGGGGGTTTTTAGTTCAGTTTGTTCCTTTTTTCTTTTGTTCACTTCCCTTTTAATTTGAAGACTCTCTTTAATGTTATGTTTGGATTTCTTTCTCTTCTTGAGAAAAGGAACATATATTTTATGATTCCATTATATAAAATGTTTAGAACAGACAAATCTATAGAGACAGAAAGTATATTAGTGGTTGCCTGTGGCTGGAGAAAAGAAAATTAAAATTGAGATACACATCAAATGCCTTAAATTTTTAAAGATAATGTTAAGATAAAGATGTGAAGCTATGAAATTCTTATCTGATCATGATGAGAATGCAAACTGGTACAACCGCTTTGGAAAGTAGTTTGGCATGTCTTCTTTTTTTTTTCCTATGAAAAGTTTTTTTCTTCCAGTTTTATTGAGATATATTTGACATACAGCACTGTATAAGTTGTATAGCACTATGATTTGTGTTATGTATATCGTGAAATGATCATCACAATAAGTTTAGTGACTTTCCATTATCTCATACAGATATAAAATTAAAGAAATAGAAAAAGACTTTTTCCTTGTGATGAGAACTCCTAGGAGTCACTCTGTTAACAACTTTCATATGTAACATAGCAGTGTTAATTATATTTATCATGTTGTACATTATATCTCTACAACTTTTCTTACATGGCGTATCTTCTAAAATTAGCAATTCATATACCTTGTGACCCAGAAAATCCAGTCTAAAGTATTCCCATGAGAAATGTATGCACATTTATGCAAAAGGTTGTATAAAGAAATTCACAGTAGCATTATTTATAGTCACCCTAACCGTCCTTTAGTATTAAAAGAAATAAATAAGTTATGGTATTTTCTTGCAGTGAAATACTATTCAGCAATCAAAATGAATAATACCCAGAAACAGCCAAATCTCACAAACAAAGCCATCCACAAAAGAACATGTATTCCTTTATGATTCCCCTTAAATAAAGTTTAAAAGCAGGCATATATAGTACTAAAAGTCTATAGTATTAAGTCTATAGTATTTAAGAAGTCTATAAAAAGTCTATAGTATTTAAAACTATAGTATTAAAAGTCAAGCTAGTGAAGAAAAAAGGCAGGATAGTGGTTTACTTTTAGGGAGAAATGAAAGAGTAATAATTATGAATGAAGGTTTTGAGGTATTAAAATGTTCTTCTTGACTTGGATGATAGTTACATAGATGTTGTCTTTTGTGATAATTCACTAAGCTAAACATTTATAACATGTGCACTTAAAAAATACCTTTCCTAGCCCAAGATTATTTTTTTAAAAAAATCAACCTGTCAGGGATCTACAAGTCTAGGAGTCACGAATAAGAGGTAGCAGTGTCTTCAGGGGAATGTTGAACATGAGGACAATGAGTCAGCTTCCTTCCATAAGGCCAGATGTCCACATGTGTTCAACTGTTTCACCATAATAGCCTTTCTTACTTTGATCAAATTACTGCATCAGGATTTGTTCTTAAACTTCCTGTTCCCTTTGCTTTCATAAATGTAGCTGAGCACCAGATTTTCACTTAATTTGAATGTTAATAAGATTAGACAGTAATCTGACATTAATCAGTTGCTGATCCTATTCTGTTCCACTCTATCCTACTAAAGAGCTTGCTTTCTGAGGGGAGGGAGGTTTTCAGATAGTAAGCATTTTTTAGGAATTTTGAATTTTGCCATGATCAATGAAAAAAGATGCCACTCTACAGCGCGCATGTGTGTGTGCACGTGTTGGGAGGAGGTGGTGATCAGGATGCTAATCTATGCACAGTGACCTTTGTTTCTATCTGGCTGAGCAGATGTAGGAATTAATCATTGTCACTCCTGGATGCTGCGGGTGCAGCTGTCCCCCACTGCTTCTCTGCCCCTGATAGATTTATTAATGTATTTTGTTTGCTGGAAAACATGCCTCAGCAGAGAAGAACTGGCAAATTTAAAAAGCTTATCTCTGAATATCGTTTTATAGAAATGTGTATTTTTCTGCACATCTTACTTATATTCACTAAACTCTTTAAAAGAAGACAGAGAGAAAAGAAAAGCAAACTAGTAATATTGTTTATGTAACATCTGAACAATTAAGTCTCATCCTGAGAAATTTCACAGTGGATCAGTAACGTGACCGTAGAGCTCATAGGATTGCAAAGAACTGATTGTCTTCTAACTTCTGTACCCTTCTTTTTGTAACTGTCCCCCCCCCCCCCTTTACTTTCAATTTGTTCCTACCCCTGGAATCTAGGCAATCTTTGGATCTAGGCACAAGAAAATAAGTGGTCTAGATTAATACCAAATTCGTGTTATAGCAGCTTTCACTAATAGCTTTCAGATTATAACTAACGATATCTGAACTCCAAGCAACCCCAGTGTGTAGATATCCCTAAAGCCTCACCAAACCCAACCTAATATTTGCACTAGCCTGAATTGAAATCAAAGTAGCCACACCATTTTGGATGTTGGAAGTCAGATCCAGAATTTCCTGGGTCTGGCTTATCTATTTTCATTTTTCCCATCTCTCTATCAAATCAGCATACCCTAGGGCAGAGGCTAAGGGGGAGCAGCCTGTTCCTGTTCATAATCTGTTCATTCCTCTCTGGTGGCACACTGCTAGCCAGAATCCCAGACCTCTCCCTTAGATACCTGCACTAGCCTGCAGTATACCTTCCCTTTCTGGTATCACCCCTCACTCACTGGGTGCTCTCCTAATTTTCTGAACTTCCTGACTTGGCTTGACTGACTTTGAGTCTCACATCAGCTCACTGTTTTGTTGACTCTTTCTGTATTTACCTTCCTCAAAATGTTCTTCTGATTTTAGACATTCTTGCATGTTCAATCCCTAAGTTATCATTGCTTGTTTTTCCTTTCATGTTCCCAGTATCTGGTTTATGTGTCTTAAGCTTACAAGTCTGCCTAGATTCCTGAATTCAAATTCTTCTGGTCTTACTTTTGGCCACCATTTGAGCCCCAGTTCTGACCATCTTTCTGTCTCTGATAGTGATACTAAGCACCTTATTAGAAGACAGGTTAATCCTCTGGATATCAACTTTAGTGTTTGGCTCCATCTTCCACCCCGAACTCCTCACCCAAAAAAACAAGCCATCCAAGTGTCCATTGACAGATGAATTGATAAACAAAACATGAGATATACATGAAAATCAAATATTAGTCAGCTTAAAAAGGAAGTAAATTGACCTGATTTACAACACAGATGTATGTTGAGGACATTAAGTGAAACAAGCCACTCAAAAAAGACACATGCTATGTGCATCTACTCATACGAGAGATTGAGGGTAATCAAACTCATAGAAATAGAAAATAGAATGATTGTTGCTAGGGGCTGAATGGAGGGAGGGAGAAATGGGAGATTATTGTTTGATGGAAATAAAGTTTCAGTTTTGCAAGATGAAAAAGTTCTGGAGATTTTTATACAACAATGTCAATATAATTAATATTACTGAGCTGTACACTTTAAACATGGTTAGGATGGTAACTTTTATGTTGTTTTATTGTGTGTAATTTTATTTCCATTTTAACATAATTAAAATCTTTCTAAATTTTAAGCCAAAAAGTAAAAGCTCCTATTAGTAGTGATTTATTATGATAAAATAAGCTATTATGGGACTGTTTCTTTAAAACTATATTTTATTGCCTAGAGTATCTCTCAGGGGAATAATGAGAAGTATCTTCCATAGATCACTACCTGTTTTGTGAAGTTGTCACTTTATTTTCATGTCCTAATTTTGCACTTCGGAACCTTTAAATGGTACTGTCTTTCAAGTATTCCAGGATTTCTCTCCACTTTACACAAGATCTCTTTGTGATTAAATAGGTTTCAATCACATCCCCATTGGTCTTCCCCTTTCCGGACTGCAGAATGGCCTGTCCTCATTCTGTAGAGACTCTGCCATTTGCTTTCCTTCCCCAGATTTTATTTTTCTCATATCCTTCTTTAGTAATGGTGACCAATGCCAGATGTTTTGTTCTGGCAACCTGTGAGACTTTACCTTGGCTTTTGATTCTCACCAGAAAGGAAGGTGTGAGATATACAACAAACAATAGTAATATGGAAATGTTATTGGCAAGGAGAGGCTTCCTCAAATCTCCATGGGTAAGAATTCCTCAAACACATAGCAATAAGACTGTACTTATTCTTTTGAGATATAATTCACATACCATGAAACTCATCTTTTTAAAATGTACAGTTCAGTAGTTTTTAGTTCATTCACAGGTTGAATAATCATCACTATCTAATTCCAGAATAATTTCATTACCCTGAGAAGAAGCCTCATGCCTGTTAGCAGTTCTTCCTTATTTCTTCCCTCCCCTAGCCTCTAGCAACTATTAGTCTACCTTCTATCTCTATGAATTTTGCCTGATCTGAACAATACATATACATGAAGTCATACAACATGACTTCATGACAACATATAACATGAAGCCAGACTTTGTATCTGGCTTCTTTCACTTAGCATAATCTTAGCATAATGATCACAAGGTTCATCCATATTGTAGTATGAAGCAGCAAGTCATTCCTTTCTATGACTGAATAATGTTCTGTTGTATGGCTATTCCACATTTTGTTTATCCATTCATCAGTTGATAGATATTTGGTTATTTCCCTTTTTGGCTATTATGAATAATATGCTGCTATGAATGTTCATGGATAAGTTTTTGTGTGGAAATTATGTTTTCCTTTATCTTAGGTGTATATCTAGGAGTAGAATTTCTGGGCCATATGGTGGCTCCATGTTTACATTAAGTGCTAAGCTGTTTTCCAAAGTAGCTTATTACATTCTCACTAGCAATTTTTGAGGGTTCCAGTTCCCTCCACATCATGCTGACACTTGTTATTATCTGTCTTCTTTATCTCTAGCCATCCTAGTGTGTAAAAAGTGGTTTTGATTTGCATTTCTCTGATGGCTAATAATGTTGAGCATCCTTTCATGTATTTATTGATCATCTGTGCGTCTTCTTTGGGGAGGGGTCTATTCAAATCCTTTCACTATTTTTAAAAGTAGATTATTTGTCTTAGGAATGTACTTAAACCAGTGATATGTCAAACTTGGATTATATTAGAATCTCCTAGGGAGCTTTTAAAAGTCCTGATACCCAGGCTTCACCCTAGACCAGTTAAATGAGAATGTCTGGGGGTAGGACAGTAACAGCAGTTTTTTCCAACTTTCCAGATGATTTAAGTGTTTGAAAACCAGTGCCTAAGACTAGGTAACCAAGCCATTGATACCAATATAGAAATGGTAAAGATTTAGAAACTTAGAAATTATGCCAGGTATTAAAAACTGAACTAAATATGAATTATAAAAACCTAACCAGCTCAAGAGAGCTTTTTAACAAAGATTTTTGCTGGAATGAACTTTACTATAACAGAAGATTTCAAACCACCTACAGTTAGAAGAATGTCCTGGCTCTGGTTCTTGTCTTGTGACTAGGTGTTGGTTTTAGGAAGTAACCATTTGTGAGCCAATTATTATGAGTTATCATGACACATTCAATCCATAAGCCAAAAAAAATGTCTCAATTATTCAGGGTTCAAAGGGAAACTGACAAAATTTGAGGTATTAGCTAGGAGAACATTGAAAACTAGGCTTTTGAAAAGTCGTAAGAAGATTGGAGATTATTTTAAGAGATTTTATTAGAAGTGTAGGAAAAGGGTAACTGAGAATTAAAAAAAGAAAAAATCTAAGCACTTAAAAAATGCGACAGTCATAGTGGCTATTGTGGAGGGAAAAAGACATCTCTCAAAGAATGTAAAAAGCTACCCAGAGGAGATCAGGGAGCCCACAGAGTGTCTGGTTAGGTACAAAATAGGAAAAAAGACTTTGAGAAGCACCTTTGAAGAGAATCCAAAACACATAAAGGGATTATTTAAATCTATTAAAGGGAAGGAGTTTGAATAACAGATCTTTTGCTGTTATTAATGGGGCACAGAGAGTGCTCAGAAACCAAAAGACAATAAGCCTAAACTAATTACGTGCCTCTGAATTTATTGAAAAAGATACCAGAGTTATTACTACACTCAAATTGCCTCCTGTAAATGGACCAATAGTAGTTGATCAAATAGTTTTTTGTATTTTGTGTATTTCAAGTCAGACAAATAAATATTGATTAGCCACAGGGAACTGACAACTCTTGAGACTTTTAAAGGCCTCCAGAAGAAATTTTCCTCTTGGTCCTGCCTTTCTCTGAAACTATTGCTCCAGCCCTCTCCCTCCTATTTCCACCAAGCTTCTTAAAAGAGTGGTCTTCAGTAGGTGCTTCCAGTTCCTCATCTCCAGTTCTTTCTTCAACCCATGTCCTAATTCCACTGAAATGACCCTTGACAATTTCGTTATATCAACTTGTCTCTTTTTAGACGCCATCCTGTTTAGCCTCAAGCCACATAACACTTAACTATCTCCTCTGTTCCTCTGAAACCTTCTCTGTTCTTAACTTTACCATACCTAATTGTTCTGGTTTTACCTCTCTGCTTCTTACCAGGTGCTATCACTGGCTCCTGTATTCTACCTACCCATTCACTATCGATAACATCCTGGGTATGTGTGCCTGCGCTCATTCATGTCCAACTCTTTGTGATCCCATGGACTGTAGCCTGCCAGGTTCCTCTGTCCATGAAATTTTCCAGGCAAGAATCCTGGAATGGGTTGCCAATTCCTATTCCAGGGGATCTTCCCAACCCAGGGATTGAACCCACATCTCTTGCATTGGCGGGCAGTTTATTTACCACTGCACCACCTGGGAAGCCCATCATCCTATGTGTCAGTCTTACTTCTTATGCTCTACTCCTCACTTGGCCTTAATCCCTCTTATGACATATCCCTAGCCCTTGCCTTTTTCAAACCCCACATTCTAACTTCATAGTTGATATTGTCAGATGAATGTTCCTTAGTCAATTCAGATTCGGTGACCAAAAACCAAATTCACACCTTACCACTAATCTTTCTCTACCTCCATGTCTGTCTTATCTCAATTAATGGCACTACTATCCATCCATTCCTCATTCTGGATTTCCTTGTCTCCCTACACATCCAGTTAGTCTCCAGGTCTTAGACATTTAATCTCTGAAATGTCTTCTCAAATTGACCTCCTATTATCTATCTCCATTGCTCACATGTAGTCCTGATCTACTTTTTATCTAAATTCTTGCAGTAGCCCTCTAACTGGTCTTGTCCATTTCCAATTCAACTTCTGCTCTCTTGCCAGCATTTTTTTCAAACATAGACTCTATTGCCTACTTAACTCCCAGGGTAAGCATTTTTTTCGTAATCCAGCTTTAATCTACAATTTCTGTTTATTCCTTTTAAATAAGGTTGCATTTTCATCACCTGGCCTTTGCTCATGCTCTTCCTTATTTCATGACTCTTCTCATTTTTCACCTAATAAACTCCTTTTTATTCTTTAAGACAAACTCTAGTCCAACAAAATGTGGGCCTGGACCAGCATTATCAGTAGCATCTGGGAACTTGTTAGAAATATAAATTCTTGGGGCCCTACCATAGACCCTACTAAATCTGACACTCAGGAAGATGATGACCAGTACTGTACTTTAAACAAACTCTTTTAAGTGATTCTTATCAATTCTAAAATTTCCAGAACCACTGTTCTAAGGCACAATTCCTTTATCAGTGCCTGCAGCACTTTGCCTATACTCTTAGTACTTAACTACATTGTTTCATGATCTTATTTACTTATTCATTTATCTGTATCCTCTGCTTCATACTGAGTTCTCAAATTCAAATACAAAATTTTTGTTTACTTCCTAGAACTTGCCACAGTGTCTGGCATACAGAAGATGCTTGATAAGAATTCAGAACCTAAAATATATTCTACTCCCCTCCAGGATTCAGTCTAGTTAAGAGTGCCTACAGACACACAGCACTGATATTCAGAAGATGTCCAAAGTTTCTACTCTAAAGGCTGACATGTGCCACACTACCCAGAAGCACACATACTGACAAGACCGAGAGTCAGCAAGGATGCAAAGACACTGGATGTCTCATACATTGCTAGTGGGTAAAATGGCACTACTATTTAATCTAACATACACTATGTAATTCGGCAGTCATACTCCTGGGTACTTACTAGAGAAAAGAAAACTTATCTTCACACAAAAACCTGTACACAGATGTTTATAGCACCTTTATTTGTAATAATCAAAACCTAGAAACAACCCAGACATCCTTCAACAGGTGAATGAATAAACAAACTGTGGTACACCTATATACTAGATCACTACCCAACAATAAAAGGGAACAAGCTGTTAACACATGCAACAACTGTGTTGATGGACCCCAAGGGCATTATGCCAAGAGAAAAAAAGCCAATCTCAAGAAGTTACATACTGTAAGAATCTATTTATATTGTATTGTCAAGAGATGAATTTATAGTAGTGAAGAGCAGATTAGAAGTTGCCATGGGCTCTGGTTGGAGGAAGAGTGTGACTCTAAACAGTGTAGTTAGAAGGAGGTTTGGTTTTGTTTGCATAATGGAACAATTTAGTATCCTAATTATGGTGGTAATTACATTAATCTATACATGTTATCAATTTCATAGATACAAACACACACACAGAGTGCATGTAAACACTAGTGAAATTCAAATAAGGTCTATAGTTTAGTTAATAGTATTGCACTGGTGTCAATCTCCTGATTTTTATAATATACTCTAGTAATATAATGCTGTGAAAGTGCTGCACTCAATATGCCAGCAAATTTGGAAAACTCAGCAGTGGCCACAGGACTGGAAAAGGTCAGTTTTCATTCCAATCCCAAAGAATGCTCAAACTACCACACAATTGCACTCATCTCACACGCTAGTAAAGTAATGCTGAAAATTCTCCAAGCCAGGCTTCATCAATATGTGAACCATGAACTTCCAGATGTTCAAGCTGGTTTTAGGAAAGGCAGAGGAACCAGAGATCAAATTGCCAACATCTGCTGGATCATTGAAAAAGCAAGAGAGTTACAGAAAAACAGTCTATTTCTGCTTTATTGACTATGCCAAAGCCTTTGGCTGTGTGGATCACAATAAACTGGAAAATTCTGAAAGAGATGGGCATACCAGACCACCTGACCTGCCTCTTGAGAAACCTGTATGCAGGTCAGGAAGCAACAGTTAGAACTGGACATGGAACAACAGACTGGTTCCAAACAGGAAAAGGAATACGTCAAGGCTGCATATTGTCACCCTGCTTATTTAACTTATATGAAGAGTACATCATGAGACACGCTGGGCTGGAAGAAGCACAAGCTGGAATCAAGATTGCTGGGAGAAATATCAATAACCTCAGATATGCAGATGACACCACCCTTATGGCAGAAAGTGAAGAGGAACTAAAAAGCCTCTTAATGAAAGTGAAAGAGAGAGAAAAAGTTGGCTTAAATCTCAACATTCAGAAAACTAAGATCATGGCATCTGGTCCCATCACTTCATGGCAAATTGATGGGGAAACAGTGGAAACAGTGTCAGACTTTATTTTTTGGGTTCCAAAATCACTGCAGATGGTGACTGCAGCCATGAAATTAAAAGACACTTACTCCTTGGAAGGAAAGTTATGACCAACCTAGATAGCATATTAAAAAGCAGAGACATTACTTTGCCAACAAAGGTCCGTCTAGTCAAGGCTATGGTTTTTCCAGTGGTCATGTATGGATGTGAGAGTTGGACTGTGAAGAAAGCTGAGCATCGAAAAATTGATGCTTTTGAACTGTAGTGTTGGAGAAGACTCTTGAGAGTCCCTTGGACTGCAAGGAGATCCAACCAGTCCGTCCTAAAGGAGATCAGTCCTGGGTGTTCATTGGAAGGACTGATGCTGAAGCTAAAAGTCCAATACTTTGGCCACTTCATGTGAAGAGTTGACTCATTTGGAAAGACCCTGATGCTGGGAGGGATTGGGGGCAGGAGGAGAAGGGGACGACAGAGGATGAGATGGTTGGATGGCATCACCGACTCGATGGACATGAGTTTATGTAAACTCCGGGAGTTGGTGATGGACAGGGAGGCCTGGCATGCTGCGATTCATGGGGTTGCAAAGAGTCGGACACGACTGAGTGACTGAACTGAACTGAACTGAATATAATATGTTATCTTTGGAGAAGGCTGGGTGAAGAGTACACAGAAATTCTGTTCTGTTTTGCAATTCTCTGTGAGTCAAATAATTTCATGAGAAAAAGTCTTTTGAGAAAAAGAAATTCAGGGATTTCTCATGAAAGCTAAATGAGAAAGCACTGCTTGACACAACACTAAAGTGTGACCCAGGGAGGGAGGAAAGTTCACTGCCCAGTAGAGATGGGAAAGGAGGGATGTGGAGTGGAAGTTGCCTTCCAGACCATTTGATAGAACATGGCCTGGGCCTGTTCGCTTCTCTCCAGCCTGACTATGGACTCCTGCATGCTCGGGGAAGAGTGAGTACTGGGGTGGAAAGGGAGGTGAAAGCTTATTCCTCAGCAGTTTCCAACCCAAGGAGGGTGGGAGGAAAACCTTTCCTCAATAGGCCTAGGTGGGGAAATGCAGAGTGGGATTAGGAAATGTTGACCTCTAGAGCTTCCCTGGTGGTCCAGTGGTTAAGATTATGCACTTCCACTGCAGGGGGTGAAGGTTTGATTCCTGGTCAGGGAACTAAGATCCCTCATGTTGGGTGACACGGACAAAAAATGAAAGTAGATTTTTAAAAATATTTTAAATAGGGTAATGATACTATGTATCTCAGAATGCTGTGAAGATTGCATTAGGTAGCATAGAGCACAGCCTGCTGCTGCTAATTCACTTCAGTCGTGTCTGACTCTGTGTGACCCCATAGACAGCAGCCCACCAGGCTCTGCCGTCCCTGGGATTCTCCAGGCAAGAACACTGGAGTGGGTTGCCATTTCTTTCTCCAATGCATGAAAGTGAAAAGTGAAAGTGAAGTTGCTCAGTTGTGTCCGACTCTTAGCGACCGTGTCCGACTCATGGTGACCATGTCCGACTCATGGACTGCAGCCCACCAGGCTCCTCTGTCCATGGGATTTTCCAGGCAAGAATACTGGAGTGGGGTGCCATTGCCTTCTCCGATAGAGCACAGCCTAGCACATATTAAATATATAATTGATATTGCCTACTCTTTTTAATATTATTCTGTATAATTATCAATGTTCTAAGAAGTAGAGAAAATAAGTATTCAGATGATTCTGACCATAATGTAATTTTTGATGATTCAGAGGTGCTTCATGATCCTTTAGTACTTCAAACATCATGAAATCAGCATTTAGTCAGATAATTTAACATAAAAATAATACTTTTTACTTTCTATCACTGGTTTCTTATCTGCTTTTTACTTTAGATACATTATCTCTAACCCTTATAGCACTCAGAAGGATAAACATTATTTTCCCCAGATGACATGAAGAAGCCACCCCGCCTTGGTTAACAGATCACCCATCACACATAACTAGTCCATCTATTCAGTCTGATTTCCAAGCCTTTTCCACAACATTATGTTACCTTGGTATTAACCTCAGTGTTAATCCATGAAAGCTGCTTAAACACACACACAGCCTACCTAACAGTCGTTCCTTTCACATCAGATTACAGGACAGAAAATGCAACTCCTGTCACAGCCTAGGGCAAACACTTCCAGGCTATTGCTGGGGCCAAGACTTGAAGACACTAGACAATGATGGAAACCAAGAGCCCAAAGCCAGCTGTCACAAGAATTCAGTCTGGGGTTCCAGCCAGTAGGTCGAGCCAGGAGTCATAAGGGAACCCTGCCAAGGTTCAAGGTCCAGGCCAGCAATCAGAATTGGAAGACGCAGGCAGTGCCCCAGCAGAAGGCACTCCAGGGGGCTCAGCCTTCCGCTCTGTCTCCTCTGTATGGTAAATTCCAGCTGAAGGTGAGAAGACAGGTGAAAACCCTGGGCCAGCCAGAGCTCCTGCATGACCTTAGAAATCAGAGTCAAGAAGGCACTAGGAGAAGTTTGTTGATCAGTAGGAGGGACTCAGGGCCCAGGTGGCTGGGGTAGACTGAGGGTGAGTGAAAGATCACTGAAAGGAACCAAGAATCAGGACTTCTGGATTAGCCGTCCCTGTGTGGTCCCTATCTGGCTGTAAAATTGCATAGAGATCCCTTCATCTTAAAATGAAGGAGTTGGGTTCACTCACTAATTTAAGCCATGTTCTTTAGAACTCTAAGACTCAAAACCTGTCCTAGGCAATTTGGGGTGGGGGCAGTGGTGGGGAGCAGTAAGTCTTGCCTCTAGAAGTCTCCTTTTTTTCTTTTTGGAGTACCCTTACAAGACTCATGATTTATCCAGGGTACAGACATTTAGTAGGTTTCTACTAGGTTCAGAGCTCTATAGACAGTGCTAGAGGCAAAGCTGAGTAAAACCCCAGCCCAGCACCATGAATTCCCAGATTTCAGCCCAGCAGGGTTGATTCCAGCAGTTGTAGTGGGGATTTTGCTCAGATTGACTAAGGCCCAAAGTTCTCATACCACAAACCTGAGGATTAGAAAGAAGGGGAGGAGGGAAGAGAAACCTCCCTAGCACTGCAGGCGAGTGCCTCAGAGAGATCAATTTACATGTCACCTGGTAAATGATAATACTCTGGTTGACAGCAGACGCCCTGTGATTGGTGTTTCATGTGGCCAACTGTGCTTGTGCTTTTTGCTCTACTTAAAATCAGGGCATCTGCTCTGTCCTTTGGGAAGTGCTACAAGTCTCCTGCTAGGAATTGCTCAAGGCCTTTCCCACAGCTAAGGGAAGATAGGAAGCTGAAATCCCTGCTTCATAAATTATAACACATGCCTACCCTCTCAGGTCTGAGGTATTTGACAGAAGAGAATTTTTTGTGTTTCTAGTGTTCCCTGCCTCCATGGCATTTAAAAATACATTTAAAATATAACTACATGAGACATGGAAACTAATTTTTTTTAAACCTACGTGGGTGTGGCCATAATACTCCTGATTAAAGCCACTCAGGCTCTCTTCTAGTAAGGATACTTTTTGGTACCCTTTTTTCCTCTCATCACTAACTTATCTTGAATTTATCAGTATGCATTTTCACCACTGTCCTAAACTTGAGCTGGTATAATGAAGTACTTAACAGACATTGACTCTTATATCTAATATCCACATTTCAGCTTTAAACATGTTTGTAAGGTTGCATTTTAAAATTAATCTTTAGGCCTGTTTATAGTCCCGGAGAGCTATGCATTCTGAAATTAGTATTCTAGAAATTTATATTCGTAGTACATAAAAATATCCATAACAAGCATGTATTCATATACATAGGTTTTGTAAATGTCCCAGTCTATACTGAGAAAATAACTGGTACTGTTAAGTTCTTATTCTATTTTAAAAGATGACAGAATAAGAAAATTATCTTTGCAGTGAAGGCATTAGAAACCAGAGAGGTGGAGTCCTAATAAGCCTGAGGACAGAAATTACATCTCATTTGCTTTCTTGTCTCCAGTTCTTCTTCATACCTTGACAAGTAGATATTTAAGAATTGTTGAATTAGTGTCTGATGCAGAAAGTTCATTAAGAAGATAATAATGAATAAAACATGGAGACACTAAGGTCATCTGTTAAAGGGAAATTTGGGGGCAGGATATTTACCGTTTTCTTTTGCACTTAATAGCTAAATATTTTGATTGATTGATTGATTGAGATGTAAATTCTAATGCATCTTTGGTAACTAGGTCAGCCTGTTGTTCCTATTTAAGGTAGAGAAGCAGAAATGCAAAGTATGACTGGATATATTAATAAGCCAGAAGCAGGAAAAAGAAATTTGCTTCTGGAATAAGTTGAGAAGGAAGAGCTGGAAAGGGGCTTAGATTTCATCAAGTCGAAGCACTGCTAACCATTTAGCTCTTCTGCAGGCAGGATGTCCTTATTTATCCAGTTCCTCTCTAGCTTCAGTGCTGAATACAGGCCTGAATTGACAGACTCGTAGGAAGGGAGTTTGCTCTCTGTGTGAAACAAGGCTTGGAAGCACTTAACGACTACAGGAAAGCAGGCAGATTTAGGGAAGCCAGGCTTACTCAGGACAAGCAGCAGGGCTGAGTGTTTCAGTTCTTGACAAAACACCCTTGACTGCCTGCGAGGATGTAAAGAGAAGGCATGCATTGTAGCCTAGATAGAAGCAGCAGCAAATCAAGATCAGCAGATTTTCTGAAGTCAGAATGGGATGCGTGTTGTTAACCTCTGAGCAGATGTCAGCTGAGATCCTGTAGTCTGTGTGGTCATGAAGATGAGGTCTTATCCATCAATTGCTCGACAAGGGCTGTCATTATATCACTGGGCCTACATGGCTCTCAACACATGATGTAAGAGATATAGCGGACAAAAGCATTTCCTGGGGGAATTCAGCCAATGGAAAGGAGTCTCTCAGGTGGCCTGATTTCAATGGAGACAAGTGAACACACATGTGTGCGCCTGTGTGAGTATACACACCTCCAAGATGCTGCACTTTCCTAGAAACAAAGAATGGAAGAGCAAGCACCCTGTTAGGATCCTTTCTCTCATTTATTTTTAGACTCCCTCAGCATCATACTGAGAGGCAAAGCTAAGGAGGGGCTTACCCAGATGACAAGGCTTTTCAGTGAGGGTTTGGTGTCTGGAATTTGCCAAGTGGTTAAAATCCTGTGTCTGTGGAAGTCCATAGCACCTAAAATATCTTGTCCCTTTTGTGTTCAGTAACGCCAGAGAGTTTTCAGCCATTCTAGGAGGGACTAAGGGGATCCTCCTAAAACTCCTACCTTTACCCAGAATGTACTCCTCTTAGCATACAAACATTGAACCAGCTCTAGACTCTCCCTCAGACTATCAGGGATCTCTGCTGCTTTATGGCCATTTGACTAACTTTCAGACAGATGAGAGCCTCATCCATCCACCTAACAGAGGAGAGAAATGCCAGGGAAAAATGAGATGAAGGAAGAGGACAATGGGCTTTCCATGTCCATCAGTGAATTCATTCATTTGTCTAACAAATGGTTATGGAATACTTGCTGTTTTCCAAAACCTGTACTAGGGACTGAGATACAGACAAATAAGAAACAGCCTGGCTTTTGAGGAGTAGAAATTGTCTAGTGGAACAAATAAAAAGGTTGTAATATAACATGACAGTTGTATTGGTGTACATATAGCCTGGGGTAATATAAGGACAAAGAGGAGGGGACCAAGCCTAGACCGAGGGCATCATCCAGACAGGCACATGCTCTTATTTCTTTGAGTCCAGTGAAGTGAGTCACTCACAAAGGAAATATGAAGAAATACCTCATAGAACAAATAAAAGGATTGACTGGTAGTACAGTAAGCTTGGCTGATTGATTTTGTTGCCAACAGTCTACAAGGTTATACAATATTCTCCCCCAGCAGTCAGCTGCCTAGATATAAAACAATGGATTATAATTTTTTAATGTAACTATAGTTGATTTACAATTTGTGTTAGTTTCTAGCATACAGCTTCAGTTTCTTCTGCATTATAAGACATTGAATACAGTTCCTTATGCTATACAATAAATCCTTGTTAAATCCTGTTTTGTATATAGTGGTGTGTATCTGTTAATCCCATACTCCTAATTTATCCCTCCCCCACTTTCCCCTTTAGTAACCATATATTTGTTTCCTATGTCTGTGAGTCTGTTTCTGTTTCACTGATAGGTTCATTTGTATCATATTTTAGATTCCACATATACACGATATATGGTATTTGTCTTTCTCTGTATGACTTACTTCACTTAGTATAATCATCTCTTGGTCAACCCATGTTGCTGCAAATGGCAGTATTTCATTCTTTTTATGGCTGAGTAACATCAGTGGATTGTACTCTTGATGCGAGTTGTGTTGAGCAGGTTGCACCAAAAGGTCCTATTTGGAAAGAGAATTGAGTGTTGTTGAGTCAGTTCAGATAGCTAACCAGAGGTCTGAAATTGAGTAGAGAAAGGAAGAGAGACTGTGAGGAAGCTAAGGAACCAAGGAACTGGCAACCCAGAGGCTTCAGTGGGCAAATGTATTAGATGTAAGCTTATGAGAGTAGAAGGCTGGAGACAAGAGACTCATTCATTCATTCGTCAAGTATTTATTGAGTAATTTCAATATGTGAGGTAGTGTTACAGTGCTGGGAGTACATCACGAGCTGTTCTAATTGGCAAGTGGTAGTGTTAGTTGCTCAGTCGTGTCTCTTTCTGACCCCATGAACTGTAGCCCTCCAAACTCCTCTGTCCATAGAATTCTCCAGTCAAGAATACTGGAGTGGATTGCCATTCCCTTCTCCAGAGGATCTTCCCAACCCAGAGATCGAACCCGAGTCTCCTGCATTGCAGACGGATTCTTTACCGTTTGAGCTACAGGGAAGACCTAACTGGCAAGAGAAGACGTTAAATAAGAAGAGTTATAATATGTATATTACATAACATGTTAGAAGGTGATAAGGACTATGGTGGGATGGGGTTGGAGAGAATGGAGTAGGACAAGAAGGATTTGGAGTCTAGTGGAAGAGTGTGATTTTAACTGGGATTATCATCATAGCCCAGGTTGAGAGGGTGACATTTAAACGAAGACATGAAAGGAGAATGGGAATGAACTACACACATACATTAATTAAAATATTCCAGGCAGGGAGAACAATCACTTTGAAGCCTTAAAGTGTGAGAATGCCTGGTGTTTTCATAGAATATCAAGGAGGTATGTGGCATTGGATGGAAAAGGGGAAGAAGTAGAAAATGAGGTAGAGAGAGAGCAGGGACTAAATGTGAAGGCACTGTAGACACTGGAAAAGAGTTTGGCTTTTTCTCTGAATGAGATAGAAAGCCATTGCAGGGTTTTGAGCAGAGAAGTGACATGATCGGTATAGCTGCTGTGTTGAAAATAGACTTTGGGAGGATCCAGAGTAGAAGCAGTGGGAGTCCAGTTAGGAGGTTGGTGCAGTAATCCAAATTGCAAAATCAGAGTTTGATCAGGGTGATGGCAACAGAGGTGGTGAGAAGTAGTTGGATTCTGGATATGTTTTAGGGATATAGCCAATAGGATTTCATGACAGATTGGATGTGGGAGGTGAGCTAGAGTTAAGTATGACTCCAGAATTTTTAGTCTAAGCAGATATAAAGAAGAAGTTGCCATTATCTGAATGGGATGGGGAAGAATGTAAGAACAGGTTGAGAGGAAAACTAGGAGTTAAATTTTGGACTCATTGAGATCAGAGAGTGGAGTATTGGTATTTAAATTTTCTGAAATGGAACCATTTTGAATGATCATAAGACTCAGGGTGTGACCCTTGGGGATGGGTATCTGAAAGTAGAATAAAGTGCAGTTGTTATAATTTAAGAATTTAAATTCTTAAAATTGAAAGGTCAATGAAATCTCTTAGGATGGTCTCCTAGGATGGTGGCCCAGGCAGGAGAGAAAGAAGAAGAGCCAGGCCGCTCTCACCCTTATGAGACAAAGTTTGACTATAAATAGCTACAAGTCACACAAATATTAGTTTGACATGTCCAGAATTGGGTTCAGAGTTTAAGCCTAATACATTAGAGATAAATGATCACATTTGCTGAAACACAACAGATAAAATTATGATAAAGTCACTTGGAACATACCCAGATGAGTTAGATTTATAATCCCATTGTAGCATGGATCAAAAACAGTGGATTAAAAAAAATTCAATAAATTTCACAATTTAATCTTAATTGTTTTGTTAAAAAGCTTTTTGGAAAGATACTCATATTTAGTTTTAGATATATTTAAAGCTCAATACCACTTATGTAAATTCATGCAGCATTTTAGAAAGCATGGCCCTGTGACATTATAGGAAGGTTTTCTGATTGTCACAGCAAGCTCAGAAGTAACCTTAGCTCCTTTCACAGGCCATGTTTCCAAACTCTGTCCTTAGCATCAGTAAGAAGAAACCTCAGGATGACCAATCAGTCTCCATAAATTCAAGTATAATGAAACTCCAAGGTCAGACACTGATATTTGATTAAGATTTTTAAAACATCATACTCTGAGCTGGTGGATGCTATTTATACATCTAAATTCATTAAAGATTATTGAAATGGTAACCCTGGTTTATACAGATTCTACAGATATAGATGGATATTTACCTCTATGTACTGAGACCTTACTTGAGAACTGAGAAAACTCTTGCCTTGTACTGCCAACTAATAAATGAAAAAAAGATAATGAGATAGTTACAAAATAAAAATTCCCACATTGTTTCTGTCAGTAACCCCATCTGGACTTTTTATCTCTTTAAAAAGATAAAAGACTTTATAAGTAGATATTATTTAAATCTTCTTGCCATGTAGAAATTAATGTTTGTGGTTGATTAAAATATTCAGCATATGCAGGCTTCATCTTTTAGTTCAATAGAAAAATATAAATGACATTATTGGTTGAATTCCTATTAAAGTATCAAAGACATTCTCCAGACTTACATAATTCACTTGCTGAATTGGAGATGATTCACCTTTCAGTGACTTCACAGGTGTTAACTTGGCCAGACAAAACAGATAAATTGTCTTCCATTCATTTTTTTTTTCCTGAGGTAAGTTTTCAGTAAAAATATTTGGAAAATTATCAAAACATAAATATACAAGTCATAACATGTCCATTTGGAAATCAGTTTGCATCAACTTTTGAGATGTGAAGACTATATAATGTATATTTTGTTGTTGTTTTTTTTTTTTAAAAAAACAACACTAAAATGAGTTCCTCCTAACTAAATCAAGAGGGGGAGGAACTCTAAATCAGGATTCTTGCAGTACTGAACTACACAAAAGTGACCTGATTGTACAGTGGTGTTCACATAAAATGGTCCAGAGGGGAGTTAAGAAAGAAACCTACCAATCAGTGATCTAGAAAACACAGCATGGCTGTGAAAGCTGGATACTTGCTTGGTGAAAATCTCCTCATCGGATATTCATGGCTGATGCCTAGGAGCTTGTGAGAGGTTATGGAGGGCGGCCCCATTTCTTGGTCTTTCAGGAGACCACCCACTGGTTGTACCACTGCCCAAGCTACTGGCTGCACTGAGTGGCCAGTCCTAGCCAACCGTGCCCTGTTTTCTAAGTCAGTGTCAGAACTGGTCTCTCTGATATATTACTTTTCTTAACAAATGCTTTGTGAAGCTGCTGATAATCACTGTTACTTTGGTAGTCAGTATTCATCACATGGGCTTCCTGGGTGGCGCTGGTGGTAAAGAACCCAGCTGCCAATGCAGGAAACATAAGAGACATGGGTTCAGTCCCTGGGTGGAGAAGGTCTGCTGGAGGAGACTATGGCAACCCACTCCAGTATTCTGGCCTAGAGAATCCCATGGCCAGAGGAGCCTGAAGGGCTACAGTTCATTGGGTCGCAAAGAGTCGGACACAACTAAAGCAACTTTAGCACACATGCACATTCACTACATATTCCCCCTTCTTTTGGGAAAAGACAAAGAAACTAGGGACAATTACTGTCTTTTAGCCCACAGTTTAAAGACATGACGACTGAGGATGTAGACCTATTAGTACAAGGATAGGTAGAATAAGGCTAAATCTTAAATGGGGATACAGGAGACTTAAGGTGAACAATAGAAAGTTGTTCTTTATACATGTAGCTCTCTTGCTAAGTAATGAAGATGATATTTTAAGAAGGTAAATGTGAAAATAATGTACAAGATATATTAGGACAGGGAAAAACTGGTGTTACAGAGAGCTGAAGCTTATACCAAAAAACCTAAAAATTAATGTTTTTGCATTGCCTTAGAGTATTCAAGGAGTTTTAGCACAAACCTCATTTGATCCTCACAATATGCTGTAGGTACATAAGAAAGAAGATATTATCCTCATTTCACAAATGAGGAAACAGGAACCTAGACTAGTTAAATGACTCAATGAAAGTCACACAGCTGTGACTGGCTGAGCCAGGATTCCCATCTCACACCTGACTCAAGTTCCATTTCTCCTAACGTGACTGTAACCTGGATAAATGTGACAGCAGTAGGAATAGAATGTGAGGGACGGCTCAGAGAGATTTTGAAATAACAATTGAAAGAAACGCCATGATTGAGTAGAGGTGATAAAGAAAGAACTGGAGAAGGAAAAGGAAGAAGCAAAAGGTGATCCCCAGGTTTCTAAAGCCTGGAAGATGATGAGATTAATAACATCATCAGCTGTATTTGTAACATGCTTGCTGCTTGCTGGGGCCTATGCATGCTACCACACACTTGGCTGTATTGCCTCATTGAATCCTCAGCCCTCACAACTCTTTGGTTTGGGAGGAGGAGAGTGTATATTATTATTATCCCCTATTTACAAGGGGAATACATGAAGGTTGTTTTCACTTTTAGAGGAAGGAAAAAAAAAGGTTTTTACTCTAAGACTAGGTAAAGCTCAACTAGAGTCATTGGCCTATGGTGACTATGCTTGGGGCTTGAGTCACAGGCAGAGGTTTGGTATTCTTGTGTGTGTGTACGTAATTATGTTGCTGACTATGAAATAATCAAGCTGGGCTGGTGGTAGTTAAGTCCTGCACTGCCAAACTGTTTGTTTAATGCCTCCCAGATAAATACTTTGCCTGTCTTTAAAATAGTATGTAGCTGGTTTTGCCTTGGCTCTGGCCTTCAAGGTAGTCAGCAGGGAATCCAGGTACATAAAGAAGAATGCTTTCCCCCTCGGTAATTATTTTAAAATAAAGGTATAAGTACTCAGACAGTAAAGAATCTGCCTGCGATGCAGGAAACCCAGGTTCAATCCCTTTGTTGGGAAGATCCCCTGAAGAAGGGAAGGCTACCCCCTCCAGTATTCTTGCCTGGAGAATTCTATGGATAGAAGAGCCTGGCAGGCTACAGTCCATGGGGTCCCAAAGAATTGGACACAACTGAACATAATAAGTATAATTACCAAATGACTAGTAGTATAAATATTGTGTTTATGGAGAATATACTATGAAAAGCTATGACAAACATAGACACCATTTTTAAAAAACAGAGACATTACTTTGCCAACAAAGGTCCATATAGTCAAAGCTATGGTTTTCCCAGTAGTCATGTATGGGTGTGAGAGTTGGGCCATAAAGAAGGTTGAGCACTGAAGAATTGATGCTTCCAGACTATAATGTTGGAGAAGACTCTTGAGAGTTCCTTTGGATTGCAAGGAGATTCAACCAGTCAGTCCTAAAGGAAATCAACCCTCAATATTCACTGGAAGGATTGATGCTGAAGCTGAAGCTCCAGTACTTTGGCCACTTGATGTGAAGAGCTGACTCATTGGAAAAGACCTTGATGCTGGAAAAGATTGAAGGCACAAGTAGAAGGAATCGGCAGAGGATGAGATGGTTGATGGCATCACCAACGCAATGGAATGAGTTTGAGCAAACTCCGGAAGATGGTCAAGGACAGGAAGCTTGGTGTGCTGCAGTCCATGGAATCACAAAGAGTCAGACACAACTGAACGACTGAACAATGGAATACACTATTTAGACTAAAACCCTTAAGTATTACATTATTTCTTAATTTGCTACTAGTTATTTTTATTTCGTAATTGTTATCAATCACAGTCCAGTTTAAGTCTGGTTTTTCCCTTAGGTTAACCAGTTCACTCATTTGTACCTTGTCTACAACCTCTATTGGTGCTGAGAGTATGTCTCAGACTCTGTCTACCTTTCCCTATAATCTTCAAAATGCTCTGAAACCTCAAATATCTCTAAAGGGTCTTCCCTAGTGGCTCAGTGGTAAAGAATACACCTGCCAATACAGGAGACAATGGTTCAATCCCTGATCTGGGAAGATCCCATGTACCATGGGGCAACTAAGCCCATGTGCCACTATTTTTGAGCCTGTGCTCTAGAGCCTGGGAGCCCTAACTGCTGAGCCTACATGCTGCAACTCCTAAAGCCTGAGCAGCCTAGCACCCCTACACCATGACAAGAGAAGTCACCACAGTGAGAAGCCTGCACATTGCAATGAAGAGAAACCCCCACTCCACAACTAGAGAAAGCCCTGCAGTAACTAAGACCCAACACAGCCAAAAATAAATAAATAAATAAGATTATTTTTTTAAAAATCACTTGAGAAGTAGTCCTTCCCAAATTTCCTGCTTTCAGCCCCTGCTTTCTTTCTCTTTTCTTTCTCTTCTTGGTCAGACAGAGAGAAGAAAACAGTTTACATGTCAAATAAAGTAAATAGTGCATGAAAAACTCTCCAGACTTTTTTCAAATAATATTTTACTGTAAAGCTCATTTTATTTTTAACTTAATTTTTTATTGAAGTATAGTTGATTGGGCTTCCTTGGTGACTCAGATGGTAAAGAATCCACCTGCAAGGCCGGAGACCTGGGGTTTGATATCTGGGTCAGGAAGATGCCCTGGAGAAGGGAACAGCTACCCACTTCGGTATTCAGGCCTGGAGAATTCCATGGAGAGAGGAGCCTGGCAGACAATTGTCCATGGGCTTGCAAAGAGTCAGACACAACTGAGCAACTTTCACTTTCACTTCACTTTCATAATTGATTTACAGTGTTGTGTTAGTTTCAGGTGTACAGCAAAGTAATTCAGTTATACGTACATGTAAACATATATGTGGACAACAGACTGGTTCCAAACAGGAAAAGGAGTACGTCAAGGCTGTATATTGTCACCCTGCTTATTTAACTTATATGCAGAGTACATCACGAGAAACGCTGGGCTGGATGAAGCCCAAGCTGGAATCAAGATTGCCGGGAGAAATATCAATAACCTCAGATATGCAGATGCAGATGCAGATATGCACCACCCTTATGGCAGAAAGTGAAGAAGAACTAAAGAGCCTCTTGATGAGAGTGAAAAAGTTGGCTTAAAGCTTAACATTCAGAAAACTAAGTTCATGGCATCTGGTCTCATCACTTCATGGCAAATAGATGGGGAAACAGTAGAAACAGTGGCTGGCTTTATTTTGGAGGGTTCTAAAATCACTGCAGATGGTGATTGCAGCCATGAAATTAAAAGACGCTTACTCCTTGGAAGGAAAGTTATGACCAACCTAGACAGCATATTAAAAAGCAAAGACGTTAATCCTTTGTTGCTTCGTTTGCTATTATTTTCTCCCATTCTGAGGGCTGTCTTTTCACCTGGCTTACAGTTTCCTCTGTTGTGCAAAAGCTTTTAAGTTTAATTAGGTCCCATTTGTTTAAATATACAAGCAACTCCTGCAGCTCAATTCCAGAAAAGTAAATGACCCAATCAAAAAATGGGCCAAAGAGCTAAACAGACATTTCTCCAAAGAAGACATACAGATGGCTAACAAACACATGAAAAGATGCTCAACATCACTCATTATCAGAGAAATGCAAATCAAAACCTCAATGAGGTACCATTACACGCCAGTCAGAATGGCTGCTATCCAAAAGTCTACAAGCAATAAATGCTGGAGAGGGTGTGGAGAAAAGGGAACCCTCTTACACTGCTGGTGGGAGTGCAAACTAGTACAGCCACTATGGAGAACAGTGTGGAGATTCCTTAAAAAACTGGAAATAGAACTGCCATATGACCCAGCAATCCCACTTCTGGGCATACACACTGAGGAAACTAGATCTGAAAGAGACACATGCACCCCAATGTTCATCGCAGCACTGTTTATAATTGCCAGGACATGGAAGCAACCTAGATGCCCATCAGCAGACGAATGGATAAGGAAGCTGTGGTACATATACACAATGGAATATTACTCAGCCATTAAAAAGAATTCATTTGAATCAGTTCTAATGAGATGGATGAAACTGGAGCCCATTATACAGAGTGAAGTAAGCCAGAAAGATAAAGACCAATACAGTATACTAATGCATATATATGGAATTTTAAAAGATGGTAATGATAACCCTATATGCAAAATAGAAAAAGAGACACAGATGTACAGAACAGACTTTTGGACTCTGTGGGAGAAGGCGAGGGTGGGATGTTCTGAGAGAACAGCATTGAAACAAGTATACTATCAAGGGTGAAACAGATCACCAGCCCAGGTTGCATGCATGAGACAAGTGCTCAGGGCTGGTGCACTGGGAAGACCCAGAGGGATGGGATGGGGAGGGAGGCGGGAGGGGGGATCGGGATGGGGAACACATGTAAATCCATGGCTGATTCATGTCAGTGTATGGCAAAAATCACTACAGTATTGTAAAGTAATTAGCTTTCAACTAATAAAAATAAATGAAAAAACAAATAAATAAAAAGCAGAGACATTACTTTGTCCACAAAGGTCCATCTAGCCAAGGCTATGGCTTTTCCAGTGGTCATGTATGGATGTGAGAGTTGGACTATAAAGAAATCTGAGCACCAAAGAATTGATGCTTTTGAACTGTGGTATTAGAGAAGACTCTTGAGAGTCCCTTGAACTGCAAGGAGATCCAGCCAGTCCATCCCAAAGGAGATCAGTCCTGGGTGTTCATTGAGAAGACTGATGTTGAAGCTGAAACTCCAATACTTCGGCCACCTGATGCGAAGAGCTGACTCATTTGAAAAGACCCTGATGCTGGGAAAGATTGAGAGCAGGAGGAGAAGGGGACAACAGAGGATGAGATGGTTGGATGGCATCACTGACTCAATGGACATGGGTTTGGGTAAACTCCGGCAGTTGGTGATGGACAGGGAGGCCTGGCATACTGCAGTTCATGGGGTCGCAAAGAGTCAGACATGACTGAGTGAACTGAACTGAACTGAAATATATATATATATATATATATATATATATATATATACATGCACACACACACATATATACACATATATATGTATTACACATATTTGTTCTCAAATTCTTTTCCCTTATAGGTTATTGTAAAATATTGAGTGTAGTTCTCTATGCTATACAGTAGGTCCTTGTTGGTTATTTATTTTATATATCCGTGCGTGTGTGCTCAAATCTCTTCAGTCCTGTCCAGCTCTTTGCAATCCTATGGACTGTAGCCTGCTAGGCTCTTCTCTCCATGGGATTCTCTAGACAAAAATGCTGGAGTGGGTTTCCATGCCCTCCTCCAGGGGATCTTCCCAATCCAGGGATTGATCCCACGTCTCCTGCGTCTCCTTTATTGCAGGCGAATTCTTTACCACTGAGCCACCTGGGAAGCCCATTTTGTATATAATGGTGTATATATATTAATCTCAAATTCCTAATTTATCCCTCCCTCCTTTCCCTTTTGGTAACCATAAGATTGTTTTATATTTCTATGGGTCTATTTCTGTTTTATATCTAAGTGCATTTGCATCATTTTTAATTAGATTCCACATATAAGTGATATCTTCTGATATTTGTCTTTCTCTGTCTGGTTTATTTGACTTAGTGAGATAATCTAGGTCTAGCCATGTTGCTGCAAATGGCATTATTTCATTTTTTATGACTGATTAATATTCCATTGTATATACATACCACATCTTCTTTATCCATTCAGCTCTCAATGGACATTTAGGTTGTTTCCATGTCTTGGCTATTATAAACAGTGCTGCACTGAGCATTAGGATGTATGTATCCTTTAAAATTATGGTTTTCTCCAGGTATATGCCCAGGAGTTAGATTGCTGACTCATATGACAATTCTATTTTTTTGTTCCTTAAGGAACTTCCATACTATTCTCCATATTTCTGCATCAGTTTACATTCCCACCAACAGTGTAGGAGGGTTCCTTTTTCTCCATTTCCTGTCCAAAATTTACTATTTGTAGACTTTTTGATGATGGACACTCTGACTAGTGTGAGGTGATAATTCATTGTAGTTTTGATTTGCATCTCTCTAGTAATTAGCAGTGTTGAGCATCTTTTCATGTGCCTTTTGATCATCCCTATGTCTTCTCTGGAAAAAATGTCTATTTAGGTCTTCTGCCCATTTTCTGAGTGGGTGTTTTTTTTTTTTTTGTTATTGAGCTTTATGAACTGTTATATATTTTGGAGATTAATCTCTTGTCAGTTATATCATTTGCAAATATTTTCTCCCATTCTGTAGATTGTCTTTTTTGTTTTGTTTATGGTTTTCTTTGTTGTGAAAAATCTTTTTAGTTTAATTAGATCCTATTTGTTTCTTTTTCTTTTTCGTTTCATCACTCTAGAAGATGAATCCCATAAGATATTGCTACAATTTATCAGAGTATTCTGACTGTTTTCCTCTAGGAATTTTATGGTATCTGGTTTTACATTTAGGTCTTTAATTCATTTTGAGTTTAATATTGTGTATGGTGTTAGAGAATGTTCTAATTTCATCCTTTTACATGTAGCAGTCCAATTTTCCCAGTACCACACTTTGAAGAGACTGTGTTTTTTCTGTTGTATATTCTTGCTTCCTTTGAGCTTGTGCTCTGCAACAAGAGAAGCCACCATAATGAGAAGCCCAAGCAGGGCAACTAAGAGTAACCCCTGCTCACTCCAACTAGAGAAAACCCATGCAAAGCAACAAAGACCCAGCACAGACAAAAATAAATAAATACAAATTTTTAAAAAGAAACGTATTAATTAATTTTGTATTAATTTTGTATCCTGTAACTTTACCAAATTCATTGATGAGCTCTAGTTTTCTGGTAGCATCTTTAGGATTTTCTGTGTAAAGTATAATGTCATGTACAAATAGTGGCAGTTTTACTTCTTTTCCAGCTTGGATTTGTTTTTTTCTTTTTCTTCTCTGATTGCTGTGGCTAGGACTGCCAAAGCAATGTTGAATAAAAATAGTAAGAGTGGCCATCCTTGTCTGATCTTAGAGAAAATGCTTTCAGCTTTTCACCACTGAGTATAATGTTAGCTGTAGATTTGTCATACATACCTTTATTTTGTTGAGGTAGGTTCCCTCAATGCCCACTTTTTGGAGCGTTTTTATCATAAATGGATGTTGAATTTTGTCAAAAGCTTTTTCTGCAGCTACTAAGATGATCATATGGTTTTTATTCTTCAGTTTGTTAATGTGTATGGATTTGCAGATATTGAAAAATCCTCGCACCCCTGTGTTAAGTCCCACTTGATCATGGTGTATGATCCTTTTATTGTTGGATTTGATTTGCTAGTATTTTGTTAAGGATTTTTGCACCTATGTTTATTAGTGATATTGGCCTGTAATTTTCTCTTTTTTGTGGTATCTTTGCCTGTTTTTTCTAATAGTTTACCTTACAGATCACTTTTAAAGGTTCCAAACTGTATCTCCTTAGGTATCTACCTGCTAGTTATTTATTCACTAGGCTGCATAGAGCAGTCTCTTAGCAACCATATACTTTAGGGAAAAATTCTAACTCTTCTGTGATACCACCTGTTTGGGGGAAGTTGGCCCTCTTTTAAGACTTGGAGTTATATAAGCAAGAAATGCCAGAATGTAGTTCTTTCTGAAAATAAATTTAAATAAATCATAACAATTTTTCACAGGATTGTAAATTAGTCTTCACTATGACCTTTTACTCCGAGGCCGCATTGGAGATTTTGCTGGCAGGGAAACTTTGTCCACTCCCAGGACAAATGTCATGACTGTAAGTGTCTTTCTTCCTGGTTTCCCATAGGATTGTGAAGATGTCCAGTCCCAATCTGAACATTGTGACCTTATTGGGCAGTTGTCTGACTTACAGTAGTGCTTATCTCTTTGGGATTCACAATCAAGGTGCTTTAGTGGGAAGTTCAATGGAAACTCTCATTCAGGTAGGTGAAATCTTCAATTTTATTTTGAATATCATGCAAGTTTTGATAATTTTTGAAATCATCTGCTCCTGTGGGTGTTGGTTACCTTTATCCCTGGTGTGGGCTGTTTCAGAGGCAAACCCTGGAACCCTAAGTCAGTGAGGTCCACTTTCTGCCCCAGGTCCTCTGTGGACTGAAGCTTTGCAGATCGGAATGTATGGAGAACCACAAAGGTTTCTCTCATGCCTCTTTCTTCTGTCCCTTTCCACCTGTAGATAAGACTCTCCATGTTGTGCATTGGAACCTCCCTGGTGTTTGGCCCCATTCTTGGGAAGAGCTGGCGACTCTACAAGGTGTTTACCCAGAGGGTTCCGGACAAGAGAGTGGTAAGTAGGTAGCAAGTACACATGCTTGATCATAGATAGTAGCTCCATTATTGATTAAAAGCTAGAGAAACTTGTGCCAAATTACTGGGTCTGGCCCTTTTATGATGATCTGAAGTTCCTGCCCCTTACTTCAAATCTTGGAGTCATGTGGCCTCATAAATTCCAAGACTGGAAAGTTGTTTGTCAGTGCTATTGGGAGACAGGTCTTTAAATAGAAGTCCTGCTTCATATGCATCCCAGGCCCTGGTACTACTCTGGGGGATGTGTGAGCTGACCCTTATCTGGCACCAGCCTGAGGGAGAGCAGGATGCCCAGAGGGGCTGTTTCTTGGCACAGGTGTGAGCTGAAAAGTTGGCAGAGGGATAGTGATTACAGAGAAGCTATAGCAAGTAAGCAATTATTCCTCTCTTTGGAGCCCAGTTCTTTTCCATACAAGAAGGCCATGCTCTGTACTAAGAAGGATGGGCTGGAAACAGTGAGCAAGGAAGAACATATCCATTCAGACAGAATCAACCCTAGCAGCTATGCAGCAGCCAGATTACCTATGTGTCCCTGACATCAGGTGTCATCCTAACCACGTTCCCTCATTTTATCATGTTTCCTGATGGAGCTGCCCAAACCTCAAAGGCTGATCATCATACCCCTTATTCTATATCGATCCTGTCCAGATCCAACATATTACTCAGTTGGAGTTTACTTCTCTGGACTGACAAGGTTTTCTTTTAGCAAATGTTATTAAATTGTGGTGAATATTTATCAAAAACTCCTCTGTGAATAACCATACATATGAGAAACATTGCCTAAAGGACAGTAAGCTCATCCATGCCTCTAGAACACTAATTCCCTTTTTTAAAAAATAGCTTTGTTTTTATTCATTCGCTAAGTCGTATCCGACTCTTTACAACATCATGGACGGTAGCATCCAGGCATCCCTGTCCTTCACTGTCTCCTGGAGTTTGCTTAAACTCATGTCCATTGGATGGCGATATCATCCAACCATCTCATCCTCTATCACCACTTTCTCCTCCTGCCCTCAATCTTTCCCAGCATCAAGGTCTTTTCCAATGAGTCAGGTCTTCGCATCAGGTGATAAATAACTCTATTTAGAGATAATTGACATGCAATGAACCGCATTATTTAAAGTGTATGATTTGATATATTTTGACATGTGTATACACTATGAAATGTGGGTTATAATCCGCAAGTCTCCTCATACACCCTTGTCATCTTCCTCTATTGTCGAATTCTTATATCCCCTATTCCTGTACCCAGTCAACCATTGACCTGCTTTCTGTCAGTGTAGATTAGTTTGAATTTTCCAGAATTTTATATAAGTGGAATTATACAGTGTGTATTTTTATCTTTCTTCTACTTGGCCTAATTATTCTGAGATTCATCTATGTTGTTACTTGCATCAGTGGTTCTTTCCTTATTATTGTTGAGTAATTTTTCAGTGTGTAGATATAACTGCAGTTGGTTTATCCATTTACCTATTGGTAGGTGTTTGGATTTGTTTCCAGTTTGGGGCTATTAAAAATAAAACTTCTATGAACATTTGTGTATGAATCTTTGTGCACACATATCATACTTTCATTTCTCTTCGTTAAAAACCTAAGCATAATGTGGCAGCCTGGATGGGAGGGGAATTTGGTGGAGAACGGATGCACATACATGTATGACTGAGTCCCTTTGCTGTCCGCTTGAAGCTGTCACAATATTGTTAATCAACTGTACTCCAATATAAAATAAAAAGGTTTTAAAAAAACCAAGCATAGAGTGATTAGATATATGGTAAGTATATGTTTAACTTTTAAAGAAATTGCATGACTGTTTTACAAAGTGGCTGTACAATTTTACGTTCCCACCAATGGTATATGAGTCCCTTTCCTCCACTTCCTTCCCAACATTAGACTTGGTTGGTATTTGTGTCAGTCATTCTATTAAGTATGTGCAGTGGAATCTCATTGTATTTTAGTTTCATTTCCCTGATGCAATGTTGAGTGTCTTTTTATATGCTTATTTGCCATCCATATATCTTCTTTGGTGAAGTATCTGCTCAAATCAATCACCTGTTTTTTAATTTAGTTGATTTTTTTTCTCATTATTAAGCTTTGAGGGTTCTTTTTACATTCTGGATATAGTCTTTTATCAAATATATGATTTGCAAAGATTTGCTTCTAGTTTATGGCTTTTCATTCACTTACGAATGTCTTTTAAACAGAAGAAATTTCTAATTTTGATGAAGTTCGGTTTCTTACTTTATTCTTTCATGGATCGTGTTTTGGGTATCAGACTTAAGAAACTTGCCTAACCCAAGGCCTCAAAAGTTTTTCTTCTATGTTTACTTCTAGAAGTTTTAAGAGTTGTTTTTTTTTTTTAAATGCAGGTCTATGATTCATTTTGAGTTAATTTTGAAATATGATGTAATATATAGATTGGAGTCCATTTTTTATGTATGGATATCCAATTGTTCTGGCACCATTTGTTGAAAAGACTCCTTTCTTCACCAAATTACCTTTGCACCTTTGTTGAAAACTATTTGTCCATAGATGTGTATAACTACTACTAAACTCTATCTCATTGATGTCATTGTTTGACACCAATACCATATTATTGTAGCTTTATATTAAATCTTGAGTTAGGGAGTATTAGTTCTCCCTCAATGTTGTTTTGGCTAATCTGGGTTCTTTGAATTTCCATATAAATTTTTGAATCACTTTGCCAATTTCTGCAAATTTCAGCAGAGATTTTGATTGAGATTGTATTGAATTTGTAGATAAAATTGTGGAGAATTGACTTCTTAACAATGTTGTATCTTTTAACCCATAAACACAGCATATTGCTTCATTTATTTAGGTCTTTTCTAATTTCTCTCAGCAATTTTTTTGCAGCTTTCAGTGAAGGTCTTCCATATCTTTTATCAAATTTATGTCTAAGTATTTTATATTTTTCTGATATTATACATGTTACTGTTTTTATTTCACTTTACAATTTTTGTTGCTAATATATATATAATATTAATACAATTGATTTTTTAAGCTGATCTTACCTGCTGCAGTCTTGCTAAATTACTTATTAGTTCTAGTAGCTTTTGTGTAGATTCTATCAGATTTTCTGCATAGATGACCATATCTTCTGTAAAAGACATTTACTTTCCAATCTCTATGATGGCACTGACTAGAAACACTAGTACAATGTTTAATAGAAGTTCCTTGAGTTGTTCTTGATCATATGGGGGAAACATCCATCTTAGTCAAAACTAATGTTAAGTTTGTTTTATCATAATGTTAGCTTTATGTTAGATGTTAGCTGTAGTTTTATTGTAATGCCCTTTATCTAATTGGGGAATTTCTTCTCAATTCCTATTTTATTGAGTTTCTATAAAGAATTAATGTTAGATATTGTCAAATGTGTTTTCTGTATCTATTAACCATATGGTTTTTTCTTTGCTCATATGGTGAATTATATTAAATAATTTTAGGATCTCAAACCAATCTTGCATCCCTGAAACAAGCTCCACTTGGTCTTTGTGTATTATCCTCTTACATTGTTAGATTCAGTTTCATAAAATTCTGTTTATAATATTTATATTCATTTCTTAAGGTATGTTGCTCTGTAGCTTTCTTTCCTTATAAAATCTTCGCCTGGTTTTGGTAACAGAGTATTCGTAGAATAAGTTGGGAAGTATTCCTTCCAATTCAATTTCTGGAAGAGTTTGTGTATAATTATATAATTGGTATTTACTTATAGCATAAGTATTTTACAGTGGTATGCTTCCATTTCCCCATCTTCCAATCTTTGTGTTGCTTTTACATATTTTACAAGCCCCATACAATTGTTATTAATTTTTGTTTAAACAATCTGTTACATTTTAAGGATATTTAAATAGTAAATATCAGTCATATGTTTTTCTATGAAGTTAACATTTCCAGAGCTCTTGATTTCCTTGTATAGATACCTATATTCATCTGATATTTTTTCCTTTTGCTTCAGATTTATCTCACATTCTCATGCAGGTGTGCTAATGCTGAATTCTTTCAGCTTTTATCTGAAAAAGTCTTTATTTCACCTTTGTTTTTGAAAGATACTTTTTCTGAGTATAAGATTCTAGGTTGAATTTTTTTTTTTTCCCTTGAGTACTTTTGAAGATTTCCACTGTTTTCTCACTTGACCTTGTGTCTGAGGAGAAATCTGATGTCTTCCTTATTTTTTTTCTTCTATACTTGCTGTGTCATTTTTTGCTGGTTGATTTGAAAATTTTCTCCTTATCACTAGTTTGGAGCATTTTAATTCAGCAACTGATTTGTTTTTCTTATAGACACCATGAATCATGTAACTAGTTGTGCTTCCTTCTTTTCATTGGTTGTCAAAAGTGCAGAATTGCATTTCTGCCCCAGTTCTTGAAGGCTATGTGCTCTCCTCACCAGAGCATTCATCATAATTCTCCTTATTATCTATTTTCCCTAATGTTTTTCATCCTATTGCTATATACATTTTAAAATTTTTATTTTTCTAACCACAAAAATAACACAGTCTCTTTGTAATAAATCAAATGATTTAGATATGTTTGAAGAAAATGCTAGTAGTCTCTCCTCCACCACCATCATCTCTCAGTCTGACCCTCCAGGTTAATGGTTGTTCATAGTTTTATATGAAAGTTTCCACATCTCTGTATGTGCTTGTATAAACATATTTAGAAATAATAGTGTATTTATTTTATAATATTGCTTGAATCCTTCGTGGGAAAGTCAGGATATGGAAAGGGCAAACAAATGAAAACGATGATATGAACATAGAATCACTGAGTACGTTTCGTGTCTGTATCATCTTTTTTTTTTTTTTTTTTTTTTTGATGACTGGCTTTGAAGTCCATTTGGAAGATTAACCCAGTAGCCTTTAGCTCAGAGTGCATAGAACACTCTAGACTCCATTTGTTGTATAGCCAGTGAGCAAAGGAAAGTTATGACCTTGACTCTTTTGCAGATAATCAAAGACCTGCAGCTTCTGGGGTTGGTGGCAGCCCTGGTGATAGCTGATGTGATCCTGCTCATGACTTGGGTGCTGACTGATCCCATCCAGTGTCTCCAGATTCTCAGTGTCAGTATGACGGTGAGAGACCCAACCCCTGGAGAATCTAGTTCCTGAGCAGGAGGGACTGGCTTCTGTGAGTACACAGAGGTCATTCTCCCAGGATCATTCACTGTGTGGACATCCTCCCAACAAGAAGACAAATGACCCCAAGAGGATAGCGAGTCAGGAGCTGTGGCTGCCCTGAACACCTGCCCCTTGTCTGTAGGGTCTGCTGCTACTCCCACTACTCCTCCCACCCCAAGTGTTCTGCGGCATCTGCTGAGATGTCAGCACACAGGAATCTGCCTCGCAGCTAACTCCACTTCCACATTATCAATAATGAGACTTACAGAGTTGCCTTACCCAATTGTTGAAAGGTAAAGGATTCTGAAGTGTTCTTTGGAGTCAGTCAACCCTGGTTCAAATCCCAGCTCTACCACTTACCAGCCATGTGACCTTGGGAAGGTTATTTAACCTCTCTAAGTCTCATAAGTAAAGAATTTACTTTTCATAAGTAAAGTAATTCATAAGAATTTGCTTACTTTCCTCATAAGTAAAATGGAGATAATATTACTAATACTACCTATTTCATAGGGCTGTGATGAAGATTAAGTGAAACAGTACAGGTAAAGAATTCAGCTGTGCTCAGAACATAGTGTTTAATTAATAGGAAGCATTATGTCTCCAGCCTCACAAAGAGGCTGAGGAATACAGTGGGATCTTGACGTGCAGATTCAATACTGAAGTTTCAACTATTAAGAAATAGCAGGAGCAGGACATGAAATAATTTGTGATTTTTCTGCACTGATTTGAATCACTGTGGTAGTAAAGCACATAAGAGGAGTAAGCTCTCCTGGCCCCAAGTATCCACATGTCAGCCCAACTTGGTTGTCTTTTCCTCTAATTCAGTTACTCTCATTTAGATTCTAATGGAGTCACCTAAGTTAGTTTTTACATATTAAAGGAGCTGTAGAGGAGTTCACAATCCAGAATGTGTACAAAGATCGGCTGTGTATATGTGTTCCAGAATGTGTACAAAGATTGGCTATGTAACTGTGGGTGCCCTCAGTCCTGACCCTATGTCCCTCCTAGGTGACAGGGAGAGACGTGTCCTGCTCTCTGACCAGCACACACTTCTGTGCTTCCCGGTACTCCGACATCTGGATTGCTCTCATTTTGGGATGCAAGGTTGGTAACCTTATCTCCTTGGAATGCTATCTCTCTGTTACCAATAAATGGATATGAAGAGGAATTACAGGAGTTAATGAGGGGATTCCTGCAAAGTCTGACTCAGTCCCTTCCTAGCTGACCCTGAACCTCATTTAACCTCTTTGAGCCTCGGTTCCCTCATATGTAAAACGAAGATGGTGTACCATCATCTCAGAACAGTTGTGAGTTTTGAAAGGGTTGATGCATGTTGAGTTTTCAACCACTCCTGGCCCATAGTAAGAGCTTAATAAATGAGTAGATGTTTTATTATTAGTCTTCCACTGCACCCCGCCCCCGCAACCCCCAACAGTTCTGAAAGCAAAGTGCCTCTCTGGTTCTTCAAGCCCCTGTGGAAGAGCACATCCTCCCTGGCACAGAAACTCAGCACTTCCCCCATAGCAACTCCCTCTGCGACTCAACTTGATTTATTTCTCCAGTGTCTTTTATGTAATCCCATTTCCATTTTATTTTCTGCAATATATTTCTATATGACAAAGAAAGAAAGGAGAAAGAGTGCTGAGCATCAGGAAGCTGACTAAGCCAGGACCCCATGGGCTCCCTGGTCGACAAGCAGTTCCTGTGGAGGACCTCAAATCTGCACATTAAGTCCCCCAGCTCCCCACCCAAGCCTGCCAACTGCCCTCTACCCCACACTTCTCAGCAATGAGAGCGAATGTGAGTCACTCAAACATGAGTCCTGCACATATAGATGCTTTATTCATACCTCATTATTTTTTGTCAAGAATTTTAATAGAGTTAAAACATTTTAATAAAATCAGATTTGAACATTTCAAAACCATAGAGTTAATTTTACTCACCTTTGATTAAATTGCTAATGATATAACTCTGCCAAATGCCACCTGATCGTGTCAGTTATCTAGAAGTCAGGCCTTACTGGCCTGCTGACTGGTGTGTCCTCTAGTCATTGAAGATCTCAGGGTGGCCACAATTGGGCCTCCGGCCCCCTTTGGACACTGAGCATTTTGGGCATCCAGATGACATCTCTACTGAGCTGACTCCTTCACAGCAGGCAAGCAGTTGTCTTAGGGCCATCCTTACAGATGGAGGTGGTCAGGTTGTGTGATTCCAGGGTCCCTAGCAGGTAGCCTACTGATACCTGACCTTACTTTTATTATTAGTTTTCCCTCTGAATCCCCATCATCCCCACCCACTTCCTCCCCCATGGCATCTTCACATTCTATATCATAAAACATGGATATTTGAGAACTTCCCTGACAGTCCAGTGGTTAAGACTCAGCTCCCAATGTAGGGGGCACGAATTCAATCCCTGGTCAGGGAAGTAAGATTCTGCATGCCTCATGGCATGGCCAAAAAACAAAAATAATACAATGACAAGAAAAACATGGGTATTTGTATGCTTGCCTTAAATCTCCCAACCACACTGAACTTCTCAAAAGCTAGAACCATGACTTCCACTTGGCAACACCATTTCCCTCCCTACAGCTACCCCTAGCATGGAGCTTTGCCCCTAATCAAGCAAATCTATATATTACATATTATTGAATCTTTATGTCATTTATTATTGATTAAAGCTTTGATTTCTATTTAAATGTAGCTCCTTATAGGAGAAGCAGCACTTTAAGAATCTGTGAGCCATTTTCTGTGTAGTACAAATGAGAAATCTGAGAGCAGGTTTACATTTATGACAAGAAAGAGTAGGGCCCTGGGCTCCTGGGGGCGGGCAGGGAATGTCACAAAGAGGGTGAAGCGTATAGATGAGGCTGTTGCTGCCTGTGCCTGTCTCCCGGTCCTGTCCAGGTCCCAGCCAGCCTTTGTTCTCTTCTTTTTTCACTCTCCATCTCCCATAAACACCCACTGGCACAGAGCTGCTAGTAGCCTATAGAGATCCTTTGTGTAAATCAGAAAACGGCATCCCTCTGGGCAGATGCAGTCTTGCAGGTGCAGGGCTTGGCAAGCAGATGGTGCCTTTGGGAAAATTAGAAAAAAGAGCCCCTTCCTTTGGTGCTGCCCCTGCCATGGCACATGCTTGACAAGTGGACCACAGGGCTCGTTCAGCCTCTGCATGCCTCTCAGCTCCATGCAGTGCAGAATCACGCAGTGGATCCAGCATGGTGCACCCACTGCCCGCCTAGTGCCTGGCAGCTGGTTCTGTGGGGCTCCTACCCACCTGTACCACCCTGTCTTATACCTCATCCTGGAAGAGTCCTGTCTGATAGCTGACTTGCTGACCTCCAATAAACTAATTCTCAGAGAAGGAGAGGAAAATGAAATTTATTAAGCACCAAGAGGTGAAAGGGAACCACTCTAAGAGTAGTCCCTTGTGCTGTCTTAGTCAGTTCTCCTCATAGCAATGCTTTAAGGTAGTTATTATTATTTCTTTTTTTTACAGGTGAGGAAATAGGTCCCAATCCTATTGCTCTTTGGCCCCAAGCCTGGTATGTCACTTCTCTGAACCTCTGGTTCTTCTGTCCATCTCCAGGGCCTGCTGCTGCTATATGGGGCCTACCTGGCTGGCCTGACTGACCACGTCAGCTCTCCTCCTGTAAATCAGTCTTTAACCATCATGGTTGGGGTCAACCTCGTGGTACTGGCTGCTGGACTGCTTTTTGTGGTCACCAGATACTTGTACTCCTGGCCCAACCTGGTCTTCGGACTCATGTCTGGAGGTATCTTTGTTTGCACAACTACAATCAACTGCTTCATCTTCATTCCCCAGGTATGCTTTAGAGAGAATTTGAAGGACCAGTTCACCCCATCATTCCAGAGACTTCTTTGGGCATGATAGATTGTTCACTTTGTTTCCTAGTGAGAGTTTTTAGCTGCTTTTGATTAGAGAGTCAGAGGGAAGGTAGGAATCCTAGTGAGCTGGCTCCCTCTGTTCTTCCCTCCCCAGCGGGCAAGGAGGGCGGACCAGGGTAGCCAAGCAGTGGCACCATTTTCATGTGAGGGGTTGCCGCACAGACTTGCTTTTCTACCCACCCTCCAGGCCACTTCATGCAGCCCCAGTCCTCCCTTCATCTTTACCACTGAGCCAAGGTAATGACACCCTCCCTTCATCTTGATGATGTCATTTCTTATACTAGCCTGGAAATGAGGAACCTTTCCTTCTTTCCTGTTTGCAATTGCACATTCACCAAGAAAAGCACGTTTGGATCTTTATGCAATTTAAAATGATTTTTCTTTCTTTTTATTAGAGGAAAACACAGAACATTCCTTTTCTTTTTACAGTAAGGAAAAATAAAAACTAAATTAAAAATGTGTTTCTTATTATGAGGATTAAGAAAAAAATCAAACAAGGGAGAAAGATAGAAGGAGAAATATCCAGAAGGCAAAGAGAAAGAAAAGGAGTCAGAGAGAGACAAATGAAGGAATCCATAGACTGTGAAAGGAAAGTGATGTTAAATTACTCATGTTATGCCCCAGGGTACCACTGAGCCATGGTCATCCACGTTAATGAACTTGGCATTAGGCACTTTTCCTGTGTCCCTTCTGGTTCTCTTTATCTTCCTCCTGAGGCCTCCCTCATCCCACAATTCCCTCAGGATCCCATCCTGATACCCTTTGCAGCTTCCAGTTGTCCATGAATGACTTTTCCATGAGGCAGCTAACCAGTAATGAAAGTGTTAGCTGATGCAGGGTTACAGTGTATTTATAAAAGGGAAGCATGCACTTTGAGACATGATAGTGTGAAACAGGCAGAGGCCCTTTGCTCTTCTTCCCTTTCATAAATTCTCCTTAAAATACTCAAGAGAATAAACAAATACAGAAAAATCTGTATCCGTAGCACTAAAAATCAAGGATGGGCATTGCTTCTGAGCAAAAAACTGGAGGAATTTTTGCTGAATCTTAATGTTATCAGAACTAGACTAAAGGAACCCATTGAGATCTGGGTCTTATTTGTCTGGGATGTAGCAGAAAAGGACTATGAAAAGTCAGGTCTGTTCTTCCGTGGGCCATGGGTAAAAGAGTGGGGAGACTTTTGGAAAACTTATCCCTTAGGCCCTCAGGTCAACATTGTTGATGGGTAACCCATCCATCCACTGCCAAACCCTTTCTTCCTAGATCACCTCTACTCAATAGGCTGAAAGAGCTAAACACTTACTTTGCCAGCCTCGCTTATAGCTAGGTGTGCCCATGTAACACAGTTTTGAACACTGAAGATTTCCTGGGAGGCTTCTGAGAAAGATTTTGCTTTCCTAAAAAAGCTATGGGTGTTGTTAGCATCACTTCTCTTCTGCCTTCTCCCTACCTTGAATGTTTGTGATGCTTGGTGCTATGGCAGCCATCTGGTGATAATGAGGGAAAAGCCAAGAGAATGTATTAGTATACCAGAAAACAATAGCTTTCCCCATGTAAGACTGTAAACTCAGGGGGAAGGAATCTATGAAGAGATTCTGCAGTTCACAAAAAGAGGACCACAAATTTCTGAAGATTTAAAGAAGCTCCCTTCCTCCAAAGTAAAATAGAAAGTTTTCAGAGGGTATCTGATTAGTCTTGTCAGTAAGATTCAAAGGTTATTGCCTGTCTTTGACTAAAGCAAACCATCAGGAAAGGACATAATCTCAGATCATGAAATACTGAATAAGGATGAAAAGGATTGTGTTAAAAACCCCAGTAAAAGCACTGAATAGGCAATAGGACATGGCAAAATAATGAATTAGTGGCTTAACTTAAGGAAACAGAAAACAAGGACACAGGAAAAAAATGAGAGAGTAGATAAGAAAATATGGAAAGCAGATATGATTTGATGATATGATTATGAGATGATCTAGAAATATGATTTAGAGCTAACAGGAGTCTCTGAAAGAGAACAAGATAATTTAGAGCAGAAGTAATCACCAGGGAACTATTAGAAAAAAGCCTTCCTGTTCTAAAACAAAACCTCTATCTGAAAACTGAGTGAATCAGTAACCTCCCTGATGAGACCCTACGTAGGTTTCTCTCTCCACACTAGCCTCTGCTCCTCTTGCATCCTAAGCCTCAGACATAAGATTTCCACCTTCCTCCGTGTTTAAATCCTCAACCCCTAGGAACATAGTGGAATACAGCTGCACTTCAATCTCATACACAGACATAAAAATGAGGGATGAAGTTCAGCTTGGAATCGGACTTCCAGGTTTAAACTAAGAACAAGCGCTTGATTTGTTGAAGTAGGAGTGGAAATGGAATTATTGGGGCAGGTGAACCAGAATTTGGTAGATAGACCGTGTTGGCCTTTCTCTTTCCTTCTCTATCTCAGTCCTTCTCACTGTCTTGAGCTTCCTTTCTCATACTCTATCTTTTCTACTTTCTCTCTCATGCTTTTTCCTCCTCTTGAACTGAGCATGGTCTGAAACTAAAAAGTACATTTTATAGTCTATTGTATTTTAGGTTTAGGATGTAAATTGTTTCTCAAAATGTAAAAGTAATGAGGTTTTTCAGGATTTTTGTGTGCCCCTGAATTGATCTTCCCCTCTGACTTGGTGGAGGCTTCCTTATAGCTCAGTTGGTAAAGAATCTGCCTGCAATGCAGGAGACCCCAGTTCAATTCCTAGGTTGGGAAGATCCACTGGAGAAGGGTGGCTTCCAACTCCAGTATTCTTGGGCTACCCAGTCCAGTATTCTTGGGCTTCCCTGGTGGCTCAGCTGCTGAAGAATCCGCCTGCAATGAGGGAGACCTGGGTTTGACCCCTGTGTTGGGAAGATCCCCTGGAGAGGGAAAAAGCTACTCATTCCAGTATTCTGGCCTGGAGAATTGTATAGTCCATGAACTGTATAGTCCATGGGGTCACAAAGAGTCGGACACGACTGAGTGACTTTTACTTCACTTCACTTCTGACTTAGTGGCCTTTGGTTGAAGATTCTCCGTGTGAGACCTGAGACTGGATATTCCCAGGACTGTAGGATGGCTGAGCAAATTTGGAGAAGTGTTCAAGGAGAGCCACATGGGAGGCAGAGGGAGGAAGTAGGAAAGCGTCCTCCTTGCTCCTGAGCCTTGAGCCTGGACTGTGATGGGAGATAAACCAGATGTAGACTGTGAACCAGGCAAATCAAAATGATTGGCCAGAGGGAACCTGGAAGAAATACCCCATAAAACTAACTCAAACTGTCATGAGGGTGCAACTCAGGGACTCTCCCTCTGAGTCTGCCTGTGTCTCTATCCACATATACTGTACTCTTTTTCTCTTAATAAATACTTTACTTACATCACTACTTTCTGTCTTTGTGGAAATTCTTTTCTGCAAAGCTGAAGGGCCAGGGCCCTTGTCATTGACCACTGATCTAGTGGCTAAGATCTGGTGCTTCACTGCTGCAGCCCAGCCTCAATCTCTGGCTGGGAGCCCAAGCTCTGTTCCAAGCCATTGCAGGCCAAGGCCACCCTAGATCAGGATTTATGAGGGCAGAGGCATAGACTCCTCAAGGGCAGATAGGTGGTGCTAGAAAGCTGGATGACGTGACTGAAGAGGCAAGTGGACCAAGTAGCATTCTCCACAGGCCCTCAGGAAATGCCTGAGTGTTTATGCCAAACACTGAGGTCATCACCAGCAGTGAGCCAGCTTCTGCTTTTGTGACTTAAATGTGACCCATCCTTCCAACCACCGCTGTCCCCTCCCTCCACCTTTTGAGAGGCAGGTGGGTCCTGAGATAGGACATTATTTTATCTTCTAGACCCACAAAGTGTTTCATCTGCTCCTCCAGGAAGTTACTTACAACTTTCTACTCTGCCTTATATTCTTCTGTAAATGTCTCAGCACCCTTAGCAGACAGATGAGCTTTTTAAAGGAGAGCTCCTTCATTTGTTCACATATCTGTCCATCCATGTATTAACTGTTGGGAACATGCAGTTAAACATGGCCTCAGTCTAGGCCTAGTTGGGAGCAGATGTGAAATGATTAATAACACATGAGTTAAGTGTTTAAGGATGTTACTCAATGCCAAGGAAGGGGTGCCCCAGCCTGTCTTGAGAACTTGGTGACACTGCCTCAGAAAATGATGTGCTTGGGCCTCTCTTGAAGCAGGAGTCAGAGTTCACAGAGCAGACTGGGGAAGGGTAGTGGGTGGCACTTCCAAGGGGGAAACCCTGTGACAGAGGCAGCAAGGTGTAAGAGAGAAGAGGCGTTTGGAACACCACAAGTCTTTGCTCTTTTCGGAGCACAAATTCAAACAAGGGTAGAGTGGCAGGAAGTGAGAGAGGCAAAGGGGTGAGTGTCCAAAGGCCTGGGTGCACCCAGTTAGAGGCTTGAGGATAATCCTACTGTTTTGGTTTCCTATTGCTGTTATAACAAACTCCTACACACTGAGGGCCTTAAGCAATACAGATTTAATATCTGATAGTTCTGGTGGTCAGAGTTCTGACATGGGTCTTATTTGGCTGAAATCAAAGTGCTAGTGGGTCTGCTTCTAGAGGCTTTGGGAGAGAATCTGTTTCCAGGCCTTTTCCTGCGTTCTTCAACTCGCGGCTCCTCCCTCCATCTTCAGAGCCACAGCACAGCAAATTCGGATCTCTCTGTCACATCTCCCCTCCTGCCTCCCTCTTGTAAGGACTTTTTAAATTACATTGGACTCACCTGGATGATCCGGAATCTCCCCATCTCACAATTTTAAACTCAATAACACTTGCAAAATTCCTTTTGCCGTATAAGATAACATATTCACAAGTGCCTGGGATTGGAAGGGAAACATCTTTAAGGAGCCATTTTCTTCCTGCCACACCCACAGAGCCCAGATGCTGAGAAAACAAGACTGCCTGTCCTGAAGGAAGGGCCATGGAGAGATCCTGAAATTGTGACCTAAGGGTCATTTATAGCCATACTTCAGAAATCCTCAGGTTTTAAGGACTAGGACCTTCACAAATGGGGGATTAAGGGGGATGAGATTGGAGGGGCAGGGGCCTTTAGTTAGGGGCACCCTGACTTCACCCAGCCAGCTTAGGGTGAGACATATCAAAAGTCTTGGAAGTATCCTTACACAAATGTTGAGCAGCTCCTCTAGCAGCTCTGCAGGGAAGGCTTGGGCTGGAGGTGCTGGGGGGAGAGAAAGGAAAAGCTAGGCAGATGAGGGGCCCTGAGGGGCCACAGAGATACTGTGACACTGCCAGGGCCAGTGCTAGTAGAGCAGCGCTGAAGGTCAGTGCCACCCGCCCACAGCCATAGAGTGACCCTGCAGTGCTGGGCTCCAGTAACTCCTGAGCTGAGTGGTGAGATGACAGTGCCCTAGGAATGGGGCCTTCAAGAAGGGCATCTGACAGAGCAGGTTCCTGGGCTGACCCAGCACAGGTCACATAGACTCCTGATACCATGAAGGACTCATGCTGAGTTAACAGGGGACCCAAGAGGACTTAGGGAGAGAGAACATGGTATTGAAATTGATGGTGGGATTTAGAATCCTATCTGAGACTTATGAAACTTACTTACCTTCCACAGTCAGAGCTCAGTAAATGTCTGATGAGCAAGCAAAGACATCCCAGGATCCCTGGGAGGCTCCCTGCAGACCCCTCAGCATCATTTCTAGAGCTAACGTGCCAGAGTGTCCAGAGCCCATCACTGGGGCCCTTCATTATGAGAATTCCTAGAGGAAAAGGAGATGCCTCCAGCCCTGTGGGCTCCCCTGGTATCATGTCACTGGCATTCACCAGGAGTGTCTCAGAGGCTCAGAAGCATAGCCCTCTTAGCAAATGTCCTCTGTTCAGCCCCATGCCTGTTAAACTAAACCAACCTATGCATCCATAGACCAGATCTGAAAAACATTCCCCAGGACCCTCACAGTTGACCATCTGTCTTCATCAGCTGCGTTGAGAATGTGCAATGTGGCACAGCAACCTGGTTACAGCCGTGACTCTGCTACTAAGTGTAGTCATGTGGACCTAAACAAGTCAAACTCCTTCTGAGTCTTTCTTCATTTGTCAAGGAAAAAAGATGGTCAGATCACAGACCTAATGTTCTGTCATTTTTATTGATTTTTGCTGACATTTGTGGTTTTCTGTTTGTCTGAGCTTTGATACTGATTTGGGTTAGAAGTCCTCAAGAGGGAACTGGGCTTTCAGTGGCAGTAAGCACAGTCACTCAACAAATAAGAATAATGAAGAACAACTAAAACCAGCTTCATTTGAAACCTATGGTGTTTAGCTTGCTTAATCCTGTTATAGCTCCTGAACTTTGGCTTAAGAATGTGAATAAATGAAAAAAAAAAAAAAAAAAGAATGTGGCCCTAGAACTATGCCTCAGCCCTGGTTTTCTCTGACAGTCCAGCAGTGGGTCAGTTAGTTGATGGGTCCAGCAGAGATTGTTCTTTTTCATCAACCTGTCATCATCTTCCTTTGGCATTTTTTAAACACTATAACCTTAACATTCTCTAAACCTTCTGTTATTGCTGTTTGTGAACTTGCCAGAGTAAAGTACACTCAGGAGAGAATAATTTGTCCATTTGTGTGTCCGTGACGCTGTCATTCCTTGGTGTTTTTGAGAAAGAGTGAGAGAATGTGTTTCTGGGTGTGTAATTAAATAAATAACATGTGTTCTTTTCTCTAACAGCTGAAGCAATGGAAGGCATTTGAAGAGGAAAACCAAACAATCAGACACATGGCCAAATATTTCAGCACTCCCAGCAAAAGCTTGCATACCCAGTATGGTGAGGAGCAGAATTGCCACATTAAAGGAGAGAAAAACTCCATGGAGAGACTCCTCACAGAAGTAAGCCAGACCCCTGCCTGCTGGCTTCTCTAGAAAGAACTCCAGTCATGCATTGGTGGGCCCTAGTTGCCTCATTGCTAACATTCCTTGTCTTTCCATTTCTCCAATTCCTGGCCATCCTGGTCTCCCTTCAGATCAATTCAGTTGCTTAGTCATGTCTGACTCTTTGTGACCCCATGGACTGCAGCACGCCAGGCCTCCTTGTCCATCACCAAATCCCAGAGCTTACTGAAACTCATGTCGATCGAATGGGTGATGCTATCCACCATCTCATCCTCTGTTGTCCCCTTCTCCTCCCACCTCCAATCTTTCCCAGCATCAGCGTCTTTTCAGATGAGTCAGTTCTTCACATCAGGTGGCCAAAGTACTGGAGTTTCAGCTTCAGCATCAGTCCTTCCAATGAATATTCAGGATGATTTCCTTTAGGATGGACTGGTTAGATCTCCTTATGGTCCAAAGGACTCTCAAGAGTCTTCTCCAACACTTCAATTCAAAAACATCAATTCTTCGGTGCTCAGCTTTCTTTATAGTCCAGCTCTCACATCCATACATGACTACTGGAAAAACCATAGCTTTGACTAGACGGACCTTTGTTGGCAAAGGAATGTCTCTGCTTTTTAATATGCTGTCTAGGTTGGTCATAGCTTTTCTTCCAAGGAGCAGGCGTCTTTTAATTTCGTGGCTGCAGTCACCATCTGCAGTGATTTTGGAGCCCCCCAAAATAAAGTCTGTCACTGTTTCCATTGTTTCCCTATCTATTTGCCATGAAGTGATGGGACCAAATGCCATGATCTTAGTTTTCTGAATGTTGACTTTTCAGCCAACTTTTTCACTCTTCTCTTTCATTTTCATCAAGAGGCTCTTTAGTTCTTCTTTACTTTCTGCCATAAGGGTGGTGTCATCTGAGGTTATATATCTGGCATATCTGAGGTTAATATTTCTCCTGGCAGTCTTGATTCCACTTTGTGCTTCATCCAGCCTGGCATTTCACATGATGTACTCTGCATATAAATTAAATAATCAGGGTGACAATGTACAGCCTTGAGGTATTCCTTTCCCAATTTGGAATCATCTATTGTTCCATGTCTAGTTCTAACTGTTGCTTCTTGACCTGCATACAGATTTCTAAGGAGGCAGGTCAGATGGTCTGGTATTCCCATCTCTTTCAGAATTTTCCACAGTTTGTTGTGATCCACACAGTCAAAGGCTTTAACATAGTCAATAAAGCAGAAGTATATGTTTTTCTGGAATTCTCTTCCTTTTTCTATGATCCAATGGATGTTGGCAATTTGAGCTCTGGTTCCTCTGCCTTTTCTAAATCCAGCTTGAACTTTCTGGAAGTTCACGGTTTACTTACTGTTGAAGCCTGGCTTGGAGAATTTCGAGCATTACTTTGCTAGCGTGTGAGATGAGTGCAATTGCATGGTAGTTTGAACATTCTTTGGCATTGCCTTTCTTTGGGATTGGAATAAAAACTGACCTTTTCCAGTCCCGTGGTCAAACTTGCTGACATATTGAGTGCAACACTTTAACAGCATCATCTTTTAGGATTTGAAATAGCTCAACTGGAATTCCATCACCTCCACTAGCTTTGTTCATAGTGATGCTTCCTAAGGCCCACTTCCTAATGCACTTGACATCGCATTCCAGGATATCTGGCTCAAGGTGAGTGATCACACCATTGTGGTTATCTGGGTCATGAGGACCTTTTTTGTATAGTTCTTCTGTGTAGTCTTGCCACCTCTTCTTAATTTCTTCTGCTTCTGTTAGGTCCATACCGTTTCTGTCCTTTATTGAGCCCATCTTTGCATGAAATATTCCCTTGGTATCTCTGATTTTCTTGAAGAGATCTCTAGTCTTTCCCATTCTATTATTCTCCTCTATTTCTTTGCATTGATTACTGAGGAAGGCTTTCTTATCTCTCCTTGCTGTCCTTTGGAACTCTGTATTCAAATGGGTATATCTTTCCTTTTCTACTTTGCCTTTAGCTTCTCTTCTTTTCTCAGCTATTTAAAAGGCCTCGTCAGACAACCATTTTGCCTTTTTGCATTTCTTTTTCTTGGGGATAGTCTTGATCCCTGCCTTCTGTATAATGTCACGAGCCTCTGTCCATAGTTCTTCAGGCACTCTGTCTATTAGATCTAATCCCTTGAATCTATTTGTCACTTCCACTGTATAATCATAAGAGATTTGATTTAGGTCATACCTGAATGGTCTAGTGGTTTTCCCTACTTTCTTCAATTTCAGTCTGAATTTGGCAATAAGGAGTTCATGATCTGAGCCACAGTCAGCTCCCGGTCTTGTTTTTGCTGACTGCATAGAGCTTCTCCATCTTTGGCTGCAAAGAATATAATCAATCTGATTTCGGTATTGACCATCTGGTGATGTCCACATGTAGAGTCTTCTCTTGTGTTGTTGGAAGAGGGTGTTTGCTATGACCAGTGCATTCTCTTGGCAAAACTCTGTTAGCCTTTGACCTGCTTCATTTTGTACTCAGCTTCTTCTGCATTCAAGATCCCCTGGAGAAGGAAATGGCAACCCACTCCAGTACTCTTGCCTGGAAAATCCCATGGACCAACGAACCTAGTAGGCTACGGTCCATGGGGTCGCAAAGAGCTGGACACGACTGAGCGACTTCACTTCACACTTCACTTCTTCTGCATTACTGGTTGGGGCATAGACTTGGATTACTGTGATATTGAATCGTTTGCCTTGGAAACGAACAGAGATCATTCTGTCATTTTTGAGACTGCAACCAAGTACTGTATTTCAGACTCTTTTGTTGACTATGAAGGCTACTCCATTTCTTCTAAGGGATTCTTGCCTACAGTAATAGATATAATGGTCATCTCAGTTAAATTCACCAATTCCAGTCCACTTTAGTTCACTTATTCCTAAAATGTTGATGTTCACTCTTGCCATCTCTTGTTTGACCACTTCCAATTTACCTTGATTTATGGACCTAACATTCCAGGTTCCTATGCAATATTTTTCTTTACAGCATTGGATTTTACTTCTATCACCAGTCACATCCACAACTGGGTATTGTTTTTGCTTTGGCTCCGTCTCTTCATTCTTTCTGGAGTTATTTCTCCACTGTTCTCCAGTAGCATATTGGGCACCTACTGACGTGGGGAGTTTATCTTTCAGTGTCCTGTCTTTTTGCCTTTTTATACTCTTCATGGGGTTCTCAAGGCAACAATACTGAAGTGGTTTGCCATTCCCTTTCCCAGTGGACCACATTTTGTCAGAACTCTTCACCATGACCCGTCCATCTCAAATGGCCTTACAAGGCATGGCTCATAGTTTCACTGAGTTAGACAAGGCTGTGGTCCATGTGGTCAGTTTGATTAGTTTTCTGTGATTGTGGTTTTCATTCTGTCTGCCCTCTGATGCGTTAGGATAAGAGGCTTATGGAAGCTTCCTGATGGGAGAGACTGACTGAGGGGGAAACTGAGTCTTGTTCTGATGGGCAGGGCCATGCTCTCTAAAATTTAATCCAGTTTTCTGCTGATGGTGGGGCTGTGTTCCCTCCCTGTTGTTTGACCTGAGGCCAAACTGTGGTGGAGGTAATGAAGATAATGGCGACCTCCTTCAAAAGGCCCTGTACAAGCACTGCTGCACTCAGTGCTCCGGACCCTGCAGCAGGCCACCACCACCAACCCATGCCTGTGCCAGAGACTCCTGGACACTCACGGGCAAGTCTGGGTTAGTCTCTTGTGGGGTCACTGCTCCTTTCTCCTGGGTCCTGGTGCGCACAAGGTTTCCCTTCAGTTCAGTTCAATTGCTCAGTCATGTCCAACTCTTTGCAACCCCATGGACTACAGCACACCAGGCCTCCCTGTCCATCACCAACTCCTAGAATTTACTTAAATTCATGTCCATAGAGTTGGTGATGCCATCCAACCATCTCATCCTCTGTCATCCCATTCTCTGCCCTCAATCTTTCTCAGCATCAGGGTCTTTTCAAATGGGTCAGCTCTTCACATCACATGGCCAAAGTATTGGAGTTTCAGCTTCAACATCAGTCCTTCCAATGAACATTCAGGACTGATTTCCTTTAGGATGGACTGGTTGGATCTCCTTGCAGTCCAAGGGACTCTCAAGAGTCTTCTCCAGCACAATTCAAAAGCATCAATTCTTCGGCACTCAGCTTTCTTTATAGTCCAACCCTCACATCCATACATGACTACTGGAAAAACCATAGCCTTGACTAGATGGACCTTTGTTGGCAAAGTAATGTCTCTGCTTTTTAATAAGGTTTCCCTTAGCAGCAAGCAAAACCTCAGCGTTTCCCCAGCCACTGCTCCTGTTGCTGACCCTCACCCACTTCATTCATTCATTGGACAGATGTATGCCAGGCATTGTGCTAAATGCTGAGGAACAAAACAGTCCCTACCTTCATGAAGCTCACGGTGTAGTGGAGGAAATAGAGACTGATCAAGTAGCCTTACAGTTATAAATAGTGATAAGAATTATGAAGGCAAGAAACAGAGTGAGAAGAAAGAGTAGTGAGTGGTGAGGACAGGAAAATCTAATTTAGAGTGGTCAGAAAAGACTCACTGAGCTGAGAGCTGAAGTTAACTATAGATTGGCCAGGCAAAGAGTGCAGGGGAAAGCATTCCACATGTGGGGAACAGCACTGTAAAGTCCCTGAGTAGTAGTGGGTGCTGGCTTCTTCTGTATGATACATTCTTTCTTTACATAGCATGGTGCCCTTGTTTCCAAGATCCTCTGGGGTCCTTTACTATCTTTTCCAGGTGCCAACTAGAAATCTCTGTCATCCCACCAACCCAGAAAATTAAGAAGTATCTAAATATGGGGAAGAGAATGAATAGAGCCTTTGACTATCGTAGTAGCGCTAAGTGGGGAATAAGGCAGCCCCTAGTCCTTCTTTCTTCTGTTCTTGAGCCAAAGTTGGCACCTCTCCCAGAACTGGGCAGAGTGGTGTGGGCTTGAAGAAAGCACATGGGAAAACTTGAGGCTTCAGTGCCTCAGAGAGAGGCATGGGGCCCAGAGGAATTAGTAGTTTTTTTCACACTAACTAAATTATATTCTATATAATTTTTTTAGTACAGAACATACCTGGGTAATGCTATTTGAGAAACTACATTTTTTTGTATTAGACTGACACTTGGGTATCAGTAGTCCCTGTGCAAAAGGATGGTGTGATGGGACCTACAAAATGCAACCTGTAAAAGAATTCAGCTCCCCAGATCCTTTCAGTCTTTCACACCATTCCCTCTGTTCTGGACCATTTTTATCCATCAGAGTATACTTCATGTCTTTACTATTTATGAAGCAGTCAGGACCTTTTTTCAAAGCCAGATTTCTTCCCACCTGGCAAGGAGTAGCATTGCCATTGATACTCTCAAGTCTTCAAAGAAGCTTTTTTTTCCCCCCAGCTAAACAGAAGGCCAGAAACTTGGCGAGAACACCCAGCATGGTTTTCATTCACAATCAGCTCATGTTGGAACAGCCAAGTGGCCTGACTCTTTAGCCTTATGGTAATTTGTGACGTGCTTTTTGTACTCCTGCCATGCTACCCTGTTTCCCACGCAGTGACTGAATCTGCTGTATCCAGAAAGATGCCTCGAGTCTGCAGAGGAAGAGCCGTAATAGGGAGCAGATGCTTAGGCAGTAAAATGCTGGCCTCCTGCCCCCGACTCTCCACACCTGGAACATGTTTCCAGAACAGGCCTGAGAACCAGCAGCGCATCCCAGGGCCCTGTGGCAGGCCACGAGAGGCTCCAGCATCTGCATCCCCAGCTCCAGTACTGCCCAGGACATAAACACAGGAGTCTCTCTTGCCTCCTTGACTCCAGCTTCTTGGCTGCACTTCCCTCCTCTGCAGCCCCTCTGCCACCCTGGTGTCCTCCTACTTTCCCATGGTCTGAGTGGTTCATCTTCTCATTCTTCCCCCTCTTCCCTGTGGCTGGGGTCCCCAGAGGCTGTTTGGGGCAGCATCCACCCTCAGTTCCCAGGCTGTGTGGAGGCCAGCAGGTAAAACCCTCCCAGAGCCAGAGGGACTTCCCTCTACATTCTGCAGCAGAGGAAATTCACCTATTACTTTTCTTCCTTGAAGCACAGAAACAAGAGATTCCATTTCTCCCTGTGGCCTGCAGCCTATGAAACATCCCCACAGATGTTTTGCTTCCCTGGGTGTGCCAAAAGTAATTGTTAATAAGCTCATTTCAATGCAGCTGCCATGGTCTGTCAGATTTTGGTCTCACAATGGCAAACCACGCCTCTGATTAGTATGCAGCCACGGTGAAAGCAAAGTTCCACTTCCTTTTCTGTAAGAAGGGAGATTTACTGATTAGTCTGACTGTTTCTAAATCTGTCACCAGCCAGCTTCAGATGTTTGGTTTGCTGGAGAAGAGTATTCCTCCCGGTCAAATGTTTATACTGTTTTCTTATACTGTGACAGGCTTCCCAGGTGGCACAAGTGGTAAAGAATCCGTCTGCCAGTGCAGGAGACACAACAGACATGGGTTCGATCTCTGAGGTGGGAAGATCCTCTGGAGAAGGAAATGACAACCCACTCCAGTATTTCTTGCCTGGAAAATCCCTTGGACAGAGGAGCCTGGTGGGCTATAGTCCATGGGGTCACAAAGAGTCGGACACAACTGAGCATGCACATGCCACTCCATACACTGAGGAATTTGTAAATAAGGCACAGGAAGACAGCACAGTTTGCTTGCTGGGGTGGTGGTCATCAGCTGATGGCTTCCTCCCAACTCTGAGAGGCGGCAGAGGCCTCCTGAAACCAGCCTGAGAATGTGGGAGGTGGGCTTCACAAGTCAGGGCTGGTGAAAAGAAAGAGAATTGGGGTACCTCCAGTGCAACCAGCACAGCCACCCCCTCAGAGAGATACCTGGCACCACCCAGTTATCACGAAGAGCCTGAGTGAATGTCTTCCTATGACTCACCCACTCTTCTCCTGGCAAGTCCTTGAATCACCTATGTTTCCCCGACAACACCCAGCCCTCACTGCTCTGCGCCTGAGAAGGGTGAACAGGCAGTCAGGCGCTCTGCTACAAGTCCTTCCGCTTATTCACCAGTTGCTCACTGGTCTGGGACTCTCTCCCAAGGATAAGAAAAGCAGACTGAATCAGGATGAAACTGGGAGTACCATAGTCAGAAAAATCACCTCCTGCTTTTAAGTTACCTCCAGGCTTATAAGTCCAAGCAACCTTGGAGTTGCTGCCAGAAGACTACTGTCAGACTAGTTTACTTAATTTACTGTTCCCTCAAAGAGTCACTTCTGGGCAACTCTTCCATATCTTTCTTAATTAATTTTTTTTTTGGAGTACAGTTTCTATATAATGTTGTGTTAGTTTCTTCCATACAGCAAAGTGAATCTGCTCTACATATACATATATCCCTGCTTTTTTAGATTTCCTTCCCATTTAGGTCACTACAGAGCACTGAGTAGCATTCCCTCTGCTATACAGTAGTTAACTCTTCTGTATCTACTCGAGAAGAAACCACAGGTTTGTCCATAGGTGACTTGTGTCAGGAATCCTAAAGAAGGGAAACAACCTTTTATTTCTCAGTTCAGTTCAGTTCAGTTCAGTCACTCAGTCGTGTCTGACTCTTTGCGACCCCATGAATCGCAGCACACCAGGCCTCCCTGTCCATCACAAACTCCTGGAGTTTATTCAAACTCATGCCCATCGAGTCAGTGATGTCATCCAGTCATCTCATCCTCTGTCATCTCCTGCCCCCAATCCCTCCCAGCATCAGGGTCTTTTCCAACGAGTCAACTCTTCACATGAGGTGGCCAAAGTATTGGAGTTTTAGCTTCAGCATCAGTCCTTCCAGTGAACACCCAGGACTTATCCCCTTCAGGATGGACTGGTTGGATCTCCTTGGAGTCCAAGGGACTCTCAAGAGTCTTCTCCAACACCACAGTTCAAAAGCATCAATTTTTCGGCGCTCAGCTTTCCTCACAGTCCAACTCTCACATCCACACATGACCACTGCAAAAACCATAGCCTTGACTAGACGGATCTTTGTTGGCAAAGTAATGTCTCTGCTTTTTAATATGCTATTTAGGTTGGTCATAACTTTCCTTCCAAGGAGTAACCATCTTTTAATTTCATGGCTGCATTCACCATCTGCAGTGATTTTGGAGCCCAAAAAAATAAAGTCTGACACTGTTTCCACTGTTTCCCCATCTATTTCCCATGAGGTGATGGGACCAGATGCCATGATCTTAGTTTTCTGAATGTTAAGCTTTAAGCCAACTTTTTCACTCTCCTCTTTCACTTTCATCAAAGGGCATAATAAATGAATGGGCTTCCCAGGTGGCTCAGTGGGTAGAGAATCTGCTTGCAATGCAGGAGTCACAGGAATCACAGGTTCGATCCCTGGGTTGGGAAGATCCCCTGGAGAAGGGCATGGTAACCCATTCCAGTATTCTTGCATTGAGAATCCCATGGACAGAGGAGCCTGGTGGGCTACAGTCCATGGGGTCGCCAAGAGTCAGATTCGACTGAGCAACTGAGCATGCTTGTAATAGAGTGAAAGTTGCTCAGTCGTGTCCAACTCTTTGCAACCCCACGGACTATACGGTCCATGGAATTCTCCCGGCCACAATACTGGAGTGAGTAGCCATTCCCTTCTCCAGAGGATCTTCCCAGGGATTGAACCCCAGGTTTCCCGCATTGCAGGCAGATTCTTAACCAGCTGAGCCACCAGGGAAACCTATGCTTGCCACAAATGGACATCTAAATACTCACCCTGAACTTCTAAAGGGGATGGCAACAGAGGGCAGCATTTTGGCATTTGGATGAGCATTTCCTTATTACCTTCCCCAAACCCTCAGCCATGTCATCTGCCCCAAGACCATCAGTTCCCAATGATGATCTCTTTCCTGCTCCACTGCCTTCAAACAGAAATTCCAGAAGGTAGACATCAGGTCTGAACTAGGCAATCAGCTGCTGTAGCACCAGAGGGTCCTCAGGGAACACACACTGCTGTTACTCTTCCTCCTACTTCGTGCCCCATGGTCCTGCAGTTAGAATGGGCATAGCTCTGTAGCTGTCACCGGCCAGCATCCTAGGCACAGCCTGTTTTATCAACTAACAGCCATGCAGCAGGTAGGCAGCTCACTTCTCTAGTAATTCTGATGCCTGCACTTCTTTGGGAGATACCAACAGCTGATAGTGTCACACATGATAGTGTTGGCCTCCCACCCCCATGTGTCAGCAGAGGGAGGTGATAACACCAACCTGATGTTCTCACTCCACCCTAAACCCCACCCCCACCCCTGGCTCCAGTCTTGTCACACTGGCCCAGGAATCTATCATTTCCATGTTCTCCCCATTTTCCAGGCTATTTAGCAAGAGGTAAGATGCTTGTTTCCCCAGTCCTTCATCCCCTTCACAGGCGCCTCAAAGTCATTTGTATTTTGCAAAAGTTTGATTGATATACCCAGAGATGGGCCATCCCAAACACTGTTCAGACTGCAGTTCTACAGAGCGACCTGACCCTCTCCTCAGTTCTGAGAGGATCTGCAGCAGCCAGCAGGCAGCTAGACTGTGCCCCCCCCACCACCACAATCTCTTTTCTTGCAGACAGTGCTACAGTTTGGGGACATATGGGGGGATTAAGATCATACAACAATAAATGATAGTTACTCTTTACTGAGCACATATGTCAGTTTATTGTGCTAAACCCTTTATATGCATCATCTCATTTCACTTCAAGAAGGTGCCTCCTCAGGGCCTAAGATCACCAGTTAGTATGTGGAGAAATGGATTTAAACTGAGATCTCTCCATCATGGGAGACACTGTGAAAACCCTCAGCAGCATCTTTTGTTGATAGTTTTGCTTTTGTTTTATAGAAAAATGCTGTGATTGAAAGCCTGCAAGAACAAGTAAACAATGCCAGGGAGAAGCTGGTGAGACTGATGTCAGCAGGGTGCTCCTCTGACCTCCCAGAGGAGGCTGTACCACCTGCCTCTTCCCACCACAAGGGCATCCTAGCTGCAGCCTCTGCCCATAGCCTGGCACCTCAAGGGCCTTCAGAATGTCTCTCTGACTCTCCGAATGATACCAGTGCGGCCACCCAGGACTCCCAGAGTACCTCAGTGCTGGCCTCAAGTGTACAAGGCCTCAGGGGGCCTGTGAAGGACACCAGCCCCTCCACAGGGCAGAAGCAGAAAATTTCTGACTTGAAAGACCTTTCTAATCCTTTACATTTGGGCTGCAGCCAGAAGCCATGGGCTGAGCAAAGCCAGACTGCAGAAAGAAGAGACCAGGTACCCATGGCCCTCCACCAGTGTCTCATGCAAAGTGAAGAAGGCTCTGTTCCCCAGAGACATGGGCAGGTAGAGAACTCAGAGGGGCCCCCAGAGCAAATGTCAAGAGTCAATTCAGTGATCAGGGAGAAACTTCAGGAAGTCCTCCAAGATCTGGGCCTGGGCCCTGGGGCTCCCCTCCCCTCTTCCTTGTCTTGTCCCCAGCAGCCCTGGAAGAGCAACACTGCCCACAGCCCCCAGAAGGTCCCCCTCTCCAAGGAGCCGGGCTTCAGCCCCTCCATGGTGAGGAGAAGGAGGGCGGCACAGCGGGCTCGCTCACACTTTCTAGGCGCTGTACCCTCCTATGTCGGGCATCGGGTAAACAGGGCCATTTCTGGGCAAAATGTACAGGACAGGGACAGCCCCTGCCTGGACCCCCAAACTGCTGATCCCAGGGTAGCAAGACCCTCTTCTGGGAATCCATTAGTACTCCCTGCTCCTCAAGGCAAGTCAGGCGCCCTAGAGGGCCGCACACAGCTCCAGGCAGAGCCCCGGCGAGCTGAACAGAGCCTTGCATCCTTTCCCCCAAAGTCTTCCGGTTCTGGCCGGAAGCTGTGTCCCGCTGCCCCACGCCCATCCAGGGCCTCCCCCGACCTGCCTGGGCAGCGGCAGCCCCCAGGGTCCCCAGGCTGTCCCTCCTTGTCTTCTCCCAGTAGCTACCTTGACACCGAATCCAGCAGCTCAGACGAGCTCTTCTGCCGCTGCCACCGGCCCTACTGCGAGATCTGCTTCCAGAGCTCCTCTGACTCCAGTGACAGTGGCTCGTCAGAAACTGACCCTGAGCCTGCGGGGGCACTGGCTTCCTGGGAAAAGCTGTGGGCCCGCTCTAAGCCTATTGTGAACTTCAAAGATGACTTGAAACCCACACTGGTGTGAACAGCAGAGCAAGTCTGGACCTAGGGCTCTGTCGGGATAAGCCATAGCATGGTCCGCTGTGGCCTTCAGGGAACAGACCAGTGCCCTTACCGCGTTCGTGTGTTCATTTGAGCACCATGGTAACTTGAGCACTTCCTGATCTACACAAAGAGGGATATTGCCTGTTTTGTTACTACCTCACAGCATTACTGTAAGAGACGCCAGCTGAGTGCCCATAAAAGACACCCTTTAGATAAAAAGGTGCTAAATGAGCACAAAGGGTCTTCTGTTCTGGTCAGCCTGCAATGTATAAAACTCCATATATACCAGATGGATGGCTGGATGGACAGACAGATGGAGAAGTGGAAAGAAAATTTCTGCAGAACCAGAGTTGTGGACTGTGACTCATCAAATTGGCTTTTTGGTGGCCAACCTGCTAGGAAAATATCTCCTATGGACTGGGTGGTCCACTCTCGGCAGGGGGTGGTTTGTTTCTGCTCAAGTTTGTGAACAACACCGCCTCTCAGTTCCAGCTTCCAGTCAGACTCATCTCAGAGCCACCTGTACATCTCTGTTTTGTGTTCATGTCTTCATACCATTGTGGCACCTCACCATTGTTGATGAGACAGTCAGGCAGCCTGGATCTCTCTCCTGGGCTTGGGTGGCACCTGAGGCACCCCTCTTCTTTGACCCTGCTGGTGGTGCAGTTTTGCGGTAGTGGGAAGTGTGCATTGGCAATCCCTGTTGAGGTTGGAGAGGCCCTGTTGGTCAAGAGGGTGCCAGCTGGGCCAACATGACCACTGATGGCTACATTGACCTGGAAATAGAAATCAGGAAAATAGGAAGAAATGGGGGAGAAGATAAGAAAAAAAAACAAACAAACAGATTTTGCAGATTTACCTTGAGACTAGCATGGTACTTGAAAATATCAAATATCAGTAATTGCTTATGATAACCCTGTGAAGTAGGTACTCTCATCCCCATTTTACAGGTGGGGATTATGAGGCTTGAGAGGATGGAGGTGGCTTCCGTAGCATCACACTGCTGGAGAGGGGCCCATGTGGTAGTTGGCCACAGCTCACAGGATTGCAAGTGCATACACTTCCCTGGGGCACATCTCTTCACTTGTTCCTCTGGGAGTGGCAGTCAGAGTGTGGCAGGCTGGACAGCAAAGGTAGCGTGGGAAACTGCAGTGTGCTCAACCTGCAGTTCAGGATGACAAAACTGGGCTCCTCACCTAAGTAAGCAGCCCGCCACTGCCTCACTGCCTTGGGAGCCCACCCACACCTCCCACAGCGCCGGGGAGCTGGTGAGAGATAAGTAACAGGGTCTAGTCAGCTGCCAGAGCCACAGAGAAAACACAGCTGGGTCCACTTCACTTGTTGCTGAGCTAGTTGTTTACAGGCTATTCCCTGCCCCTAACCTGTGTGTGTATCTGCATGTGTATACATGCTTGTGTGCAGGAGCATGGGCCTCATTAGATACATCCGGAGGGGAGCATTTGGCTCTAAATGTCTTGCAGAAGATGTTATCATGGACTCTGGTTGGCTGCTGACACCTTGTGAGTCTCAAGACACTGGACCAGGAGGCCCTCCTGGCAATACAGCTTCTTCTGTTGTCCACTTTTAAATACAAATATCATAATTTATTCTGCGTGTGGGCTTGAAGTTTCTGCTTGTGCTGTTTGTATGCTGTCCAAGTGATGCCTTAATAAAAGAAATGACTCTCAAGGCAAGTCTCTTCAGAAATTGTAGTTTGAGACTGGGGAAGAGGGGTACAGGCAAGACTGAAGCACTCGAAGGAGTGGAAACAAAGGAGCATTTAGAGTTGCTGTTGGCTTACCATGGGGTCCAAGTGCATTTCCCGCCACACTTCCACTGGTAAGACTCCTCTGACATCTCCATTTGCAGCTTCCTATCCAAGGAACACCTGTGAGTAGAGGAGCCTTGAGACGCTTGACTCTTCCCACCCACTGGGGGTCCTGTGCTTGGGCCTCACCTCCTTCAGCTCCTTTCCCCCAGCAAGTCACCACTAGTAGCCTACTATTCAGGAGTGTGTGATATGGCAGTCCTCTCACTCGCTCCACTCCTACACCCTCAGTTCCCCCATCCCAGCCCGTCTATATCGCCATGCCTCTTCTATCTAGAATTTCTCTCTTTTTTTGTGCACCTTGTGAATTACTCATCCCTCAAGACTCAGGTAGAGCATTCACTCCTCAGCCTTTCCTGAGCATCCTCAGGTAAAAACAACATCCCCCAGTTAAATGAAGAAAAGTGTTTTGGGGCCCATGTTTCAAACTTAGTTGTAAAGAAGCTTCTATCATACATTTTACCTAGACTGACTTTGTAATGCTTGCTAGACTTTGTTGAAAAGATGGAGAATCTATCCTAATTTCCTTATTTATCATTTGGCTGGAAAACTGTGTGCCAAGCACCACAACTGCCTGCTCCAAAATACTCTGCAAATCTGTTGTTTCCTCTGTGTGCCTCCTCTACCCCCACTCCTCACCAGCTCCTCCCCTGGATCTTTTACTCAAGACCAGCTAACCCAATGAAGGTCTTAAAGGGATGTGTGTGCCATGACTTTGGGCCAACTTTTGATTGTTGCAGTCCTGAAGAAAGGGCAGAAACTTGGTGCAGAGAAATCCTGGGGAAGGAAACTTTGCCTCTGCTGCTGTCTTTGAGACTATGCCTGTCTCTATTGGTCTCAAGGTCTGGCATGGAGCCAGCCTCTTTCTTACCCAATTAAGAAAGATTGCTTTGCTGATTGAAATCTTGGGACCGGAGGTGTCCATCCCAGTCCCAAAGTCTGCCCCTTTCTCTGGCCCGGATCAAACTCTCTTTTCTTAAAGGATCAGTGTGGCCTCCCCAGAGCTCAGGAAAATAGAGCATCAGATGTCAGTTCAGTTCAGTCGCTCAGTCGTGTCCGACTCTTTGTGACCCCATGGACCATGGCATGCCAGGGCTCCCTGTCCATCACCAACTCCCAGAGTTTACCCAAACTCATGTCCATCCAACCATCTCATCCTCTGTCATCCCCTTCTCCTGCCCTCAGTCTTTCCCAGCATCAGGGTCTTCTCAAATGAGTCAGCTCATTGCACCAGGTGGCCAAAGTATTGCAGATGACACCACCCTTATGGCAGAAAGTGAAGAAGAACTAAAGAACCTCTTGATGAAAGAGGAGAGTGAAAAAGTTGGCTTAAAGCTCAACATTCAGAAAACTAAGATAATGGCATTTGGTCCCATCATTTCATGGCAAATAGATAGGAAAACAGTGGCATCAAATGTCAGAGGCATGTTTTTACCAAACTGTATCACTTGTAAAATGGTAAAGAGGAAAATCAACGCAGGTTGCACAAAAATCTCTTCTATGTCTGTATTTATTATATTTAGATGTGTCTCCTTCACAGACTACAAGTTCCTAAAAGCTCTAAGTGTGTCTTCTGCATCTTTGTATCCTCTAGAGTAGCCATTAGAGAGCTTTGCACAAATTATGAACCCGATAAATGTTTGATGGATGGATTTCTGGGCAGATAAATGGATGAAACCAAGGAAAGCAAGGAAACAAAGGAAGGCAAAGAACCTGTAATGGATCTTGCAGTGCAACAGAAAGGGAGGCAGGGCCATCTGGCTTCACTGCTTTTCAATGAGGTAAGAGCAAGAAACATCACTGAAAGACACAGAGGTGACTGAATTCTGAAAATGACAGTACTTTTACGTCTCTTAGGGGTAGGGGAGGTAAAGTGACAAGAGTTAATGGAAGAGAAACAAGGTTGTTGTAATAAAGATGTTCTCTTAAAGATGCTTTCCTCCCATGCTTGTAACTAAGTTACACGCAGTATTAGCAGGAAGACAGTCTGCTCGTCTTTCTCAGCATCATCTCCCCTTTCTCAGAGCCCCAAACAAAACAGTGCCTCTGTTCTCTCTGGCTGCTGCACTCTCCCCAGGAACACCATCTGGGCTTTGTTAAGGGAAGTCTAATGCAGAGGTGGCAACTTGGGGACTGAAAGCAGGAGAGAGGTTACTCATTGCCCTCAAACTTGGCTCTTTTTCACCTTCAATACCCACTCTTCTCTTTTTCTTCCTGAATTATTTCTGATGTTAGCATCCCCTCGCCAAACTGCATTTGATTAAGGGAACATCTTGGGATGTTCAGTTCACCATGGAGGTCATGAAGAGATAAGAAATGCCAGTGTCATGATTCAAAGTAATCTGTTATGTGCTTGACAAGATCTAGGTCAATACTTTCCAACCCTTTTTATTCTTTGGCTTACCTTTGGATGTCTAAATATACAAGCAAGACATGTAAGCTCAGAGAATAAGTACTTGGGAAAGGCCCTGAAAAGGTCTGCAGGTGACTAAGAGAAGAGCAGGAGGACAGGAGGACAAGAAGTCCCGAAAACAGAGAGATGAGGGCGATAACGGTGAAGAAGCGTGTGTGCTAAGTCACTTCAGTCAGGTCTGACTCTTTGTGACTGACCCCTGGCAGCCTGTGACTGCCAGGCTCTTCTATCCATGGGATTCTCCAGGCAAGAATACTGGAGTGGGTGAAGGAGGGAAGAAAGCAAAGAACAAAAGGCACCTGCTTAGATTTGTCCATAGACATTGCCTCTCTTGTAAATGAACGGGCTGCTCTGGTCTGAACTGAGCAAAAGTGGGGCCCACTTCTATGAAGAAGGCCAGGAAATCCTTGCAGAGCCCTTTCTTCAGTGGATACATAACCATGGATTCATTTATGTACTAGATTGTGAGCTACCTGCTTGCCACTTCTTATAATTATCTTGGTGTCCCCAGCACCCAGCACTGTGGTGCATGCGTTGATGCTCAGCAGGCGTTTGTCAAAAGAAATCAAGACAAGAGTGGCCTCGCCAGAACTGTCTCAAGGGGGACCCCAGGGAGGCCATGCATGAGAACCAAGGTCACCTGGGAAGCAGGGCTTAGATATTTCACTTGGAGTAAACAAAAGTGCTGTTGATTCACTGTTTAAATGCTTTGTGATGATGTCTGGACCCTTTCTCAAAAGAAGTCCTTTAAATGTGCTCTCCACTAATTTTGGTACAATAAATTTCCCCATGGTCTATCCGGGGCTTAGAGTCATCCATGGGACTGTGTGACTTTCAGCAAGTTGGGTAACTTCTTTGTGGCTCAGTTTCCCCAACTGTAAACTGGGATAATACCTGGGTAGGTATTATAAATACCTAGATAAAACCTGGGTAGGTGAGGATAAGCACCTACCTCAAATATATATGAGGGTTAAATAAATTAATATTAATTATTTATTTGAACTATGCCTGGAACCTAGAAAACATTATATAAATGTTTGTCTTAGAATGTTGTTTGGGAAATACAGCTTTATATTTTAAAAGCCTCTATATGTTTTCTTGCTTTATACTAAAATCACCATTCCTGTGTTCAGCTTGTTCCTGATGGAAGGGTCTTCTAAAAAGATATGGTAACATAAGGATGGCCTTTTGGTTCAGCCTACTTCTAGGACAACAGAAAGTTCTCCCTGAACCCCTTCCAGGTCAGACTCACTGTGTGTGGGGAACACATTCACCTGCAGGACTCAAATATTAGAGCAGGCCTAGGGAAAGATTCAGTTGAAAGTCAGGAAGTCTGATTTTTTTTAGGGTGGAGCCAAAAGACAGCTACTTTCGTTTACAGAATAGTATGTCCTTTATAATATAAAAAAATATGTAGGGAGCCTAGTATGTGTCAAGGAAGCTACTATGTGACAAGGAAAGCTGGTGTGCTGCAGTCTGCGGGGTCGCAAAGAGTCACGCACAACTTGGTGACTGAACAACAACAGCAAAACTTTGTGTCACTAACACTTCTCTCATTAAGACTTAAAACAGCCCTGCTGCTGCTGCTGCTGCTGCTAAGTCGCTTCAGTCGTGTCCGACTCTGTGCGACCCCATATACCGCAGCCCACAGAATAGTTAATGATTTCTGTTTTACAGGTGAGAAAACTGTAACTGGGAGAGCTTAGGTAACTTACCCAAAGTAACTTAGCCGGTTAGAGATGGAGCCAAAGTTTAACTGAAATCTGACTTGATTCCAGAGCCCTTTTTGGATGCCCCAGAGCATGTGCTCCATGCATGCTACCAGAAGACAGAAGGAATTTCAACCCAGCAGGGCAGGGACCTAGGCTGAGGTTTTCTTAGGACACCAAGGTTTCCTTAGGGAAAACAAGCTTGTCTGGTCCTGTAAGCCTATTGCAAAACCCTCCATTGCTGAGTCATTGAACAGGGTCTTGAAGGCTGGAAGGGAACTTTCTAAAGCTACCCGGCCACTTTTGCCCGCTTCAGGAAGTTCAGTGCCAAACACACGTGATACTGAAAATAAGCAAGTCCTTTGTGTAAAAAGACCAATCCCAGTCCTCCAGACTAAAAGTTTTTTCTTAAGAGTTGTGCACTCTAAGTGACACAAAAAGATGATGCTGGACAAGGATTGCAGAAAACCCCATGATGACTAGAAGGCATGAGACCACAGGGCTTCTGGGGAGACTGGGACGGGCCACGGAATCTCTTCAACCCCAGCCTCCACTTTGCTGAAAAACTTGCTTTGCTCCCACTTCCTGCAAGATGAGCTCTCACCTTGGTTTGGGATTCAAGGCCCTTCCTTATGGAGTTCTACCTTCCCCCATTCTCAACTTGCCTAAATCTCTCCTCCTGTCTCCCACCAAATGGGTTTACTATATGGTAAGCAGAGCTTGCCAGCACCCTCCTCAACACTCACTTTTGGTCATACCAGCCCCTCTCTCCCTCCTTCTACACACCCCAGCCTGAAGTGACCTCTTGTTCCCCTGACCAGTTCCAGCTGGTCTCAGAATTTATTATCTTGGGCAGTTCTATAAGTCCTTCATGTTAACTTTTCACACGTTCATTTCTTGCCTCTCCAACTAGATTATCAGACGTCAAAGCCATGTCTGATTTATCATCGCATGCCCACAACATCTTGCACAGTGCCCAATGCCTCAGAGATCTCAATCAGCATTTCTAGGTTTATTTTGAAGACTGATCAACTCCCTGTTTGTTCTCACCTTTCTGTTTGTATCAAGTGGATCTTGAGCAAACAAAAAGGAATTTGGCAGCTTTTTTTTCTCAGACTGTACTTGAAAGTTTAGCATTTCAGAAGATCTCTGCTGTCTCATTAGTTGAGAGTCCACTATATTCCAAGCATTATGATAGAGCCTTGAAGATAATGCTGGAAGAAATTAAGCTAATAGGACCCAAGTAATAAGATCCCTGAAAACTCTGGGTGCAATTTCCTCAGCATCCTCAAAACAAACAAACAAAAATCAGCAACAGCGAAAACCTCTCCTCTGGATAGTTCCCATCTATGAACACCTACAGAAAGCTGGAGAGTCCTAAAAAAGAGGGGAGTTAGATGTTTCTATTGTTGTTGCTACTGTTACCACCATAAAATATAGTGGAGAACTGGAAACAGAATGCAGGTCTATCAACAGTCTTCTGATGTCACAAGCAGGTACTTTTACACTCAGGAAAAGAGACCCTACCAGAGAATGCAGCCAGATGTTGTATTTCCAGCAGCTGCCCCTGTCACTGTGGGACTACAGGAGTGTCCTGACTGGGCCTAGTGACCTGGGTCTTGCATGCAGACACTGCTGTCAATCTACATTCTAAAAGGATTTCTTTCTTCTGAAGCCCTGCCTGTAACTTCCAGGATATCCCAGAGCAAGGAAGGGTCTGACACTAGTATTTAAGTTCCCAAAGTGATTTTCTTGTGCAGCCAGAGTTGAGAGAACCTGGGCTTTGACTCTGATCTCCATACCAGAAAGAAGCTTCTGGGTCCTGCCACCATCTCTATCCTTGAAAGAAAGTGAAAGTGAAAGTCACTCAGTCGTGTCTGACTCTGTGTGACCCCATGGAGTGTACAGTCCGTGGAATTCTCCAGGCCAGAATACAGGAGTGAGTAGCCTTTCCCTTCTCCAGGTGATCTTCCCAACCCAAGAATCTAACCCAGGTCTCCCGCATTGCAGGCAGGTTCTTTACCAGCTGAGCCATCCTTATGATCTGCCCAACTCCTGTCCTGGAGTAATCCGACTCCTTCATAAGTATATGGGTTAGGGGAGATAGACAGATTATAGATATTTTCTTCTCCCCTACTCTCTCCTTTTCTATCCCTTCATCTCCTGTGGGCGGGCCCCTCCTCTGGGAACCTTTCCCGTACATCTCAGCCCATGGCACTTGCTCTCTGCTCCAGCAGTGATCCCACAGTCGCCCAGCTTACACTCACCCATGTGAGGAGTGTAGCCCCTCATGTGGATATTCTTCACCTCTGAAGAATCTGAAATCACAAACTCCTCAAAGACAAGAGCCATTCTCTGAATGTCTTTATGTTTTGACAGGGATGAGCATGGAATATTGTGTACCCAGTAGATGTAAGAGGTGCTTTAGTATTAATGGAAAGAAAAAGGAAAGGGAACAAGAGAGGGCAAGTTCTTATTCAACAAATGTTTGTTGCACCTCTATCATGAAGCAGATGGAGAAACAGTAAACAAGTCAACAAAAGGTAAAATTTCTCATATAGTGGTAAATACAATAAAAAAATAAATAAACTGGGGGGTAAAGAGATAAGAAATGGATGAGTAAATAAATGAATGAATGAATTTATCAAATGTCTATTAAATGCAATCTCTATAAACATCTAATTCACATCCACCCAGGGTTTTCCTCACCAGCTTGTACAAAAGCAGAAGGGGGCCACTGAGTATCTATATTATTTTGCTAGGGCTGTGACAACAAAGTATCACAGATTGGGTGACTTAAAAAACAGAAATTTATTGTCTCAGTTCTGGAGACTAGAAGTCTAAAATCAGGATGTCAGCAAGATTGATTCCTTCTGAGAGTTGTGATGGATCTATTCCAGGCCTCTCTCCCTGGTGTATACCCCAATGACCTCCCTGTAACTTAATTCCCTCTGTAAAGATTCTATCTCGAGATGAGGTCACATATGAGATACTGGGGGTTTAGGACTTCAAGATATAAGTTTTGGAGTAACACAGTTCAACATATGCATGTGTGCATGCTGAGTCACTTGAGTCATGTCTGACTTTTTGTGACCCTATGAACTGCAGCCGACTAGGCTCCTCTGTCCATGGGATTCTCCAGCAAGAATACTGGAGTGGGTTGCCATGCCCTCCTCCAGGGGATCTTCCCTACCCAGGGATCAAACTCATGTCTCTTATGTCTCAGAACATAAAGACATTCAGAGAATGGCTCCTGCATTGGCAGGAGGGTTCTTTACCACTAGTGCCTCAACCCATAACAGCATCCACAGTTTTCAACTTTCTACCAGGATCCACAGAGCATCCAGGGTTTACCACTTAAAGATTAATTTGTTCTATTGTAAATTTCTTGAGAGTAGGAACTCTGTTATTCATACCTATTTCTAAAGTCACTAGCACCACTCCTGGCACATATGAGATATTTCACAAATGTCAGATTGAATTCACTTTTGTTCAAGAAAACTCAAAATGAAGATGAGGACATTTAACCCAAAAAATCATGAAAGGTTGATAGCCTGCAGCAATTCCTGGAACTGAGTCAAAGGAAATTATGTTTCCATGACACAGAATCTGTCTGGCTTTCTTAATTAGGGGTATTTGCATGATGAGAGGAGACTTGTTTCTGAATAGTCTTTGCTTTCCTCCTCTCAAATCAATGGCCTCTGCTTCTGACATCAGAATTATCTCTACAGCAACTACATGAGTCACAGAAAGAGGGTCTGACTCTCAGTAGGAGATTGAGCAGGAGCATAGAGGGAAAGCATCTTCAGATAGAGACCCCTTACTGAGACATACAGGAGAAAGGGAGGGCCCACAGCTAAGCCTCCCAGGTACCAAATGCAATAGAAACAGCAAATTAGTTTTAACCAGTGTCTCCCCAGGCTTCCCAGGCGGCACTAGTGGTGAAGAACACACCTGCCAATGAAGGCGACCTAAGAGATCCAAGTTTGATCCCGGGGTCAGAAAGATCCCCTGGAGGAGGACATGGCAACCCACTCCAGTATTCTTGCCTGGAGAATTCCAAGGTCAGAGGAGCCTGGTGGGCTATGGTCCATAGGGTCACAAAGAGTCAAACCCAACTGAAGTTGACTTAGCAGCAGCAGCAAGTATCTCCTCACCTTCAGGATATGCTGCTACTTCCCTTCCAGCTGCTTGGTAAAGGTCTCCAAAGCCCCACACCAACTGGGCCTCTCATCCTCAGTCCCTGGACCAACTGTGAAAAGCTCAACATCCAACAACCCAGAATGAAGATACATGGAGAGGTATGAGCTGTTACCGCCATCTTGCCTGATGCTCACTGAGGTCTATTATGGACTTCAGCTATGGAATCTCAGTCCAACCACCTCAGATTCCCTGAATGGGGGTTTTCCAGACCTGAAGACATGCCTCCCATGTCTTCTTCCACCACTGAAATTGTTGAATGAAGATCTCAGCAAGTCTTTGTCAGAATGGGCAGTGTTATTAAGATCTGTTTGTTCAGATCCTCAAGAAAGAGAAGTCAGATGGTTAAGCAGGAAAGAGATCCCATGCTTTCTCTTCTACCCACAGCAGGTGTCTAGTCCTCCAGTTTGGACACCAAACAAACCTGAAGAAAGACTTCTGGAAGATGATCCAGAAAGTCGAGGCATATCTATCCAGATTCCAACTGATATTAAAGGAGAGAACCTTTTCCCCACGCTGCTGTGAAGAGGCTGCTGAAACGCCACAGCATTAGTGAAAATGGTTAAAAACAATGAGGGGCTTGTTAGCAGTGTCTCTGAGGGGACACCACCAAATCCTTGGACTGCAGCCTCCCCCGGGAGTTCTCGGGAGAGGACTTTTGCAGCAAATGCACAGAGCTTATGATTACAGGACTTTCGACCTTCATTCCGGGAAGTTGGACTGGATCCTGTAAAGGCTGGGAGGAATTTGTTTTCCCCTGTGACCTGAGTCTTGGATTAGTGTTTCTCAAATAGAGAAGATATTCTCAGAGAACCACAAGATCTCTTTGAGATTTTTTTTTTAATTTGGCTCTTTATTTTAGTGATAATATAAATTTTAGCTTGTTCTGAATCATCTGGATGACTTTTAGAATGCTCCATGAAATTTCAGTACCACAGGTTGTGCTAGTGAATGTTTTCATAACAAATGAAGCCCAAATGACATCAGGGTTTATTGTATAAGTGAGGATTTTGAAATGGTTTGAATGTAAAAAAAAAAAAAAAAAAAAAAACACTAGAAAACTAGTGGGAGAATTGAATCATCACATGGCAGATCCCACATGCTGATCCCACATGCTCCTTCAGAATCTTGTCTCTCTCCCCTCTACAGGTGGAATCTGTATTTCCTCCCCTTTAACCTCAGTGGGCCTTTGTGACTGCTTCAACAAATAGAATGTGGTCAAAGTGATGCTGCATGGCTTCCCAGGCTAGGTCATAAAAAAGATAGAACTTCTTCCTGGCTCTTGCTCTCTGAACACTTGCCTTTGGAACACAGTTCAGGCCCCATGGAGAGGCCACATGTTGGCATTCTGGCTGAAAGACTCAGATAAGAGTCAGAAGCCAGCGTCAAGTTCCAGGCATGTGAGTAAACAAGTTTTCAGATCAGGGATTGGCAGATTTTTGACCTGTAGGCCAAATCTGACTTACTGACTGTTTTTATGTTTTATTGAAACACAACCACGCTCACTTATTTGTCAATGGTTTCTTTCTATGTCTTATTTCTTTCTCTACAACAGACTTTAGTAGTTATAACAGAAATTCTATGGTCTGCAAAGGTAAAAATAATTTACTATCTGATCTTTTACAGAAAAGGTTTATCATTCTCTTCATTAGATGATTCCAGCCCCTGGTCTTCGAGCCAATCCAGGTAAGTCGTAGGGTGTAGACACAAGCTCTCCCCAAGCCTCAACCCAAATCAAAGGTTTCTAAGCAAAATAAATGCTGCTATCTTAAGCCACTAATTTGAGGATGACTTATACACGTGCCCAGTCACGTCCAACTCTTTGCAACCCCATGGACTGTAGCCCACCAGGCTCCTCTGTCCATGGAATTTTCCAGGCAAGAATACTAGAGTGGGTTACCACTCCCTTCTGCAGGGGATCTTCCCAACCCAGGGACTGAAACTGTGTCTCCTACATTTGCAGACAGATTCTTTACCACTGAGCCACCAGGGAAGCAGCTTATTTTGTAGCAATAGGTGATTGAAACAGTTTTAAAAGCATACTAGATTCAAGAGGTCCTTGCCAGAGCAGATTATTTCATATTCAGATTCTACTGCTCAGAGCTTATCTTTGTATGTACCAAGTTGCAACTGTTCTTTAGCTTCAAGTATAGTAGGTAATTACAATAAAGACTTTTTTTTGGTTCCCAACTCTAAGAGTTAGATTAGATGACTCCTTTAATTCAGATTTCAATAGCATCACAATGTTAATCTTATCTTAGTGGAAAGATAATTTTACATTATTATCAGAAAAACTTCATTAAAATTGGTCTTAAAGACTTGATTGCTGGCATCATTATTGTGAAGTGTGTGGTCTGATTATTCTGAACTATCAAACCAAGCTTTGATGTTACTAGTGACTTTCCCTATAACATACTTAGGCAGTTATTCTCTGTATTAAGATAAAGTCAAAATGCAGTCAAATAAAGATAAAGTCAAGATAAAGTAAAAAACTAAATAGAACCCAAACCAAAATTTTTCTATTTTTAAACAACTTTGGGGTTTTGTTTTAGCAGAATATCATCTCTCATATTAAATTTAATTATATAGAATTTTGTGGATTTTTAGATTTGGTTTTCTAATTGTCTAACCTGTAAATAGAGCTGTACACATACAATTCTATACCTACTTTTACACATACATATATGTACATGTTCATGTGCATGTGTGTGTTTGAAACATCAGAACAGGCAACAGAGTAAATCCGTAATGTATCATTTTTCCTTAAAAGAGGCCTGTACATACAGAAAAGGTCAAATATTTTATAATTCTACTTATGGTGGCTTAGACGGTAGACAGTAAAGAATCCATCTGTAATGCAGGAGACCCAGATTCAGTTCCTGGATCAGGAAGATCCCCTGGAGAAGGGATGGCTATCCACTCCAATATTGTTGCCTGAAGAATCCCATGGTCAGAAGAACCTAGTGGACCACAGTCCATGGCATCATAAAGTGTTGGACATGACTGAGCGACTAATGCTTTCATGCTTATGTGAGGTCCCTAGAATAATCCAATTTATAGAGACAGAAAGTAGAATAGTGTTAGCAGGGATTGTAAGAAAAGGAATGGGGAGCTACTATTTAATGGGTAGGAAATTTCAGTTTGAGGTGATGATAAAGTTCTGAAGAGGAATGTGATGATGGTTGCACAAAAATATAAATGCATTTACTGCTACTGAATTTAAGACTTAACATGGTTAAAATGGTAGATTTTATGTTATTTCTATTTTACCAAATTAAAGAGAGTAAGAGAGTAAGGGAACATTTCATGCAAAGAGGGGCACAATAAGGACAGAAACAGCGAGGACCTAACAGAGACAGAAGAGATTAAGAAGACCTGGCAAGAATACACAGAAGAACTATACAAAAAAGGTCTTAATGACCCAGATAACCATGATAGTGTGGTCACTCACTTAGAGCCAGACATCCTAGAGGGTGAAATCAAGTACGCCTTGGGAAGCATTCTTACAAACAAATCTGGTAGAGGTGATGGAATTCCATCACCTGAGCTATTTCAAATTCTAGAAAATAATGCTGTTAAAGTGCTACACTCAATATGCCAGCAAATTTGGAAAAGTCAGCAGTGGCCACAGGACTGGAAAAGGTCACGTTTCATTCTAATCCCAAAAGGGCAATGCCAAAGAATATTCAAACTATCATACAGTTGCACTTATTTCACATGCTAGCGAGGTAACGCTCAAAATCCTTCAAGCTAGGCTTCAATAGTGTATGAACCGAGAACTCCCAGATGTATAAATTGGATTTAGAAAAGACAGAGGAACCAGAGATCCAATTGCCAACATCCATTGGATTACGGAAAAAGCAAAGGAGTTCCAAAAACATCTGCTTAATTGATTACGCTAAAGCCTTTGACTGTGTGGATCACAAGAAACGAAAATTCTGAAAGAGATGGGAATACCAGATCCCCTTACCCATCTCCTGAGAAATCTGTATGCAGGTCAAGAAGCAACGGTTAGAACTGGACATGGAACAGACTGGTTCAAAATTGGGAAAGAAGCACATCAAAGCTGTATATTGTCACCTGCTTATTTAACTGCTATGCAGAGCACATCATGAGAAACGCTGGGCAGGATGAATCACAAGCTGGAATCAAGATTGCAGGGAGAAATGTCAACAACCTCAGATATACAGATGATACCACTCTAATTGCAGAAAGTGAAGATGAATAAAGAATTTCTTAATGAAGGTGAAAGAGGAGAGTGGAAAAGCTGGCTTAAAACTCAACATTCAGAAAAGTAAGATCCTGGCATCTGGTCCCATCACTTCATGGCAAATGGAGAAAAAGTGAAAACAGTGACAGATTTTATTTTCTTCGGCTCCAAAATCACTGCAGATGGTGACTGCAGACATGATTAAAAGATGCTTGCTCCTTGGAAAGAAAGCTATTGCAAACATAGATAGTGTATTAAAAAGCAGAGACATCACTTTGCCAGCATAGGTCAATATAGTCAAAACTGTGCTTTTCCTAGTAATCATGTGCAGATGTGAGAGTTAGATCATAACGAAGGCTGAGCAGCGAAGAATTGATGCTTTCAAACTGTGGTGCTAGAGAAGACTTGAGAATCCCTTGGATTGCAAGGAGATAAAACCAGTCAATCCTAAAGGAAATCAGTCTTGAATATTCATTGGAAAGACTGATGCTGAAGCTGAAGCTCCAACACTTTGGCTACCTGATGCAAACAGCCAACTCACCAGAAAAGACCCTGATGCTGGGAAAGATTAAGGGCAGGGTGAGAAGAGGGTGACAGAGAATGAGATGCTTGGATGGAGTCACTGACTCAATGGACAGGAGTTTGAGCAAACTCTGAGAGATCCTGAAGGACAGGGAAGACTGGCGTGCTGTAGTCCATGAGGCCACAAAGTGTCAGACACATTTAGCAACTGAACAACAACAAGAAAGGGTGGGGTAGGTGGGGCACTATACCTTCCTTAAATATGATAAATTCCAGCTCAATCTAAAAGTAGCTGAGGATCTCTCTGGTACCTTTCCCTCAAGTCAAGATGCTTAACCTGGACCTTTGAGGTTTGAACACTGAGAAGGTGAAAAGAGCTTCTTTGGAAATGGCACCAAAGAATCAGGGCCCCGAGAAAGAGCATCTGGTTCTTAGCCTGAGCCACCCACCCTTTTTGGTGAGGGGCCCCTGAAAGCCCCAGAGCCTGGGAGGGAGGAAGTGATTCCGGAGAGGAGCCGAGCATTCTAAAAGAAGGCCTCCACCTGGAGGCACTCAGAAGTTTCAGCTGTAACATATCTTTTTGTTTCACACCAAATGAGAACTCCTAGAAGACAGGGATCTTGGTGCAATGCTGGAGACTGAGGAACCCTTCCAACAAGAAGTGGAGACAAACAGTGAAGGAAATGGGGTGATGAGAAGGGAGATTTGAAAGTAGGCATTGAAAGGAAATGATGGAGTACACTCTAGGTGCTAGATTCTAGGCTTTACATTCTTCTCTTTTAAATCTTCACAATAACACTCACTGTTTTTCATCTCTGGTCTGTAGAAGAGGAAACTAAGGTCAGAGAGATGAGCTAATTTGCCCAAGTGGTCACACAGGTCACAAGAAGCCAGGATGAGAATGGGTTCTCCCTGGCTGTCAAATCCCCAGTCCTTGCCCCTTCTGCTTCCTTGTCGCAGCCTCCCTGGCCTTGCTCTCACCTGCTCTGTAATGGCTCTGTCTTGCTACAGCCCCCTTATCCTCCTTTTCCCAGGCTAAAAGGAGCCCTTGGGCTCTCTCTGAGTAATGTAAGAATTTGACAAGTAGTAAGGGACCCTCGAGAAGTAGAGTCTGGGGGAAACAGCAAGTTAGACTGCCCCCAGCTGGCCCCAGAATAAGACCATGGCAGGGCCCCTCATGATGCTACAGGAGTAAACAAACATCGTTTGGGAGCACTGATATAGGATTCTTTCTTCAGGATGTTTAATTTAACATGCTGGTGCACCTGGGAACAAAGCCCTTCTGTAGGAAGATTAGGCATGCTAAACATTCTTCATAGCCAAACAGCAGTGCAACCCTTTCTAGCCACACTGAAAATAGCTCTAAAAATAATATCATGAGCAGCTCCTGTTTGCCCCATCCCAGGAGAAGGTAAACAAGTAAAATCAAAGGCAGCTGCTGCTCCAGCAACCTCTTCCTGTATTTGTTTCTTCTCTCAGGGACGATCCACTCCCCCACCCCCACCTCTGCTTTTCCTACTCTCCACAGTTCAGCCATCAATTCCTCTCCTCCATCAAATTAGATACAGGTGTAGCATCCGTCACCAACATTTTTTCAGTGATTCTTTACACTTTACCATGAATTAATTTTTGTGTATATGGCCCATTTGACATTTTCAGAGTTGGATCAATATTCTCCAGTAACCAAACTAAGGTTCAGGCCCTGAAAGAGGATAGAGGACGTTAGGCTAAATGACTTGTAGAGGACATGATTCCACACCTGAAGCAACTCCAGATACCTCAATGGAGCTCCCACTTGTGGGTGTGGGCCACTAGGTGACAATTACACCCCCTTCAGTGTTGCAGCTGACCCTGGACAACTGACCTGTCCCTGGAGCACCGAGGTCTGCCTTGCGTATCTTTCTGGGGCAAAGATCTCTGAGAAGCTCATAAATACCCTTTCATTATAGCAACCGACTCTTTCTTACCTACTTTTAACTTCACTGGAAATACTTCTAAAATCACTCAGAGAAACCTTTAAATGAAAAGAGAAAACCTTCATACCTCAGTAGGAATTCTATCTGACCAAATATTTCTATGATATCAAGCAAGAGCCTTCATTACATTGTGTGATTTGGAAAACCTGGGTCCTGGGGGTTCCTCTTTGGAGATGCCATCCCATGCTAGCCTTCCTTTCAAGGCGGGCTGTCAGGATAGTCTGGTTAGACTACCCTCCCATGCCTCCTCCTGCACCTGGAAAAGTCCTAGCTCCCCGGCCACTCTTCTGTGAAGCCTTTTTTGAGTCCTTTCCCAAACTTTAGCCCCACCTTCTCACCAAATATGATCAAAACAGATATTTGTCATGAGACTACTCAAGCATTAACACATCAGTCCACTGTTATTTCCCCAAATGTGTCTTCCTCACTCGACGGCAAGTGTCTAGACAGCAAGGGATAGTCTTAATTTATTTCTGATCCCCAGCCTAGCAAGCTGCCATCCACCACCTGGAGAGCAGGTGGAGATCGAAAAGAAGTCTGTTACCTCTCTGAAAATGCCAGCTGTCAGAACTAACCATTATCTAGTCACTGAGCAATTTCACATCATCTCTTCTGCCCTGTCCTAGGGCCTAAAGAGCTGAATCACTAGGTGGGTAGGTGAGGAATGGGGTGTGTTTAGGTTGGATTTGAGGAGGTATATGTGTGGTGGTGTGGAAGTGCCTGACACATGGTTGGGTTCCTTTTGGACACTAATCTGCTCCCTTATATCTGCTTGCTCACAAAGAACTATCATCTGTCTGGGAAAAGTGGCCAACTGGATGAAGGCCATTTTCGTCTGTCTCAAAGCTGACTTCCTTTCCAGCTGCAAGAAAATTGTCCATAGAAGGACACAATTCGGAATTATGTCCTGGAATATTTTCCACCTGCTCTGCTTCCTTCAGAGTCTTGCTCCTCAAAGTGTGGTCCTCAGAACAACAGTATGAGTATCACTTGGGAACTTGCTAGAAATGCAGAATCTCAGGCCCCATCCGGATATGCTGGATCAGAATCTACATTTCTACAAAAATCCCCAGGTGATTCATATGCACAATAAATTGTAGGAGAACTGATCTACAGCGTACCTTGAGGCCACAGTATTTCATAGTGGGTGTGGTATCTCTGTAAACTCTGGGGTGCTCTATCTCACTGCAAAAAGTCAGGGTCACAGTGGAATAAGTCAAATTCGGCACACTTTAGGTGTTTAAGAGGGCCTGTTATTTGGCAATGTTTGGGCATTAAACAGCCCTGGCACATTTTTAGTTTATTGGGAGTTAACCATAAATCCCCAACTGGTGGCAACCTGTACTCCAGACCATAGTCTCTTGCCAGACTCTCAAAATATTCTTCAACATTAACCAGGCCATAATACTGTGGTCACCAAGGGGAAGTGTATAGACAAGGTAAAGACAAAATGAAGGTTCTCTGACAAGCATTGGAGAACCATTGCAGTCCAATGAGGTTTTCTTAGTAACTGCATCAGACAAATCTAAGAATTAGCAAGCCACTCGGGGTGGGAGTGAGGGAGTCACATGACCTGTGGAGTGTTGCAGCCTGGACTTACTTCAGTGATACTCACAAAATCTGAAGAGGCCCCTGAACTAAACTGTGGTCAACCCCAGGAATCCTCCACAGGGCAGTAGGCCCAGCAAGGATGGCCTGGGACTGACCTCAGCCACACTCTGGTTTCTGTAATTGGAGCAGGACACTGTTCCCAGGACTTCCTGAGGTCAGATGAGTTAAGGGTCAGAGCCGAACATGTTCTCAGGTATGATAGGAATTGAGCCCACCTGGGAAAGGAGGCCGTGCCACTCACATAAGTGTGCAGGTTGCCAGGGTGCATCCCTGGTAGGAAACATCCACAGGGCAGACAGCAGGTGGCAGCCTGTGGGTGAGGCAGCCCGTGTGCATGGCTCGCTTAATGTGAGGAATCTCTTGAGGATCTGCAAGGCCTTGTGCAGACTTGACAATAAAGCCAGAACTGGTGCTCAGGAGACAGGCAGAGACTGAACTGTTGTGCTAAGACAGTTCCAAGAAACAGAACAAACTGAGGCAAAGAAAGGAAGCATACTTTCGTAGATTTTAATAAAGATTCAAAGTAGAAATGGAAAAAATGAGGTCAGAGGAGGTAAAAAGCAAGATGGAATTGAAACTGAAGACCTATTCTGTTACAACCCAAGTTTTACCCTGAGTTGACCTTGAGTGTAGAAAGCTTGTATCATTTAGTTTCTTCTTTTTGCCTTTCTCTTGGTATGCAGGAAGTGACTCCTTGCCCCTTTGCTCCCACTCAGGTCCTAATAGAACCCTTTATTCCTCTATTTCCAACCACAATGGCTTTCCTAACAATTTGCCAACAGCCCCTGGTATGGAAGCTGTCATTGACCCATGAAGTATCTAGTCAGAAACTGTTCCCGGACCAGTGTGAACAATGTGTGTCTTTAACTATACATTTCATATATATGTGTGTGTGTGCTGTGTGCATGCTAAGTCACTCCAGTGATGTCCAACTCTGTGCAACCCTATGAACTATAGCCCACCAGGCTCCTCTGTCCATGGGATTCTCTAGGCAAGAACACTGGAATGGGTTGCCATGCCCTCCTCCAGGCGATCTTCCCGAATCAGGGATTGAACCTGTGGCTCTTATGTCTTCTGCATTGGCAGGTGGGTTCTTTACCGCTAGCATCAAGCCTCATATATATAATATATATATTTTATATATAAAATTTTATGGTAATGTTAATAATATTTTCATTTAAAGATATTTCTTAATTTTGTGGTAACAACTTAATAACTATATATAGTTATTAAATTTTTTATACTTCATTTAAACTTTATGTTTGTTATAAAACCACAAAAATTACCCATAACCCCTTCACCTAAATAAAACCATTTTTCTCAGTCATTCCTGTGTGCCTTAGAATGACAAATAAACACAGCTGAATAGAACCCATGTTGTCCGAGGCCACACCTGTCTGAAATAAAATAGAGTCACAGTAATGGTAAAATTGGCATTTCTCTGCCTCTGCTGTCATCTTCAATTCTGGGAAATCTGACCACTCTCAAATTCCACCCACCTATTTCTGGGAGTTCCTAACCAAGCGTGGGGTGGGGGAGGTCGCCTGTGTTTTCCCAAAGAAGGTTTTTTCAGTTACAAAGCGATCTTTACTATCATCCCTCTCTCCCTTCCTGTTCTGAACATTTTGGTGTTACCTCCTGCATGCCTCTCAAACTGTAACTTCTTCCCTAATATCCGCACCTCAAAGATAGCTGTGCTCCCCCAGTCTTTATCTTTGTACAAGGCTCTCAATGTCTTACAAGCCTTGGGGTCTCCACCATGATCCCTGAGTACTGGATGAAAAGGCAGACTGAGTGAATGATGGGATGCTGCACTTGGAATCACACAGTGAGATATACTCCTGGGCAGACCCATGACCATGCATGTGTGCTAAATTGCTTTAGTCGTGTCTGACTCTTTGTGGCTCTGGGGACTGGAGCCCGCGAGGCTCCTCTGTTCACGGGAGTTTTCAGGCAAGAATATTGGACTGGGTTGCCATACCCTTCTCCAGTGCCTAGGTAGACCCATATTTTAGTTTTTAGTTCAGTCACTCAGTTGTGTCCAACTCTTTGCGACCCCATGAACCACAACACGCCAGGCCTCCCTGTCTATCACCAACTGCCAGAGTCCACCCAAACCCGTGTCTATTGAGTCAGTGATGCCATCCAACCATCTCATCCTCCGTCATCCCCTTCTCTTCCTGCCCTCCATCTTTCCCAGCATCAGGGTCTTTTCAAATGAGTCAGCTCTCCGCATCAGGTGGCCAAAGTATTGGAGTTTTCAGCTTCAACATCAGTCCTTCCAGTGAACACCCAGGACTGATCTGCTTTAGGATGGACTGGTTGGATCTCCTTGCAGTCCAAGGGACTCTCAAGAGTCTTCTCCAGCACCACAGTTCAAAAGCATCAATTCTTTGACGCTCAGCTTTCTTTATAGTCCAATTCTCACATCCATACATGACTACTGGAAAAACCATAGCCTTGACTAGATGGACCTTTGTGGACAAAGTAATGTCTCTGCTTTTTAATATGCTGTCTAGGATGGTCATAACTTTCCTTCCAAGGAGTAAGTGTCTTTTAATTTCATGGCTGCAATCACCATCTGCAGTGATTTTGGAGCCCCCCAAAATAAAGTCAGCCACTGTTTCCATTCTTTTCCCATCTATTTTCCATGAAGTGATAGGACTGAATACCATGATCTTAGTTTTCTGAATGTTGAGCTTTAAGCCAACTTTTTCACTCTCCTCTTTTACTTTCATAAAAACGCTCTTTAGTTCTTCTTCACTCTCTGCCATAAGGGTGGTGTCATCTGCATATCTGAGGTTTTTGATATTTCTCCTGGCAATCTTGATTCCAGCTTGTGCTTCATCCAGCCCAGCATTTCTCATGATGTACTCTGCATATAAGTTAAATAAGCAGGGTGACAATATGCAGCCTTGACGTACTCCTTTTCCTGTTTGGAACCAGTCTGTTGTTCCATGTCCAGTTCTAACTGTTGCTTCCTGACCTGTATACAGGTTTCTGTGTATGGTTGTGTGTAATCACCAGTGCTGCAGAGATGGCTCCACATCTAGCAAGTCCATCAGAACTCAAGTGATAGAGGGTGGTGTTAAAGTAGCAAAGAACCTTAAAATGGTTTCAATTAATTAATTGTTTCAATTAAAGTTTGCAATCTCCTGCTTTAGTTCTTAGTGGTCACAAATGGAGATACAATTCACAACCTAATGTCACCATTAAGAACTGGAAAGGTGGATGGGTTTTGCTATTGGAATTCAAAGGATTGATTCAACTAGGCTGAGAGTCAGAGAAGTCCACACAGAACATGAGATATGAGCCCAGTTTCTGTTCAAACACTGCTATGTCCAACTCTTTGCGACCCCACGGACTATAGCATGCCAGGCTTCCCTGTGTTCACTATCTCCTGGAGTTTGCTCAAACTTATATCCATGAGTCGGTGATACCATCCAACCACCTCATCCCTCTGTTGCCCACTTCTCCCCCTGCCCTCAATCTTCCCCAGCATCGGGGTCTTTTCCAGTGAGTCAGCTTTTCCCATCAGGTGGCTAAAGTATTGGAGCTTCAGCTTGAGCATCAGTCCTTGCAATGAATATTCAGGGTTGATTTCCTTTAGGATTGACTAGTTTGATCTCCTTGCTGTCCAGTTTTTAGAAATAAGTATAATTGATGTGGGTAGGAGGAGCTGGTGAAAGCTTACTGTGTGGAGAAGAGCGTATGAACAGAGCACAGAGGCAGGAAAGCACAAGGCTAGCTCAGTGATCCATTTGGCTTTAACTATGGTGGTGAGACATGTAGCAGGAAAGATACAGGGACTGCCACACTAAAGAAAAGTCTTAATGCCAGCTCAGGAGTCTGGATTTTTCCTAAAGGCACAGAGAGATAGTGAAAGATTTTCTGCACATGAATGACATGATGAAATTGGCGTTTTAAAGAAAATTGTTCTAGTGCTTGGATTCAGAAAACATAGAGAAAATCTGAAGGAGATTGAGACAAATATATTTATTGTACTGAGGTCTTTAGATTTCTTTGACTCTTGCTTTAAATTGCTTGTTTAAGGCTTCCCTGATGGTCCAAACGTTGAGAATCTACCTGCCAATGCAAGGACGTGGGTTCAATCCCTGATCCGGGAAGATCCCACATGCTGTGTGGCAGCTAAGCCCTGGGCACAGCTGCAGAACCCGTGCCCTAGAGCCCATATTCCACAACAAGAGAAGTCACCACAATGAGAAGTCTGCACACTGCAACTAGACATTAGCCACCACTTGCCGCAATGAGTTCAGCAACAAAGATGCAGCCAAAAATAAATAAATAATGAATAGATAGAAATAATTTTTTAAAAATTGCTTGTTTAAATATGATGTGAATGATGTGAGGTCACTCGGTCATGCCCAACCCTTTGGGACCCCATGGACTGTAACCCACCAGGCTCCTCCGTCCATGGGATTCTCCAGGCAAGAATACTGGAGTGGGTTGCCATTTCCTTCTCCAGGGGATCTTCCCAACCCAGGGATCAAACTCAGGTCTCCTGCATTGCAGGCAGACGCTTTAACCTCTGAGCCACTAGGGAAGCCCTGCTACTGCTGCTGCTACTACTAAGTCACTTCAGTCGTGTCTGACTCTGTGCGACCCCATAGACAGCAGCCCACCAGGCTCCCCCGTCCCTGGGGATTCTCCAGGCAAGAATGCTGGAGTGGGTTGCCATTTCCTTCTCCAATGCATGAAAGTGAAAAGTGAAAGTGAAGTCGTTCAGTCGTGTCTGACTCTTAGCGACCCCATGGACTATAGCCCACCAGGCTCCTCCATCCATGGGATATTCCAGGCAAGAGTATTGGAGTGGGGTGCCATTGCTTTCTCTGAGGGAAGCCCTAGTTATTGCTAATTCCAGTGGCTGCTTTGGATACAAATTATTCTTCACAATTTTTGAAATGTTACTTTTTAAATTAACATATAGTTGATTTATAATATAATATTAGTTTTAGGTGGACAGCATAGTGATTCAGTATTTTTAAGATTATACTCCATTAAAAATTATTACAAGATAATGGCTACAGTTCCCTGCACTATATGATACATTCTGTTTTTTATCTATTTTATACACAGTAGTTTGTATGTCCTAATCCCATACCCTAACTTGCTTCTTCCCCTCCTCTCTCCCCTTCAGTAACCACTGGTTTGTTTTCATATCTGTGAGGCTGTTTCTGTTTTGTTATTTATGTTTGTTTATTTTTTTTCTTGGTTCCATATATAAATGACTTTGTTATGATATTTATCTCTCTCTGTCTGACTTATTTCACTAAGCATAATATTCTGTAGGTCTGCCCTATGTGTTGCTGTAAATGGCAGAATTTCATTCTTTTTTATGACTGACTTTTTTTGTATGTGTCTGTCTATATGTACCACATCTTCCTTATCTATTCAGTCTGTTGATGGGCATTTAGGTTGCTTCCATATCTTGGCCATTTTAAGGAGTACTGCTATGAAGATTGCAGTTCGTCTATCTTTTTTTTTTTTTTTTTCATTTATTTTTACTAGTTGGAGGCTAATCACTTTACAATATTGTAGTGGTTTTTGCTATACATTGACATGAATCAACCATGGATCCACATGTGTTCCCCATCCCGATCCCCCCTTCCACCCCCCTCCCCATCCCATCCCTCCAGGTCTTCCCAGTGCACCAGCCCTGAGCACTTGTCTCATGCATCCAACCTGGGCTGGTGATCTGTTTCACCCTTGATAGTATACTTGTTTCAATGCTGTTCTCTCAGAACATCCCACCCTTGCCTTCTCACGTGTATCTTTTTGAAATAGTGTTTTCATTTTTTTTTTCTAGATATCTACTCAGAAGTAGAATTGCTGGATCATAAGGTAATTCTATTTTTAGTTTTTTGAAGACCCTCTATACTGTTCTCCATAATGGCTGCATCAGTGTACATTCCCACAAACAATGTACAAGGGTTCTCTTTTCTCCACATTGTTGCTGTGTTTCACCTGCCAAGTTGTGTCCAACTTTTTATGACCCCATAAACTGCAGCACACCAGGCTTCCCTGTCCTTCACTATCTCCCGGAGTTTTCTCAAACTCATGTCCACTGAGTCGATGATGCCATCCAACCATCTCATCCTCTATTGCCCCTTTCTCCTTCTGCCCCCAATCTTTCCCAGCATCAGAGTCTTTTCCAATGAGTCAGCTCTTTGCATCAGGTGATCAAAGTATTGGGGCTTCAGCTTTAGCATCAGTCCTTCCAATGAATCCTAAAGGTTGATTTCCTTTAGAATTGACTGGTTTGATCTCCTTGTTATCCAAGGGACTCTCAAGAGTCTTCTCCAGCACCACAATTCAAAAGCATCAATTCTTTGGCACTCAGCCTTCTTTATGGTCCAACTCTGACATCCATATGTGATTACTGGAAAAACCATAGCTTTGACTACATGGACCTTTGTTGAGAAAGTGATGTCTCTGCTTTTTAAAGTGCCGTCTAGGTTCTCCACATTCTCTCCAACACTGGTTGCTTGTAGTCTTTTTAATGATAGTCATTATGACAGGTGTGAGGTGATATCTCATTGTGTTGAATATCATTCCTCTGATAATTAGCAATGTTGAGCATCTTTTCATGTGCATTAAACATCTGTATATCTTCCTTGAAAAAATGTCTATTTAGGTCTTCTGCCTATTTTTTTATTAAGTTGTTTGAATTTTTGGTATTAAGGTATATGAGCTATTTATGTAGTTGGATAGGAACTGCTTGGCAGCCATATCATCTACAGTTTGTTTTTATTTTTGCATTCCATAGGTTGTCTTCTCATTTTGTCAGTGGCTTCCTTTGCCATGCAAAAACTTTTAGGTTTAATTAGGGCCCATTTGTTTATTTTGTTTTTATTTCTTTTGCTTTAGAAGACAGATCCAAAAAAGTATTGCTATAATTTATGTCAAAGAGTTTTCCATCTATGTTTGTTCTAGGACTTTTGTAGTTTCAGATCTTACATTTAGGTCCTTAATCCATTTCAAGTTTATATTTGTATATGGTTTGAGAAAATGTTTTAATTTCATTTTTATATGTAACCATCCAGTTTTCCCAGCACCATTTGTTGAAGAGATTGTTTTCTTCACTGCATACTCTTGCCTCCTTTGTCATGGGTCCATTGGCCACAGGTGCGTGGATTCATTTCTGTGCTCTCTATTAGCCTCTATTGGTCCATGTGTCACCACCACTATGTTTTGATTATGTAGCTTTGTAGAATAGTCTGAAGTCAGGAAGTGTGACACTGTCAGCTTTGCTCTTTTCTCTCAAGATTGTTTTGACAATTTGGGATCTTTTGTGGTTCCATATGAATTTTGGAATTATTTTTTCTTGTTCTGTGAAAAATGTCATGGGTATTTTGAGAGGTATTGCATTAAACTTATAGATTACTTTAGGTAGTATGGAAGTACAATATCAGTTCTTCCAGTTCAAGAGCAGAGGATAATCTTTCCATTTATTTGTATCGTCTTCCAATTTCCTTCATTGATGTTTCATATTTTTCAGATTATACTTCTTTTACTGCCTTGGTTAAATTGATTTCTAGATATTTTAATCTTTTTGATGTAATTTTAGCATGATTTTTTAAAAAACCTTTCTATTTTTGTAGGGGGGAGCGGGCGTTGGCTGCATCTTGCGGCTTGTAGGGTCTTAGTTCCCCAACCCGAGACTGAACCCAGGCCCTGTCAGGAAAAGCACTGAGTTCTAACCACTGGACCAACAGGGAATTCCCCTTAGCTTTCTCTTTCTGATAGTTCATTATTAGTATATAGAAATACAACTTTTTTCTCTAAATTAATCTTACATTCTGAAACTTTACTGAATTTGTTTATTAGTTCTAATAGTTTTGTGGTGGAGACTTTAGATTTTTCTATATAAAGTATCGGGTCATCTGTAAATAGTGACAGTTTTAGTTCTTCCCTTCCAATCTGTATGCATTGTATTTCTTTTTCTTGTCTGACTGTTATGGCTAGGATTTTCAATACTCTGTTAAATAGAAGTGGTAAGAGTGAGCATCCTTATCTTGTTTCTAAATGTAGAGGAAAGGCTTTCAGTTTTTCACCACTGAGTGTGAGTTTAGTGGTGGGTTTCTTATAAATGGCCTACATTACGTTGAGATATGGTCCCTCTATATCCACTTTGATGACAGTATTTATCATGAAATGATGTTGAATGTTGTCAAATTCTTTTTCCGCATCTATTGAGTTGATCATGTTATTTTTATCCTTCCTTTTGTTAATGTGGTGGTGCAGTTTGATTTGTGAATGTTGTACTATTCTTGCATCTTTGGAATAAATCTAACTTGATTTCTTTGGATCTTGCTCTAAATTGATTGTTTAAATATAGTTATTGCTAATTCTAGTGAATATTCCAAGTACATATTATTCTTTGACAATTTAAAGATTTCTATTTTTGATGGCAAAAAATTACTAAGTAGAGTAGCATTCTTTGTTATTCCCTTAACCATCTTATAGGAAGGTCAGCTGCTTAAAACATCAGGCTATATATAATTTACCTGTTAGTACATTAGAATAAATAGCCTTTAGTAACTATAAATTCATCAGAGAGAGTGTAAAAATGGCATGTATTTTGGGCTGAACTTCTGGTTAGCAAACCAGAAAATGTGAGATAAATGTGTTTCAAATATGAAAGGTATACAAATTCAGATGACTTCATGAATATTTTTTCCTCAAATGTGTAAAATATTGTATGCATCTATTTTTCTTATTTACAAAAATAATGGTCTTTCTCAAAGTGCTTACATGGATGTTACACCTTTGTTTTGGTTTGGTTTGATTTGGTTTTGTATGGGTTGGGGTTTTTTGTTTTGTTTTGCTTTATTACTTTTTGAAACAATTACAAAAGTAAAGAAAATGTTTTATTTTTTGCCTTTCTGTATTTGGAGAACTCCCTATCTATGAGTCTTGATGGGAGCAAATCTTGCAGATTCTCACTTTCCAGTTTCTCTGTCCTTGAGCATGGGAGAATGCCATAAGATCAGTCAAACAAATCTGAACTTCCTGGACCTTGAAGAATGGGTTATCACAAAGAAGCATGTGTCCATTTCTGGTGACAGGTGAGCGCAGAAGAGCTTCTGGTTAGCAGCAGTAGTAGCCAGCACTGAAAGCTGGGCAGCCCTGTGAGCTGTGGTGACCAGGAGTTAGTGGCAGCAACAGCCATGTCCTTATCAGAAGAGTTCCTGGTTCAGTTTGGGGTTCCCTAGTTATTTCCTTCCTCTTAAACTTGTTCTTCCAGACTACGAGTTCTGTGAGTTCCAAATATCCTTTAAATAATTTCCTTTTCCACTAAAATCAGCCTTGGTCAGCCTCTGTTGTTTGTAAGAACCTTGATTGATATGTGTAAGTTTATTGTTTAAAAAAGAAAGAGAAGGCAAAAAATGAAACCATACATAAGCTCCTTTATGATAACAACCTTTAACGTTTTATTTCTAAAGGCATTCTTAATTTGTTTCATACATCCATATGTATTAAAATACACACATGTGCATGTGTGTGCACACACAATTAGTTAAGGTGCTTTTAGATGCAAGTAACAGAAACTTCAACTCAAATTGTCTATAACAGAGCTGCTATTCTTGGTTTCCTGACCTTCAGCCTCACCTAGGCCTTATAGACTGAAGAGTACAGACTGACCTCCTAGTTATCCTTAATGATTCTGACTGTCCTAATCCTATTATGAGTCTACCAATATCATTCCATAGAGCCAGGAGATCCTGGACTCCACTAATTACAGTGACTGCCTCTTGACTGAGTGTAGAACCAGCAGCTGCCTACCTACAAAGGCTAAGGTTTTGTGGAGCAGCAGAGGCTCACCCACAGGGAAAACCCAAGGGCCTCTAAGTAGAGCTCTGTGGTGACAAACACTTCCTAGACCTCAGCATCTGAATCTATGACACCCACTCTTGTAGTCCTCCTAGTCTCTTTCAACCCTTCCTGCTCAGATATAAGAGTTTTTCTTGGATCTTGATTTCCATGCATGTCCTTTCTTGGGTCTAGCATCATCTATGGTTGCCTTGAATTCTAGCCATGGACCACCTTTAATTTCACTCTTTCCTCAGAGACTTTCTACCATCAACTGTTCGGTTGCCTTAGCCCAGCCAGTTCCTGATTTGTGATTTGATGTTTTCGGTCCCACTGACAGATCCAGGTCAGGATTCTTGGTCAAAGTATCATTTCTCCTTGTACTCATTGGTATGAGTACCCTATAATTCCAGAAAACCAGAAAGGTAGCAGAAAAAAATCATCAAAATCTGGGTATTATATCAACAGAGGCAACTTGGGAAAATTATGGGCCATGTTTTTCCTCTTTGCATGTTTTCCTCTACTAAAAATTTATGTACTTTTAAACAGTGTAATAACTATGATCACATGCAATCCATTGAAAGCTAACATAGGGTTTGTCTATATTAATAAATCCATATTAGCATAATGATTTTTATATACTTTAAAACCCAACTGACCTTTCTTCCCCCCTTTTACAGGGTGACATGAATTGTTCCAATTGATATAAGAAGGATAGAAAGAAAGACTGAGAAGTCAAAACATCTACCAGTTATTGGGTGTTGTTAATTGCAGAAAGGGTCCCTTTGTTTTAGATTTCAGGGAGTTTTAATGATATCAAGCAAGCACCACCATCTCCCTACCTACAGACTAAAGGTCCATGAGTTTTGGTTGGGGAGGAAGAGAAAGGAAGAGGGAGGAAGAAATGATGCAGGATAAGCAATATCTAATGTTTTTATAAACCTCCATTTCACCCCATGTCTTCAGTGAACTTTCAGTTCAGTCACTCAATCATGTCCAACTTTTTGCAACCCCATGGACTGCAGCACACCAGGCTTCCCAGTCCATCACCAAATCCCAGAGTTTACTCAAACTCATGTCCATTGAGTTGGTGATGCCATCCGACCATCTCGTCCTCTGTCGTCCCCCGTCCCCCTCTCCTCCTGCCTTCAATCTTTCCCAGCATCAGGGTCTTTTCCATTGAGTCAGTTCTTCACATCAGGTGGCCAAAGTATTGGAGTTTCAGTTTCAGCATCAGTCTTTCCAATGAATTTTCAGGACTGATTTCCTTTCGGATGGACTGGTTGGATCTTCTTGCAGTTCAAAGGACTCTCAAGAGTCTCCTCCAACACCACAGTTCAAAAGCATCAATTCTTCAGTGCTCAGCTTTCTTCATAGTCCAACTCTCACATCCATACACGACTACTGGAAAAACCATAGCTTTGACTAGACAGACCTTTGTTGGCAAAGGAGCGTCTCTGCTTTTTAAATGCTCTCTAGGTTGGCTATAACTTTTCTTCCAAGGAGCAAGCATCTTTTAATTTCATGGCTGCAGTCACCATCTGCAGCGATTTTGGAGCCCAAAGAAGTAGTCTGTCACTGTTTCCATTGTTTCCCCATCTATTTGCCATGAAGTGATGGGACCAGATACCATGATCTTAGTTTTCTGAATGTTGAGTTTTCAGCCAACTTTTTCACTCTCCTCTTTCACTTTCATCAAGAGGATCTTTAGTTCTTCTTCACTTTCTGCCATAATGGTGGTATCATCTGCATATCTGAGGTTATTGATATTTCTCCAGGCAATCTTGATTCCAGCTTGTGCTTCATCCAACCCAGCATTTCTCATGATGTACTCTGCATATAAATTAAATAAGCAGGGTGACAATATACAGCCTTGATGTACACCTTTCCCTATTTGGAACCAGTCTGTTGTTCCATGTCCAGTTCTAACTGTTGCTTCTTGATCTGCATACAGATTTCTTAAGAGGCAGGTCAGGTGGTCTGGTATTCCCATCTCTTTCAGAATTTTCCACACTTTGTTATGATCCACACAGTCAAAGTCTTTGACATAGTCATAGTCAATAAAGCAGAAATAGATGTTTTTCTGGAACTCTCTTGCTTTTTCAATGATCCAATGGATGTTGGCAATTTGATCTCTGCATACTCAAATGTCTCATGTGACATTTGGGAGGTGGGAAAGAGAAGAGAGGAGAGACAAAACAAGAGAACTGAGCTTTACATTGGGTCAGACAGTAGAACACAGGGAAGAAAGAGCTGCTGGGTTAGATGAAAACAAGACACTGAAAACCAGAACTGAAGCCAAGTGACCATGACCACATGAGTTTCCTGGCCCTGCTACCCAAGGATGGCAGAGCACAGTGCTGCCTCCTCAAAATGCAGGCAGGAACTGGATGGAGTAAAGGACAAGTTATTTCTTAAATCTTAAAGGACATAAGCAGAGATGGCATCTCTGCTGACATCTGGGTTTAGGTGTTGAATATTTTCATCTCCTACAGTTTACTTTCAGGAATTTGTCATTACTATCTGTATTTTGCTGCTATATAGGGAGTTACCTACCAACAGAGGAAAAACATAAACTTACTTTTCATGTAAAACTGACTTTTGAGCACTTTTCAGTTGTCATCAGGGGCCCGCTGACACTAAAGTCAAACAATGTTGCCTGAGCAATCTGCACATTTAAGTTGTATAATACAAGTACCTTACACCTGCCCTTCTGTTCGTAATATCCAGAGATACCAAGAAAATATGAGAGTGTGCACATCTGACAATGCAAGAGTAAATGAAAGCAGGTATCCCTTAGTTAAGTGTGTCCTACATTATAAATGAATGAATGGGCAGAGGAGTGAGTGAATGAGTAAACTTACCTGTCAGAAAACTCTTTTCAAGACTAGAACAAGTTTCTTCTTTTCCTAATTGAGAAAAATCTGCTGATCTGATATGCTCCTCCAATCTTGATCATATCAATTTGCATTTAAATTGTTTAATCAGTATGGTCTCCTCACAGGTCCTGCATCAAATGCCCAGGGGAAGAATTATATTCTCAGCTTTAATGTAGCAGTCAAGGAATTTTTCGTCATGATTATTTCCTATGAGTCCCTGCTTGCCCTGGCACTCTCAGCTGAAGGCCTGGATGCCCCCAATCTACATGCTTAGGGTCACCCTGTTCCTGAGCTGATCTTGATCAGGGCAGGAGCCTAGATCCACCAGCTGGTGGGACCTAGATACAATTTTGTCATTTGTTGTGAGTTTCAGGTGGGCCTTAGCAACCCAAGTGTCACTATAGTACTGCATACTTCAACATGCTGTGCTTAGTCATCTGTACTTGACCTCCTCCTGTTTGCCCAGAGTTCTGCCCTGGATTCTAGTCCATTTGGTTAGAGCCCCAATTCTACCTGGATCCTAGCAACACAGTTCCATCTCCCCACCCCTATCCTGTACTCCCAAACTCAGGCTGGGCAGAGATCTAAATAAACTGAACTTGGAAAATTATGATCCTGTCCCTTCCGGACTTTAAGTGCTAGCATTGCCTGGAAACAGTTCCCTTCTGACAGAGTGACCTCCCTTAAGTGTCAACATGGAAGTGAGCCAACAGTCTTAAAAATTATTTCCCTGTTAATCTTAGGCAAATGGGTACAAGTGGGGCTAATATCAATCTGGTGGGTTAGGCATGGCAGCAGACAGTGACATTCAAAGTCAGGTGGTTGACATCTGAGGCAGTGGTTTACTTTGAGACCACCTGTTTGTTTGGGGCAGGTATAGTAGGTGGGTCTCAACTCTTGGAAAAGATGGATAAGAACCAGACCTTACTTAATTGGGCTGAAGTTCAAGGGAAGTCTTCAGTTCTAATAGGCTACCAGCTTGCCAGACAGGGAAACTCAAAAATGGGTGCCAGCGTCTATAGATTAGTTCACCACAGGCTGGGAGAGGAAGAGGGCAGAGCTTTTCAGACTGTGGGTCTCAATGAACTAGTAATTTGAAATCAATTTAGAGGGTCTCTACAAGCATTTTTAAAAATGAAATGAACATATGACCCAGCAATACCACTTCTGGGCATACACACTGAGGAAACCAGATCTGAAAGAGACACGTGCACCCCAATGTTCATCACAGCACTGTTTATAATTGCCAGGACATGGAAGCAACCTAGATGCCCATCAGCAGACGAATGGATAAGGAAGCTGTGGTACATATACACCATGGAATATTACTCAGCCGTTAAAAAGAATTCATTTGAATCAGTTCTAATGAGATGGATGAAACTGGAGCCCATTATACAGAGTGAAGTAAGCCAGAAAGATAAAGACCATTACAGCATACTAACACATATATATGGAATTTTAAAAGATGGTAATGATAACCCTATATGCAAAACAGAAAAAGAGACACAGATGTACAGAACAGACTTTTGGACTCTGTGGGAGAAGGCGAGGGTGGGATGTTTCGAGAGAACAGCATGAACATTATCTATAGTGAAACAGATCACCAGCCCAGGTGGGATGCACGAGACAAGTGCTCAGGCCTGGTGCACTGGGAAGACCCAGAGGAATCGGGTGGAAAGGCAGGTGGGAGGGGGGATCAGGATGGAGAATACATGTAACTCCGTGGCGGATTCATGTCAATGTATGACAAAACCCACTGCAATGTTGTAAAATGGTTGGCCTCCAACTAATAAAAATGAATGAAAAAAAAAAAGAAGTGAAATGCTTAGAATAAGCTAGAACAGAAAGTATCAAAGTATATGGAATGTGGTAAAGAGTATGTTTCATGAAACTTTTGCTTCCATTATATAAACTTTACATGTACTATCTGTGAGATATGTGAGTAAAGGGGAAGTGGGGGATGGGGAGAGAGAGAGATGTATTTTCGTTTTCAGTTTGAAGTTTTAACACATGCAGAGAGTCAAAATATAAGCAATAAACAAATATTTGCAATAAATATAATGGATGAATCTCAATACTCAACATAAAGTTTAAGTTCTATCAGAAAACCACAATTACGTAGATAGATATGTTATTACATGTTGTTGCTGGTGATAGCAACAAACTAGAAATCATTCAAATGTCTATTTAAGAAAAACTGAATAAACTAGGACTCATACTACTTTGAAGAATTATACAGTAGTTAAACATTTGTGCTTCAAAATACCTACTCTTTGAGACCCCATGAACTGTAGCCCACCAGGCTCCTCTGTCCATGGAATTCTCCAGGCAAGAATACTGGCGTGGGTTGCCACTTCCTTCTCCAGGGGATATTCCTGATCCAGGGATTGAACCCGCGTCTCCTACACTGCAGGCAGATTCTTTACTGACTGAACTACCAGGAGTGTTTACCAAATAGCAGGAAGAATTCTAAAGGCTTAACTCATTTTATCTTCACAATATGCCTTTGAGGTAAGTACCATTATTTTAAACATAGAGTATTGAGGCAGAAAGAAAGTAAATTCATGAAAGTCATATATCAGAACAACAATTTAAACCCTGGCAGTCTTATGCCAGAGGCAACTTAAGCCATTATACTTCCTTTTAATAAATATATTTAAGAAATTCATCAGGAATGAGATAAAACAATATTTGTCAGATTGAAAAAGGGCTTCCTGATGGTGCTAGAAGTAAAGAACCCGCCTGCCAGTGCAGGAGATAGGAGATGCAGGTTCAATTGCTGGGTCAGGAAGATCCTCTGGAGGAGAACATTTCAACTTACTCCAGTATTCTTGCCTAGAGAAGCCCATGGACAGAGGAGCCTGGTGGCCTACAGTCCATAGAGTCACAAGGAGTCGGGTACAACTGAAGCGACTTAGCATGCACTCACACATTAGATTAAAATAAAAGGAGTAAAACCCTTTCTGGAGAGGCAATGGAAAAACAGGCATACTAGTCCAGTCTTCAGAACACAGTAACTAAGAATCTTTCTGTAGTGTAGTCTATACAGGCAAAAAGCATTAAAACTGTTTATATTTTCCTATACAACTTCTTTTAGTAATGCATGAGGAAATAATTTTAAACAAAAAAGTTGTTTAAATATTGATATTTATCTCTGTACCATTAATAACAAAAAAATCTGAGTACAATGCAAATGCCCTGATTTGAGGGTTGGTTTGGCAAAATATAAAGTAAAATAATGTAAGCATATAACTACTAAAATGATAACTTGGTGATCTACATTTGTGTATCTAAATGTGCATAAAATCATAAGTGGCAAAAGAACCAAACTAATACATAAGAGCTGAAGAGCTGAGTCGCTCAGTCGTGTCCGACTCTTTGCGACCCCGTGGACTGTAGCCCCCCAGGCTACAGTGGATTGCCATGCCATTCTCCAGGGGATCTTCCTGACCCAGGGATTTTCTCCTGTATTGGCAGGCGAATTCTTTACCACTAGCACCACCTGGGAAGCCCAATTTGTTAAGTGTGAAATGTTACTTCCTAGTTAATAATATTTACTGAACATATTCATTAAAAGGTACCATTAAAGGACATACTTTTTTAAAAGCAGCAGAAAAAATGTCATCAAACGACTAGAAAAATGGATTTAGACAAGGCAGAGGAACCAGAGATCAAATTGCCAACATTTGTTGAATCATCGAAAAAGCAAGAGAGTTCCAGAAAAACATCTATTTCTGCTTTATTGACTATGCCAAAGCCTTTGACTGTGTGGATCACAATAAACTGTGAAAATTCTGAAAGAGATAGGAATACCAGACCATCTGACCTGCCTCTTGAGAAATCTGTATGCAGGTCAAGAAGCAACAGTTAGAACTGGACATGGAACAACAGACTGGTTCCAAATAAGAAAAGGAGTATGTCAAAGCTGTATATTGTCACCCTGCTTATTTAACTTATAAGCAGAGTACATCATGAGAAACACTAAGTTGGATGAAGCACAGGCTGGAATTAAGATTGCTGAGAGAAATATCAAGATATTGGTTTGGCAAATCTCAGATATGCAGATAACACCACCATTATGGCAGAAAGTGAAGAAGAACTAAAGAGCCTCTTGATGAAAGTGAAAGAGGAGAGTGAAAAAGTTGGCTTAAAGCTCAACATTCAGAAAACTAAGATCATGGCATCTGGTCCCATCACTTCATAGCAAATAGATGGGAAACAGTGGAAACAGTGACAGACTTTATTTTGGGGGGCTCCAAAATCACTGCAGATGGGTGACTGCTGCCATGAAATTAAGAGACACTTGCTCCTTGGAAGAAAAGTTATGACCAACCTAGACAGCATATTAAAAAGCAGAGACATTCCTTTGTCAACAAAGATGCGTCTAGTCAAAGCTATGGTTTTTCCAGTAGTCATGTATGGATGTGAGAGTTGGACTGTGAAGAAAGCTGAGCACCAAAGAATTGATGCTTTTGAATTTTGGTGTTGGAGAAGACTCTTGAGAGTCCCTTGGACTGCAAGGAGATCAAATCAGTCAATCCTAAAGGAAATCAGTCCTGAATATCCATTGGAAGGACTGATGCTGAAGCTGAAACTCCAATACTTTGGCAATTTTGCAATGAACTGACTCATTTGAAAAGGCGCTGATGCTGGGAAAGATTGAAGGCAGGAGGAGAAGGGGACGACAGAGGATGAGATTGTTGGATGGCATCACTGACTCAATGGACATGACTTTAAGTAAACTCCGTGAGTTTGTGATGGACAGGCAGGCCTGGCGTGCTGCAGTCCATGGGGTCACAAAGAGTCGGACACGACTGAGCAACTGAACTGAACTGAGAAAGAACCTAAATATTCACTATTTTTTCAGACTGGTCAAATAAATAATTATACTTTAACACAATGGAAAACCATGCTGCTGTTCTTTTCTTAAATGAAGCAAAACCCTATGTACAAATACAAAATGTCTCAAATATATATTATTAAAATATAAATGTGAGATACAGAACAGTGTTCATTGTGCTAGAGTTATGCCTCCCCTCCTCCCCAGTTTGTATGTTCAAAGATTATCTCTGAAAGTTGCCTCTGGGCTTGGTTGATTGAGGTTACAGAGATTAGGTAAAAGAGTAGATTGATTTTTCTTTATACATTTTTGCATTTATTCATTCTTAAATAATAAAATATGAATAGGTACAAAGGGAATCCCAGTCTACCTAAATCTCATGCATTGTTAATTGTTGCCAAATTATCTGTGATGTCAACCCAGATCTAAGTGTGACACTACAAATCTTTTGCAGGCCTAATTTACATTACTGCTTTGGTTTCTAGGACTGTTCTGTTGGTCTTCCTTCCGGTGGTCAGCTCTTAATTAGTGTTTGTCCTATTTTTTTCTCTGGGAATGTATCTATTACCGTATTTTAAAGCATTGTTATTTCAACTACCTGGGGCTTCCTGGTGGTGTAATCAGCAAGAGAAGAGACCTTTGTTCTTTTTCTGCTGACTTAATAAAGTCAGAGAGATACCCACCAAAGCAAGCAAACACATCCCAGAATCCAGTACCATCAGAATACTCAGCACCATCTTTTCTTTCAGTTTTATCCAGTTAGGAATTTCATTTGACAAAGAGAATTTCTTCTAGCAAGCTGTATGAATCCTACCAAATAGAAATACTTCTGTGAGATAGAACCTCTTTATTGAGCAATGAAGTGTTGGGGGTTTACAATGAAATGGCCAGTTAAGATTCCTTCAGAAAAATCTTAAAAGGGCATTTAAAACATAATTCGAACATAACATATATATGTAAAAATAGTGGAATATTTAAACTCGTAGAAGGTACAGCGAATGTCAAGTGTGAACCCTAATATAAACTGAACTTTGGTTATTATGATGCGTCGATGTAGGTTCATCAGTTGTAACAAATGTACTACTCTTGTATGGGATGTTGATAATGTGAAGGTTATGCATGTGGGGGGAGTAGGCAGTATATGGGAAATCTCTATCCCTTCCTCTCAATTTTGCTGTAAACCTAAAACTGCTCTTTAAAAAAAATCTTAAAAAGAAACCCCAACAGAATCTAGTTAATAAGTTGAGAAACAAAGCTACAGAAATTTGAGGGTTTAATAAAATACAAAAAGAAGCTTGAAAAATTGTGATATATTAAATTGCCAGTATGTAACACTGTCCATAAGCATATAAATATATAGTTTGCTTATAATTCCCTTTTTTGAGGAAACATCTCATTTTATTACAGAAGCATCACATAACAAAGCCATAAGAAAACTGCAGAGGTCAACTAGTTTCTTCTTCCATGAAGGATTAAAATTATTGCCACACTATTCACACCAGAGGGTCCCCTAGAAATTCTAGACAGGCATTTTCTCTCCCAAAGCAACAGTTTCCATTTCCTAATGATTCTCTCACTATTAGAAAGTGGTTTTTGTTTTTGCTTTGTTTTTTTTTTTTAATGTCAAGACACTGTCTTTTGCAGTTTCTATCCTGTGATTCTTGAAAGTGAAAGTGGAAGTTAATCACTCAGTTGTGTCCAACTCTTTGTGACCCCATGGACTATAGCCCACCAGGCTCCTCTGCCCATGGAATTCTCCAGGCAAGAATACTGGAGTGAGTTGCCATTTCCTTCTCCAGTTGATCTTCCCAACCCAGGGATCGAACCCAGGTCTCCCATATTGCAGACTGACTGAGCCACCAGGGAAGCCACTGTGATTCTTATTTGCCTAATACCTAGAGAAAATTCTTAATTCTACCTTTATTTTTGAAAGGTATTTTCCCTGATATAGAATTCTAGGTTGATATTTGTTTCCTTTCAGTACCTTAAAAATGTTATTATACTGTCCTTTCACTTATATTGTTTCCAACAGAAATTTCTTATCATTCTCATCTTTGTTTCTCTCTTTATAACAAGTCTTAATTCTTTTAAGCTTTTATCTTTATCATATTTTGAACAACTTATTGGTGTCTTCCTGTCATTTTCTTCATGTGTCTTGTGCTTAGGGTTTGCCAGACTTTTTGGAGCAGTGGATTTACAGTTTTCATCAAAATTTTAGCCATTATTTCCTCAAACATTTTTCTGTACACCCTTCTCCTCTCCTTCAGGAAGTCCAATTACTACTGAAGTTGTCCCACAGCTCACTGATGCTCCATCATATTTGTTTTCCAATTCACTTTTCTTTTTTTGTTATATTTTGGGTAGCATCTATTGCTGTCTTTAAATTCACTGATCTTTTCTCCTGCAATGTCTACTCAGTTGTTAATCATATCCATGGTAGTTTTCATCTCACATGTACTTTTGATCTTTTTTTTTTAATATAATTTTCATGCCTCAACTTAAGTTTTGAACCTGTGGAATACTATCTTAATATCTTTATCCAGTAATCCTAAAATACATGTCAATCCTGAGATGGTTTTTATTGATTGATACATCTTTTCACAATATTCTGCTTTTTTTCTTTCCTGGTAAGTTTTCATTGGATTCCAGAAATTGAGAATAATAATGACTTGAGAACACACTATACACACACACATACACACACACACACACACATGTGTAATTTATCCATACAAAGGGAAACATTTCCTAATTTTTTCTAATTATTAGTGTCCATCAGCTCATTCTGTAGGATACTAGAATATTCTGTTATCCAGGGTTCTTTTGTGGTTTATATAATACATGTTGAGTTTTAAAATCATACAGTATTAAAAAAATAAAAAAAATAAAAAATAAAATCATACAGTATTATTGGTAGGTTTTAATACAGTAATGCTGAAAGAATTAACTTATGACTGATGGAATCAAGTGCCTCTTTCAATAATCAATAGGGTGGTAGATTGAGATTCTAGAATCTCTTCTCTGTTGACTGATGAATAGGATCAACTCTTTATACTTTAGTAGAAATCTTCCTATTCATTTTATTAATTTGTTAAGTGACTTCCCATGGTTTTCTTGAAGTATTTACTTATTTGTAGTAGCAGGTTGACAAACTGATGATTTTTTTTCATCCTTCTGTATACTGTCACCTGAAATTAGTACATAGTTTAAAGGAGAATTTCCAATAGATTTAACCTTTCTGATCTTTGATTTTGTTATGGGTAAAAAGAATAAATAATAAATCTTAATTGTTATTATATTTAAGTAATTTAAGTATATATTATTATATTTAATAATAAATAATAAACCCTCCTAGCTCAGTTGGTAAAGAATCCACCTACAATGCAGGAGACCCCAGTTCAATTCCTGGGTCAGGAAGATCCTCTGGAGAAGGGATAGGCTACCCACTCCAGTATTCTAGGGCTTCCCTGTGGCTCAGCTGGTAAAAAATCTGCCTGCAGTGTGGGAGACCTGGGTTTGGTCCTTGGGTTGGGAAGATCGCCTGGAGAAGGGAAAGGCTACCCATTCCAGTATTCTGGCCTGGAGAATTCCATGGACTGTATAGTCCATAGGGCTGCAAAGAGTCGGACATGACTGAACGACTTTCACTCACTTTCTAAAACTTAGATCACAAGAATTTTGTGAGGATTAAGTGAGTTAGCGTTTCAGAAGCTGCCTGACAGAATACCTGGCATATAGAAGATCCACCATGAATATGATTTCCTCTATTTGGGGGATAGAGGTGTGAATGCTGTGAAACTGTCAGTATATCCCTACTAGTGGCCCTTTTTCTGAATTCTGCTCTGAATCAATCTAATTCTGAATAATTTTTAGATGGTATGAGAAATCTGTTTGAGAAAGTTCATATACTTTTGCCTGGTATAATACCTCTTTTGGTGCCACTCTTAGCTTCAGACATGATGTTACCTGCAATTAGGCCACATGATCTCTGGTGAACAGACCAGATTTAGCTTAGTGTAGTGGTTCTCGAACTGAGGTCCTCAGTACACCAACATCAACAATACCTGGAAATGTAATAGAAATGAAAATTTTAGGCCCTAATTCAGACATACCTGATAAGAAGCTCTTGAGGGTGGGACTCAGTAGTCCATGTTTTAACAGGCCCTCCAGGTAATTCTGATGCATGCTAAAGCTTGAGAATTAACGTTGGAGCAAAGGACGAAGATGTCAACCGTCTCCTAATAACTGTCTCCAATTCAGCCATGTTGAAGGTAAATAAAAAGTTCAGAAGAAAGTGTGTATGGGATGGGGACAAGGGGGTTGAAAATGCTAATGTGCAAACTTACAAGGCTTGGAGTCAAATATACATCCCTAAAGGGCAAAGGAGAGGATGTGAGGTCAGAGGAAAAGGATCTAAAGCCCTAGGGATATGGTGTGTGTCTGCACGTGCATGCTTGCATGCATGTGTGTGTGTCTACTGCTTGAAAACCAGAAAGAGAATGATCTCCCTTAGCCAGAAAGAATAAGGAAGAATAAGGGTAAGACTCTTAAGTGGTACTGTAGGCAGTAAGCTCTAAAATTTTTTTGAAAAGTTATGTTCTTCCTGATATATTTTTATGTTGATGTTTAAATGTTTCATAATAAGTTGAAAGAGCTCAAAAGGATATAGTTTCCGGCATCTTATAAATAAATCTATTTCATTGCTTTTAAGTTTTACCAGTGATACCTAAATGCCAGAGTATCTTGATACTCACATCATCCATTTTGAAAGTTTACAAGTTCTTCTTTCACAGTTGAAAATTTTACATGGCTCATTTTTCCTCCTTGAACTTGCATTTCCATTCCATTTCCTTGAAATTTTAACCTTGTGTAACATATTTCTATGTTTGGAAGTCCTTTATTGATCATCCTATCATTCTTCAATAAAAATATACACATGTATAAATCACAAGTTTAAAACATTTCCCTAAAGCTCTAAGTTTTGAAAAGTTTCTTTTGCACTGAGCACTGAAACAATTATTAGGAGTACACAATTGAGCAGAACAGTGTATAAATTTAAGTCTTTTTAAATCTAAAAAGTAAAACTAATAGAAAGTGATATTTAAAAGTTGTACAAATATAATATTTTAAAAAAGGAATACATGAATATTAAGAGAGGCACACAGAGATAGAAGGTGATACTGTAATATGGCAAACTATTAACCATTGGTGAATCTAGGTGCTCATGTACTAGTCTTCTAACTTTTCTGAAGACTTAGTATTTATCAAAATAAAAAGTTAGGAGATGATGAGTTGAAAAAAGTAAAACTTTTTGGAAGTCTCTCTTAATGAGATTGATCAAGATGCAGTTTATAGTATCTTGATTAAAGGGATCATCACAATGTCCTTTTGTAGCTTTAACGTGTCAGGGTGATATACAATTATAAGATTTGAAATGTCTTTCTTTTACAAAGTAGAAGAATCATTATGGTAATGAGAAAAAGAACATCTCAAAGGCAGGTGAGTACTCAAATCAGTTTTAGGAAAGAGTTCATGTGGAACTTGAGGATCTGGAAGTCAATTCCTTTAAAACTGTCTATGCCCCTGTACCCCTTGGAAAGTCTCCACATATCCCCAGGGGTGGAGTTTGAAGATCCCTGTGTATGAAAGGGATCTGACCTGGAAGTCAGAAGACCTAGGTTTGTTTTGAGTTTTGTTTCTGTCACAGTAGCTATGGAATCTGATGCAAAGTGGAGGGAATCAACATTTTTTTAGTTTTTATCCATGTGTCAGGCACTGACAATACGCTTCACCATGTTAACAATTCACTACACAGAGCAACTATAGATATGATGGTCATTAGACCCATTTTTAAATGGGAAAACTGAGGCTCAGGAGATGAAGGGCCTGGTTTGTGTGCAATGCAAATAGGTAATGATAAATCCAAGATTTAACTCCAGTTCTGACTCTGCTGTAGTCACCCTGCGACAATTCTCCCTTGAACAAGTCTTTTTCCCACCATGGGCCTCCGTTCAATCACCTATGAAATTGAGGGAGAGGAGCTAGAAGAAACATAAAGTCACTTCCAGAGTTGACATCCTGTGAGTTGATGTGCTCTAGAGGCGAGTCCCAGGTGAAAGGGACTTCTAGAGATTTATACCCCGTGGGTTTAAGAGACAATACAGAAGAGATTCACAAGTTCACCTGACCTAGTGGTGATTTCAACAGAATATATGTTGCACTAAAGTCTAAAGAGCTTGACCTGGTATTCACCCCAGGTGAATTAAGTGATAACTGATCTTTAAAAAAAATCAGCAGGCATCTAGTCATTTGATATCTAAAAGGGAAGAAGGACCAACAAGGACCTACTGTATAGCACAGGGAATTCTGCTCAATGATGTGTGGCAGCCTGGATGGGAGGGGAGTTTGGAGGAGAAGGGATACATGTATATGTATGGCAGAGTCCCTTTGCTGTTCACCTAAAACTATCACAATATTGTTAATCAGCTATACTCCAATATAAAATCAAAAGTTTTAAAAAAGAGTAAAAGGGAATACGTTAAAAAACAAGAAAATACACATAGCCCTATTTAGGTTCAATGAAATCTATCCATAACAATCTACATCCATTTTTCTTTTGTATATAGTAGATCTGTTGAGTGCCTGGTACAGTCATAGGCCTATAACATGCCTAACTCTATAATCAGTTAGAAATTACAGTGAAATGGTAGCTAAGTGAAGTCACTCAGTTGTGTCCAACTCCACATGGACTGTAGCCTGCTAGGTTTCTCTGTCCATGGGAGTCTCCGGGCAAGAATCCTGGAGTGAGTTAGCTGCTGTTTCCTTCTCCAGGGGATCTTCCTGACACAGGGATTGAACCCGGCTCTCCTGCACTGCAGGCAGACTCTTTACTGTCTGTGCCACTAAGGGAGCCCACTGGTAACGAAGCTCACACAATACTTTAGAATATGTGGGTCAGATGAACCTCATAAAGATTTATTCCTTTTTACTTTACATGTATCAGTTTCTCAAAAGAGCAATCTATGTATACTGCTTTGACTTCATTGCTATAAATCACTCCTTATTTCTTTTCTTTTTTAACTTTAAGAAACCTTATTTCTTAACTACTTACAACCTGGGTCCAACTTCACTAGAATTATCTTCTCCAAGGTTATCAAACTACTCCCTCATTGATAAACTCAGTAACATTTTAAGACTTTTTGTTCTCCACGAGCTTTCTGCTGCACTTGATGTGCCTGATTTGTCTTTTTCTTCCTGCAATAGTGTCCAGCTTTGGCAGACTCAATATTAAACTCGTCAACTTTTCCTCATATTTCTGAGCACTCTTCTCTCTCTTGGAGATTCTTTCTCCAAATACTGATTATATATGGCCACTGGTAAAGATTTTGTTCTTATCTAAGTCTTTTTTTTAGTCTAAATGATCTTCAACATCCTTATTCTCTGGAGAAATCTTCTAGACCCTCTGTCAATGACTAACAAACTGACACTTCAGCTTTGTGCTCCAAAGCATTTGCTTCTAGATATCTTCAGATACCTATCTTCAAATTCAATATGTTCCATACCAGTTAAAGTCTAACCCTGAATTTTCCTAACTTTGTTAATGAGACCATCATTGTCTTAGTCGTCTAGGCTAGAAATCTTGCTGCCTTTGACTTTTTCCAATATGCTTCTATATGGTAGCTAGGAAAAATATATTAAGGCCTTATAAAGAGTAGTAAAGTAATAAAGAATTGTATGCTTGCTTCAAAGATAGTGAGGGAGGGAGAAGCTGGGAATTAATTCCTAATTCATAAGTGGTCTGGAGGGAGAGGAACCCATTGACAAAGTGCGCTCACAGTCACTAAATCAGTGGATTGCAAGTTCCACTGATAATGCCTAGAGTATGTTTCTCTTTTCGTCTCTTCCTTTCTGGCTACACCGCACTGGTTCAGTACCTTGCGTCTTTTGTCCTGGCTTCTTGTAATAGCCTGCTAAATGTAAGGCCTTGGGCTTGATTTTCAAAATCTACCTGTACAAGTTAAAACAGGATTGATGTGAGCAAGCAACAGGACATAGTAGGGGTAGAGGGAGTGGAAAGAAGGGTGCTTAGCTGGCAGTTAGAAACATGAGACAACAGTGTGACGTGGACCTCAGCAAAGTTAGGCTAACTTGGGTCAGTCTGTAAGACCTAGAATAAGAGAGGTGATTGGGCCTCTCCAGTTGGAGGGTGTCACCAAATTGGACTACTGTCTTCTGTTCTTTGAGCAATGCATTACAGGGGTAATGTGGAGTCTATATGAGAGAGTAACTAGGATAGTGAAGGGCCCTAACGGATTGGGCTCTGAGGAATTGTTGACATTTAGATATCAACTGAAGATATTTAACTTGGAGAAAACATAGGGAATTATTATAATTGTTTTCACATATGTAAAAGACCATCTTGTGGAAATCACCTAAGAACTTTGTGAATGTCAGAGTTGTCTTGAAATTGAATGCATTCATTTCAACAAATATTTATTGTAAGCCTACTCTATGCTAGGCACTGATAGACGAGATAGGCCCTACCCTGCTGGAATCTGAGTTCTAGTCTGACAGAAAATAAATGAGTAAACAAATAAATAATTGAGTAATATAATTTCAGATAGTGATAGGATCAGCTGTCTTAGGATAATAACAATATATCTTTAGCTAGGATGGTGTGAGCCTAGATTTTACGATCATTTGGCAGGAAGATTTTAGAAGAAAGTTAGACATTGGATTAGACGACCTTAGAGGACCCTTCAACTCCAAGATTTTATGGTTCTGCCCTTCTACTATCAGCTACCAAACTAGGACTTCCTCACAGATACCCTGAGGCTTAGAAACCCCACACTCCTTGCTATTCCAGGAACAAGCCCTGCATTGAGGTTAGTGAGTCAACAGTGACTCAGTGTGAGTATTTGCCCATGTGGTTTCTTTGCCTGGAATGTCTTTCTCTCACTTCTCTGCCTCTCAAAATTCTCCTTGCCCATCAAGGCTCAACTCAAAGATAAGCTTGTAACCAAGCATTCTGGATACCACTGAGATATGTTGTTCTCTGCTCTGGGCCCAGTGGCTAATAGCTTGTAGCACTATTAAAGCACTTACTGTATTTTACCTGTATCACAGTTCACTATATCTCTGTCTACTTCCCAATTAGTTTCTGATTTTTTTGAGGGCAGGAACCATATATTCCTCCTTTTATAATGTTCTGTAGAGCAAATTTCCCAGTCACTGCTTAGCATCAAGAAGATATTCAATAAATAAATGTGACAGTAGGCAATATATGTATTCATTATTATCTGGAGTGAATTAGACTGCTTTAAGTAGGAAAAAAATAACCTACTGGTTTAGCTAATAACTTTCCCTCTCAGTCTCCTCTGTATCTTTCTCTACCTATTAGCTATGATGAACATGTTGCCTAACATCTTTAAGACTCAGTTTCTTCATCTTCAAAATGGCAAGAAAAATAGTACCTACTTCTAAGATTGTTGTAAGGATTAAGTATAATAGTCCATGAAAATTGTTGTAAGGATTAAGTACAATAGTCCAAGTCAAATGCCTAGGTCAGTACTTACCACATAATCAGTCCTCACTAAATATCAACAATTATTATTAAGATTAGGCATCCTGCCCTCCAGTAGTTTTATGGTTTAAAAGTCTGGTTTAAAGAGTTTAAATACTGGTTTGATATTAGGGAAAATTTCCATCATCCTATCAGGCAAAGATGATTTGAGACAGAAAATTAAGAAGGAAGCCTCTACTTACACTGAACTGTTAAATAGTAGAAAAGATAAACTAAATACAGTTACCAGCAAGAGCCTTTATAGGGGATGGGCATTAGAGACAACCTCCTCTTTATTAAAAAGAAATAGACAGTTCAGAGAGGTTCAGTGACTTGCCTGAGGTCACACAGCTAAGGGGCAGATTAACTGTAACATTCCAGGTCTGCCTGGCTCCTTAGCCACTGCTCTTTCTGCTATACCCTGCTGCCTCTCAGCTACGTGGATGAGGCCAACACAGATTAGAGATGTTACTCCAAAGCCTCACAGGCCTCAATTCTTCACTGCCAGCATTCCCTGGGCAGCAAGCCTAATTTCATACTGTTAGGGCTGAGGCTGCTGATACTCTTCCAGCCTTAGGGAGAACTGACTCCTGGCTGAGGCAGGCTGGAGCCTACAGGTGAAGGTTATCTAGGGTTCCATCTGTGAAAGGCTGCGTGTGTGTATTCTGTCCGACTCTTTGTGACTTCCTGGACTGTAGCCGCCAGGCTCCTCTGTCCATGGAATTTCCCAGGCAAGAATATTGAAGCTGGTTGCCATTTTGTACTCCAGGGTATCTTCCTGACCCAGGGGTTGAACCCACCTCTCTTGCATCTCCTGGATTGGCAGGTAGATTCTTTACCACTGTACCACCTGGGAAGTTCCTGCGAAAGGCTGGAGGCATGGCAAGGCAGAGGATCTGAGCTGACGTGCATTTAACCCAGGAAAAGAAAGAGCACTACACCATTCTGCATCTGGTATGTCAGGAAGACAAACTGCGGAGTGGATCAAGATGTACTCATAATGCCAAACCCAAGCAAAAAAAGAATTTTCAGGAACTTATTTACAAAACAGAAATAGACTTACAAACATAGAAAACAAACTTACTGTTACCAAAGGGGAAAGGGGAGAGGGATAAATTAGGAACTTGGGATTAACATGTTATATATAAAACAGATAAATAACAAGGACCTACTATATGGCACAGGGAACTATATTCAATATCTTGCAATAAACTATAATGGTAAAGAATCTGAAAAAGAATATATATATATATATATATATATATATATATATATATACGTACGTACATACATATATATATATATTCAGTGAATCACTGAAACTAACACATTTTAAATCAACTGTGCTTCAATTTAAATAAAAAGATTTTCAGGACTTCCCTGATGGTCCAGTGGTTAAGACTCTGTGCTTTGGTCAGGGAACTAAGATCCCACATGTTTCACAGCCAAAAAAAGAAAAGGATTTTCAATCTATGCCTAGAGCAGGAAGCAAAAATAATGAAGGATAGCCCTCACCCCCTTGCTCTTTGAGAAGTGGTCTGATGCTAACAAAAATTTGGAAAGAGGTAAAGTTACTCTGATCTTAAGCAGGGGAATGTTCAGCTGCAGAAGTTAGAATAAACAGATAGAAGAGACCAGAGCCCACCTGAGAGGAGAAATGATAAAGCACATCTTGCTATTTTTCTTGAATCATGACCTTAAAAGAATTTTGTAACAAGAGAAAAACTGGCTAATATTGATCTTTAGATTATTAATACATTTTATCTAAATGTACTTGTTCAGCTACAAAGAACTCTGATTTCAATAGTCAACAATATTCCAATTAATAAACATTTAGTGAGATTTTGCTTATGCAAAGTGTGACCACTTCTCCCCACTCAAATGAGATGACATAATTTGTGAAGTCTTTCCTAAATATGGATGAAGCATGCCCTGCTTCTCACTCTAGGTTATGGAGGCTCCTCTGCCATGAAAGAGGGAAGCCATGGATGAAATGAAGCATCTTCCTGAGGAGTCAATCACTTGAGGTTTTGTGTATGTGTGTTTAAGTGTGGGTGAAGGGTGAATTTTTGTATTAAAACAACCATTTTCTGTTTTGTGGAGCAGAGGACAGAGTCTGCTTCTTTGGGCTTTGTTGTGGGCAGGTTCTAGTGTAATAGAGATTCTTTTGTTAGTGGTAAAATGTGAAAAGTACTAAATCTTAACATAGATGTTCAGATTAATGCACTTTGTTGTTTAGTCACTAAGTTGTGTCCAACTCTTTTGTGACCCCATGGACCGTAGCCCACCAGACTCCTCTGTCCAAGGGATTTCCCAGGCAAGAATACTGGAGTGGTTGCCATTTTCTTCTCCAGGGGATCTTCCTGGCCCAGGGTTTAAACTTGCATGTCCTACATTGGCAGGTGGATTCTTTACCACTGAGCCATCAGGAAAGCCCCATTAATGCACTTACTTGTAGGCATATTAAAATTACATAAATTCAGGCTCCATTTATTTGGAATTTTAATAATCTGCAGAAGTACTATAGTCTATGTATATATAAAAATGATGATGAGAACGACTTCATTTAAGTTTCATGATGTTGATTTAAATAGTAAAGGAAACTTATGAAAAACACCCTCAAACACTTTATAATAAGCAATTTGTATTCAAATACTTAATATATGGATTATAAGTAATCTTATCTACCTATCAAAGCAGATGTAAAAATCTCATCATTTTCATTTTGAATGACATTATGTATTTGAACATTTATAAAACTTCCTTTGATTTTCTTGAACAGTATTTTTATAATCAGGGTTTTTCCTTTACTTTATTCCTCTTCCTGCCATTCGTGATAATCAGTAAGGTTTAAATCACCAACCACCTCCCATTTTCTACCACATAAACTTTCTAAAGAAGGTGTGGTTTCCTAGCTTCTAGTTGGGCAAGTTGTAACAGGGTCATTGTACTGAGGTTCCTCAATACAGTTACCCTTGGAATGACCTTGTAAGCTTCAATTCAGAGAAAAAACTTGGCAAATAATAACCCAATAAGCCATTCCCCAGGGAAACCTTTAATCATTTGTAGCCCTGAACAAGTCATTCTATTTAGACAGATGACAATTGTCACAAATATTCCTTCCAAAGCCAGTGAAACAAAAGTTTACAGTTTAATTTCCATCTTTATAGAATTCCCAATTAAGAGAATGGCAAATTCTACATAAAGGAAATTTGCTGCACATGCAGTATGTTGCAAGCACACTGGTTCTTTAAAAGCATAAATTTATTTTATTTTTTATTCTTTTTGGCTGTGTTGGATCTTTGTTGCTGTGTGTGGGCTTTCTCTAGTTTCAGAGAGTGGAGATTACGCTCTAGTCATGGTCTGCAGGCTTCTCATGGTGGCTTCTCTTGTGGAGCAGTCTCTAGAATGTGTGGGCTCAGCAGTTGCAGCTTTCAGGTTTAGTTGCCTCACAGCATGTGGCATCTTAGTTCCTGAACCAGGGATTGAACCCATTACCCTGCATTGACAGGTGGATTCTTAACCATTGGATCCCCAGGGAAGTCATGCACATTGGGTTTTTAATTCTCAATACTGTTGTGTGAGTCATTAATTCTCAATATTGCATATGCATCACAATTTAAAGAGTTTACTACATTTATAGTTATTATAAACTACTGGCTATATTCCCTGTGTTGTACAATATATCCTTGTAGCTTATTTTATGCCTAATAATTTATACCTCTTATTCCCCTACTGCTGTTGCTTCCCACCCCTTCCCTATCCCCACTGGTAAGGACTAAACTAGTTTGTTCTCTATATCTGTGAATCTGCTTCTTTTTTGTTATGTTCTCTAGTTTATTATATATTTTTAGATTCTGGATATAAGTGATACAGTATTTGTCTTTCTCTGTCTGGCTTATTTCACTTAGCATAATACCCTCCAAGTCTACTCATGTTGCTACAAATGGAAAAAAGTTTCATTCTCTTTTAAGGTAAAAAGTTTCATTCTCTTTTAAGGTTGAATAGTATTCCATTGTATATATGTCTCTCTGTCTTATATATATATATATATATATATATATATATATATATATATTTTCCCTATCCATTCATCCATTCATGGACACTTAGGTTGCTTTCGTATCTTGGCAATTGTAAATAATGCTGCCATGAACATTGGGAGCACCATCTCTTTGATGACTGCCAGGTCCAATGGTACCTGCTTCTAAAATATGAAGCAGGAAGAGGAGACTGGAAAGGTGGTGGAGCCCAGTGGGTGAGTAGGAGGGGTGCACAGTTGAAGGTGGACTTTGAATGCAACACAGAAGAGCTTAAATTTTCTACAACAAGCAGGGGAAATCAATTTCTGGGTGAAGTAAGCAGCTGTGTGAAGTGATGACAGGGCTGTGAGAGTTAAAACAATCTGACTAATGTTTAGGATGTGTTGGAATAGATTTAAGGATGTTACACATACACAATTCAGTACTTGGGGGCGATCTAAATGACAGAATGATCTTGCTTTGTTCCAATGCAAACCTTTCAGCATCACAGTAATCCAAGTCTGTGCCCCAACCACTAATGCCAAAGATGCTGAAGTTGAACAGTTCTATAAAGACCTATAAGACCTAGAACTAATACCAAAAAAGATGTCCTTTTCATCATAGGGGACTGGAATGCAAAAGTACGAAGTCAAGAGATACCTGGATTAACAGGCAAATTGGCCTTGGAGTACAAAACGAAGCAGGTTAAAGGCTAACAGAGTTTTGCCAAGAGAGCACACTGGTCATAGTAAACACCCTCTTCCAACAACACAGGAGAAGACTCTATACATGGACATCAGCAGATAGTCAATAGATTGATCATATTCTTTGTAGCCAAAGATGGAGAAGCTCTATACAGTCAGCAAAAACAAGACCAGGAGCTGACTGTGACTCACATCATGAACTCCTTATTGCAAAATCCAGACTTAAATTGAAGAAAGTAGGGAAAAGCATTAGATCATTCAGGTATGACCTAAATCAAATCTCTTATGATTATACAGTGGAAGTGACAAACAGATTCAAGGGATTAGATCTGATAGACAGAATGCCTGAAGAACTATGGATGGAGGTTTGTAATATTGTACAGGAGGCAGTGATCAAGACCATCCCCAAGAAAAAGAAATGCAAAAAGGCAAAATGATTGTCTGAGGAGGCCTTACAAATAGCTGAGAAAAGAAGAGAAACAAAAGGCAAAGGAGAAAAGGAAAGATATACCTATCTGAATGCAGAACTCCAAAGAATAGCAAGGAGAAATAAGAAAGCATTCTTAAAGTGCAATGCAAAGAAACAGAGGAAAACAATAGAATGGGAAAGACTAGAGATCTCTTCAAGAAAATGAGAGATACCAAGGGAACATTTCATGCAAAGATGAGCACCAATAAAGGACAGAAACGGCATGGACCTAACAGAAGCGTAAGATATTAAGAAGAGGTGGCAAGAATGCACAGAAAAACTATACAAAAAAGGTCTTCATGGCCCGGATAACCATGATGGTGTGATCACTCACCTAGAGTCAGACATTCTGGAGTGTGAAGTCAAGTGGGCCTTAGGAAGCATCACTATGAACAAAGTTAGTGGAGGTGATGGAATTCCAACTGAGATATTTCAAATCCTAAAAGCTGATACTTTTAAAGTACTGTACTCAATATGCCAGCAAATTTGGAAAACTCAACAGTGGCCATGGAACTGGAAAAGGTCAGTTTTCATTCCAGTCCTAAAGAAAGGCAATGCCAAAGAATGTTCAAACTACCACATAATTGTACTCATTTCACATGCTAGAAAGGTAATGCTCAAAATCCTTCAAGCTAGGCTTCAACAGTAGGTGAATCAAAAATGTCCAGATGTTCAAGCTGGATTTAGGAAAGGCAGAGAAACCAGAGATCAAATTGCCAACATCCTCTGGATCATAGAAAAAGTAAGAGAGTTCCAGAAAAACATCTACTTCTGCTTGATTGACTACACCAAAGCCTTCGTGATTGTGTGGATCACAACAAACTCTGGGAAATTCTTCAAGAGATGGGAATACCAAGAAGCAGCATTAGAATCAGACATGGAACAATGGACTGGTTCCAAATTGGGAAAGGAGTGTGTCAAGGCTGTATGTTGTCACCCTGCTTATTTAACTTATATGCAGAGTTCATCATGCGAAATGCCAGGCTGGATGAAGCACAAGTTGGAATCAAGATTACTGGGAGAAATATCAATAACCTCAGATATGCAAATGACACTACCCTTATGGCAGAAAGCAAAAAAGAACTGAATAGCCTCTTGATGAAAGTGAAAGAGGAGAGTGGAAAAACTGGCTTAAAACTCAACATTAAAAAAAACAAGGATCATGGCATTCATTCTGGTCCCATCACTTCATGGCAAATAGATGGGGAAACAGCGGAAACAGTGACATACTATTTTCTGGGGCTCCAAAATCACTGCAGACGGTGACTGCAGCCATAAAATTAAGACTCTAGCTCCTTGGAAGAAAAGCTATGACAAACCTAGAGAGCATATTAAAAAGCAGAGACATAATTTTGCCTACAAAGGTCCATATAGTCAAAGCTATCGTTTTTCCAGTGGTTATGTATGCACGTGAGAGTTGGACCATAAAGAAGGCTGAGCACTGAAGAACTGATGCTTTTGAACTGTGATGTTGGAGAAGACTCTTGAGACTTCCTTGGACTGCAAGGAAATCAAACTAGTCAATTCTACAGAAAACCAACCCCAAGTATTCATTGGAAGGACTGATGCTAAAGAAGCTCCAAGACTTTTCCCCCTGATACAAAGAGCTGATTCACTGGAAAAGACCCTGATGCTGGGTAAAATTGAAAGCATGAGGAGAAGGGGATGACAAAGGACAAGATGGTTGGATGGCAACATCGACTCAATGGACATGAGTTTGAGAAAAACTCTGGGAGATGGGAAGCCAGGCGTGTTGCCATCCATGGGGTCTCCAAGAGTCGGACATGACTGAGTGACTGAATAAGACAAGACAAGACAGATACACAATAATAACAAAATCAAGCATTCATCCAATTATTTTTGCCTCCCAGAAGGGAAAAGATTCCACTCATGTCTTGTGGAAAAGAGCTAATAAGAAAGAAGTAGCAAACCTAAGAAAAATTCTGGGCTTAACTTTTTGTTATCTTCTAATAAACATCCTCACCCACATTCCCTACCTGAATTCAGGCCTTTAAAGTTTTCAAAATATTTCCACAGTTACCATCACATTTCATCCCTGTTAAAAACCAAGCATTTCCCAACAACAGGAGCAGTCCTAAGCCAAAGCCAAGAAGAAACCAACCAGAGACTTTAGGCAACCTGGCTGTATTCTGTGTGTGAGTGTGTGTGTGTGTGTGTGTGTGTTAGTGTTACTCTCTGTCATGTCTGACCCTTTGCAACTCACTTGAATGTAGCCCTCCAAGGTCCTCTGTGCATGGAATTCTCCAGAAAGAATACTAGAGTGGGCAGCCATTCCCTTCATTAGTGTTTCTTTATGGAAAGGTTTGCTCAGCTGATGTCTAGTCAGAGCAGGTATTCTTGGGCAGTGGGCCGTAAGTAATGAAACATGGCAGTCTACCTCCTGGGGTCAGCTGAATGCAAGTGGATCCCTGAGCTCCTGGACATTCTCATGAGTGGACATTCACTAGGCTGTGTTGCCCAACCTCTTGGTAGATGAAAGCCCCTCCCACAGCCAACTGCATTTTGGGACTGTTGTCCTTTCATCTAAGGGTAGACCAGGCATCTGTCATATGGGAGCAATTCAGAGGCAAGGAAGTAGGTTTCAAATGACCTGACAGTTCCTACTAGTAGGCAATGCCTACTTGAATAAAATGCTGGTATCTATTGAGAAGGACCCTGAGACTCAGTTATCTATCATCCATATCTTCCACATGTATAGAAATGGAATAAATGGTGCTGCAGTTCCTCGTTTTTGCTATGCCCGTCCTAGGCCTTAACTCTTGGGGCTTAAAACCCCTGCTCAAAGGTTTACCTTTACCGATGTAGTTTTTGGTTTGCCAGGTCATTAAGTCAGCGCCATGCCCAGTTATGACTATTTTGCTTTCAGCACAGCCCTCAGATGGTCCCTCATCAACTGTCTGGAAGACCAGTCCCTAACGGCCTCTCCTTTCTGGGTTATATGAGGCTCCTTTGCCATCCATGATGGCAGTTTGATATTTTTTGGCAAATCATCCTTTGGCTGTCAGCATAGTATGCACCCTCTTCCTAAAGCAAGGTAATCCTAATTTTGGCAGGGAACAAGTTGTTTCTTTAGGCAGCATGAGGAGGCCTCTTTCATAAGTTGTCATTTGAATGCCAATGTTATGGCCTTAACATTAAAGTTCAAGGAGAGGTATCGGTCTTTTAAATGGACACCTGGCAAAAGCACTCGTTTGTCCCCAGATTCACTGGGTCCTGAGCCACTTTCCAAAAGAAAAAAAAAAAAAAAACTATCGAAATGCTTGGTGATCCTTTAGCCAGTCTCTAAAATTTGCAACTTTTGACTCATTCACTTTGGAGAGAAATTTTAGTGTGTGTTTTTCCAAAATCCAGGCTTCCCTTGTGACTCAGCTAGTAAAGAATCTGCCTGCAATTCGGGAGACCTGGGCTCGACCCCTGGGTTGGGAAGATCCCCTGGAGAAGGGAAAGGCCACCCACTCTAGTATTCTGGCATGGAGAATTCCATGGACTGTATAGTCCATGGGATCGCAAAGAATCGGACACGACTGAGCAACTTTCACTTTCACTTTCCCAAATCCTATAGAGTATTAAGTTCCCTGCAAATGTACAAAATATCAATGTGGATTATCTAAAATTGTACTCTTTTCCATGAAGGAGATTCCAAACTATGCTCAATTTTCCATTGTATTAGCAAGTAATGCAAATCTTAACTTAGAAGAGCACCTGTCTGTGGGCTGACTCTTGGCTTTTAGCATGATCATGCTGATCTCAAGTTGCTCCTCTGAGACACTCCTGGTATCATGATAGTTTCTCTTTTGCTTCCAAGATAAACATTAGTATCTTCATATCTTCTTAGTATACTCTTAATTTACCTCTAATCCCTGATTTCCTTAGCTGAATTATTCTTTCATCTATTCAAAATTAATCTGCAACTTGACTTCACCTCCATAATTCTGACTCTATAGTTATAAAGGACTCTAATGACTTTCTAATGATAAATATATCATTTTGCAGTCTTTTAAAAAAATGATATAATGGTCTAGTGCTTATCCTCTTGAACTGTTCTACTATTTGCATACCTTTGCAATCCTTAAATATGAGTCAGCATCTCAACTCTGTTCTTGAATTCTACCGTTTCTCAGATGCCTCATTCATCCTAGAGTCAGTGGATAATCCCTTGTTCTCTTGATGTAAGTCCAGATTTCCTTCTAGATGCTGGCCTTGCACCTCCTGCTGCTTTTCTGGGTATGGCAAATATCCTACTGAAAGTTTTAAATGTAATAGGACTATAGTGACGAGGGGTAACTATAGTTTTGTCAGTGTGCTGTTCTAGCCTTTTAACTTAAAAGTTTTTGATAAGAGAATTTTTCTCTTTCTTGTGGAGACATTACATTATATATGCAGGAGTGAATATGCAAGATGGGTCTGATCAGTAGAGTATTCCATTCTCCAAGTTCAACAGTTACTGAATATATATATATATTTATGACATTCTCTCATTTTCTTAGCACTTATCATCCATTCAGCAAATATTTATTGAGGCTTTTTTCATGTGTTAGTTTCTGATATATTATAGTGATTCATTTTTTTCATATATTCATTTTCATATTCTTTTCCACTATGGGTTTTTGTGCAATAGTGAATATAGTTCCCTGTGCTGCACAATAGGACTTTGTTCATCTATTTATTTTCTATATATCTGTCTCATCCCTTCCTAGCCAGATTAAAAATTACTAAAGGCAGTGGTCATGTCTCATATTCTTGATTTACTCTCAATAAGAAAAGTACTTTATACATAGTATTTAGTGTATTCACTAGTTAAACTCCAATTGCAACCATATTTCAAATCTGGTGGAACTCTGTATGTACATCTTTCCTTTAAAAAAAAAATCTCTGATTCATATGGTTGATCCATGAATATTCTTTTGTACTCCTAGAGTATTGGCTTTCAAGGTGTCTGTTTATTTTTATGCAGTTATTAAACATCAATTACTGGGTAGGATGAGATGGGAAGGTAAGTAGGTTCAAATATACCTATGGCTGATTCATGTTGATATATGGCAGACACTAACACAATATTGTAAAGCAATTATCCTCTAATTAAAAATAAATACATTAAAATATTTTTTTCTTAAAAAAGCCACCAATTACCATAACACATAAAGGGAGTAAATAGATCAATGAGAAAAAGAAGGCCCATGAAAAAATTTTTTAAAGAATGTCAGGTTATATACTGCTTTCATTTTATGAGCGATTTCTCTTGCCTGCTCAGAGAATACCTTCATGCCTTTAAAAAAGTGTTAGTTATTCCAAGAACATAGTGGAATGTCATATAACTGTGACTACTCAGTAAATATTTACTGATCAATGTGGTAAAGTTGAGCTAGAAAAGCTAATTATAGTTTTATTTGCCTCCATTTTTAATCTGTAAAGTGGAAATAATATTACCTGTTTTAAACAGGTATTTGAAATATTATATATATATATATATATATATATATATATATATATATATATTACCTGTTTTATCTACTTACAGGTTTTGTTTGGTACACTTTCAATACTATGTTTATTTAAGGTACAAAGCACTATATGAAAAATAAACCCCTGGAGTTGCCTCTATGGCAAGGTTTAGGCTCTGAAAACAGCATTTTTGGGTGTATACATCCAAAATTACTCTTTCAAAAGACCTTAAGTAATAAAGCCAGTCCAGCTAGTTTTCCCCCAGTATTGGAACATATCACTGTTTCTTTTGTTTAACACAGATGAAGAACTGTATTTAACATGTATTAATGAGTCATAGGCTATGGTTTTTCCAGTGGTCATGTATGGATGTGAGAGTTGGACTGTGAAAAAAGCTGAGCGCTGAAAAATTGATGCTTTTCAACTATGGTGTTGGAGAAGATTCTTGAGAGTCCCTTGGACTGCAAGGAGATCCAACCAGTCCATCCTAAAGCAGATCAGTCCTGGGTGTTCATTGGAAGGACTGATGCTGAAGCTGAAACTCCAATACTTTGGCCACCTCATGCGAAGAGTTGACTCATTGGAAAAGACCCTGATGCTGGGAAAGATTGAGGGAGGGAGGAGAAGGGGAAGACAGAGAATGAGATGGCTGGATGGCGTCACCAACTCGATGGACATGAGTTTAAGTAAACTCCGGGAGTTGGTGATGGACAGGGAGGCCTGGCGTGCTACGGCCTGGGGTCGCAAAGAGTTGGACACGACTGAGTGACTGAACTGAACTGAATGAGTCATATTGTAAGAAATATAAGCCCAGTATTTTAAAAACTTATCAGCAGCCTTAACTCCCTGAAATGCTCAGATAAGCAGCATGTATGAGTGGGGAGCACTGCATGAGATTCAACAGATTCACTCCTCATATATCATATTCTTTATGAACTAAAAACCATAATTATAAACTTATTACTAATGGTTTTATAATCCATATTTCACTGGCTCCTGCCTTTCCCTGCTGATGCAAGACTTCCAGCTTCTTGTTAAGTCCCCTGCCCATAATTTCTAAGAGCCCTTGGATAGTGTTTTACATGTACTCAAGAGCAAGTCTTGTCTGTAGCCATACAGATGTCCCCTGCTGAGATTTCTGTTGCCTTAGAACACTTCTGGCACTCATTGCTGAGTCAGTCTCCTTAAGCCAGGTTACCATCACCTTCTACTGGCCATTTTCATGATCTCCAGTGTGTTCCTCAAGGAATCAAAATGCTTCTATATTTGCTGGAGACTCCAATACTGTAAAATTATATCATATTTCCTGCAGAAGTAGAAACAAGGCCCAATCACTCATCTCTATATTTTTTGATGTAATGAAGATTTTAGTGCACTCCTATTCCTGGTTATGGTATTCTCCAAGAGAAGTCCACAAGACTGCATTAGAGTATGGATCTTTAAGATAGGTAAGCATTGTCCCCTCAATCCAAGAATAACCTTCTGAAATACTGACTAGTACATTCTAACAGTGCAAAGTGATCAAAAAAGGAGCCTGGCCAACCCCTCTCCTTGATGGTACCTGCACTTCTTGACAGTCTTTCTGCCAAAACCCTTCAGTAAATCACCATCTGGGCAGTATAAACCTGCTAATTTGCCTGATATGCCAAGATATGTTTGAATCCCATTGGTGGACAGAAAAGTTTGTCTCAACCTGTGACTCTCTGTTAAATATCTGAATATCTTTATAAAATTCGATACCAAAGTAATATTCCAGCAACAATAATGGAAAATTTTAATGTAAGAAAAAACTTTCAGAAAACCAACAAGTGAATAAAACAAATGTTTTTTACTTGGACAATTCCTCAGAGTCCTTCACCATATGCAAATATAAAGTTGTAATTTTAATGGTTCTAATTAGGTTTCACTTTTTCAATTGTAATCATATTGCTCATTTTGCCAGCATTTAGCAAGTTCCTATTATATGCACAGCATCAACTGGTATCAAGAGAAATGCTTTACATTTCCACATAATTCCATTCAACTGGGAAGAAAGATATAAAGGTAAACTGTTTGTCTTCAGGCAACTCCTGTTGATGAATTTTTCACTTGATCATTCCCCTGGTACTTAAGAAGTACTTTACTTTAACTCCTCTCATGCTAGATTAAAAGCTTAACCTCCACAGAATAGTTTACTTACATAGAGTTCCAGCTGACTTGACCCTGTAAGAGATTTGTTTTTAAATTCTGAAGGAACCCAAAACCTTTGTCCTTGAAAATGTTTTTTTTAAATTCACTTGAACAGACGATAGCTAGTTTTTAAAACATGTGAAGCAGCTTTCTCAATTTGCTATGTGCAGTGGTTTCCCACCACATCTGGTACAATTCTGGGCCCACAGTTCAGTTCAGTTCAGTTCAGTCCTTCAGTCGTATCTGACTCTTTGCGACCCCATGGACAGCAGCATGCCAGGCTTCCATCACCAACTCCCAGAGCCTGCTCAAACTCATATCCTTTGAGTTGGTGATGCCATCCAATCATCTCATTCTCTGTCATCCCCTTCTCCCACCTTCAATCTCTCCCAGCATCAGGGTCTTTTCAAATGAGTCAATTCCTCGCATCAGGTGGTCAAAGTACTGGAGCTTCAGAATCAGTCCTTCTAATGAATATTCAGGACTGATTTCCTTTAGGATTGACTGGTTTAGAACTCCTTGCTATCCAAGGGACTCTCAAGAGTCTTTTCCAACACCATGGTTCAAAACCATCAATTCTTTGGTGCTCAGCTTTCTTTATAGTCCAATTATCACATCTATACGTGACTACTGGAAAAACCATAGCTTTGACTAGATGGACCTTTGTTGGCAAAGGAATGTCTCTGCTTTTTAATATGCTGTCTAGGTTGGTCATAGCTTTTCTTCCAAGAACCAAGTGTCTCTTAATTTCATGGCTGCAGTCACCATCTGCAGTGATCTTGGAGCCCAAGAAAATAAAGTCTGTCACTGTTTCCATTGTTTCCCCGTCTATTTGCCGTGAACTGATGGGACCAGATGCCATGATGTTCATTTTTTTGAACGTTGAGTTTTAAGCCAGGTTTTTCACTCTCCTCTTTAACTTTCATCAAGGGGCTCTTCAGTTCTTCTTCGCTTTCTGCCATAAGTGTGGTGTCATTTACATATCTCAGGTTATTGATATTTCTCCTGGCAATCTTGATTCCAGCTTGTGCTTCCTCCAGCCCAGCATTTCTCATGATGTACTCTGCATACAAGTTAAACAAGCAGGGTGACAATATACAGCCTTGACGTACTCCTTTTCCTATGAAATCAGTCTGTTGTTTCATGTCCAGTTTTAACTGTTGCTTCCTGACCTGCATACAGATTTCTCAAGAGGCAGGACAGGTGGTTTGGTATTCCCATCTCTTTAAGAATGTTCCACAGTTTGTTGTGATCCACACAGTCAAAGGCTTTGGCATAGTGAATAAAACAGAAATAGATGTTTTCCTGGAACTCTCTTCATTTTTCAATGATCCAGCAGATGTTGGCAATTTGATCTCTGGTTCCTCTGCCTTTTCTAAGCCAGCTTGAACATCTGGAAGTTCATGGTTCATGTATTGTTGAAGCCCGGCTTGGAGAATTTTGAGCATTACTTTACTAGCGTGTGAGATGAGTGCAATTGTGCAGTAGTTTGAGCATTTTTTGGCATTGCCTTTCTTAGGAACTGGAATGAAAACTGACCTTTTCCAGTTCTGTGGCCACTGCTGTTTTCCAAATTTGCTGGCATATTGAGTGCAGCACTTTAGCAGCATCTTTTAGGATTTGAAATAGCTCAACTGGAATTCCATCACTTCCACTAGTTTTGTTCGTAGTTATGCTTCCTAAGGCCCACTGGACTTCACACTCCAGGATGCCTGACTCTAGGCGAGTGATCACACCATGGTGATTATCTGAGTCATAAAGATTTTTTTTGTATAGTTCTTCTGTGTGTTCTTGCCACCTCCTCTTAATATCTTCTGCTTCTGTTAGGTCCATACCATTTCTGTCCTTTATTGAGCCCATCTTTGCATGAAATGTTCCCTTGGTATCTCTATAATTTTCTTGAAGAGATCTCTAGTCTTTCCCATTCTGTTGTTTTCCTCTATTTCTTTGCACTGATCACTGAGGAAGGCTTTCTTATCTCTCCTGACTATTCTTTGGAACTGTGCATTCAAATGGGTATATCTTTCCTTTTCTCCTTTGCTTTAGGCTTCTCTCCTTTTTCATAGCTATTTGTAAGGCCTCCTCAGGCAACCATTTTATTTTGTATTTCTTTTTCTTGGGGATGGTCTACCTCCCTGTATTCTGTACAATGTTACGAACCTCTGTTCATAGTTCATCAGGCACTCTATCAGATCTAGGCCCTTAAATCTATTTGTCACTTCCACTGTATAATTGTTAGGGATTTGATTTAGGTCATACCTGAATGGTCTAGTGGTTTTCCCTACTTTCTTCAATTTAAGTCTGAATTTGGCAGCAAGGAATTCATGATCTGAGCCACAGTCAGCTCCCAGTCTTGTTTTTGCTGACTGTATAGAGCTTCTCCATCTTTGCCTGCAAAGAATATAGTCAATCTGATTTTGGTGTTGACCATCTGGTGATGTCCATGTATAGAGTCTTCTCTTGTGTTATTGGAAGAAGGTGTTTGCTATGACCAAAGGCTTTGGTGTAGTCAATAAAGCAGAAATAGATTTTTTTCTGGAACTCTCTTGCGTTTTTATGATCCAGTGGATGCTGGCAATTTGATCTCTGGTTCCTTTGCCTTTTTCTAAATCCAGCTTGAACATCTGGAAGTTCTTGGTTCACATACTGTTGAAGCCTAGCTTGGAGAATTTTGAGCATTACCTTGCTAGCATGTGAGATGAGTGCAATTATGTGGTAGTTTGAACATTCTTTGGCATTGCTTTTCTTTGGGATTGGAATGAAAACTGACCTTTTCCAGTCCTGTGGCCACTGCTGAGTTTTCCAAATTTGCTGGCACGGTGAGTGCAGCACTTAACACCATCATTTTTTAGGACTTGAAATAGCTCATCTGGGCACACAGTAATGGAGTCAGGATATTCAGTATTGCCTTTCATTTGTTTTCCAACACAAATAAGCAAAGTTTATAAAAATTTTATAGAGCCACAGTCAAAGTATTTAATGATAAAATTTGGAGTAACTGGATCACTTTTGATAAGAATTTACAGTTTTACATGAAAACTGTACTCAAATTGTAAAGAAATAATTTGAGAAAGTAGAAGAGTAATTATAAGAGGAGGTACTCAGCTGTCTCAGACATGTTGATTCCTTAAAAAGGAAAAAAAAAAAAATCTGTGTTATTGACTTCCTAAAAAAGTTAAGATTTAGGGTTCTTTTTCCTAAATTATTACTTTTATCTTCAACTACTGGATACTACCAATGCATATACAATATAAATTATAATGAAGAATAGGCACAGTAAAATATTAATGGATTTACAAAACTGAGCTATAAATCCTCTCTGCCAAGAATCCTTGCTTGTCTCATTTGTGGTACTTCCTACTACCGTCTGATCTGGATGTTATACAGAAACACACATATTTTAGGGCTTTGTGCATTCTCTCCCATCCCCTTTCAGAATTCCACCCCACAGGACACAGGAATGAAGTCAGAACAATGATGCATCTTAATGGCCACAAGTCACAAAGAAACTGTGGCCTGAGGAACAGGCTCTCTCTGCATTCTGGATTCCTTCTTAGATAATCCACAGGACTTGATTTCTCATCAAGTGTTTCCCCCTATTCCAAGTTAAGCTATTCAATAGCCAAGAAACAGAAGGACTATTTTCTTGTAACTTTCACACTCACCATCAACCAGATATAAAGATCTAAAGATTTTTGTTGTATTCTGAGATGTGAGTCCTATTTCTGTGTGAACAAGAAAGTATGACCTATTTTTTATTTACTCCTGGCTAATGTAGGACAGGGAAGCTGGCATGAGGCAGTTCATAGGATCGCAAAGAGTTGGGCACAACTTAGTGACTGAACAACAATGAGTTCTTAAAGTATTTGTTTCAACAGAGAATTTTGCAGACATTTAATACATTTAATGCACAAGGTTGAATTACCTAGAACATTGTAAAGAAGTATACTTAAGTCAAAGAATTTGATCAATACATATTATTTTCAATTCATGTGAATTCACTTACCCAATTCAATGTGGAAATATTTACACTCTTGTCTAAAGAAGCTCTTTCTTAAGATTGTGAATAGAAATGGAGTGAAAGAAATAAAACTGAATGAGTTATAATGTATTAATTGCATGATTATACCCTCTCTGGAGCAAAAATATGACAAGCATAAAAAATGAAAAGCATTCATTGAGGGTTTTCTTCCTTTTTAATGTTCCTTTACATGTTAAAATTACTTACATGATCTATCAAAGGCTGGATAATGAAACTTATAATACAACCAGAGTCTACTTCATAGTGGTCATGTTTCAAACACTGTACCTTTTCAAGTAATCCTGTTTTCCCTTTAGGGCATACCTCATTGGTTATAAAGCCTTCCCTGGTGGCTCAGGTGGTAAAGAATCTGCCTGCAATGCAGGAGACCTATGTTCAATCCCAGTGTCAGAAAGATCCCCTGGAGAAGGAAATGGCAGCCCACTCCAGTATTCTTGACTGGAGAATCCCATGGACACAGGAGCCTGTCAGGCTACAGTCCATGGGGTCCCAGAGTCGGATACAGCTGAGCAACTATCACTCACTCTCTTGTTGGTTATAAGAAGCATGACCAAATATGCTGTCTTGTTACCATGGGCACATTTTAAGCAATGGAAAAACCCACAGTGTGTGTTACCTCAGAGGCTCTCCTGTAGTGACAATGTCTTATACCTGCTTAAATACCTCCCATAATTCTGCAATGTCTACAAGACAAAGCCCAAATTTCCTGGTGTAACATTCAAAGCTTTTTCAAATCTGGCCCCAAACCACCTATTATGCTTTATCTTTCATTAGTCTCCTCTATCAGTTTCTCTTTTAGCCAAACTGGTTTTCCTAAAGTCAAGTGAAGAGACTTACACTGTCCTTAATTGCTCTGACACCTTGACCAACTTACGTTTACTAAGAAGGGGATTTGTCTGATGGGTTGGAGATGAAGTGGTGGAAAATAAATTTACTTCCTCTCTCCTTTATTTAATTTCCAAATCCTACTACTCATCCTTTAAGTTTCACTTTAGATCAAAGTGTCCTTAGTTTACCTGTTATATTTAGGTCAGCGTGAGCAACTCATTGAGCCACAAGTAACAACCATATTGCTTCCCAGGTGGTGCAGTGGTAAAGAATCTGCCTGCCAGCGCAGGAGATGCAAGAGACGCAGATTCGATCCTTGGGTTGGGAAGATCCCCTGGAGGAGAAAATGGCAACCCACTTCAATATTCTTGCCTGGAATATCCCATGGACAGAGGAGCCTAGTGGGCTATAGTCCACTGGGTCACAAAGAGTCAGACATGACAGAGCATGCACTCACCTCCCACACAATTATATTAGCAAATTAAGTTCTGCCTTTTTTTATGGATTCAAGTGTTACCTAAAATAATTATTTATTTAGCTTTTCATGAGGTTGTTTCACCAGGGGATAAGTGCCTTAAGGGCACAGAGCCACTCCGGTGGCTCATGTACTTCTTTGTATCAGGTGCCTAGCGGATGTCTTGCACATAATGAATATTGCCTAGTCTTATTAATACAGTTTAACTCATACTACAAAGTATGAGTAAAAATGTTAGTGTTGGAAAGGTTGCTGAGAAATTTGGAGTTTTTGTTAAGAATTCCATATAAAGAGAGACTTTCTGAGGAATATGTGAATCACAGTAAAGAAATGAGTTACTGGGGAGCCAATTTCCTTTTAAGGTCTTCCCAAGTGGTGCTGGTGGTAAAGAACCCACCTGCCAATGCAGGAGCATAAGAGACACGGGTTCGATCCCTGGGCCAGGAAGATCCCCTGGAGGAGGGCATGGCAACCTACTCTACTATTCTTGCCTGGAGAATCCCATGGACAGAGGAACCTGCAGGACTACAGCTCATGGGGTGGCAAACAGTCAGGCACAACTGAAGTGACTCAGCATGCACAATGTATTTTTAAAACCAAATAAACATTAATTTCAGTTGAGTTGCTCAGTCGTGTCAGACTCTCTGCAACCCCTTGGACTGCAGCACGCCAGGCTTCCCTGTCCATCACCAAATCCCAGACCTTGCTCAAACTCAAGTCCATTGAGTTGGTGATGCCATCCAACCATCTCATCCTCTGTCGTCCCCTTCTCTTCCTACCTTCAATCTTTCCCAGCATCAGTGTCTTTTCAAATGAGTCAGTTCTTCGCATCAGGTGGCCAAAATATTGGAGCTTTAGCATCAGTCCTTCCAACGAATATTCAGGACTGATTTCCTTTAGAATTCACTGGTTGGATCGCCTTGCAGTCCAAGGAACTCTCAAGAGTCTTCTTCAACACCACAGTTCAAAAGCATCAATTCTTTGGCGCTCAGCTTTCTTCATAGTCCCACTCTCACATCCATATATGATTTTTGGAAAAACCACAGTTTTGACTAGATGGACCTTTGTTGGCAAAGTAATGCCTCTGATTTTTAATATGCTGTCTAGGTTGGTCATAACTTTTCTCCCAAGGAGTAAGTGTCTTTTAATTTCATGGCTGCAGTCATCATCTGCAGTGATTTTGGAACCCATAAAAATAAAGTCTCTCACTGTTTCCCCATATAATTGCCATGAAATGAAGGGACTGGATGCCATGATCTTAGTTTTCTGAATGTTGAGTTTTAAGCCAGCTTTTTCACTGTCCTCTTTCACTTTCATCAAGAGGCTCTTTAGTTCTTCTTTGCTTTCTGCCATAAGGGTGATGTCATCTGCATATCTGAGGTTATTGATATTTTCTCCCGGCAATCTTGATTCCAGCTTGTGCTGGAATTTCACATGATGTACCCTGCGTATCAGTTAAATAAGCAAGGTGACGATATACAGTCTTGACAGACTCCTTTCCTGATTTGGAACCAGTCTGTTGTTCCATGTCCAGTTCTAACTGTTGCTTCTTGACTTGCATACAGATTTCTCAGGAGGCAGGTAAGGCAATCTGGTATTCCCAACTCTTTAAGAATTTTTCACAGTGGAAAGTTCTGACAAAATGTGGAGAGTTCTGACAAAATGTGGTCCACTGGAGAAGGGAATGGCAAACCACTTCAGTATTCTTGCCTTGAGAACCCCATGAACAGGATGAAAAGGCAAAACGATAGGACACTGAAAGATGAACTCCCCGGGTCAGTAGGTGCCCAATATGCTACTGGAGATCAGTGGAGAAATAACTCCAAGAAGAATGACAAGCCAGAGCCAAAGCAAAAACAACGCCCAGTAGTGGATGTGACTGGTGATGGAACTAAAGTCCAATGCTGTAAACAGCAATATTGCATAGGAACCTGGAATGTTAGGTCCATGAATCAAGGCTAATGGGAAGTAGTCAAACAGGAGATGACAAGAGTGAACACTGACATTTTAGGAATCAGTGAACTAAAATAGACTGGAATGGGTGAATTTAACTCAGATGACCATTATATCTAGTACTGTAGGCAAGATCCCTTAGAAGAAGTGCAGTAGCCATCATAGTCAACAAAAGAGTCCAAAATGCAGTGATTGGATACAATCTCAAAAATGACATAAGATCTGTTTATTTCCAAGGCAAACAATTCAATATCACAATAATCCAAGTCTACGCCCTGACCAGTAATGCTGAAGAAGCTGAAGTTCAATGGTTCTATAAAGACCTACAAGACCTTCTAGAACTAACACCCAAAAAAGATGTCCTTTTCATTATAGGGGACTGGAATGCAAAAGTAGGAAGTCAAGAAACACCTGGAACAACAGGCAAGTTTGGCCTTGGAGTACAAAACAAAGCAGGTCAAAGGCTAACAGTTTTGCCAAGAGAATGCACTGGTCATAGCAAACACCCTCTTCCAACAACACAGGAGAAGACTCTATACATGGACATCACCAGATGGTCAATACTGAAATCAGATTGAGTATATTCTTTGCAGTCAAAGATGGAGAAGCTCTATACAGTCAGCAAAAACAAGACCAGGAGCTGACTGTGACTCACATCATGAACTCCTTATTGCAAAATCCAGACTTAAATTGAAGAAAGTAGGGAAAAGCACTAGACCATTCAGGTATGATCTAAATCAAATCCCTAATGATTATACAGCAGAAGTCACAAATAGATTCTAGGGATTAGATCTGACAGACAGAGTGCCTGAAGAACTATGGATGCAGGTTTGTAACACTGTACAGGAGGCAGTGATCAAGACCATCCCCAATGGATGGAAGAGGGAGGCGGGAGGGGGGAGTGGGATGGGGAACACATGTAAATACATGGCTGATTCATGTCAATGTATGGCAAAAACCACTCCAAAAAAAAAAAAAAAAAAATTATCCCCAAGAAAAAGAAATGTAAAAAAGCAAAATGGTTGTCTAAGGAGGCCTTACAAATAGCCAAGAAAAGAAGAGAAACAAAAGACAAAGGAGAAAAGGAAAGATATACCTATCTGAATGCAGAGCTCCAAAGAATAGCAAGGAGAAATAAGAAAGCATTCCTAAAGTGCAATGCAAAGACATAGAGGAAAACAATAGAATGGGAAAGACTAGAGATCTCTTCAAGAAAATGAGAGATACCAAGGGAACATTTCATGCAAAGATGGGCACAATAAAGCAGAAGACATTAAGAAGAAGTGGCAAGAATACACAGAAGATTTTCATAATGCAGAAAACCACGATGGTGTGATCACTCACCTAGAGCCATACATCCTGGAATGTGAAGTCAAGTGGGCCTTAGGAAGCATCACTATGAACAAAGCTAGTGGAGGGAATTCCAGTTGAGCTCTTTCAAATCGTAAAAGATGATGTTGTGAAACTGTTGCCAATTTGGAAGACTCAGCAGTGGCCACAGAACTGGTAAAGGTCACTTTTCATTCCAATCCCATTCTTATCCCAAAGAAGGCAATGCCAAAGAATGTTCAAACTACCGCACAATTGCACTCATCTCACTCGCTAGCAAAGTAATGCTCAAAATTCTCCAAGCCAGGCTTCAGCAATACGTGAAACGTGAACTTCCAGTTGTTCAAGCTGGTTTTACAAAAGGCAGAGGAACCAGTGATCAAATTGCCAACATCCGTTGGATCACTGAAAAAACCAAGAGAGTTCCAGAAAAACATCTACTTCTGCTTTATTGACTATGTCAAAGCTTTTGACTGTGTGGATCACACCAAACTGTGGAAAATTTATTGTAAAAATGAAATGAAAACATTTAAAGTGAATATTTTCATTTGTAATTAAATATACCAATATATTAACAAAATTATTCTAATTTTTGTCTTCCTTCTCAATCGTGACCCAAATGTTCATATATTTTGCAGAATTGGAAATACGGTAATACACAATCTGAAGTTCTATATTTTAAAATTAGTATTGTTTGAGTTGCTCCTAGTCTTTGTATTTTTTTTCTGGTTGCATAACATGGATTTCATAGAACATAATTTACTTAACTACACCTCTACTATCTGAAACTGTTTCCCTTTCTTTTCTTTTCTGTATGTCTAGATCTTATCTGCCACATAATTTCAAACTACTCCAGCTCTCTGAATACCTTGTTACATACATTTCCGCCATTGCATAATTTCTTTTTGCCTAGAATGTTCTTCCCTTCCATCATCTAAAAGAACTAATTTCTGTTTAGAATAGTGGTCTACAAACTTTTTTGTTCTTATACTCTACTAGTAAAATACTTTAACATCAGCCCTCAAATATTATGCCTATTTATAAAACATGTGGTCTTCTCCAGCACCACAAAACAGATTTATAAAACATTTGGTCATCTCCAGCACCACAGTTTGAAAGCATTGATTCTTCAGCACTCAGCCTTCTTTATGGTCCAACTCTCACATCTGTACATGTCTAGTGGAAAAACCATAGCTTTAACTATATGGACCTTTGTTGGCAAAGTGATGTCTCTACTTTTTAATATGCTGTATAGGTTTGTCATAGCTTTTCTTTCAAAGAGTAAGAATCTTAATTTTGCGAGTGCAGTCACTGTTTGCAGTGATTTTGAATCCCAAGAAAATAAAACCTGTCACTGTTTCCACTTTTTCCTCTTCTATTTGCCATGAAGTGATGGGATTGGATGCCATGATCTTAGTTTTCTGAATTTTGAGTTTTTTAAAAAATCTATTTAATTGGAGACTACTTTACAATATTGTAGTGTTTTTTTTGCCATACATTGACATGTACAGCCATGGGTGTACATGTGTTCCCCATGAATTTTGAGTTTTAAACAGCTTTTCTCACTGTCTTCTTTCCCCCTCATCAGAGGCTGTTTAGTCCTCTGTTTTCTGCCACTAGAGTGGTATCATCTGCATATCTGAGGTTGTTGATGTTTCTCCTGGCAATTTTGATTCCAGCTTGTGATTCATCCAGCCTGGCATTTCACATCAATAGGTTAAAATCAATAATGAGCTAATGAGATTTGACAAGATACAGACCTGAAATTTTTGGTCTCAGGAATTTTTGAAATATGAAGCTATTATCCACTCGTTTTTGTCAATGGTTACCCTAGGTATGATTGAGATGTAGCTTATGCCAGTGTGAAATCTTCACAATTACCAAAACACTGAAAGACTATGTTCTTGGACAGTTAATAATTTGAGGGTGAGGTGAAGGTGTTAGAAGAATAAAAGTTTAGGGCCTTAAATAAAGTAAAAATTGTTTTAACATATTGTCATTATTATTACATTATAATAATATATACGTAACTTCACATTGGCATTAGCTACACCTCATACTTAGGGTAGCCTTTGTCTAAAAATTAGTGGATAGTATCTTCATATTTCAAAAATTCTTGAGAATTCCAAAAATTTCAGGCCTGTATCTTGTCAAATTTGATTAGCTCATTATTGATTTTAACCTATTGATTTTATTGATGTGACTGATGTAGAGTTCCCACTGAGAGCAGAATGTCAGCTTTGCCTTTTGTTTGTTCACTTATCTATACTTTATTTGTAGGAATCATTTTCAATGCATGAGGGTCAAGTTAGTTAAAAATCAAATAAAATGACTCGATATCCAGTTAATTAAGCACAAGTAAAGTGTCATGTGTTGCTGAAAATTTTTAAAAGCAGGAGCATACCTCATATTCACAGTCCCTTCTAGGCTGTGGATTCATCACCTATGTTGTGTTCCTGTATTATGGATCATGTGACACCTCTTCCTTTGATGTAGGGACTGAGGAGGGCATTAGTGTCTACCAGTAAATTAACCATTAGAAAGGTAATTTCTTACTTTTTAAGATAAAAATAAGATCTAGTAGTTCCAGCATTCCAAAGGATCATCCTATATAATCTCTGAGTATATACATTCAACTTTGGGAGACCAGTCGTGTAAATTCAGCTTGGAAAATGATCTCTGGGCCACTTTTCTTCCATAGTTGTTCAGATGACATTATGGTATTCTCTGTTTACACATCTCCACTCTATAAGAGCTCCTCTAAGACTGACGCAAGACAGTCACCTCTGAATGACTTTTATTCATCCTCACACTCTTATATTCCTAAAATTTGGCACAGCATCCTGTAAATCAAATTGATTTAATCACACTGAGCAGTTTCACACTGCTACTTCTTTTCTTTGGTTCTTTTGCAGTCTTATCTTTGTTTTCTCCTTTTAAGTATTTTGTTTCTTATGTAAAGGTGGAAAATGAAGACAATACTGGAAAGCATTAATACAATAAGCATCATCCAAAATGCCATCAAAATTAGTATTTCTAGACTTCTGTGTGTGGGTTACATAAATGGGATAAACAATGTTATTTGTTGATGGAAGGCAGAGAGATCTAGTATTAATAGAAAGAGGCTGGATCAAATATACTTGGCTACAGATTTCATCCCAGCTCTGCCATTTTTTTAAATTGTGTGACTTTGTGCAATGTATCTATTGCTCATTTACCCCACATTTGTTAACAGGAGTTAACAATGCCTATCTCTTGAGGTTCAGGGAAGCACTCAACACGAACTCAGTAAATGCACATTTATTTTTCCTTCCTCTTAATCTTCACATCGACCTTGATACTGGAAGGCTTTCCTAGGGTTTATTATTAAACAACTCTTCTGTATCTCATAGTATCTGAGTGCAAGTATCTGGAGCAGAGACCATACTTATTAAATTTTGAAGACCAGCACCCAACATCATTTAGGTATTTAATATACATTGGCTAAGTAAAGGAGATCCTAGAAGCAGTTTGCTTGTGGACTTCTGTGTGAACTGACAGGCCCTGGGTTCATCTAAATAAACAGCATCTCATACTCTATTTGCTATCCTCATTATTACACCTGCCTATATTTTCTTCTAGTTTCAGTTAAAAATGTAGCTAAGTGATTCTGAGCAAGACATCTGTATAGTTTCCTCATCTATAAAAACAGAATAATAGTTCCATAATGGTACTCTGTAAACTTCATTAACACAATAGTACTTCCTAAGTGCAAAGTATTGTACAAATACTTATTATTACTCTAGAAGCCAGTTCATTGTACATTTTATCTTTTGGACAGGCTTACCCACCTCATCCCCCCAACTACAATACTCACCTGTTCTGTGTCACTCAGCTTTCCTTTATCTTTTTCTAGCCCTCTGGTTTGTTACTTTGGCTCGGAATCACTGATCTCTCCAAGGGACCAACTAATGAGCCCTGACAGAACCCAAAGCACACACAATTGAAGACATAAGGCTTAGACTTTAAGATAAAGCAAGACCAGGGGAGGTGAGAACTGTGTTTGAGAGAAGTACAAGGAATCTGAATCCTAGGTCTGCTTACTTTAGCTCTGTGGACCTTAGGTAAGTCAGTATATATTTCTGACCTTCAGTTTCCTTATCTTCAAAGTGGAGGTGATAACACTACTTATACCGTATGATTATAATCTGAGATAGTATGTGTGAAACACTTAAGAACAGCATCTGGCACATTATAAACACATAAATATTAAAATTACTATAAACTGATAAGTGGTTAACAGCAAGTGAGAAGGTGGAGTAAGTTTGAAAGGTCAGAGAAACAATCACTGAATGTTACTTTCAGTGGTACTGTATTTTCTCATAAATTTCTCCCCTCCTTATGTCCTAATTCTAAATTGAACTATTTTTTGTTTTCCTGTAAGACTCACCTCCCCAGCCCATCCTCTGATCAGATTTTTTAAAAGTGTCAGTTCAAAATATTTGAAGGCAGCAACAGTAAAGTTACTAATCATAACCTCAAGGTAGACTATTTTTGTACTTTATTATATACAATTGAATAGCTGTTTCCAATTTGTATAACCTAACATTTGTCATTCAGCTTCCGCCAGTGTAACTGTGAGTAGAGATGGGGAGTAAAGAAGAAGGCAGGATTTCTAGCTTTACCTCACAGCACTTTAGGGACTAGTGGCAAAGGTCTACATGGTAGTTTGCAGGGAGAGGCAACAATCATTTGACAAAGCTGCCATGCACTGAGTTTGCTTTCAACATTCTTTACCCTTCTCCATGACATCCAGAGACCTCATGTTCTGTCTTCATTGCAAAGAACAAGAGCTTCTACCACTCCCGGGCTATCAAAAACCTATGTCCAGATTTGAGATTACAAATTGATTGCAGGTTGGTCCCATCTACCCTGCAATATTTTTAGTTTGGCCTGCAGAGTTTGGAAATATTGGTGTAAAAATCGAGAGATTTCATACAAATATCATGCTTTATAAGGGTTTCTCCTGGCGGGGATGGGGGGAAGGGGACAGAATATCTCAGACCACTATATCCACATTCTTCAGAGTAACAATCTGCTGGAGCCGAACAGCTGCTCCTTTCAGTTACAGCTCAGACACTCCAATTTGCCACGTTGCTTATCACTCCCCATTGTCTACACCAGGCCAGTTTCACTCATTTACTTTTCTGGCCCCTATAAACATTCGAGTTTGCAAACCCTATCTAGACCTTTCCTGTCCTCCATCACAGCTTACTTTGTTCTGTCCTAAGTTCCTCATCAGTTTTCCAAAAGCTAGTCACCCTGATCAAGTAATTTTTATATGTGCTCGCTACAGATGGTATCTGAATAGAAAGGGATGACGCTGCAGGTGGAAATTACAGGTACCATGGGATTACAATTAGGATGGCAACTGTTCATTTTACTTTTTCTGTAACCATACCTCTCTGTCCTTGGGCAAATCGCACGAATTTGAACACTGGCCTATGTGCGAAACCTACTTAAATAGTACTTTTATAGATCACCCTAGTTCCAAAAAACCAAAACTACCAAGGGCTATTCTGGCTCTCCGTTGCCTCAGAGGCTTCGGGATATCCGGCCTGACTGCACTTCCCCTCACCTGCTTTCGGGGGCCGTTCTGCGCCGACCGGTCGCACCCTAGAAGGGCGCTCAGCCAGCATGAGCTCATTTCTCAGGGGCCTTTCTGGAAGGCCGGGCTTGGCAGCGCGCACGAGGCGCAGTCGCCCTCACTCTTATCAATGGCCTCCGCAACTGGGCGGGGCGCGGTCGCCCAGGGGCGCTGCCTCTCTAGCAGCTTTGTTCTCAGTTGAATGTCCGAAAATTCGCACGCAGCCTGAGAGGCGCCCTGGATCTGTCTGGCCCTTTCGGGGAAGACGCCCGTGCACGGGATGCGCTCTCGCGGGCGGAGGGGAGCCCCAGGCGCACAGAATTAGCCCCGCCCCGCCGAGAGCCTCCAGTGGGTGGGGAGAGCCCCTCAACCCTCAGTTTGTTGGAGCGAGGAACCCAGCGCCACCGACCACAGCAGTTTCGCACCGGCTCGCGCTCCCTATATGCGGTTTCCACACCAGCTGCGAGTGGCCGCAGGCGAGCCCGTCAGACCGTCCGCCACGACCCCAGTCGCGCTTCTCCCCGCTCCTAGGACTGCCGCCGGAGGCCGAAGGCCAATCACACTGCAGCTAGGTCTTGCGATTAGACAGCAGCGGGTGCAGATTGGCTACTGCTACGAGTTTCGGCCTCCCTCCTTTTCCCTTTTGCCCCCATTCCAGCTCCTGAGCTTCAGGCCAATGAGAAGGCGCTTTATAGACGCCCTCCCTTCGCTCTCTACTTCTCCCCACCTCGGCGAGGGAGGAGACGTCCTGACTGGCCAGACTGTCCTCGGAAGCCCCATTCCCTTCACCAATCACCGAGGGAGCTGCACTCCCAGCGGAGTTTCGGCCAATTACAAAGCGGCCACGGCGCCCAGCCGTGCGGTTTCGCCAGCGACTCCGGGCTTCACCGTCCTTAACTCTTCAAGCTTTTTCCTGAGGGCCAGCGACTCTGATTGGTCACTGTTGTCTTTGCCGAATTTCTCCTCCAGCCAGCCACAGAACAAGGCGAACCCACCTTTTCCTCGGTCGGCTATCTTCGGCATTTTCCGTCCTTGGGCGTGAATTTCCAGCGACACTTCCTGATTGGCTCTTCAGGTCAATCGGCTTTTTCCGGGAGGATCCGCAAACAAACGACATCCGTGATTGGTTCCGCTCGGGTTTCGGCTCCCCTGTCGAAGGGGGCGGACGCCCTGCTCGGCCGGCGATTCCCAGACGCCTCTTACGCGGGCGGCCGGGCGCTGGGCGGTGTAAGGCTGGGTGGGGGAGGAAGGAGGCGGAGGACAAGTAGGAGGGGGGCGGGGGTGTGGGGAAGAGCTAGGCGGCTGCGCAGACGGCACTCCTCACAGAGAGCAGCCCCCGACCCGGGCGAATGCGGGCTCGTGCTGCTGCTGCTGCTGCTGCTGCCTCCGCCGCCGCCGCCCGGGCCGAGTGACAAAGGAAGGAAGGAAGGAAGCGAGGAGGAGCCGACCCCGCAGCCGCTGACAGGGCTCCGGGCTGGGGGCAAAGCGCGGACACTTCCTGAGCGGGACTGTGCAGAAGCGAGGGGCGGGAGGGCGGCCGCGCTGGTGCCTTGGACGGGGGAGGGGGCCCCGAGGGACGGAAGCGGTTGCCGGGTTCCCATGTCCCCGGCGTATGGGGAGCAGTCGAGGAGCCGCTGCCTGGGGTCTGAAGGGAGCTGCCTCCGCCGCCGCCATGGCCGCTGGATCCAGCTGCCGCCTGCAGCTGCTCCTGGCGCAATGAGGGGAAGAGCCGCCGCCACCGCCCGACTCTGACTGACTCGCGACTCCGCCGCCTTCCAGTTCGCCGGGCCCCCGCCGTCAGCCCGCCGGATCCTTGCCGCTGCCGGAGCCGCAGCGTTTCCCGACGCATCTCCGAGCCACCCCTCCCTCTCCCTCCCTCCTTCCCATCCCCCCTTCTTTTCAAGCGTGAGACTCGTGATCCTTCCGCCGCTTCCCTTCTTCATTGACTCGGAAAAAAAATCCCCGAGGAAAATATAATATTCAGAGTACTTATTTTCAATCCAGTATTTGTCCCCGTTTCACGTGATATATATTTTTTAGGACCTCCCACCCATTTCTGCTCTCCAAGGAAAGGGAGGGGAAAGAATTGTATTTTTCCCCCCAGCCCCGGATCGTCTATATGTTAAATATCCGTACTGATCTGTCTTCAAGGAGAAATACATCGCTCGCTTTTTTTAATAGCTGTACAAAAGAAGTGAAAAGGCAAGAGGACGAAGTCTTTTTCTTTTTCTTGTGGGAGAACTTAATGCTGCATTTATCGTTAACCTAACACCCCAACATAAAACAAAAGGAAGAAAAGGAGGAAGGAAGGAAAAAAGGTGAATCGGAAAAAGAGTGATCATGTCAGGGCGGCCCAGAACCACCTCCTTTGCGGAGAGCTGCAAGCCAGTGCAGCAGCCTTCAGCTTTTGGCAGCATGAAAGTTAGCAGTGAGTATTGATTTTATTTTACACCCCTTCTCCACCTCCCCTTTGAATAAGAGACTTTGAAGTGCCAGGATCTTAAAATACAAGACCTGCTGATAAAACAGAGGTAATGGGAAAGGGCAAAAACCTGTCTTCAGTGAAGGATGAGGCAGCTTCCTTTTTTCCTCCTGCGATATCCCTTCCCAGGTCTCATTAACCTTGAATCGAGGGAATGTGATTTTTATTTGGATGATTTTGTCTGAAACTTAGTTCTTTTCTTATAGTTTTCTAGCAATTGATAGCTTTATTAAGTGGTTGAGTGTTTCCACCTTAAAATAGTGATGGAAGTGTTTACTTGCTCATCCTTTTGAATAAAGCGAAGGACAAGATTCATAAACCATTATGTGCTTTTCCAGAGTGTGTCTTTTGGAATGAGGGATAGTATAGTTAGCTCAGGTCTCGAGGGTTACCATAGTTTTGTATACTTAATGGAAGAGGTAAATGTCACCGTCTCCTAACACTTCTTTCTTGCTTGTGTGACTATACAAAGTATTTGTCCTTAATCCAGAGATGAACTTGCTAAGTAACCACATTTCGGTTTGAAGGCGAGCTTTGATTCGTCTCTTTAGAAGGGACCGGCCGCTGATAGCAGCAGTAGTATCTCAATATGCATTGTTCTAAATTGGATATGTGGTTTAATATGTTATCTCTTAGCCTTCCCGTTTTGACCTTGCCAATCTATCGCTGTAGAGTTAATGTTTAATCAAAAGGTAACTTGAAAGTAGGCCCGAGTTTTGAATGGGGCTTATGTTGTCATGTTGCCAAATAGTAAGTTGAATGTTAATTGTCACTGACTCATCATTGAAGTTCAGCTTTGGGGTGCCATTGCTTTCAGTACTTGCTAAATGATCTAGAGTTCAGGGGTTCCTTCTTAGGACTACTTACAATAGTCTTGCATTGGTTTCCTTTCGAATTCAGATAAGACTATGAAGTTAGAAGAATATGGATTTAGACTTTTCCATCTCAGGTTTTGCAGAAGGTTGTGGTCCCAGATTTAATAGGGGTGTTTGGGCTTTGTTCAAGGTTGTTGCTAGACGTCTATACTCTCCCCAGATTTGTGCTCAAAAAGTCTATTTTCAGTGTTTGGTATACTCAGTATCCAGTGTTTTAATGTATCTCTACTTATAGATATGTTTATGTGATGTTTAATGACAGTTTATTTAAACATACTTAAAAGAATTTGACAAAAATATCTGTGTTATAGTTTCCTTATTCCTTCAGAAAGGGGCATGAATGAGGGCAAAGAAAAACTATTTTGCTGCTTAGAAGAAGGAGAGAATTGAATTGAGATAAAAAAGTATATGCTGTTATGTGAAACTGATTATAAAATGAACATTCTTATTTGAACTCAGGATTTCAATTCATGGTGGCTTTTGGAACTTGTCTGAAACAGGGTAGTCTAAGGTAATAGCTGAATGGGAGATTATTTTTGAGAGTTAAATTTTTTTTTGGTGACTAGCTAGTTCAGAATGCAGAGTATGTGAAGAGGGAAGCTGATGATGCATCTTTCAGGGAATGGTCAAGCTTTCTAAGCAATTCATGGGGTCATTTGAGAGGAATATTTTAAAATTCTGGGGTAATTTTCAGCTATGATGAAGCAAATCTTATAATAGCTCCTTAAGAGCCTCTTGTGGTACTGGAGTGTTAGGATGTTTTTCATCTTGGTTTAAAGACCACTCGAAATCAATCTTGGGTAATTAGTTTATTCAGAGAGCAGAATGGGATACCTAATAATACTAAATTTGGGGACTTTTCATTTAGTTCACAGGATTTTCTTTGAATCCTGTGTGGATGTTGACTGAAGATGGAGCAACTCTTGCAAAGTGCAGGTTAAAATGTTGACTTTTCTGTTACCATATAGGTCAGCTTAACATTTAAGAAGTTGGAGTTCAGTGCTGACTATGTGTTTTTGACAACCTTAACTTTAAATGCATTTTGGGAGAAAGTGTTTGTTGGGAGTGCTGGTGTTCTAAGGGACCCCTTTTTAAGCGATAAGAAATTATAGTCCTTGGTTTGGAAAGCTTAGTTTTTGAGGCAGATTATGGGACAAAACGTGAGAACAGTAATATGATGACTGCAAGACTATAAATGCAAATAGAATATTTTGTTCAGAGGGACAAAAAATAAAGGTGTGAAGTAAATGGCTTGGAGGGAAGACTTCTTACAGAGGTATATTTTAAGGCAGCTGTTAAAGGAGGCAGTAACTTGAATTGAGAAGAATAAAGGATCCTAGGTGGACAGAACGGACAGAGGCACAGAGATGGTGACTTTTGGACTTTTGTATTTATAAAGCAGGTTAGTAAATCTGAATAAAAGGGGCCTAAATAGGAAAATAAGAAGAGATGGAATTTGAGAAATATGTTAACTGATGGAAAGCAGAGGGGTCTTAGGACTTTGGTTGAGATTCAAGAGAGTTTGGAATATACTCTAGGTTGCTGAACAAAATATTTGAAGATGGTTTGAGCAGCAAAGTTGATGAGTTAGAAACCAGACATCAGATCCCTTTTAGGGAGTAGTAGAGTATGTTGTGAATAATGAGAGAATATAAAGCAAAATTGAAAATCGGATGAAAAGAACACATTTGAGAGACAGCGTGAATGAACTGGCAGGACTTTGGATTGGATTGAAGGGGGGAATATTTGGGAAGGAGTCAGGAGTTAAAAATAAATTCTGATGTTACTGGTCTGGAAGATTTGACCGCCAAGTTATATTGTTGATTGTAATGGGAAAGTTGAGAAAGTGCTGAGATGATAGATGAGTTCACTTTGTAAAAATTTAATATGCAATAGATTTTCTTGAAATTCAACAGACAGCACTTGGTTACTGGCAATCGTATTTAACAGTCTGTTAATTGCACTGTCTCTAATTTTTCTATGTCTGAAAATGCTGGATTTATTTTCAGGAGTAGTAAACTAAGAGTTTTTATTCTTTCCATTTCTCAAAAAGAAAATAATTTTTAATGTAAATTCAAAAGATCTCGCACTTGAAACCTAGTTATAATAACCCGATGGTAATTTATTTGAAAACAATGAAAATATTTTTTGGACTAAGCTGTAACATAAAAATTTTAGATATTTTATACAGCCTTCAATCTTTGGTACATTCTTAAAAACTAGTCTCATAAATAATGGTTATTTTAGGTAAACCTTGCTGTTTAAAATAATGTTAATATGCAGACTCCAGAAGAAATTAAAAGCTGATTTATTCATTTATTTACTTTTTGCCTTTTGGTTGTGCTAAGTGTTCATCTGGTTTAGATGAGTATATTTGATTTTTTTTTTTAACCTCAATGTGGTGTAACCATTTTTTTTTTTTTGGTCTGCGTTCATATTCAAGTGTTATTAGGTAAACGTTAATGGCTAGACAGTTCTTCTGTAAAATCACATGATATTTTATTCAAAATGGAGGCAGTAAGGTGCTGTCTATGGTGATTTATTATTAAAATATTAGTAATAAGTCTTTTGATAAATTATTAGTGAAAATTTAGCTAGTTTCCTAGCTAAGTCAGTGAGAAGTTATTTTTTCATACAGGATTTTTTATATCAAATTTCTTTAGTGAGAATAATAGTAGTTGCATATTGCTGTGCAGTATTTAGTTGTATGGTGGCTAAAGCCAAAGAGTAGGTGGCAACTTAGAGTTACTCTATTCCTGAGGGAGTTTAATCTCATATAAAAATCAGGTTATTAGAATTTCACCAGTTTCTAGATTTTCCAGTGTGAAAGAGAGCTCATGTGTGAAACTGAAAACCAGAATTTTATCTTCATTAAAATTTCATTCCCTTCCCAACCAGACCTTTCCAGAGTTGTTGAAAAACTAGACCGTCATATAAGAATTGCATGCTGTCTTATTAAATGTGCCCCTAGAATGCTAATTGTGAAATGACTTAAAGGCACAAGTGCTAAGAAAAACTTCCAAGGGAACCCAGAGATTCATAAATCAATTCACGACTGATTGGGAATTGCATGTAGAAAATGAGGTGACATCTTCTCATTTCATTTGCGTGATTCAGCTGGAAATCAGCACGTACTTGTACCCTGTGCTGTCCGCCCCTTGTTTTGAACTTGGGTTGCCAGTGTGAGATATTGTTTTGGAGAAACAGGCAGGCTGGGGAAGCCAGCTTAAGTGTCAGCAGCAGATTCTGAGACCAGGGGAGGTCGTTTTTGTGTGTGTGTTTTCTTTATGTATAGAGAAGGCTGTGAAACATGCATGTACTGACCCTGGTGCCACAGTTCCATACTTAACAGTCATGGGATTGTGGGGCAGGGATGGAATTGGGCAGGCTGTGGGACTGTGGAGTCTCTTGTGATGCTCCACCCTGCAACAGGAGAATGGAGGGGCAGAGCACGTGGGTGTGATGGGATTACATCTGGTACTAACAAGACCAACCTGATTTCCCAGATATTGTTCTACTAAGAAGGTTATCATCATGAGTAAGTAATTTATTGGATGTTTAGCATCATTTTTCTAGCCTATTTTTTGGGGGGCAATTGAAGGGAGTGGTGAGGAGAGGAAGGAAATCTTGCATGATTGCAAGGGTAGAAATATTTTCATGGTTCATTGATTTTAAAGTAGAGGTTGCAATCTTTGCTTCTATCTAGGGTTGTACAAATCATCCTTAGGTATATAATTGTCTTTGACTTTGGTTGAGTGTGATATAGAAATGTTTATTTATATGAAGACCGGTGTGAATAGAAGGCTTCCCTGGTGACTCAGATGGTAAAGAATCTGCCTGCAATGCAAGGGACACAGGTTCAATCTCTTGAGTCCGCAGGATCCCCTGGAGGAGGGCATAGCCACTCACTCCAGTATTCTTGCCTGGAGAATTCCATGGACAGAGGAGCCTGGTGGGCTACAGTCTATGGGGTCCCAAAGAGTCAGACATGACTGAGCACATACTCTCATGTGAATAGAAAGCAAGGAAAAACTGACCTAAAGGAGAACAATTTGTTTTCCCAGAAGTTTCCTATCATTAAATTGATAAAACCGATGTTTATTTCTATTTATTATTACAGATTTTATTCTAGGTTTGTTTTTTCTTTTTAATGAGTTAATATTCGGCACACAATGGGCTTTGAGTAAATTATTTCAGTTTATACCTACGTCTGTAGCATACTTGGTCTGGCCTAAGATTCAAAGACACAGCTTCGTAGATTTGGATTCTTATTTTACAGTCGCTTTTCTCACTTGTGCTTATGTTTTGGGAAGAAAGGTCTACTTTCAAAGTTGAAAGGCAAGTTGAAATTACGTAAATGGTTGTAGCTTATATTTTTAGATTGAATACTTTCCTTAGAAGCATTTTAATTTGGTTGTATTGAGGCAGTGATGTTTTGGTTATTTTGAAACTAATTTTGTCAAACCAACTTTTCCTTTTGTCTTCAGGATACCATGACCAACAGTGGCACAAATATGAACCTTTAACATTTCCCTTATTAATATAATCTGGAGTTGTTCATTTCTTGATTGTCCTTTTAGATCAGTTTAATAATGAAAAGTAAACATTCCTGATGAAGGAGGTATTATTTTCCTAGAAATTTGTATTTTATTTTTAAATTAAACTTTTATTTTTTTTGGCTGCTTTATGCAGCTTGCCTGATCTCAGTTCCTAGACCAGGGATTGAACCTGGGCCACGACAGTGACAGCCCAGAATTCTTACTACTAGGGCCACCAGGGAACTCCCATAGAAACTTACGTTTTAGATGATGATAAAATTTAAGTGAATTTATAGGCCTAGCATTGAATAAGAATGCCCTAAAGCCAAAGAGATGGTAGGTAGGCAGGCAGGCAAAAATATTAGTAACATTGGTGCAAAGCATTAACAGTAATACTCCACTTTTCATTACTATTAATTGTATCATGTTGAATTCCTTGTCTCAGGAAGCCAAAAATAAGTAGGTTGCTTTAATAGAAAGGGGCCATGAATAATACATGATTGACAGGTGATACACCTATTGAATGTTTATTATGTGCTAATAAGTACTCTGCCAAATGCAGCTGCTCACTTTAATCATTACAACTCAAAAAGTAGCTAGTACCATTATCCCCACTTTATAGATAGGTAAATAAGATTTAGGGAGGGGAAGCAACTTGTTCAAGATTACCTGGCCAGAAAATTGTTCTAATAGAATTCAAATGTAAGCGTTCTGATTCTAGAGTTTTCCCCTTTATTGTGTATTTTATAGAGAATGGATTGCTGTTACCTTAACACTTGGATTCCAGAGATAAGCTATCTTTTGCTTTTAGGATATTCTTTCATTGATAATTTAGCAGTGATTATGTAAGACTTACATGATTAGTAATGCTGTTGAAATTGGTTTCAGGCATGCCTGTTAGCAAGTATAGTACTTAAATACTTACATTGGAAAAAAACCCTCTCAATTCTTTTAAGATTTCAGGGAAAACTTGTTAAGATAAACATTGAAATTGAAAGTGTTAAGGCTTGTGGCAGCACAAAAAGAAAAATAAGTAGTATATATATATTTTTTTTGTTTAATGTTCAATTGGAGCACTAGTTTTTATTGAAAAGTACTGATTGTTCACAAGTAAATTTGATATATTTATATTTCCAGGTAATATTAGAATGTGATTCTCCAAATTAACCATTATTAAGGATTATTATTTCTCTCCATCTCTTCCTGTAGATTGCGAAGTGTTCTACTCTTCCTTTTAATATTTGACGGCAAACTTCAGGACATTTTTAAATTATTGTATGTACACAACCAATTATTCAGGTATCAATTGGACACTTGTTTTGTCTGGAACTGTGAACCTTCACAGTTTGTTATTGTCATTAAAGAATAACAGCTATGCATCAGTGTGCAATTGGGTTATTTGGAGTATCACCTTGTTGGAATTGTTTGGTATTTTACAGTCAGGAAGTGAACCAAAAAGGTTCCTGAGCAGTGAAAATCCTCTCACAGATGGTGCATGCACTTTTCCTTATAGGTTATTTTTTGGCTTTTAGAGTTCATTTTTCATTTAACACATAGTTCTAAATCATTCAGTTGTCTATTTTTTTTTAAACTGCAAATTAGAAGGGAATGAATTACACTGGTATTAATACACTGGTATTACACTTTTTATTACCTAAAAAGTTTAGACAGACAATACAGGAAAACAGGCATATTGGGATTACTTAGTATAGCCTTGTAAAACTTCAGGGGAAATCACTCTGATAATTGTTCAAAATTTTAATTACGAGGTTAAATTACAGTAACTTCACTCTTTTAAAAGGACAAAAGGCAGAAAAGTCTCTTCTGGTTAGCTGGGGTCCTCTAATAACTTCTCACTGCATTAAACAGCCCCTCTTTTCTTGGTTACTTACGTGATGAGGAAGAGAACTTGGTCATCTCTGTCTGGTTGACCAACTCTGGTTGACTTTCAGTGATATGGATAAAGATACTACAGTTTTCAGTATGCTACCCCATATCATTTCCTGCTCTTTCTTCCATTGTCCATCTATATATTATTTCTCAAGAGCAGCATTTTATGTGATTTAAGATTTGTTGTCTTATTTTTTCTTTGGTATATATGGAGTTGCTGTTAGGATTTTGATGTGCTCATACCTTCTGTTGATACTTGTGAAATACTTAGGAGGCAACTGCATGGAGCCATTTAATCTTTCTTATGATTGGCTGTTAGAATAATTTTACCAAATACACTTTTGGAATTGAAAAGGTGGATATCTTAATTGTTAACCTGAAGAAAAAGAACAGTCATGATCAAGTACTTTTTTCTCTTTTGAAGGTCTAAGAAATTCTTTACCATCTGAGCTATGAGGGAAGAAATTCTTAGGGGCTTAATTGACTAATGTAAGTGAGAAGATGTTTCAGATTTCTTTCCAAGGCAGGCTAACCTATATTTTAAAAATGTAACTCCCTCTACTTCCCTTATTCCATAAAATCAGCTAATTCTTTTTAATTGATTAATCACTCTCTTTATGATCTGTGTGGAAGTTATTGAGCTGAATCAAATTGCTACTACTAGACTTTTGAGTTTGTAGAGGCAGCACCTGAAGAAGTGCTGGAGTGAGTTATGCTTGGCACCAGACTGACAGTATTGTGGGTGCATTTGGTGTCTTATTGGAATTTCAAAGCTTTCACATTTTATACAGTATTTAAACTCTGAAGGAAAGAGGGAAACTTTGAGTTTGTAGGGTTTTAACAATAATATGTGTGTATATCATATTTACATAATGTATAGTAACAACCACAATAATAATATTAATTGGATGCTGTATGATAGACAATTCCATGCTTGTCTTATTTACATATTTTGCATTTAAAAATGGGGTTTACTCACATGATTCAAAATTTTAAAAGTATTTAGTGATGTCTTTCTCCTCCTGCTCTATAAGGAACTATCAGTTCTCTTTCCTGGAGAGTCAACCTTCCAATTTCTTAGGTATCCTTCCATGTGAAAGTGAAAGTCGCTCAGTCCCTATGGACTGTATAGTCCACGGAATTCTCCAGGCCAGAATACTGGAATGGGTAGCCTTTCCCTTCCCCAAGGGATCTTCCCAACCCAAGGATCAAATCCAGGTCTCCCGCATTGCGGGCAGATTCTTTACCAGCTGAGCCACTTTTACAGGTTATTTCTGCTATGGAATTATATTTTATGTGTACAGACCTAAATTAACACTTCCTTTAGCATAAGGTGTTAGAGTTAAAACAAACTTTAAATCAGTTAGTCTAGAAAATTGCTATTGTTTTTCATCCTAGTAAATTACCAAACTCTAATTTTTCTGAGTATGAGTTAGATGGAGAGTAAATACAAAAATGAGAGAGTGCTTCTCTTCATAATAAGAGGTAAAATAGTCATGACCAATGAATACTTAGTGGCACATTTAAAATATTTGCTACTCTTTGTGTATTTGAGAAGTGATCTATAGTGTCATACAGATGTTATATGTGTTCTTGCTAGAAATAGTTGTGTATTTCATGGTAAAGAAAAAGACAAAAGGTATTTGATACTCTTCCTTTAACTTGCCATTTTTTGAACATCTTAGATGAGAAAACCTGTTCTCTTGAGAGATCAGAGGCGCAGAGTGCGTCAATGTCAATGAAGCCTGTGCCTTTTACCTCTTTAAGAGCGCACGGTTTCTTTCTGCTTCTAAACCAAGCATTCCTTAGTCTTAAAAAATTAAAATGTTTTTATTCAGTAATCCACTGTATCATGATTTAAAGAAGTAGTGCAGAAAGTCTTATTATGCAATTTTAACTTTTCTTCATTTCTGTTTCTTAGAGGCAGTCTTAACTATGATAACTATTGCCTGTAATAATTTTATCATAATTTTAATAGTATGATATTTGTCTGTTTCTTAAAATTATTCTTGATATTATTCATTGTCATCCCTATCTCCCTTTTATTATCTTACTAATATAACTATACCACCATTTTTAGTTAATTATTTTGTTTAAATCATTAAATGATTAATACTCAATATCTAGACATTAAGCAGTATTCTTTGCAAAAGTGAATAGTGTACAGTGATTACATTTCCTTTTTAAAAATGCATTATTGAGATGTAATTCACATAGCATAAAATTTATTAATTTAAGGTATACAGCTCAGTGGTTTCCAGTACTCACAGAGTGATGAAACTGTCACCACAGTCTAATTTTAGAATATTTTTAATCACCTCCAAAAGAAACCTTTATCCAGTAGTAGTCGTTTCTCCTCCGTCCTGTATCCAGTAGTAGTCCTTTTTCCCTTCCTCCCAGTTCTAGGCAACCATTAATCTCTGTCTGTGAATTTCCCTGTTCTTGACATTTCATATAAATTGAATCATAAAATATGTGGCCTTTTGTGACTGGTTTCTTTTACTTTTCATAATGTCTGCTAGATTGATCTGTGTTATAGCATTTATTGTTATTCCGTTACTTTTTATTGCTGAATAATATGCATGTATTTGCTTATTCATTCATTAGTGAACATTTAGATAGTTTCTGCTTTTTGGCTATTATGATAATACTGAAATGAACATTTGTGAACAAGTTTTTGTGTGGACATGTTTTCAGATCTTTGGGGTATACACCTAGGAGTGGGATTGCTAAGTCATATGGGAACTCTGTTTAACATTTTAAAGAGTTACGTTGTTTCTGAATGACAGTCACATTTCCTTTGTTTTCTTTCACTTTTTTAATATACTTTTTTGTTGCCATTTTCTTTTTCTTGCACAGCTTGCAATGATCACAGACTTGGTTTTGGGTTTTTTTCCCCTCAAGTTTATTAAGCATGCTCTAGACTGCCCTGCCCTACCTTCTTTTCCTGGAGTGCCCCTTTTCCTAGGGTCCTCTCCTGCTGGGATCTGGCCTGGTTCCTCTCCAGGCCCCTCCTGCACAGCTGTCATCCTCTAACTTCTCTCGTTGCTCTTTATTTCCTGGATCCCATGTCTTTGCATCCCTGAGCAGTTCTTACCTAACATAGTTTCATGACATCAGCCAGCAGTGCCTGGAGTATTAACTGTTTGGTAAATGTATCTGGAAAAGTTTATAGTCAGTTGTTTTTTTCACATTTGCTCCAAAAGAGTAGTTAAGAAACTGACACACTTTTTTTGGCAGGTGTCTCATCTTTTTAGTGTCTAGACATTGAGGCATAGATGTTTGGAAGGTTATTTGTATCACGATTAAGTGATTACTATGCCAACATGAAGGAACAATATGAAGCAAGTACAGAAATCTGAATAATATAAATGTTAAGTAGTTGTTCAAACCAGACGTATTCAGTTGAAATACAATGCAAGCCACAAATGTGAATCACATGTGTGATTTAAAATTTTCTAGGAGCCACTTTAAAAAAAAAAAAAAAGAGTAAAAAGACAGGTGAATTTAATTTTAAGAATATACTTTGTTTAAAGTAGTGTATCCCAAAAGTATTATTTCAACATGTAATTTACTAATGATAAATTTTGCATTCTTTATTTGGTACTAAATGTTCACATCCTCAGTTAACTTCAGTTCAGTTGCTCAGTTTTGTCTGACTTTTTGTGACCCCATGGACTGCAGCACACCAGGCTTCCCTGTCCATCACCAACTTTTGGAGCTTGTTCAAACTCATGTCCATTGAGTCTTATCCTCTGTCATCTCCTTCTCCTGCCTTCAATCTTTCCCAGCATCAGGGTCTTTTCTAAGGAGTCAGTTCTTCACATTAGGTGGCCAAAGTATTGGAGCTTCAGCTTCAGCATCAGTCCTTCTAATGAATATTCAGGACTGATTTCCTTTAGGATGGACTGATTGGATCTCCTTGCAGTCCAAGAGACTCTCAAGAGTCTTCTCCAACACCACAATTCAAAAGCATCAATTCTTCAGCACTCAGTTTTCTTTGGACATTTGTGTGTTTTTTTTTTCTTTTTTTTTATTAGTTGGAGGCTAATTAGTTCAGTTTTCTTTATAGTCCAACTCTCACATCCATACATGACTACTGGAAAAAAACACAGCTTTCACTGGACCCACTTTTGTTTGCAAGGTAATGTCTCTGCTTTCTAATATGCTGTCTAGGTTGGTGATAACTTTTCTTCCAAGGAGCGAGCATCTTTTAATTTCATGACTGTTGTCACTGCCTGTAGTGATTTTGGAGCCCAAGAAAATAGTCTGTCACTGTTTCCATTGTTTCCCCATCTATTTGCTGTGAAGTGATGGGACCAGATGCCATGATCTCAGTTTTTGAATGTTGAGTTGCAAGCCAACTTTTTGACTCTCCTCTTGCACTTTCATCAAGAGGCTCTTTAGTTCTTCTGCCATAAGGGTGATGTTATCTGCATATCTCAAGTTACTGATATTTCTCCTGGCAATCTTGATTCCAGCTTGTGCTTCATCCAGCCCAGCATTTTGCATGATGTACTCTGCATATAAGTTAAATAAGCAGGGTGACAGTGTACAGCCTTGACATACTCCTTTCCCCATTTGGAACCAGTCCATTGTTCCACATCCGGTTCTAACTGTTGCTTCTTGACCTGCATACAGATTTCTCAGGAGGCAGGTCAGGTGGTCTGGTTTTCCCGTTTCTTGAAGAATTTTCCACAGTTTTTTGTGATCCACACAGTCACAAAGGCTTTGGCATAGTCAGTAATGCAGAAGTAGATGTTTTTCTGGAACTCTCTTGCTTTTTTGATGATCTAATAGATGTTGGCAATTTGATCTCTGGTTCCTCTGCCTTTTCTAAATCTGGCTTGAACACCGGGTAGTTCTCGGTTCATGTACTGTTGAAGCCTACTTTGGAGAATTTCGAGCATTACTTTGCTAGCATGTGAGATGAGTGCAATTGTGCAGTAGTTTGAACATTCTTTGGCATTACCTTTCTTTGGGATTGGAATGAAATTTGACCTTTTCCAGTCCTGTGGCCACTGCTGAGTTTTCCAAATTTCTGACATATTGAGTGCAGCACTCTAGCAGCAGCATCTTTTAGGATCTGAAATAGCTCAACTGGAATTCCATCACCTCCACTAGCTTTGTTCATAGTGATGCTTCCTAAGGCCCACTTGACTTCACACTCCAGGATGTCTTTCTCTAGGTGCATAATCACAGCATCATGGTTATCTGGGTCATGAAGATCTTGTTTGTATAGTTCTTCTGTATATTCTTGCCACCTCTTCTTAATCTCTTCTGCTTCTGTTAGATCCATACTATTTCTGTCCTTTATTGTGCCCATCTTTGCATGAAATGTTCCCTTGGTATCTCTAATTTCTTGAAGAGATCTCTAGTCTTTTCCATTCTATTGTTTCCTTTATTTCTTTGCATTTTTTTAAAATTGAAGGATAATTGCTTTACAGAACTTCGTTGTTTTCTGTCAAACCTCAAAATGAATCAGCGATAGGTGTACATATATCCCCTCCTTTTTGAACCTCCTTCCCATCTCCCTCCCCATCCCACCCTTCCAGGCTGATACAGAGCCCCTGTTTGAATTTCCTGAGCCATACAGCAAATTCCCATTGGCTATCGATTTTACGTATGGTAATGTAAGTTTCCATGTTACTCTTTCCACACATGTCACCCTTTCCTCCCCTCTCCCCATGTCCATATGTCTATTCTCTATGTCTTTTTCTCCATTGCTGCCCTGTAAATAAATTTTTCAGTACCATTTTTCTAGATTCTGTATATATGCGTTAGAATATGATATTTGTCTTTCTCTTTCTGACTTACTTCACTCTGTATGACAGGTTCTAGATTCATCCACCTCATTAGAACGGTCTCAAATGCATTCCTTTTTATGGCTGAGTAATACTCCATTGTGTATATGTACCACAACTTCTTTATTCATTCATCTGGCAATGGACATCTTAGTTGCTTCCATGTTCTGGCTATTATAAATAGTGTTGCAGTGAACAGTGGGATGCATGTGTCTTTTTCAGTTTTGTTTTCCTCAGGGTATATGCCTAGGAGTGGGATTGCTGGGTCGTATGGTGGTTTTATTCCTAGTTTTTTAAGGAATCTCCATACTGTCTTCCATAGTGGCTGTATCAGTTTACATTCCCATCAACAGTGCAAGAGTGTTCCCTTTTCTCCACACCCTCTCTAGCATTTATTGTTTGTGGACTTTTTGATCATGGTCATTCTGACTGGTGTGAGGTGATATCTCATTGAAGTTTTGATTTGCATTTCTCTAATAATGGGTGGTGTTGAGCATCTTTTCATGTGTTAGCCATCTCTGTGTCTCCTCTGGAGAAATGTCTGTTTAGGTCTTTTTCCCACTTTTTGATTCGGTTTGTTTTTCTGGTATTGAATTGTATGAGCTGCTTGTATATTTTGGAAATTAATCCTTTATCAGTTGTTTCATTTGCTATTATTTTCTCCCATTCTGAGGGTTGTCTTTTCACCTTGCTTATAGTTTCCTTGGCTGTGCCAGAGCTTTTTAGGTTTAATCAGGTCCCGCTTTTTAACTTCCATTACTCTAGGAGTTGGGTCATAGAGGATCTTGCTTTGATTTATGTCAAGTGTTCTGCCTATGTTTTGCTCTAAGAGTTTTATAGTTTCTGGTCTTACATTTAGGTCTTTAATCCATTTTGAGTCCATCTTTGTGTATGGTGTTAGGAAGTGTTCTAATTTCATTCTTTTACATGTAGCTGTCCAGTTTTCCCAGCACCATTTATTGAAGAGACTGTCTTTGCCCCATTGTATATTCTTGCCTCCTTTGTCAAAAATAAGGTACCCGTAGGTACGTGGGTTTATTTCTGGTCTTTCTATCTTGTTCCATTGGTCTTTGCATTGATCACAGAGAAAGTCTTTCTTATCTCTCCTTGCTATTGTTTTGAACTCTGCATTCAGATGGGTATATCTTTCCTTTTCTCTTTTGCCTTTAGCTTCTCTTCTTTTCTCAGCTGTTTGTAAGGCCTCCTCAGACAACCATTTTGCCTTTTTACATTTCTTTTTCTTGGGGATGGTATTGATCAGTGCCTCCTGTACAATGTCACGAACCTCTGTCCGTAGTTCTTCAGACACTCTATCAAGGGTAATCCCTTGAATCTATTTCTCACTTCTACTGTATAATCGTGAGGGATTTGATTTAGGTCATACCTGAATGGTCTAGTGGTTTTCCCTGCTTTCTTCAATTTAAGTCTGAATTTTGCAATTAGGAGTTCATGATCTGAGCCACAGTCAGCTCCTGGTCTTGTTTTTGCTGACTTCACAACCTAGTGGGTATTTTACTCTTATAGCACGTCATGATTTGAAGTAGTCACATTTTAAGTGCTTAGTAGCCACATGTTGAGCAGTTTAGAATTTTTCAGGAATTATGTTATTGTATACTATTGTTATCAGTCTGTCTAGTCATATATTCAAATACATATATATGTATATAGTCTACTTATTCTAAAGGAATAAATAAGGAATAGATAAGGTATATATATATGTAGTTTAAAAACACTTCATTGATTTGTCTAATTGTTTTGTTTTGTTTTTAGTCATGTCTTCAGTTTTTTGAAATTTTATACCACATTAAAGAGGTTGAGAGATTTATGTTCTTCAGAAAGGTGCTTGGTATAGGAGGTAATGATTTTTTTCCCCATATTTTAGCGCACTTAAAATGTATATTAAAACTGTTATTGATATACTTGTTAGATGTTACTGCCATGATTGTCCTGATCCCATGGGTTCTTATTAGTCTAAATATTCTTTTGCCTAAATGCTCTCCTCGTGCTGTTTCAGAGACTCACTCAGCTTTCAGAGTTTCATATGCCCCCTCAACTACCTAGTCTTCCACACATTTTACCCCAAGGCGGGAAATGCAGTTACTGGCATGTAACTCCTATAGCACACTTTCCTTGTGTTCTACTTTATCTGCTTTACTTGTTTTGTCTCCCCCTAGGTGAGTATAAATTTGAGTGTGGCGATAACAGTATTCTACTCCCCTTCGTATTTCTTTAGTGTGGAACACAGCGCTTTCTATAGTGGTTTACTTAATGCATATTTTGAGTTGAAGGCAATTTGTCATGGTAGTTACCTGTATACTATACATGATAGTTACATGATGTTAGAGTTTCTAGGTCATCAAACTATCACTGTGGTTTTTAGACACATTTTAAAGCTTTGATATAATAAATTAATTTTTGGAGTTAAACATAGGTTTTTGTTTAAACACAAAGGAGCAATAGTAGGGAAAGAAAGAGAGATATAGACACTGTTTTATACTATGTGCTTAGCACAAGAGGGGTGTGAACTCTGGATGGATAGCTGAATGAAAGAGCTCAGGTGCTTGGTTGGTCAGCATAATACCTTTGAAGCATTGAGCCTGTCCAGCTAGTACAGTACCCCCAAGCCTTCCAGAAGCTTATTTGGAGTGGGTGAGGGTAGAAGAGAGATTTAGCGTGATGAAAAGTGATGTCAGTTTCCTTATTTTTTCCAAGTAGCTTATTTGCTGAGAGACAAACTAAATAGACTATTTATAAATGAACAGGCCCTTTCACCATGGATATACTTGGACATGTTATTATCTTGTAGGGATTTATGAAAACTTTAATTTTTACAGGGCCTCTTTTTATGTCTCTCAGTATTTTTTTTTTTTTTGTCTGATATACTAGTGTATATTAGTATATCAATTAAAGAGTTTTCCCAGAGAAAGGAAGAGATATTAGTAAACAACTTGGGCTTTCTTTACTAAATAATCCAATTTCTTAAATAGCTATAAATTTTAGCTGTCTATATTGAGTTTTGAGAAAGTATGTTGTCAGGGTAATAATTTGGTTTTTACTGATCAACATTATATCTGCTTCTTTGACTGGTTGTATACATTGTGAGATGTTTTGCTGACTAGGGCATGATTCTTGGAAGAGATTCTGTTTCTCTCTAAGTACCAAATGCTTGCTGTGCTGTTGAAATCTAAGAGTAGGAGTTACTAGTGAAGAAAGCATAATTTTATTTAAATTCACTTGAACATCAGGGATAACCTTTATTGGGAGGGTTTTGAGACTTTACAGTATATATTTACCTCCTGATAATTTGTGGAAAATTAAAAAATGGCTCTGCACTTTCAAAGGATAGAGGAAATGTTCTAGTATTATATTTCAGCCATAGTGGTGAATGAGTACTTAGTAAGAAACTAATGGTATGATTTCCAAAGTAGGAGCAGGTGGGCAGATTCCTGGGGTCCTTAGAGAAGAAAGATCCCGAGAGGCAGAGGATCTCTGATCCCATTGTCTTTATATGACATCAATATAAATTATACAGCTTTTCAACTTCATATTAATTTAAGAGTAAGATATTGTTTAAAATTGTATCTTTTCTTTGTGTCCCAATTAACAACAACAACATATTTTTGTTTCTCACATATATCTGGGAAAGTCTGTGTACTTTAAATGCTGCGTTTGACCATAGGAGTGAGAGTTGGAGAAGAAGTTAATAGAAAAAAGTTTGTGGTAATGATGAGTATTGAGTTAGCATTAGCTAACTCAGTAGCATCTAGCATCCCTAGATGCTAATGATGGTAGCTCAGATCTTAGAACTAGAATAATTCAGATTCAGCTACCGTTTGCGTGTTTACTGTGTGCCAAGCACTATTCATTTAACTTTCATATGCTTTGAGGTAATAGTGTCTTCATTTAATGGAAATGGAGTTAAAAACACTTTATTTGACTTATTCAAAATCTCACAGCTAGTAGGCAATAGTTTCAGCCTGCTGAACTCAGGCCACCAGGCTTTTAAGTGAAAGACAAAAATTTTTCAGTACTTAGTAGGTCAGTACATGATACTAAACAGTTCATTTCTATCTTATTTCATCTTTACCACAATCTGGTAAGGCAAATATAATTTGCAAATGAGGAAACTGAGGCTTAGAGGGCCTTACACAGCCAGGAAATTTTGTAGTCATACTTTGAATTTGTACTTTTAACTGCTGCTCTATATGCTGTTTATAATTTGGAAAGAAAATAGGACAATTCCGGGGAATTGGTTGAACTAAAGTTTCCTAGGGTAAGACATTGAAACTTTTACTTTTTATTAATGTTGCTTACCAAGGAGAAAGTGAATTGTCAGTCATACATAAGTAAATTGTTGTATCCTTTTGAAGTAAAAATTTTAAGAGCAAATACCTTGCTTTAAAATTAATACAAGCTGTCTATGAATCAGTGGCTATAAGAGATGGGTAACATATTTGGTTGAAATCCATATTGCAGAGTCAGTTATAAGCCAGATCCCATTATCATTGAGGAAATTGAGGCTTAGACAGGGTAGGTAACTTTTGCCAAGATTTCATAACCAGCAGATGGCAGAGCTTGGATGCCAACCAAGGTAATTTAATCTTGAGCTCTTATTAACTACTTTACTGTCCTAAGTGAATGTGAATGATGTGCAGAAATGGAGCCTTGCTACCTCTGGTAACTTGAAGACACCGATTTCTAGTTTAACAACGTCGTAGCTTGACTTAAGACAGGCGTTAGAGTTCAGCCACCTGCTTCAATCTTTATTGTTTCCTGAGATCACTCGTCTCAATAATTTTTGTTGTTTCTTTTCATTATTCTTGTACATGAAGATCCTCTTTATCTAGTTGGTGCTAAATAAACGTTGAATGTTGAAAAATAAGAAATATAAAGTGTTGAATCTTGAACATAGAGACCAAATTTTATTACATCAGTTCATAATCATGTTTTTCTAAGGAGTATTTTTCTAGCTTTTGAGGGCAGTTAAATATTATTTTTAAAGGTTGATTTATAGTTTTCATGACTTGGAGTAAATTTTCTGTGCTTCTGAGGAACTTCTCTTAGTTGAGATGTCTTTTAAGTTATCAGGTTACAATAAAATCCTTTGATGATACAAAACTCAGATACAGTGTAATTGGCTCCCATTCTCTGTACTGCCTTTTTCTCTACAGATGAGACTAAGTACACATTATGTTTGTAATAATTTAGTTTTTTTCCCATAATTCTGGTAAATGAACTTTTTATTCCCTGTCCCCTCTACTCTATAACTGGAAGACGAGTGGAAAAATAGTGTTTTATTTTTTTGTTAACATTGCAGGAATAGGCTCTGTTGGATTTTTCAGACCACACTTATAAGAAGACATCTGGGTTTTAATGAATAGTTTATAAAACTTTTGTTGTTCAATCAGTAAGTCATATCCGACTCTTTGCGACCCCATGGACTGCCTTACTTCAGGTTGGAATATTCGTATATGTTGGGACACTTATCTGCCAGCTCAACTATCCAGAATGCAGGCAGGAACTGATAGTGCATAAAAATGAACACTGAAGACCCAAAAGAGCTATCATAGAATCTGAAGCAAATTGTTATTCTGTTTTTTAGCCTATGTAAAGGTCCTTTGGTCAACATTTCCTGCACGAGTTACTCTGATCAGTGTTACACTGTAATAACTGTTCTGTGGCCATAGAAGTTTAGGAAATGCTGTTTACTGGATCCCTCTAAGGGTTTGTATTCCTTGGATCACACTTTGGAGTCTTTGCCTAAGGTATTTGTACCTTGCTTTTATATTAGCAGAGAAGGGAGCGGAGTCAGCATTTAAAGAACATTACTCTGTAGAACCTAGGTGATATCTCCATTTAACAGACGAGGAACCTGAGGCCCTTCTGGAGGATTAAGAACACAAAACTGGCAGCAGGGCAAAACTAGGAATGAGTCCTTAATCTGATTCCTATATCTTTCCTCTTTTGATTTTACTGTGCTACTGTATAATTGTAATGAACCACCTATTTGGATTTTACACTTTAGAAGCAGCAATTTAGCAGTAATACTAGGAAAGAGACTAAAGCTGTGCCCGACTTAGGGACGAAGGAAAGGATAGTAAATTTACTACTTGACACATGACTTGTGTCCTTTGCTAACTCGATGCTCCAGAGGGTAAGGTTTCAGAGAATACTGGGTAAATTAAAGTGCTTTTGGAGTGAGATTTGATAATATCTTTAGCCACTCCAGTATTCTTTTTTTTTTCCATTTATTTTTATTAGTTGGAGGCTAATTACTTTACAATATTGTAGTGGTTTTTGCCATACATTGACATGAATCAGCCATGGATTTACATGTATTCCCCATCCCGATCCCCCCTCCCACCTCCCTCTCCACCCGATCCCTCTGGGTCTTCCTAGTGCACCAGCCCCGAGCACTTGTCTCATGCATCCAACCTGGGCTGGTGATCTGTTTCACCCTTGACAGTATACATGTTTCGATGCTGTTCTCTCTAAACATCCCACCCTCGCCTTCTCCCACAGAGTCCAAAAGTCTGTTCTGTACATCTGTGTCTCTTTTTCTGTTTTGCATATAGGGTTATTGTTACCATCTTTCTAAATGCCACATATATGCGTTAGTATACCGTATTGGTGTTTATCTTTCTGGCTTACTTCACTCTGTATAATGGGCTCCAGTTTCATCCATCTCATTAGAACTGATTCAATTATTCTTGTCTGGAGAATCCCATGGACAGAGGAGCCTGGTAGGCTACAGTCCATGGGGTCGCAAAGAGTAGGACATGACTAAGCGACTTTACTTTCTTTCACTTTAGTTATCTATAGTCTTTATGTCTATTTTTGGCATTATAAGACCAGAACCCCCTCTTGATCAGATATAGTGGGCTTAGTTACTAACTTTTTATAGCTTCATTTTCATAATCTGGACATGGTGACACTTTAATACCCACCTTTGTGTAATTGTGATGCTTAAAGGAGGTGATTATGCATGTAGGGTGCTTGACAGTGTCTGGCACAGAGTAACCTTAGCTGCTATTAGTATTAATAAAAATAAGTAAGGCTTGGCTGTAGGTTGTTACCTCTCTGTTCCTGGTTTTTTGTTTTGTTTTTTTAATGAATATGTGTAGGGTGGTCATAAGGAAAACCTCTAGTCTTTCTTTAAACTTATTTGAAGAAAAATCATCAGATGCCTTTATAAAGCACAGTCGTACCTCGTCTTACTGCACTTTGCTTTATTGCAGTTAGCAGATACCATGTTTTTTTTTTTTTTTTAAAAACAGCCTGGTGATTTGTGGCAACCCTGTGTTGTCAGATGATGGTTAGCATTTTTAACAATAAAGTATTTTTAATTAAGGTATATACATTTTTAAAAGATATAATGCTATTAGATACTTAATAGACTACAGTGTAGTGTAAGCATAACTTTTATGTGTGCTGAGAAACCAGAATTTCATCTGACACACTGTTTTGCAATATTCACTTTATTGTGATGGTCTGGAACTGAGCTTTCAGTAACCTCTGAGGTATGTCTGTAATGGAAGTCCTATCTTGAATATACAGGGCATTAAGACAGTTAGAATTGCTGTCAGGGATCCGCGGCACTTTTTCTAGTGAGTACTGTTTAATCAGCAGGTGCTGACTTAGTGCCCATAAAGTTTTCATTTGTTTTTAATATGAGATATGTATTTTGAGTAGATCTGATGTCTGTGACTCAGTCTTTTTATACTGCTTATTTTTCTCCTGAAAACTGTTTTCAGACTAGTCTGTATGTGGTGACACTTTGGTTTGTATTTGATTATTAGTTGCTAAATGTTTAACTGTGATGGAAAGAGCAGATTACTATGGAACATGAAGATGTTTTTCTTCCAACTTGAATGTCTAATAGTCTTGTTCAGTAGAGTTAAATAGTGTGAAGTGTCCTCTGAAAATCTGGAGAACTGTTTAGAACCATTGAAAACCACCAGGACTATTAACTGTGGATTAAGTTAAGCAGAGATTTTTTTTTTTTTCTTCTTCAGGTTTTATTCCTCCTTCAGTTCTGAGGAAGTGAGGGAGAAACCCTCCCCACCCCCACCCCACCCTGAAAATTTTTTTGTTTTCCTAGCTTTTTATTTCCTTTTTTGAAATAGCCAAGATCCTTGGCGGCTCTAAGAACACCAAATAGTTTTCACAGCTTGAGGCAGAGTGATTTTCTTGGGAAACCTTTTCTTATAAAATATAATGCTTTGTCCTTGCCAGGACATTTTTAAAGAAACAGCTGGTAGCAGCACCTCACTGCCTTGTCACTAACTGGGCTGAAGGAAGGGAAGAATGAGTCATAGGTTCCTTTCTCGTACTCTCCTCTTCTCCCTTTCCCTTTCCACTTAGTTCTTTATTGGCAGTAAAAAGTTTGCTGATCCCGATCTATTAATAGATCACAGTATCTGATAGTGGTGATATTTTATTATTCCTTCTGTTTTATTTGCTGGAGTTCTTCTGTAGAAAAGAACTTCTTTATCTCAATCAATTGTATGATTATTCTGAGATACAACAGAATAAATGCCCTTTCTTTTTCTAGTATCTGACACAGGTAGTCAGTGGCCAGTGAGGTGGGTTTTTATTTGTTTTTTAGTATCAATATGAACACCTGATTTTGAATATGTTTGTTTTAATCCATTGTAATTGCTCTTTTTAATTCTCAAATTGTCTCATCTTTAGCTAGTGGGAACCCCTTCCTTTTGGCTCCTATATTCCTCGATAAAACCACAGTTGATAACCTTGTTTTCTAGTATAGAAAGGTATTCCAGGCTTATCTTGTACATCACTTGCCTCAGATCTAGAGGCAGTTATTTCTCTAAGGGATTTCTGATTCTTTTTAGTATAAAATAGTATTTAAAGACCATTATCTGTCTTCATTGCTACTGTTGAGTTTTTTGTAGGCCCTTTTATTGGACAGAGCTAGGATATGTATGTGTGAGTGATTTTTCTTTTTGTAGTAAAATAAACAATGTAAATTGACCACTTGTATTTTAAAGTACACAATTCTTTGACATTAAGGACATCTACAGTGTTGTGTATCCATCACCACTGTCTAGTTCCAGAACTTTTTCACATCCCGAAAGAAACCCTGTATTCATTAAGTAGTCACTCTGCATTCCTTCTCTGCCACCCCGCAAGACACTGGCACTCATCTGCTTTCTGATTGTGGACTTGCTTGTTCTGGACCATTCTTAGGTGTATTCATATAACATGTCTTTTTGTCTGGCCTCTTGCTAGCATAATGTTTTCAAGGTTCATCATGTTGTAGCAAGTATCCGTACTTCATTCCTTCTTATGGCTGAATTACATTCCATTGTATGGATGTACCACAGTTTGTTTATTCAACTGATGGATGTTTGGATTGTTTCCAGATTTTGACTGTTGTGAATAGTGCGGCTGTTAACATTTGTGTACAGATCATTTTTGAACACTTGTCAGTTTTCTTGGGTATTTAACTGAGGAACTGCCAGTTTTCCATAGTGGGTGCATCATTTTACATTTCCACCAGCAGTGTATATGGATGCTAATTTTTCCATATTTTGTGCAACACTTGTTATTTTCCATGTTTTGATATTGGCCGTCCTAGTTAGTGTGAAGTGATATCTCATTGTGATTTTGATTTGCATTTCCCTAATGATTAATGATGTTCACCATCTTTTATAGATTTGCTGATCATTGGTATATCTTCTTTGGAGGAATGTCTATTTGACTTCTTTTCCCATTTTTAAATTAGATTTGTCTTTTTGTTGTTGGGTTGTAAAGCTTCTTTGTATATTCTGGGTACTAGACTTGTATCATATACATGATTTGAAAATAAATTCTGTTGTTCTGTGAGTAGTCTTTTCACACTCTTGACAATGTACTTAGATGCACAAAAGTTTTAAATTTTGATCAAGTTGAATATACCACTTCTTTCTTCCTTATGCTTCAGGTGTCATACCTGAAAAAGTATTCCCAAATCCAAAATCATGAAGATCTACATTTACCCATGTTTTTTCCTAAGGGTTTTATAATCTTTTTTCTTATATTTGGCCCCTGAACCATTTTTGAGTATATTTTTATATATGGTATGAGGTGTAAGGGTCCATTTGTTCAAGTTTCATTTGTTGAAGAGCCTGTTCTTTTCCTGTTAAAGTCTTGGCACCCTTGTTGATGGTCAGTTGGCTGTAGATTCATGGGTTTATTTGTGAACTCTCAGTTCTGTTCCACTGATGTGTATTTCTCTCTTTATGTCAGTACTTTACTGTCTTGGGGGCTTCCCAGGTGGTGCTAGTGGTAAAGAACCCACCTGCCATTGCAGGACACATAAGGGATATGGGTTCAATACTTGGGGCTGAAGATTTCCTTGGAGGAGAGCTTGGCAACCCACTCCAATATTCTTGCGTGGAGAATCCCATGGACAGAGGAGCCTGGCGGGCTACAGTCCATAGGGTCACAGAGAGTCACAACTGAAGTGACTTAGCATGTATGCACTTTTGATTACTGTAGCTTTGTTAATAAGTTTTGATATTGGGAAGTTTAGGTAGTCTTACTTTTTTAGAAAGGTTGTTTGGGCTATTCAGAGTCCTTTGCAATTTCATTTGAATTTTACAGTCTTCTGTAGATTGCTTTGGGTAGTATTGACATTTTAATAAGTCTTTTGATCTATGAACATGGCAGGTCTTTCTATTTATTTAAGTATTATCTAATTTTTTTCAGTAACATTTTGTAGTTTTCAAGTCTTGTACCTCTTTGGTTAAATTTATTCATAAGTGGTATTTTGTGCTGTTAAATTAAATTTTTTAATGCTATTGTGAACTGAGCTGTTTCCTGATACTCTTTTGAGTGTTCATTGCTTAGTGTGTAAAGATACAAATAAATTTTGTGTTGATCTTATATTCTACAACTTGACTATATTTGTCCCATTATTTCTCATTTAAATATGAGAAAATACACCATGAGTTAATACCAATATTTCCAAATAAGATTTTGTTGCAAATTTAAGCATTTAAGATTATAATATTTTCCCTTTAACCTTATTAAGATTTAAATTTATAGCTCTTTTATGCTGAAAGTCTTGGAGAATAGTGAATTACTTGCTATGTTACTTATGTATACACATGCCTCTTAATATTATTATTTTGAGCCTATTTTAGAAAATGGTGAAAACAGTCTAAGAATTCTTATAATTAATACAAATTCTCCTAGGCATTTACAGTCATGTTTTAAAAGTCATTTGAAATGATTTTTCTTCAGGTTTAAGCCACCCTTTTGATACATAGTTTGGTTTATTCATTTTGCTGTCAGTTACTGGGAATAATGTTTTCATTTTGATTTACTTTTGATTACTTTTGTTATATAAAACATTTTCATGGCTCCAAAGCTACATGAAGTGTAGTCAGAAAAATCAAGCTTTTATCCTCTCCTTCCCTGTAATTGATAAATTTTTTTTTGTTTTTTTGTTATTTACCCAAAAAATGTATAATACTTAGTCGTATTTCTCTTTCCTTCTTAGATAAAGTTTACACCTTCTATTTTTTTTGCTTAATGAAAACCCCAGAAATCACTTGTAGTATAGGATGCTTTCCCTTACTGCTTTTTATACCTGCCTAACACTCTGATATTTTAATTTAAGCAGTTCCATATTGATGACATTAATATATTACATAGAGAAATTTTGATGGGACCCAAGTTTCTGGTTCTTCTTATGGCAGTGAAACTTTAAAGTGTTTTATTTATATAATAAAGATACTATTTTACCACAGATACTCAAAACAATATAGAAGTGTACACAGTAAAATGTGTACAATTTCTCTGTTTCCCATCTGCTCACTTTCCCTTTATTCCTGTCTTCAGAAATTACTACTAGTAAGTTAGTTCAAGATATTTTTATAGGAGTGTGTAGGATTTAATATACTACAAATACTTTTCAGACAAAATTGGGATTGTGTCATGAATATTTTGTAACTTGATTTTTTTTAGTGTAATATTATCAATTGAACTTTAAATTTGGATAGTGAAGAAGACTCAGGAGTATAACTAAGACAAAAATGATTTTGTGACTTTTTTCTCTTTCATTAACACTAGGCAATAATATATTTTGTGTGCATGTGTATATATATAGCTTATTAAATTTTTTGTATTGTATTTCTGCTGTAAAATCCAGAAGGTGTGTATGTGTGTAGCCATGTCCCCCTCAAACTTATGTTTGGAAAGAAATTGAGAAAAATTTTATTGTATTCTATTGTGGCTTAACACTAAAAGGAAATTTAAGTATCTGTTAACAGCTAGTCATCTTCATAAAAATGGGGGGAAAAGCCTATCTTGTTTATCATTGGGTCCTTAGCACCTCGGACAGCGACTGGTTACCTGGTATTCTTACTCTGTACTTGTTTTGTTTCGCCGTGAATTATAAATGGATCATGTTCTGTATCCTTTTTTCATTTGTTAATATATCATAGGAATTTTCCTTGTCAATACTTATGTATCTACTTCATTCTTTTAAATGAATGTTTTAATGGAGATACTATATATTACATAATTAGGTAGTTTTTCATTTGAACCCTCCTCACCACCCAGACTTTGATACTAGTATTCTGTTTTTCAAATATTGTTGTAAGATACTAGGTAGAGGATTATGATGACTGGAATGAATGTGTATAACTCCCCTTTCTTAAAACCTGTAACATAAGCAAATATTTATGGAGAATGCCAGTGTAAGTTAACATGCTTTAAACAGATCTGAGTGTTTTGATCATTAATATTAAATTCATTCACTTCAAAAGATTTTGATAAGCAATTCACATTAATGAGAAATAAAAAGTGTGTGACAAAAGTGTTCAGTATAGTATATTGATGAAACACAAAATAGAATGAGACAAAATTGTACCCTTTCCTCCTCATTGAAATTGGCAAAGATTAGAAATATAATACTTAGTTGGTGACAGTGGTTTTGGGAGATGTTTTCCTGAGGGAAAGTAAATTTATATATTCTTTTTGGAGGGCTGTTTGGAGAGTTTCAGAAGTTCTAATTCTGAGACTTAAGGAAAAAATTAAGGATATACTCATAAATTTAGATATATACGAATGTTTATGAAAAATTTTATCCCAGTGTTAATAACAATCACACTACTTAAATAGTGCTTCATCCATGCCATACATTTATTTACTCATTTCAGCAATCCTATAGTATTTATACAATAGGATTAAAAATGATGATGTACAAGAACATTTAACATAGCAATGCTTTCATAATAGGAAAGAGTGAAAATAATACATTGCAAAGGAGTATATGCTGTGTGATTGCATTAACTGCTACAAAATAGAGAAAACTGAATATTCTTCAAATATTTATGCTTATGACCCTTTATTTGATTTATAATACAGTTAGAATCCTGTTGTTCAAATATGTCACTTTTATTCTTTTTGCTAATATTAATTTTTCTAAATTTCTCTCTACAGAGAATATACATTGTCTTCCACGAAACCTGTTATTTTTTAAATATTCTTTGATTTTGCAGAAGAGTTTAATTCAGGGTTCCTGAACAGTAAATTCTCTAAGTAGAAATCCATTAGTAACAGTTTAAATCTGTAACTAACTTCTGTTGAACACATAAAATTAAATTGAAATGAAGCTTAGTCTTTTGATTTCTGTTAATTTGCTGATGTTTTCTGGGTATTAGAAATGGAAAGAGTAGAGAGTTATTATAATGGAAGCAAATAAAGTTTGAAGCCTGACAATGGCAAAATAACAAAGTCTTTTAAATGTTAGTTTTGTGGTTGTTGACAGTGAAGCTTTACCATAAATAAATGAAAGAAGGAAGGGAGGTGGAGAGAAGGAAGGAAGGAAATAGAAAGAGACTAGCTATATTTTCATGGTATTATAATCAGGAATATACTCTTTCCCAGTAGGAATTTAGTAATTCTTATATTTTTGCTTCTCCTTTTTAAGTACTGGTTTCTTTGAAATCTTCTGAGTTTTATAGTTTCAGTCTTGTTCCTACTCTTTTGAGGACTTGAGAAAATTAGTTCACCACATTGCTGCTAATGAATCTGATATATGTAGGACTAGAACTTGTGCTAGTTTTACTTAGTTTCATCTTTAAGACCTTATTAAAATGTTTTTCTCAGTCAAGTCTTCTTTGACCCTTATTTCGAAAATTATACCTGCTTCACAATTCTGCGCTTTGCAGTTCCCTTCTCTGCAGTTTTTAAAAATAACATTTATCACCTTATCATATGGAATTTATTTTGTTTGTGTCTGCTCTTCTCTCCTCCCCTGTTTAAAATATGTTGCAGTGAGTATGAGATTTTTGTTTCTTCAGTGCTTTGTGTATTTCCAGAGCTCAAAGCAGTGCCTGGATAATAGAATTTCAGTAAATACAGTGTTTATTGAACAGTTAATAGAGAGTACTCTATATTTGTGGAATGATTAAATGTTCTATTTAGTTGATGTAGGTGACATTCTAAGTGTTTAAAGATTAGGATTTCATAGTTGTTTTATAGTGTGGTTGCTTCATTGTCAGTCTAGTAATAAATAAATTTATAGACTAGTTGAAATTTCTGAATTCTTAATAATTCCAGAACAGGGATTATTCTCTAATTATTAATTTAACTTTATGATATTGTTTATTAACTATTGCTAGTGTTAGTTGCTCAGTCGTGTCCAACTCTTTGCAACTCTGTGGACTCTAGCACACCAGGCTCCTCTGTCCATGGAATTATCCGGATAAGAATTCTGGAGGGGGTTGCCATTCCCTTCTCCAGGAGATCTTCCCAACCCAGGGATCCAACCCTGGTCTCTTGCATTGCAGACAGATTCTTTACATTCTTAGCCACCAGGGAAATGAATACCAAAAAGACTAATGAGTAGGGAAAAAACCTTTTAATTTGTGGTGAGTGTCTGGTCTTTTTGGTCCTTGTGAGGAAACTGGACTAAAGTTTAAGAGCTTTCTTGCTTGCTCTCTGTTTGACTTTGAGATTCATCCCAGGAGTTTTGTGTTTTTAGTTACTTTTTTGGAAATAACAAGTGAGGAGAGGAGTTGGATGAAACTGCTGCATGATTGCTTTTTTGAAATCAAAACTGTTGCTGAATGTTAATTAGCACCACAGCTTTGTGTGAAGGCTTTTAGACTTGAGTGATAATGAGACTCATTATTAGAGAGACAGTATAAGGTGTTCCAAGGTTCCACATTTATTCATCCAACACTTAAGGTCAACTATATTGTGGGCACTCTGTGAAACTACTGAGCATACAGATAATGAGGAGACAGTAGAAATGTTTGTTTCATAGTGCTTCTCCTAGGTGTGAGATTTCTCAAGAGCAGGAGAATTTAGTTTGTTGGGTATTTTTGGTTTTGATTTAAATTGAAATAGAAAATGAGGCATTAACTAGTATTGAGGAGAGATGTATAATCACAGCCTAATTCTAATATCAATTTGCTGTTGAGCTAGACTTTGTATAAACATAATGTCTTTTTGAAGGTATTAGAATTTATTGGACATATTTTTTTACCTGCTTTATTCTTCTAATGTAGTCCTTGTAACAATCCTGAGAGATAGGAGTTATTATCAGTATTTTACAAATAAGAACATTGAGTTTCAGAGAGGTTAAGTCATTTGCTTAGGGTTCATAGCTTATAAGTTGTGGATTTTAAACCAGGCCTATTGGTGTTGAAGTCCATAAACTTACACTTCCCTGGAGGAATCTGCCTTTTTTTGGAAGGGGAGGAGGAGGGCAGGGCAGGAAAGGGGGATGTCAGTAATGTTAAATTTTTTAAAAATGTACTAAATTTGTAAGCTCTTCTGCAAATTTTTTCCCTCAGATTAAATCTCTGCCTTTTGAGTCAGTATTTCAAAATAAAAATCCTTTGCTTTTCTTATTAAAAACTAAAATATACTCACTATGGCAAGAAATATGACTAGAGAAAAGTTAAAAGACAAAAAGGAGAAAGGTTGCTAGGATGGGGAGAGCCGTAGTCCTGTTAATCCATCGTTAGCCTTTTGGTGTGCTTGCATACGCGCTTGCATCCATGCATTCATACATGCGTGTGCACTCAGTCCTTCAGTAGTGTCCAACTCTTTGTGACCCTGTGGACCGTAGCCCACCAGGCTCCTCTGTCCATGGGATTATCCTGATAAGAAGTACTGGAGTAGGTTGACATTTCCTCCTCTAGGGTATCTTCCCTGGGATTGAACACCTATCCCCTGTGTCTCCTGCATTGGCAGGCACATTCTACTGAGCCATAGAAGCCATAACATTTCAGTGTACAGGTGATATTTAACAGTGTGTGATTTGGGTTCCAGAGTTTCTGGGCTCTGCCATCTAATAGTTTTGTGATTTGAGGCTTTCATGATTTGGAGGTAATTATTTCAGTTTTGTAGATGAAAGAGTTGATGTTTAGAGAGAGCAACCTACACATACAGTTTTGAAGATTTAATACATGAGAGAGTCTTAACACATACCTATAATTCCAGGCACATTCTAGTTCTTTTGCACATAGATATACTATCTTCTACTGAAATGAATCACCAAAAAATTATAACTGCCTTTTTTAAAACCCAATATATCAGAGATATCTTTTCATATAAAGCACAAACATTTTAAATCATTAGATACTGATTAACTCACACAATAAGATGCTATAATACATTCAGCTATTTCCTTCTTGGTGAATGTTTCTAATTTTCTCTTTGCAATTATAAATAATGCCTCAATAAATACTCTTGTAGGACACCTTTGTGTGTATTGTTATCCCGTTAGGGTAGAGTTGGAGGTTGAGAGGAATATGTACACTGTTAGTTTCTGATCCATGTTGCTGTATTGCCTTCTGGAGAGGTTGTAACTATTTATGTTCTAACTCATTTATATGAATATTTTGTTTTCCTGCACTCTTACTAAATTAGATATTATAAGTTTAAAACATCATTGTTGATTTGATCAGTTTTAATTTTTACATAGCTTTGATACTAATAACTTTGAGGGTTTTTTTCCTGCATGCACATTGGCTCCTTGGTTATTACACTGTTATCTCATTAGTTTTCTTGTCCTCATGCTCATTTGTATGGTATTTGTTTTTTCCTTAGTGATGTGGCAACCCACTCCAGTGTTCTTGCCTGGAGAATCCCAGGGATGGGGTCGCACAGAGTTGGACATGACTGAAGTGACTTAGCAGTTGAGACTTCTTAACAGGAAAAGAGAAGGATAGGGAGGGACCCTCCAACATTTGAGAGACAGGCAGAGGAAAATGAATCCAGCAAAAAGTAGCCAGAAGAGGAGGAAATGGAAGAGTTGGTGGTATAGAATGCAACTGACCAGAATTTAAAGAAGGATCAGGGTAGGAGAGAAGGGGATCTGAAATGTTAAATCCTGCTTAAAAAAGGACAGATAAGACTGAAAATGGTTCATTGGGTTTAGGAATAAGGAAGCATTGTTGACTAAAGCAAAACCAGCTTAACTGGGATGCTAAGAACAAAAGTTATAGCAAAGAGGATAAAGGTGAAGAAGTGGAAGATAGTGTTGGCTGCTCTTTAAGAAGCTTGCCTATGAAACTAGGGGGGTATGAATTAGAAGTGGACAAAAACGGATTTGAGAGTGTTTATGTTCTAAGGAAGAAAAGAGGAGAGAATAAGATTGAACTAAGAGCTGGGGAAGTACAATGGTCTTAAACTTTGTAGAGAAATGATTTCAAACATTTTGTTTGCTCTTTTTGTAAAAATTGTTCTAAAATATATATTTTAGATAATACTATGGTTTCTGATACCTTTTTATGATATTTCAGTTACAAATATCATAAATATAAGTTAATCTTCTGTCACAAATATAAGTTAATCTTCTGTTCTACTGAAGGACATAGAACCCCATTCTAAAATATAGTAGCTTAGGGCCATTTAATATAATCATGTAGCTTTTTGATGGTTAATTTCATCTTTTCCTTGCCTGTGTATGTGTCTACTCACCTCAACCCATTAATGTGGTTGGTGCTGGCAGTAATACCACTTGTTCCAAATGGGAAATCTATTAATCATTAGTTAAAAATTGTGCTTTGAATGAGATTACTGATTTTAGTAAATTCCAAGGAAGATCTGGAAGTTGCTTCCATAAAAGCTCCCTTAATCTGTGACTAATTTATCTATCAATCAAGGTTTTCTACTTCTGTTTCACTTATCTATCAAGGTTTTCTACTGCTATTGCACTTAACGGATATGGAGCTCTATAGTTAGGTTGCTTTAGAATGCCAACTCCAACAACGTTTACTAACTCTGGACTTGAACAAAAAGCTTTCAAAACTTGACTTTATTTTTAAAATGATAATAGTACTTACCTCACAGAACCATTAGGAGATAAATGATATAATGCATGAAACACACAGCTTGTTTCAGAGCAGGTAGATTCAGCAATTGTTAGCTGTTAGTAATTATTTTCTCTTGTCTCCAGAGTTTTGATTTTCTAAGCTTGATGTTTCTGAACATCTTGATTAAAAGGGTGTTACTTATTTAAAAAGAGAATAGGTTAAAATAGAGTCATAGTGTAGATTTTATGTGTCTGGGAAGGCAATGAGAATTTGCAGCATACATAAACAAGAAGGTTTATATCCTGAGATAGGTTGCTTGTTATACCTGTTCAGGGCAAGTTGTTCTTAGACATGTTTGAAACACTGTATACCTCTAAATTGGTTCTGTAATTTTTTTTTTTTTTTGAATTGGATACTAAAAAGTGTTTTAAAATGAGAAAGGAGGTAAAAATGACCTGGAATTATGTTATGGGGTATTTTACTTGGAAAGAGAGAGTGTGTGTCTTTGTGTAGAACAGGGGTTGTTGTAGGTTGCTATTTTAGGACAGGAAATTAATGTTACCTGGTGAGGCTCATGAATATTGCAGGTTTAGTATCAAAACTACTGGGTAACCTGTAATTAAACCCAGGGCAGTACTTGGAGGGCAGGAAGTTAGAGTTTGTGCCTTGGTCTGAGAAAGCCTCTATTCACCCTTTTTATATGAGACTTGAGTTCTTAAAAGAGACGGAGAATGAAATTATCCAGTATTTATATCCGTCAGTTTAGTCATTCTTTTCTTCCCTCTGTCAAATACATTGTACTATTCTTTTAAACATTTAAGAGTTCTTTTGAGAACCTATACCATTTTTGGTATAGATTCTGATGGATGGAAAATCCTGTTTTCTAGCTTTGGTGAATGTACAAATACACGTGTAAGGTAGCTCTCGCCATTGAACTTCTCTCATACTCACAGACCCCCTTTATAAAGGAGGGGAGCATTTTTGATGTTTAAAAACAGTAAACTAAATTGTTGCCTTCTGAGAATATCTCTGGATGTGTTAATAGAGTTGAAAATTTAAAGCTACTGAACCCACACAGAAATTTTCACTTTGATAAAAGCCATAAAAACAAGTTTTATTTTTATTGATAACTGGCTTAGTAAAAAGACTGTTAAATTCAGGAATGATTTAAGAAATTGTTAAAGTTTCATTGCTTTTTTTAAAAAAAGGTGCTTCCTATTTGCACGTCTGTCCATATCTGCAGTCATACCCCGTGAATCACGAGTGCCGTGGTTCTTGCTTTGTGTACAGTTACTGTCTCAGCAGTAGGTAGAGCTTGTTGGCCTTGGCAGTGCTGGGTCAGTGACTTGACCATTGAAGCAGTGCTACCTTTTCATTGAAGGGGAGATGAGTTCTCTGTCCTCTGCTGAAATAGGTTCAGTGCTTGCCTGTTAAGAAAACTGTTGTACCATTTGTGGGAGGTATTGGATTAAAAAGGTTTAGTATTTGTGACTTGTCAAAGTAAGATTTAACTGTCTTGCATTAAAAAGTTGCTCTCATGATACAGTTCTTCTGGAAAATTTAGAAACTCTTGGAGAATTTCCTTACTTAAAAGGAAAAAACTCCAATTTCCCTAAGCCAAAATACCTCCCCTCTAATTTCATTGAGAGGCCATTATGTGATAGCTGTTTTCCAAAGACATGTCATGTTATCAAAAATAGCATTATGTTTTTAATGGTTTTAAGTTGCTAAAATTTTAGGGAAAAGATTGGTGGTGGCTTAGTGGATTGATTTTCAGATTCCCAATCACAAAGTAATTGTAAGAACTTAATAGGTAGATTTTCTTTTTTTCTGTAAAATATAGGTTATATATCTAGAAAACCTAAACCACAAGGAACAAATGAATATTTGATGACATAAATCTAGTTCTTACACCAGATTAATGGCCTTTAATGTCATCACTGCTATATTTAATGTGTATTAGCTATTGACATATAACAAACCTCTGAAAACTTGGCTTAAAAGAACCACCATTTGTTATTTTCTGTGAGTCTTTCAATCAGCTGGGTAGTTCTGCTGATCTAGGCCAGGCTCAAGTATGTTACATGGGCTTGCTCGTATTTCTCATGACTTACCCAGTAGATTGGCTAAGACTAAATTTTCTAGTGTAGTCTTACTTATGTCTCGTGATTGGCCGCGTTTCGGCTGGGGTAACGGTGACTGGGCCACATGTTTTAGATATCCAGCAGGCTGGCTTAGGCTTGTTTCACTGTGGTAGAGCATATTTTCAAGAGAGAGACATGGAAGCATGCAGGAATTTTTGAGACCTAGGCTTAAAACTGGCAGACTGTCATTTTTATTGCCGTCTATTGTGGCTCAGCTGGTAAAGAATCCACCTGCAATGCAGGAGACGTGGGTTCTATCCCTGGGTTGGGAAGATCCCCTGGAGAAGGGAAAGGCTATGCTCCAGTATTCTGGCCTGGAGAGTTCCATGGACTGTATAGTCTGTGGGTTCTCAAAGAGTTGGACACGACAGAGCGACTTTCACTATTCGCCAAAGCATGTCATTAGTCAAATTCAAATTCAAGAGGTGGGGAAAGACTACAAAGTAACATTGTGAAGTGTGTAATATAGGGAGACCTGGAAAATTGGGGCAACTTTTGCAGTCAGTCTCCCTCATTTAATCAGCTGTACTCCAGTTTAAAAAAATCTGCATTTGGTATAGTGATTTTTTCAGTTACCCAGTCATATACTTTGTAGCCATTATGAGTGCTAAAGCACATGCCCACCCCCTGAGCAGTGTGCTGTGCCTCCAGAAGCTGTTACAGTCTTTTCTTCACAGTCACAGCTTTCCTGTTGCTGCTCAGTTGCTACGTCGTGTGCTACTCTTTGTGACCCCGTGGACTGCAGCACGCCAGGCTCCTCTGTCCTCCAGTATCTCCCAGAGTTTGCTCAGATTCACGTCCATTGAGTTGGTGATGCTATCTAACCATCTCATCCTCTGTTACCCCCTTCTCACGTTGCCGTCAGTCTTTCCCAGCATCAGGGTCTTTTCCAGTGAGTCGTTCTTAACAACAGGTGGCCAAAGTATTGGAGCTTCAACATCAGTCCTTCCAATGAATATTCAGGGTTTATTTCCTTCAGGATTGATTGGTTTGATCTCCTTGCAGTCCCTAGGACTTTCAAGAGTCTTCTTCAGCACTACAGTTCAAAAGCATTAATTCTTCTGTGCTCAGCCTTTTTTATGGTCCAATGCTCAGATCCGTACATTACTACTAGAAAAACCATAGCTTTGACTATACGAACTTTTGTCTGCAAAGTGATGTTTGCTTTTCAGCATGCTATCTCAGTTTGTCAGTATTCCTCTAGTAGACTTTAAAACCATCCCAGGGCCAGGCCTGGAGCCAGATATTGAATCACTTCTTCAAGAAGTGTTTGTTGACAGAATGAATTGATTGCTTTTGTCTTAAATTTTTCCTCACTAGTCTGTCATGGCAGGAATTATGTCTTAAGTTTTATGATCTCTGGTTATATCTAGAGAAGTGTTATGGTACAATTATTGGTAATTCTTTTTCTCTTAAATATTTTGATTTCTGGGGACCATAAGGCTCTAAGTAGTTTTTAAAAAGATTTGTTTATTTATGGCTGCTCTGGGTCTTCGTTGCTATGCATGGGCTTATATACTCGGGTTGTGGCGAGGGGGGACTATTCTCGTTGTGGTGCCTGGGCTTCTCATTGTGGTGCTCTCTCCCGTTGTGGAGCATGAGCTCTAGGCTTGGGCTTCAGTTGTGCGGCGTGCAGGCTCTGTCGTTGTGGGGCATAGGCTTAGTTGCCCCGCTGTATGTGGGATCTTTCTGGACCAGGAATTGAACCTGTGTCCCTGCATTGGCAGGCAGATTCTGAACCACTGGACCACCACGGAAGTCCTTGGTTAAATTCTTGATTTTAATTGTCATCTAGATAAAGTGATGAAGCAAAAGATTCCTTTTAGAGAGAATGTGCTGTGCTTCATTGCTCAGTCGTGTTCGACTTTTTGCGACCCCATGGGCTGTAGCCCACCAGGCTCCTCTGTCCATGGGGATTCTCTGGCCAAGAATACTGGAGTGGGTAGCCTATCCCTTCTCCAAGGAAACTTCCCGACCCAGGAATCAAACTCAGGTCTCCTGCATTGCAGGCAGATTCTTTACTGTCTGAGTCACCAGGGAAGCCCATTGGGGAGAATGTACATTATCAAAGAGAGGCTATCTGGCTAAGCCCATTAAAAGGGGACTTGATTTGCTCTAATTACTAACTTCTCCCCCTTGTCTTATATAGGCATTTTTTCCTTCTTCTGTCCTGGGTAATTTAATTGATTTTAATTTAATATTTTGGGCCATTAATTAAGCATTTATATGGTCTGTTTTGCGTAGTGGGGCTATTAGAATTTGCTCGGTAGATGCATTATTACAGGACAAAGTCATTCTAAAAGTACTAAGTTAACTTAGGTGTAAAGGGGAACAGAAATGGAATGTGTTACTGTTGCCATTTGCTGTTAGCTGGCTTTACTTTTTCTTTTCTAGATCAATACCTGTTTGTGGGACCTAGGTGCTGGTCCTGGTAAGATTCCTACCAGTAGAAGTAGAAAGAGGAGAAGGAGTCGGGAGTTGTGATTGTTGACACCTGTCTAATGCGCTCTATGTGTCAGTAACAGTTCTAAGCACGGTATATAAATTAGCTCATTTATAACCTATGAGTTAAATTCTGTCATCCTGATTTTACAGATGAGGGGCCTGAGGCACAGGAAAGTGACACAAATAAACACGGCTAAGATAATGCAGCTGATAAATGATGAAGCCAGAATTTAGCCCCAGCTCTGGCCCTAGCCTAGGTGCTCTTGGTCAGTACGCTGGACTTTTTCTTATGGATCGTGGAATGGTTTGAGTGCACAATTCTTGTGTTCATTGCCTTCCTCTTTAAAACAAAACTCTGGGATTTGGGGCCAATGGGGAGAGGAGGAAGTACTAAATGGTTAAACATAGTTTTTTAAAAAGGACATATATATCCCATTTTATATTATCATAATTAGTTATAGAATTCCTTTTGTCTTTTTCTGGAAGTTGAGGCAAGAGTTTGGTTTTGTTTTGGCTTAACTGGTGTGTATGCGTCCCTGGTGTCTCAGTGGTGTAGAATCCACCTGCAATGCAGGAGATGCAGAGACTCAGGTCTGATTCCTGGGTTGGGAAGATCCCCTGGAGAAGGAAATGGCATACCACTCCAGTATTCTTGCCTGGGAAATCCCATGGACAGAGGAACCTGGTGGGCTATAGTCCATGGGGTCACAAAAGAGTTGGATATGACTGAGTGACTCAACAATAAAAACAGAACACTTGCATATATACAGTAAGTGCTTATTAAATGATTGTGTTTATATATCATGAAACAAATTTGGTATGTAGCTGTAGGAAGTATAATTTTATTTAGCTCAGTATATGTAGTCTTTCAGCCTGGAAATATATTAGTAATTGTGGTGATCAAGAGGAAATCATCATTGGAGCTTGGCGGAGTTGGTCTGCTAGGTGTTGCTTTTAGCAGGCTTAAAAACAAAACCAAAAACCCACCTGGAGATGCAGGTTACTCAAAATCTAAGTGTACAATTCAGTGAGTATACTACCACAGAGATCAAGTGCAGAATACAGCGTTTTCCTCATCATTCCATAAAACTCTTGTGGCCCCTCCCAGTCATTGCCCTTCCCGTCCATTACCTTGCTTTATTTTTAAAAATTGCAATTATTACTGGTTGGCATATATTAGTTTGTATTTTCTACTTAGAGTGTAAACTTCATGAGAACAGAGACTTGACTTTGCTCACTACTCTGTTCCATTGCTTAGCATCGTGCTTGATATATAGTAAATGTTCAACAAGTATTTGCTAACTATAAATTGGAAAATACTTTATTGTTCACTGTGTGTATATTATATGGTACACAGGTGCTGTTTAATATAGTTATTGTTGAGGGTAGATGGTAAGTTTCAGTTTTCTTTGTTGTTGTTTAGTCACTAAGTCATGTCTGACTCTTTTGTTACCCCATGGACTATAATCCACCTGGTTGCTCTCTCCAGGGGATTTCCCAGGCAGGAATACTGGAGTGGTTGCCATTTCCTTCTCCAGGGGGTCTTCAGCCCAGGGTAAGAATGTGAATGAGGGTCTCCAGCTTTGGCAGGTGGATTCTTTACCACTGAACCACCTGAGAAAGTCCTTTAGTTTTCTAGGAAGAGGATTTTGATGTACAGTGTGATACTTAGACCAGTTTTAAAACAAAGAAATTGAACTGTGGTGGCATTGAATATAGTGTGCTTGTCTTTGCTCTTGTGAATGTTAGGAAATAGGGGAAATTTGCTACCAGTGAGAGATAATGGTAGTCTATCTCTTGGATTGCCTTCTTGAGAGTATCTGATTTCTTAGTTATCTCATTATCTTGAATTCTTAACTTACACTCTTGATGATCCTTTTGAATACCCCATACAGTTGCAAGAGACTAAATGCTCTTATTCTTGTGGGGAGAGAATTGGGATAGAAAAAGCATTGGTTTATTTGATCAGGTAAGGCAGTGTAGGTGTAGTTTATAGGTGTTTTGTATTACTTCAGTTAAAACAGTAAAATTTGGCTATCTTGATTAAGATAAGTAAAGGAGTATGTAGTTTAGAAATCATTTTAGTTCAAACTTACGTTCATGTAGAGGAGAGGGAAATTTTGAGCTGAAAGTGACCCTAGTGTTCTGGTTCATACTTGTTTGTCAGGTTTAATCCTCTCATTTACATTTGAGGAAACGGGATGCACAGAAGTTATGTTCCTGCTAGTTCAGTACAAAGCCACAGTCAGACTGGTCTATTTAACTCAAAAGTACCTGGCTCTTTTGCATCATATTAACAGAATCACTTGGGGGAGTTTTATAAACGTAAACATGTTAGGGTCCTACTCCCAAAGGCTTTTATTTTTTATTAGATTTTGGGTAGGTACCGGGCATGTGTAATAAGGTAACAAAACAAAGCAAATAAAAACTCAAACCACTCTGTTGCCTCAAGTTTTTAATAATGAATAAAATTTCCAAGTGATGCATGCTCTATTGGCTTAGAACCATTGTGTTGTGATGCCTTTTTTAAAACATTAATAGATTTTATTTATTAGAGCAGTTTCAGGTTTACAGAAGAATTGAACAGGAGATACAGAGAATTCTCATATACTCCTCCCCACACCCACAATTTCCCATTATTAACATCTTGCCTTGTTAAGATTGATGAACCAATATTGACACATTATTATTAAGTAGAATCCATAGTTCATTATTCATAATTGCCATTAGGGCCTGCTCTTGTTGTTGGATAGCTCTGTGGTTTTTGACAAATGCATAATGTCATGCATCCACCATTACATTAGCATACAGCATAGTTTCACTGCCTTTAGTTTGAGCTCTTCCTATTAACTCCTACTCCCATCCTATTTCTGGCAGTCAGGAATCTTTTTACTGTCTCTATAGTTTTGTCTTTTCCAGAATGTCATGTAGTTGGAATCATATAGTATTGTAGTCTTTGTAGACTTCTTTCTTTGACACAGCAGTATTCACCTTAAGTCCCTCCATGTCTTTTTGTGGTGTTCATTGCTCATTTATCTTTGTTGCTCAGTACTGTTCCATTGTATTGATTATACCTAGGTTTGTTTATCTGTTCACCTATCAAAGGACATTTTGGTTCTATCTTCACATTTTGGTAAATGTGAATAAAGTTGCTGTAAATAATTGTGTGCAGGTTTCCGAGTGGACATGTTTTCAACTCACTTGGGTAAATATATTTGAATGCAATTGCTGGAATGTATAATATGAATATGTTCCATAGGAAAATGCCAAATTGTCTTTCAAAGTAGCTGTACAGTTTTGCATTCTCAATTGGTTACTGCAGTTTAACATTGCAATTAATGAAAGTTCTGTTGTTCTATATCCTCACCAGCCTTTGGTGTTGTCAATATTTAGGATTTTCAGTTCAGTTCAGTCACTCAGTCGTGTCCGACTCTTTGTGACCCCATGGACTGCAGCACGCCAGGCTTCCCTGTCCATCAACAGCTCCTGGAGCTTGCTCAAACTCACGTCTGTTGAGTCTGTGATGCCATCCAACCATCTTATCCTCTGTTGTCCCCTTTTCCTCCTGCCTTCAATCTTTAAATCTAAAACCTAGGATTTTAGCCATCCTAATAGGTTTGTAGTAGTATCTTTATTTTAATCTTGCAATTCCCTAGTAGCATACGATGCTGAGCATATTTTCATAGTTTATTTTCTATCTGTATAGCTTCTTTGCTGCAGTGTCTAAGTCTTTTGCTTGTTTTTAATTGGATTGTTTTCTTACTATTGAATTTTAAGAACGCTTCAAATATTTTGGGTACATGTCCTTTATTAGATATGTGTTTTGCAAATATTTTCTCCCAATTTTTGGCTTTTTGTCTTTTTTTTGGCTTTTTGTTGAGCAGAAGTCAACTTACTAGTTTTTCCTTCATGGAATTTAATACTGGCGTTATATCTAAAAAGTCATTACCAAACCTATGGTCACCTAAATTTCTTTTAGAAGTTTCATACTTTACTTTAGATCTGTGATCCATTTTAAATTCATATTTTGAAAGGTTTATATTCAATTTTTTTGCATAGTTGATCTACCACAAGTTTTTGAAAACCTTTCATGCCTTTTTTATGTCCTCTTTCCATGGAGCCATGCTCAAGTGTAAATTATGATATGAAAATAAGAAACTTGAGATTATCATCTATAGAGTTTAAAAATCGTTTAGGAGGTAGTAGCATATTGAGTAAGAGCTTGACTCTAAGACAGTCAGTTCTTTTATTCAGATTCTGAATATGCCATTTACTAGCCATGATCTTGGACAAGTTTCTTAACTGTACCTCAGTATCCTCATGTATAAAAACTACTCTTACACTAAATGAAAAATATTAATATAAAACAGTACAGTATGTTGCCTCTATTGTAGTTATAGAAGGTTATTAATAATAATAAGGAATCCCCAAATTCTTTATATACTTTTAATTTACTAATCTGTTACTTTATTCCCTGTAGGATATTCTAGGGAAATAATGTGTTAATCTAGGTGAGAATAAACATTATACTTGGACTGTTTCTGTTGTTAGTGATGACTTTCTGGCAGAAGCAGGTTTACATAAGGGAGTTTAATGATTGACCTAGTATAATCATCATTTAAAGTGCATGAAGTATAAAAAACTGGGTGCTTCGTTCTATAAGCTCAGTGGTTTCTAAACTCAATAAATACTGAATTGCACAGAAGTAACAGTTACATGTAAAAGGTGATGGTGAAACAAAAGCTGTAGTATTTATGAAAACATAACTCAACTTTGTATACAATGTGTTACACACTATCTGCTTGCTTATATATTTGCAATGATTTATTTTAGCTTACGTTTAATCTTTCCAAGAGGAGTACAAGTTCCTTAAGGTAATGCATCTTCAGCTCTTCAATGTTATGAAACTTCTGGATAGAGTATATATACGTTTCTTAATTGTGGTGGGTAAGCTGTTACTTTTAAAATATTTTTACCCTTTTTCTTACTATTTGATCATTTATTCCAAAAAGTGGATGAAGGAACCACTTACAGTGTAATTAAGAAGTGCTCGCCTGTTTTCAAAGTTATGACTGGATCAGTTAGAGGCATAAATAAGAGTTCTTTAGGGCAATACCCTGAGTAAAAGCCAGGTAGTTTTTTATTTGATGCAAGTAATTTCTAGTGATAATGAGTATTTCTATACTACCATATTAAACATTATTATATGTTTAGTAACTAAACAAGATACTGGGATGATAATTGTTCAATGCACTGATAGAAATTGCTCTCCTGCTGAGTTACCATGAAGTTTTAGGTTTTGTTGATTAAAGGAGATTTGATTTTTAGGTTAACTTTGTTTCTATGGTTAGGAATTTGTAAATGTGTCCTAAACTTCTAAACTTTTATTAAGACATACTGTTACTTTGATCTTTCTGTAACTATCTCCTTTCCTAAAACTGCTACATGTTATAGACTTATTTTTTAAATTAAATCTTTATTCTCAGAGTCATTTGGCAGTTAAATGAGTCTTGGTTCCGTAGTGGCTCAGGGGTAAAGAACCCGCCTGTAATGCAGGAGACTTGAGTTCCATCCCTGGGTCCAGAAAATCCCCTGGAGAAGAAAATGGCAACCCACTCTGGTATTCTTGCCTGCGGAATCCCATGGACAGAGGAGCCTGGCAGGCTGTAGTCCATGAGGTTGCAAAAGAGTCCGACATGACTTAGTTACTAAACAACAACAACCCCTTATCTTAGAATACTTTAATTGGCAATACACTGAGGATGTTTAAAAAAAAAAAAACAAAAGAAAACAAAAACAGTAAAATTAATGATTGGATTTAGTTTAATATATATATATTCTTGATAAGGATATCTTCTGAATTATCATAATAAAGTAGTATTTGTCTTTTTCTGCTATATGTTAAAAAACAAGACTTTTTTTTGGCAAATTGTACCTGATACCACTTTCAATCATTCAGTATATCATAGAGCACCAGTGAGCTACATATTGTGTGAAATATAGAGACTTAAATGTAAAATTTTATTCATGATACAGATATTCAGCAAATTAGGAATAGGAAGGAACTTTTTCAACCACATAAAGAGTATCTGTGAAAAAACCATGAGCTAACATTATACCTAATGGGAAAGACTGAATGCTTTCCCTTAACATCTGGAGCAAGGTAAGAATGTCGACTCTTGCTGTTTCTATTTGACATTGTATTGGAGGTTCTAGCAAGGGCAATTCAGCAAGTAAAAAAAATCAAAGGCATCCAGATTGGTAAGGAAGAAGTCAGACTGTCTCCATTTGCAGATCAGATGGGTACCAAAAGTCCAGGAAATCCACTGTGTGTGTATGTTCAGTTGCATGGGACTCTGCAACCCTATGGACTGTAGCCTGCCAGGCTTCTCTGTCCATGGGATTCTTCAGTCAAGAATACTGGAATGGGTTGCCATTTTCTCCTTCAGGGGATCTTCCTGACCCAGGGAATAAACCTGTGTCTCCTGCATTGCAGGCAGTTTCTTTACTGCTGACCTTTAGAGGAAGCCCGGAGAAATCCACTGTTAATCTGCTGTTATAGCTAATAAATGAGTTTGTTAGCAAGACAGAGAATCAGTGTATAAAAGTAAGTTGTATTTCTGTGCAGTAGAAATGAGTGAACTGAAAATGAAATTAAGAAAACAATTTCATTTACAATAACATCAAAAGAATTAAAATACCTGTAAGTTTAACAGTAAATTTAATAAATTGTTTAACAAATTTAGCAAAAGAAATATAAAACTTATACTCTGGAAATTAGAAACCATTGTTGAAAGAAATTAAAGAAGACATAAATGGAAAGACATTTCATGTTCATGGATTGGAAGACTTAATATTGTTTAGGTGGCAGTACTCCTAATTGATTTGCAGATTCAATGCAATCCCTATCAAAACTGCTTTTCTGAAAAAATTGATGAGCTGATCCTAAAATTCAGTGGAAATACAAGTGATTTGCATTAGTGTTTTATGGCTTCCATAACAAAGTACCAAAAGCCACGTGGCTTAAAAGAACAGAAATTTATTGTCTCACAGTTCCAGAAGCTAAAAGTCCAAAATCAAGATGCTGGCTGGGCCACAGCTCTTGGGAGAATCCCCCCTTGACTGTTGTGGTTTCTGGTGTTTGCTGACAATCCTCTGCATTCCTTGGCTTATAGATGAATCACTCTGTTCACCTGCCTGTCTTCTCCATTTGGGTCTTCACATTGTCTGCCCTATATGTGTTCATTTCTGTTTCTGAAATTCAGTTCTTTTATAAGGACACCAGTCCTTAGAGGGAACTGATTAGGGGCCATCAGAATAACCTCATTTTAACATGATTACTTCTGTAAAATCCCTCTTTGTAAATAAAGTCACATTCTGAGGTATTGAGGGTTAGAACTTCTGTATGTCTTTTGTTGTTGCTCAGTTGCTCACTTGTGTCTGACTCTTTGTGACCCCATGAATGACAGCACGCCAGGCTTCTCTTTCTTTCACAGTCTCTCCCGTGTTTTTTGTGGGGCGGACCCAGTTCAGTCCATAACAACCCCGGAATAGCCAAAAATATCTTGAAAAGAGAAAGAACAAAGTTGGAGGACTTCCCAATTTCAAAACTTACTACAAAAGTACAGTAATTTACACATCATGGTACTGGCATAATGATTGACATGTGGATCAATGTAATAGATTTGAGAGTTTAGAAATAAACCCCTACATTTGTGATCAGTTGATTTTGACAAGAATTGTATTTTTGAGAGATGGTCTAAGACAACTGGATAACTGCATGTAAAAAGAGTGAAGTGGAATTTCTACCTCACACCAATGTAAAAATTGTCTCAAGATAAATTAAAAACCTATGCAAGAGTTAAAACTCTTAGGATAATAAAGCAGGAGTAAATCTTTGTGACTTTGAATTAGGCAGTGGCTTCTTAGATACGATGACATAAAGAGCACAAATAACAAAAGAGAAAATAAATAAATTGAACATTATTAAACACAAACATTTATGCTTCAAAATACCTACTCTTTGAAACCTCATGAACTGTATGTAGCCTGCCAGGCTCCTCTGTCCATGGAATGCTCCAGGCAAGAATACTGGAATGGGTAGCAAATCCCTTCTCCAGGGTATCTTCCAGAGCAAGGGATCGAACCTGGGTCTCCTTTATTACAGGCAGATTCTTTACCATTTGAGCCACCAGGGAAGCCCAGAATTACCATACGCTCTAGCAGTTCCACTCCTTAGTATACATTAAACAAATATATACCCATATGTTCATATATATGAATACTCATAGCTTCATTATTCATAGTAGCCAAAAGTAGAAACACCCAAATGTTCATCAACTGATGAATGGACAGACAAAATGGAGAATACCCATAACATGGAATAGTATTCAGTAATAAAAAAATGTATATATCATACGTAAATCCAAGTACCTCAACATGGAAGAATTTGGAAAACACTGAAAGTGAAAGAAGCCAGTCAGAAAAAACCACATGATTCCATTGGTGTGACATGTTTAGAATAGGCAAATCTGTAGAGATAGAAAGTAGGTTAATATTTTCTTAGGACTAGTAGAGATGGAGGGATTGGAGAAGGACAGCTAAGGGGTATACAGTTTCTTTTTGATGTCATGAGAATGTTCTGAAATTGAGATGATGGATGCAGAAGCCTGTAAATATGCTAAAAGTCACAAAACTGTACACTTTAAATGGGTGAATTGTATGTTATGTAAAGTACAGTTTAATAAAATGGTTTTAAAAAGTGCATTCCAATTCATACTGTCATTTTATAAAGCTAGGGGCACTTCATTGTAAGGAAACATCACATATGAATATTTAAATAGCATAAAGTTCAGTTCAGTCGCTCAGTCGTGTCCAACTCTTTGCGAACCATGGACTGCAGCATGCCAGGCCTCCCTGTCCATCACCACCAGCTCCTGGAGTTTACTCAGGCTCATGTCCATTCAGTGATGCCATCCAACCATCTCATCTTCTGTAACATAAAGAGATGCTATAAAATAGAATTATGTAAGTTACCAGTGTTTTTCAGTAAAAATACATTGTAAGGCACATATATAATTAAAAATTCTAATGGCCAATTCCAATTAAAAAAAACAAATGGAATTAATTGTAGTAATATATCTTATTTAACCCAGTATATAAAGATACTAACATTTTAACATGTAATACATATAAAAGTTTTTGGGAGATTTTACATTCTATTTTTTATACTGAGTCTTCAAAATGTGTTATTATTGACAGCCTGTTTCAGTTCAGACTAACCAGTTTTTAGTGTTCGATAGTTTTGCAGAGCTGGTGACTGTTGGGTTGGACAGCATAGGTAGAGACAGTCAGTAAGACTCCAGAGGAGGAATAATCGTTGTAGTTTGGAATGGTTAGGGCAGATCTTGGAGGAGATGGAGTTTTAGTTTATTTTGCTCATTTATTCATTTATTGATTCATTTATTTATTCATCCAAGTAATTTTGAACTCTTACTGTTTATGAAAGCTGGTATAAAATGCAGGCCTGTCTCATCTCCTTGTGGATAGTACATTAAACAGTTAATTATACATTATTTAATTAGAATAGTTTAAGAAGTAGATAGTGGAAAGAATGTAGACTTAATTATTTCCTGTGAAACAAAGGATGATGATAAGTGCCTTGTGGGGTTGGTGGGAATAAGTGAAATATGAAATGCCCAATACTGTACTTGTTGTCAAATATTTAATAAATACTGCTCTTCTATTTCCTCTCACTTCATCCTATGTTCCTTGTTGAATGCATGTATCAGGGCATGGGAAAAAGGAGGTTAGGAGATGGCAGTCAGAAAACAAGTAGGCTACCCAGGGACTCTGATGAGCTCTTCCCTTCTTTCATCCTCAACCTTCTTTCACTACATGGTCCTGCTTTTCGGGACTAGAACTCAGGTTTGTACTATTAGTATAAGGTTTGTTTTATTTTTCAGTCACTAAGTCATGTCTGACTCTTTGCCACCCTGTGGACTGCATCACTTCAGGATTCCCTGTCCTTCACTATCTCCCGGAGTTTCCTCAAGCTCGTGTCCATTGAGTCAGTAATGGACTTACTGACTCATCCTTTGTCGTCCCCTTCTCCTTCCCTCAGTCTTTCCCAGCATCAGGGTCCTTTTCAGTGAGTTGACTCTTTATATCAGGTGGCCAAAGTATTAGAGCTTAAGCTTCAGCATTAGTCCTTCCAGTGAATACCCAGGGTTGATTTCCTTTAGGATTACTGATTTGATCTCCTTGCTGTTCAAGGGACTCTCACAAGTCTTCAGCACCGCAGTTAGAAAGCATCAATTCTTTGAAGCTCAGCCTTCTTATTGGTCCAACTCTACATCTGTACATGACTACTGGAAAAACCATAGCTTTGGCTATACGAACCTTTGCCAGAAAGGTGTTTAAAAGTGTTAGTCACTCAGTCATGTCTGACTCTTTGTGACCCTGTGGACTGTAGCCCGCCAGGCTCCTCTGTCCATTGAATTCTCCAGGCAAGAGTACTGGAGTGGGTTGCCATTCCCTTCTCCAGGGTATCTTCCAAACCTAGAGTTTGAACTCAGGTCTCCCAGCATTGGAGGCAGATTCTTTCACTGTCTGAGCCACCAGGCAAGCCTGGTGTCTGTTTAATCAGTTTTAAATATTCTTTTGTGTACTGAATTAAGAATATATATTGATTTTTCTGGAAATTTTAATCTATGTTTCATTCCAAGCAATTGTTCTATTAGTGAAAATTTGAAGTTCTGTCTGCTGAATTCATTATTGTCTCTTACTTATTCAGAGTCTTTTAGACATATTTTGAGAAGTGTTGAAGTAAAACTATTTTATTACTTTTTCACAAATTCAGACTTTCCATTACATTTCTGAGTACTTTGGTCTTTGTAATTTTTACGTTTTAAGATATCTAGAAACTTTACAATACTTTTTTTTCCCCTCAATTACAGCAAGTATTATTTGTTGTTGTTTAGTTGCTAAGTTGTGTCAAACTCTTTTGTGGCCCCATGGACTGTAGCATACCTGGCTTCTCTGTACGTGAGATTTTCTAGGCAAGAACACTAGAGTGGGGTGCCATTTCCTTCTCCAGGGGATCTTCTTGATTCAGGGATTGAACCTGCATTTCCTGAATTGGGCAGGTGGATTCTTTACCACTGAGCCACCTGGGAAGCCCAAGTATTATTAAATCTAGTTTAATAGTAAAGTTCTGTCAAGTTTGAGATGAGGAGTTATAGTGATATTTTTATTGTATCTTGAACAATGGATTTAGGTTGTGCAGATCTTGCTTTCCTCTGTGTTAGCTACATTGTTGTGGCTAAGTCCATTCATTCACTGATTTTTAATTCATTTGAAAGACATAGTTTGGATACTTAATGCGATCAGGACATTTTTTGTATATTTACAAATTGTGATAATTGCTTTGAAGGAAAAGTGATTACATTGGGAGGATAGTAACAAAGGAAAATACTTTGTTAGGATGGTCATAGAGTAAGCTTGTCTAAGAAAGTGATATTTAAGCTGAAACCTCAAAGATAAGAGGGCTTCCCTGGTGGCTCAGCGATAAATGATCTGCCCGCAGTGCAAGAGATGGAGGTTTCATACCTGGGTTGGGAAGATCCCCTGGAGAAGGAAATGGCAACCCACTCCAGTATCCTTCCTGGCAAATCCCATGGACAGAGAGGCCTGGTGGGCTATAGTCCAGGGAGTCACAAGAGTTGGATATGACTTAGCAACTGAGCACACACACACACACACACACACACACACACACACTTCTTTTATTCTTGTTTTCCTGAACTCCTTCAGTGTCTTTTAACAAGGCTTTATTTTCTTTTCCCATCCTGTTTTCCCCTCCCCTCTTCATACTTTTCAAATTTCAACCAGAATATTTCACTTTCTCTAGGTGACCCAATTCTAATTAGGTTCTAGATCCTCCACTAAGGGTTTCATTGCATCCTATAATTTTTTTTGTACTCTCACCTCAGTTTATTATATACCAGGGCAGTTATTTGTATAAATAATTTTTGCTTTCCTGACTAAGCTCTAGGTCCATGACAGGATGGAGTGTATTATTGATTTTCTACTGTCTAGTCTAGGAATAAATAAGTACTTATTTATGGGATTATTTAAGTACTTATTTATGGATTAATACTTTGCTCAACCCAGTGGGAGGGGAGAAGTTTTTAGAGAGGAGTGGGAGGGTATTAATTAATTGTATGTATTAAATCTGAATGTAAGAACACTACTTGTAGTTGAAATGTAAGATGAAAAATTATAAAATTAGTGATAAATTAGACTTTATGTACATGTTTTGGACATAAGAATTGTCTAGTACACTCTCTCAGAACTATGACTCCAGAAAATTTATCACTGAAGGAAAACTTAAGATGTCAGTGTTTGGTTAATTTCTGTAGCCCATATCTGTTGTTGACAAGATTATCTGGACTATTTATCCTGCTCTAGAAGTGGAATAACCCAACTAAATAAAATTTGAATTTTCATACATTTCAGTTTTCCAAAGTTATGGGTTTTGTTTTCTACTTGGGAAAGAGTTTATGGCAGGAAGGTATTGCTTTGATGGATGTATTAATGAATTTGGATTCAGCAGCTTTTACTGGTCTCTGAGGTCCACTGTTTTTTCACTATTTTTCTTTTATTTTTATTTATTTATTTATTTCATTTATTTTTATTAGTCGGAGGCTAATTACTTTACAATATTGTAGTGGTTTTTGTCACACATTGACATGAATCAGCCATGGATTTACATGTATTTCCCATCCCGATCCCTCTGGGTCTTCCCAGTGCACCAGCCCCGAGCACTTGTCTCATGCATCCAACCTGGGCTGGTGATCTGTTTCACCCTTGACAGTATACATGTTTCGATGCTGTTCTCTCTAAACATCCCACCCTCGCCTTCTCCCACAGAGTCCAAAAGTCTGTTCTGTACATCTGTGTCTCTTTTTCTGTTTTGCATATAGGGTTATTGTTACCATCTTTCTAAATTCCACATATATGCGTTAGTATACTGTATTGGTGTTTATCTTTCTGGCTTCACTCTGTATAATGGGCTCCAGTTTCATCCACCTCATTAGAACTGATTCGAATGAATTCTTTTTAATGGCTGAGTAATATTCCATGGTGTATATGTAACACAGCTTCCTTATCCATTCGTCTGCTGATGGGCATCTAGGTTGCTTCCATGTCCTGGCTATTATAAACAGTGCTGCGATGAACACTGGGGTGCACGTGTCTCTTTCAGATCTGGTTTCCTCAGTGTGTATGCCCAGAAGTGGGATTGCTGGGTCATGTGGCAGTTCTATTTCCAGTTTTTTAAGGAATCTCCACACTGTTCTCCATAGCAGCTGTACTAGTTTTGCATTCCCACCAACAGTGTAAGAGGGTTCCCTTTTCTCCACACCCTCTCCAGCGTTTATTGCTTGTAGACTTTTGGATAGCAGCCATCCTGACTGGCATGTAATGGTACCTCATTGTGGTTTTGATTTGCATTTCTCTGATAATGAGTGAGGTTGAGCATCTTTTCATGTGTTTGTTAGCCATCTGTATGTCTTCTTTGGAGAAGTGTCTGTTTAGTTCTTTGGCCCATTTTTTGATTGGGTCATTTATTTTTCTGGAATTGAGCTGCAGGAGTTGCTTGTATATTTTTGAGATAAATCCTTTGTCTGTTGCTTCATTTGCTGTTATTTTCTCCCAATCTGAGGGCTGTCTTTTTACCTTGCTTATAGTTTCCTTTGTTGTGCAAAAGCTTTTAAGTTTCATTAGGTCCCATTTGTGTATTTTAGCTTCTTTTTCCAATATTCTGGGAGGTGGGTCATAGAGGATCTTGCTGTGATTCATGTCGGAGAGTGTTTTGCCTATGTTCTCCTCTAGGAGTTTTATAGTTTCTGGTCTTACATTTAGATCTTTAATCCATTTTGAGTTTATTTTTGTGTATGGTGTTAGAAAGTGTTCTAGTTTCATTCTTTTACAAGTGGTTGACCAGTTTTCCCAGCACTGCTTGTTAAAGAGATTGTCTTTTTTCCATTGTATATCCTTGCCTCCTTTGTCGAAGATAAGGTGTCTATAGGTTCATGGATTTATCTCTGGGCTTTCTATTCTGTTCCATTGATCTATATTTCTGTCTTTGTACCAGTACCATACTGTCTTGATGACTGTGGCTTTTTAGTAGAGTCTGAAGTCAGGCAGGTTGATTCCTCCAGTTCCATTCTTCTTTCTCAAGATTACTTTGGCTATTCAAGGTTTTTTGTATTTCCATACAAATTGTGAAATTCTTTGGTCTAGTTCTGTGAAAAATACCGTTGGTAGCTTGATAGGGATTGCGTTGAATCTATAGATTGCTTTGGGTAGAATAGCCATTTTGACAATATTGATTCTTCCAATCCATGAACACAGTATGTTTCTCCATCTGTTTGTGTCCTCTTTGATTTCTTTTGTCAGTGTTTTATAGTTTTCTATGTATAGGTCTTTTGTTTCTTTAGGTAGATATACTCCTAAGTATTTTATTCTTTTTGTTGCAGTGGTGAATGGTATTGTTTCCTTAATTTCTCTTTCTGTTTTCTCATTGTTAGTGTATAGGAATGCAGGGGATTTCTGTGTGTTAATTTTATATCCTGCAACTTTACTATATTCGTTGATTAGTTCTAGTAATTTTCTGGTAGAGTCTTTAGGGTTTTCTATGTAGAGGATCATGTCATCTGAGAACAGCGAGAGTTTCACTTCTTCTTTTCCTATCTGGATTCGTTTTACTTCTTTTTCTGCTCTGATTGCTGTGGCCAAAACTTCCAAAACTATGTTGAATAGTAGTGGTGAGAGTGGGCACCCTTGTCTTGTTCCTGATTTCAGGGGAAATGCTTTCAATTTTTCACCATTGAGGGTGATGCTTGCTGTGGGTTTGTCATATATAGCTTTTATTATGTTGAGGTATGTTCCTTCTGTTCCTGCTTTCTGGAGAGTTTTAATCATAAATGGATGTTGAATTTTGTCAAAGGCTTTCTCCGCATCTATTGAGATAATCATATGGTTTTTATCTTTCAATTTGTTAATGTGGTGTATTACATTGATTGATTTGCAGATATTAAAGAATCCTTGTATGAATGTACATAGACTAGATGGTTACATTGGATGGAGTCTTAGAGGGAATCAATTTAGAGAAGTCTTCAGTGCAATCTTGGTCCTGTTAATTTCTATATATTTGCACCAGAATGTTTTTAAAGATTTCTAGAACTTTATTTCTAGTTAAAGTTAATTTCATAATCTGGACAGCCAGTAGTACCTTTTCCTATTGGCCTTTTCTTAGAAGCAGATTGATAATAGTAATAACAGAGTCATCACTTGGAGTTAGTATAGCTGTTTTAATGTGGCCTCTTTTAATAGTTTGTGATTTCCAGTGAGTCTGTTAATTTCCTGGAGGCTCAGTTCCTTCATCTGTGAGGTGAAAGTAATTTCATGCCTTTCACAGGATTAATATTAAGTTAAGATTATTATATCATTATATAATATATATTATTATATAGATTATACATTATATCTATTATTATAATTAAGATTATTAATAGTAAGGTATTTGGCTCTGTTATAGGAAATACTGAACCCAGATTTTGAATACATATTGAATCTATATTTCATTAATAAATAAATTCTCTTTGACAGAAAGCTCTATCAAGGAAGGGTTCTTGTTTATCTTCTTCATTTTTGGGGACTCCATTTCTTAGCACAATACCTGTTTAATACACAGATAATGCTTATAAAGCATGTGTAATGAATTCATTAGTAACAGTGTATTTGAACCAAAATTTCAGCTGTGTCTTTTTTTTTTTGTTCTCAAGATTTTTGAGACTTTGTACAGATAGACTACTGTGTGCCATTAGTATGAGAGTACTTCAAAATAGAAAGGATGTATATAGTATAAACACATACAAGAGTTAGTATTTTATAAAACCACACACGGATATTTATTAAAATACAAGTACTTGAAGTACAGGATTGCATTTCTCTCTCTCTCTCTTGCTGTCATTTTAAATGGAGCAAACTTTTCCATTGATTTTAGAGTATGTGTTCCAGTGCTTCTGCAGATTTTGGAGGTGTGGTATAAAAAGGAACTTATCCAGCGGTTACTGTTAACAGACTTAAGCTGGTTCCATCCTTCTTTATCGTTGGGTCAAGTAGGTAAAGCTAGGAGATGACAAAGACCTTAAGGTGGGTGTTTCCCAAGAATGAGAGTTCTTTTTAAGGCCTCTTAGGCTTCTAGGACATGGTCAGACAGGAGATGGCAAGAGTGAACATTGACATTTTAGGAATCAGTGAGCTGAAATGGATGGGAATGGATGAATTTAATTAGGTGACCATTATGTCTATGCAAGAATCCCTTAGAAGAAATGGAGTAGCCCTCATAGTCAACAAAAGAGTCTGAAATGCAGTACTTGGGTGCAGTCTAAAAAACAACAGAAGGATCTTGGTTCATTTCCAAGGCAAACCATTCATTATCACAGGAATTCAAGTCTGTGCCCCAACCAGTGATACTGAAGAAGCTGAAATTGACTGGTTCTGTGAAGATCTACAAGAACTTCTAGAACTAACACCAAAAAAAAAAAAAAAAAAAAATCCTTCTCATCACAGGGGACTGGAATGTGAAAGGAGGAAGTCAAGAGAAACCTGGAGTAACAGGCAGGTTTGGCCTTGGAGTACAATATGAAGCAGGGCAAAGGCTAACAGTTTTGTCTAGAGAACACACTAGTCATAGCAAACACCCTCTTCCAGCAACCCAAGAGATGACTCTACACATGGATATCACTAAATGGTTAATACAGAAATCAGGTTGATTATATTCTTTGCAGCTGAAGATGGCAAATCTCTATGAAGTCAGCAAAAAGACCAGGATCTGAGTGTGGCTCAGATCAGGAGCTTCCTGTATTGCAAAATTCAGGCATCTAATTGAATAAAGCAGGGAAAACCATTAGACCATTGAGGTATGGCCTAAATCACATTCCTTATGATTATACAGCGGAGGTGACAAATAGATTCAAGGGATTAGATCTGGTAGACAGAGTACCTGCAGAACTATGAACAGAAGTTTGTAACATTGTACAGGAGGTGGTGACCAAAACCATCCCCCAAAAGAAAGAAATACAGCAAGGCAAAGTGCTTTTCTGAGGAGGCTTTACTAATATCTGAAGAAAGAAGCAAAGTGAAAGGCAAAGGAGAAGGAGAAAAATACCCAACTGAATGCAGAGTTCCAGAGAATAGCAAGGAGAGATAAGAAAGCCTTCTTAAATGAACAGTTCAAAGAAGAAGAGGAAAAAAATAGAATGGAGGAAAACTAGAGATCTCCTCAAGAAAATTGGAGCTACCAAGGGAACATTTCATGCAAGAATGGACATGATGAAGGACAGAACTGGTAAAGAACTAACAAGCAGAAGAGACTAAGAAGAGTTGGCAAGAATACACAGAAGAACTATACAGAAAAGGTCTTAATGACTTGGATAATCACGGTGGTATAGTCACTCACCTTGCGCCAGGCCTCCTGGAGTGTGAAGTCAAGTGGGCCTTAGGAAGCATGCTGCTGCTGCTAAGTCGCTTCAGACGTGTTCAACTCTGCGCGACCCCGTAGACGGCAGCCCACTGGGCTCCTCATCCCTGGGATTCATAACTGGGATCAAAGCTAGTGGAGGTGATGAAATTCCAGGTGAGCTGTTGCAAATCCTAAAAGATGATGCTGTTAAGAGTGCTGTATTCAATTTGCCAGCAAATTTGAAAAACACAGCAGTGGCCACAGGACTGGGAAAGGTCAGTTTTCATTCTAATCCCAAAGAAGGGCAATACCAAAGAATGTTCTAACTACTATACAATTGCATTCATTTCACATGCTAGCAAAGTAACTCAAAATCCTTCAGTCTAGGCTTTAGCAGTATGTGAACCAAGAAGTTCCAGATGTATAAGCTAGGTTTAGAAAAGGCAGAGGAACAAGAGATCAAATTGTCAACGTTTGGTGGGTCATGGAGAAAGCAAGGGAGTTCCAGAGAAACGTTTACTTCTGCTTCACTGACTATGCTAAAGGCTTTGGCTGTGTATATCACAACAAAGTGCCAGACTCCCTTACCTGTCTCCTGAGAAACCTGTATGTGGATCAAGAAGCAGCAGTTAGAACTAGACATGAAATAACAGACTGATTCACAATTGGGAAAGGTGTCGTCACCCTGCTTATTTAACCCATATGCAGAGTATGTCATGCAAAATGCTGGACCGGACAAGCTAGAATCGAGATTGCCAGGAGAAATATCAACAACCTCAGATATACAGATGATACCACTGTAGTGGCAGAAAGTGAAGAGGAACTGAAGAGCCTCCTGATGAGGGTGAAAAAAGATAGTGAAAAAGCTGTTTTAAAACTCAGCATTCAAAAAAATTAAGATCATGGCATCTGGTCCCATCACTTCCTGGCAGATAGAAGGGGGAAAAGTGGAAGCAGTGATAAGACTTTATTTTCTTGGGCTCCAGCATCACCACTCCAACATGGTGGACTGCAGCCATGAAATTAAAAGATGCTTGCTCCTTGGAAGAAAAGCTATGACCAACCTAGACAGCATATTAAAAAGCAGAGACATTACTTAGCCAGCAAATGTCCTTATAGTCAAACCATGTTTTTTCCAATAATCATGTACGAATGTGAGAATTTGGACCATAAAGAAGGCTGAGTACCAGAGAATTGATGCTTTCAAATTGGAGTGCTGGAGAAGACTCTTGAGAATCTCCTAGACTTCAAGGAGATCAAACCAGTTAGTCCTAAAGGAAATCAACCTTAATATTCACTGAAAGAACTGATGCTGATGCTGAAGCTCCAGTACTTTGGCCACATGATGCAAAGAGTCAACTCATGAGAAAAGACCCTGATTCTGGGAAAGACTGAAGGCAAAAGGAAAAGGAAGACGACAGAGGATAAGAAGGTTAGATAGCGTCACTGACTCACTGGATGTGAATCTGAGCAAACTCCGGGAAATAATGAATGACAGGGAAACATGGTCGTCTGTAGTCCATGGGGTCACAAAGGGTCATGATTTAGCAACTATATAACAACAGCAAAATGCTTCTTACATTATAAGTTATCAGCTAACAGTATGAGAATTACTTTCCCCTGGAATGGGGGTGTCCTAGCATGCTCTTTATGACACGCTAGAAGAGGATTAGCCCTACTTCTTCAGTTCAGTTCAGTTGCTCAGTCATGTCCGACTCTTTGCGACCCCATGATTCGTAGCACGCCAGGCCTCCTTGTCCATCACCAACTCCCGAAGTTTACTCAAACCCATGTCCATCGAATCAGTGATGCCATCCAGCCATCTCATCCTCTGTTGTCCCCTTCTCCTCCTGCCCCCAATCCCTCCCAGCATCAGGGTCTTTTCCAATGAGTCAACTCTTCGCATGAGGTGGCCAAAGTATTCGAGTTTCAGCTTCAGCATCAGTCCTTCCAATGAACACCCAGGACTGATCTGCTTTAAGATGGACTGGTTGGATTTCCTTGCAGTCCAAGGGACTCTCAAGAGTCTTCTCCAACACCGAAAAAGCATCAGTTTTTCGGCGCTCAGCTTTCTTCAGAGTCCAACTGTCACATCCATACATGGCCACTGGAAAAACCATAGCCTTGACTAGATGGATCTTTGTTGGTAAAATAATGTCTCTGCTTTTTAACATACTAACTAGATTGGTCATAACTTTCCTTTCAAGAAGTAAGCATTTTTAAATTTCATGGCTGCAGTCACCATCTGCAGTGATTTTGGAGCCCCCCAAAATAAAGTCAGACACTGTTTCCCCATCTATTTCCTGTGAAGTGATGGGACCAGATGTCATGATCTTAGTTTTCTGAATGTGGGACTTTAAGCCAACTTTTTCACTTTCCTCTTTCATCAAGAGGCATTTTTAGTTCCCTTCACTTTCTGCCATAAGGGTGGTGTCATCTGCATATGTGAGGTTATTGATATTTCTCCCAGCAATCTTGATTCCAGCTTGTGCTTCTTCCAGCCCAGCGTTTCTCATGATGTACTCTGCATAAAAGTTAAATAAGCAGGGTGACAATATACAGCCTTGACGTACTCCTTTTCCTATTTGAAACCAGTCTGTTGTTCCATGTCCAGTTCTAACTGTTGCTTCCTGACCTGCATACAGGTTTCTCAAGAGGCAGGTCAGGTGGTCTGGTATTCCCATCTCTTTCAGAATTTTCCACAGTTTGTTGTGATCCACACAGTCAAAGGCTTTAACATAGTCAGTAAAGCAGAAATAGATGTTTTTCTGGAACTCTTGCTTTTTCGATGATCCAGCGGATGTTGGCAATTTGATCTCTGGTTCCTCTGCCTTTTCTAAAACCAATGTGAACCTCTGGAAGTTTACGATTCACGTATTGCTGAAGCCTGCCTTGGAGAATTTTGAGCATTACTTTACTAGCGTGTGAGATGAGGGCAGTTGTGCTGTAGTTTGAGCATTCTTTGGGATTGGAATGAAAACGGACCTTTTCCAGTCCTGTGGTCACTGCTGAGTTTTCCAAATTTGCTGGCATATTGAGTGCAGCACTTTCACAGCACCATCATTCAGGATTTGAAATAGCTCAATTGGAATTCCATCACCTCCACTAGCTTTGTTGATAGTGATGCTTTCTAAGGCCCACTTGACTTCACATTCCAGGATGTCTGACTCTAGGTGAGTGATCACACCATTGTGATTATCTGGTCGTGAAGATCTTTTTTATACAGTTCTTCTGTGTATTCTTGCCAGCTCTTCTTAATATCTTCTGCTTCTGTTAGGTCCATACCATTTCTGTCCTTTATCAAACCCATCTTTGCATGAAATGTTCCCTTGGTATCTCTAATTTTCTTGAAGAGATCTTTCCCATTCTGTTGTTTTCCTCTATTTCTTTGCATTGATCGCTGAGGAAGGCTTTCTTGTCTCTCCTTGCTATTCTTTGGAACTCTGCATTCAAATGGGAATATCTTGCCCTTTCTCCTTTGCTTTTCGCTTCTCTTCTTTTCACAGCTATTTGTAAGGCCTCCCCAGAAAACCATTTTGCCTTTTTGCATTTCTTTTCCATGGGGATGGTCTTGATCCCTGTCTTCCTGTATAATGTCACAAACCTCCATCCATAGTTCATCAGGCACTCGGTCAATCAGATCTGGTCCCTTAAATCTATTTCTCACTTCCACTGTATAGTCATAAGGGATTTGATTTAGGTCATACCTGAATGGTCTAGTGGTTTTCCTTACTTTCTTCAATTTCAGTCTGAATTTGGCAATAAGGAGTTCATAATCTGAGCCACAGTCAGCTCCTGGTCTTGTTTTTGCTGACTGTATAGAGCTTCTCCATCTTTGGCTGCAAAGAATATAATCAGTCTGATTTTGGTGTTGACCATCTGGTGATGTCCATGTGTAGAGTCTTCTCCTGTGTTGTTGGAAGAGGGTGTTTGCTATGACCAGTGCATTCTCTTTGCAGAACTCTATTAGTCTTTGCCCTGCTTCATTCCATACTCTAAGGCCAAATTTACCTGTTACTCCACGTGTTTCTTGACTTCCTGCTTTTGCATTCCAGTCCCCTATAATGAAAAGGACATCTTTTTTGGGTGTTAGTTCTAAAAGGTCTTGTAGGTCTTCCTAGAACCATTCAACTTCAGCTTCTTCAGCGTTACTGGTTGGGGCATAGGCTTGGATTACCGTGATATTGATTGTTTGCCTTTGAAACGAACAGAGATCATTCTGTCATTTTTGAGATTGCGTCTAAGTACTGCATTTCAGACTCTCTTGTTGACCATGATGGCTACTCCACTTCTTCTAAGGGATTCCTGCCCATAGTAGTAGATATACTGGTCACCTGAGTTAAATTCACCCATTCCAGTTCATTTTAGTTCGCTGATTCCTAGAATGTCGATGTTCACTCTTGCCATCTCCTGTTTGACCACTTCCAATTTGCCTTGTGTCATGGACCTAACATTCCAGGTTCCTATGCAGTATTGCTCTTAACAGCATTGGACCTTGCTTCTATCACCAGTCACATCCACAACTGGGTATTGTTTTTGCTTTGGCTCCATCCCTTCATTGTTTCTGGAGTTATTTCTCCACTGATCTCCAGTAGCATATTGGGCACCTACCGACCTGGGGAGTTCCTCTTTCAGTACCCTATCATTTTGCCTTTTCATACTGTTCATGGCTACTTCTTAGGCAGTAGCAATTGCAGCCAAGTCTTTCTGTAGTCCCACTGTGAGTATTGGACTGTTTCATTCCAGTGCTATTTATTTAACAGGGCCCAGTTAGCTTCCCTTGTAGCTCAGTTTTGTCAGGAGAAAGGCAAAGCAGACTCTGCTCTATGAGTTGACCCAGTTGATCTGTCAGTGCTCTTCTCCATGGAGAGATGGGTCTGGGCCTGTCCTATCTGAGTGGCATCACTTGATTCTGTGAAGTTTTATTTTTGTGGGGAGAGTTTTGGGGGATGTTGTCAGCTTTTAGAGAATGGAAGAGAGGGGCAAATGTAAAAGCCAATATGGATTTAATTTCAAGTAACTGAAGTTTGTACGATACTGTTTAATATATTTTTCTCTTAATCACTGCGGATGGTGACTGCAGCCATGAAATTAAAAGACGCTTACTCCTTGGAAGGAAAGTTATGACCAACCTAGGTAGCATATTAAAAAGCAGGGACATTACTTTGCCAACAAAGGTCCGTCTGGTCAAGGCTATAGTTTTTCCAGTGGTCATGTATGGATGTGAGAGTTGGACTGTGAAGAAAGATGAGTGCAGAAGAAGTGATGCTTTTGAACTGTGGTGTTGGAGAAGACTCTTGAGAGTCCCTTGGACTACAAGGAGATCCAACCAGTCCATCCTAAAGGAGATTAGTCCTGGGTGTTCATTGGAAGGACTGATGCTGAAGCTGAAACTCCAGTACTTTGGCCACCTCATGCGAAGAGTTGACTCATTGGAAAAGACCCTGATGCTGGGGGGGATTGGGGGCAGGAGGAGAAGGGGACAACAGAGGATAAGATGGCTGGATGGCATCACCGACTTGATGTACATGAGTTTGAGTAAGCTCCGGGAGTTGGTGATGGACAGGGAGACCTGGCGTGCTGCGATTTATGGGGTTGCAGAGAGTCGGACACGACTGAGCGACTGAACTGAACTGAACTGAGGCATGACAAAGTGAAAGTGAAATCACTCAGTCGTGTCCGACTCCCACCACATAGACTTTAACCCGTCAGGCTTCTCTATCCATGGAATTCTCTAGGCAAAAATACTGAAGTGGATTGTCAATCCCTTCTCCAGGGAGATCTTCCCAACCCAGGAATCGAACCTGGGTCTCCAGCATTGCAGACAGAGTCTTTACTGTCTGAGCTAAATATAGCGTTTTTTCTCATGTAGTTATAAATGTAAAGTAAAAATCACTAGTTGAAAGTGTGTGGTGTTCCTTATAGGAATGGAATTGACAGAACTCTTATTACCTGATTATTAAAGGTCTTTGGAGGCACCCTGTCTCATTTCCACTTTAATAGTGTAAGAAGTTAAAAAACTGTAATATTTTATGTTTCTTTTCCTCCCAGGTTATGCAGAATAGTCTTATCTCATGAAAACAGATTGTGTTCTTAAATTTCATCAGTAGTTTTGGAACTGAGAATATGATTTTCCATTGAAAATTTTGCAAATATGTAATATAATAGTTAGATTTCTAGGCTTTTCTACAGAATGCATAATTAACTCAAATATATACATACTACACTGAAAAACAATAGAGAATAATAATATTTTCTACATATCATTTTATATTACTACTGAGAGTAAGTAAAACTTAAACCCCCTCTAAAAATTAATGTCAAAAAATTCTTCCGAATTCTGGTATTACTAGATTGATAAAGGGATTTAATCTGAAGGAGATAAGGAGTAAATAGAGACTATAGGAGGCTGACAAGTCTTTCTGGGTAGTTTGAGGAGTTTAATAGGTTGATAGAATTGGATTTTTAGCTCATGGCTTTACTTTCTGTTGACACTGGTGTAAGCGCAAGAGTGCTGTCCTTTTGCTTACCAGCTGTGGTTAAGGTTGCTTTTCATTTTTGAATGGAATGAAGTGATTGGGAAAAGAAAGGGAGAGAAAGTTTCTTCTGTTAACTACAATTTTAAGAAAAAAAAAAAAAAAGGCAAAGTAACTTAGAATGTCTGTTGTCTGAGGTGGATTTAATTGTCCTAAGAATAATCCAAGTTTAACAGAGTGGGGGAGAGTGTAACAATGTGAATGATACCTTTTCCACAAGAGAGAAGGTGATGATAAGATAGTGTGTTAAGTTAGACATCCCTGTGTTGAATAGTGGCTTGTGCTGAATATCTTCAGAAGCTGTTTAGAACTAGGAATGAGAAACAGTGGCTAATTTAGTATTTATATTTGTACATATTTCAGCATCTACCAACCAAATATTATACACATTTGGGGTATTTTTTAGAATCAGTTCAATCACTCAGTTGTGTCCTACTCTTTGCGACCCTATGGACTGCAGCATGCCAGGCTTCCCTGTCCATCACCAACTCCCAGAGCTTACTCAAACTCATGTTCATAGAGTCCGTGATGCCATCGAACCATATCTCATCCTCTGTTGTCCCCTTCTCCTCCTGCCTTCAATCTTTCCCAGAATCAGGGTCTTTTCAAAGACCCTTTGCATCAGGTGGCCAAAGTATTGGAGTTTCAGCTTCAGCATCAGTCCTTCCAAAGAATATTCAGGACTGATTTCCTTTAGGATGGACTGGTTTGACCTCCTTGCAGTCCAAGGGACTCTCAAGAGTCTTCTCCAACACCACAGTTCAAAAACATCAGCTCTTCCGCACTCAGCCTTCTTTGTAGTCCAACTCTCACATCCATACATGACCACTGGAAAAACCATAGCCTTGACTAGACGGACCTTGGTTGACAAAGGAATGTCTCTGCTTTTTAATATGCTGTCTAGATTGGTCATAGCTTTTCTTCCAAGGAGCACGTGTCTTTTAATTTCATGGCTGCAGTCACCATCTGCAGTGATTTTGGAACCCCCAAAAAATAAAGTCTCTCACTGTTTTCCTTGTTTCCCCATCTATTTGCCATGATGTGATGGGACCAGATGCCATGATCTCAGTTTTTTGAATGTTGAGTTTTAAGCCATCTTTTTCACTCTCCTCCTTCACTTTCATCAAGAGGCTCTTTAGTAAGTCTTCTTCACTTTCTGCCATAAGTGTGGTGTCATCTTCATATCTGAGGTTATTGATATTCCTCCCAGCAATTTTGGTGCTTATCTTGCACTTCATCCACCCTGGCATTTCACATGATGTACTCTGCATATCAGTTAAATAAGCAGGGTGATAATACACAGCCTTGATGTACTCCTTTCCTGATTTGGAACGAGCCTGTTGTTCCATGTTCAATTCTATTTGCATCCAGATTTCTCAGGAGGTGGGTAAGGTGGTCTGGTATTCCTGTTTCTTTAAAAGTTTTCCACAGTTTGTTGTGATCCACACAGTCAAAGGCTTTGGCGTAGTCAATAGAGCAGAAATAGATGTTTCTCTGGAACTGTCTTGCTTTTTCAGTGATCCAGCGAATGGTGGCAATTTAAGTATTACTTTGCTAGCATGTGAGATGAGCACAGTTGTGTGGTAGTTAGAACATTCTTTGGCATTGCCTTTCTTTGGGATTGGAATGAAAACTGACCTTTTGCAGTCCTGTGGCCATTGCTGGGTTTTCCAGATTTGATGGCATTTTGAATACAGCACTTTAACAGCATCATCTTTTAGGATTTGAAATAGCTCAACTGGAATTCCATCACCTCCACTAGCTTCGTTCATAGTGATGCTTTCTAAGGCCCACTTGACTTCACATTCCAGGATGTCTGACTCTAGGTGAGTGATCACACCATTGTGGTTATCTGGGTCATGAAAATCTTTTTTGTATAGTTCTGTGTATTCTTGCCACCTCTTCTTAATATCTTCTGCATCTGTTAGGTCTGTACCATTTCTGTCCTTTATTGTGCCCATCTTTGCATGAAATGTTTCCTTGGTATCTCTAAGTTTCTTGAAGAGATCTCTAGTCTTTCCCTTTCTGTTGTTTTCCTCTGTTTCTTTGCATTGATCACTGCGGAAAGCTGCTTATCTCTTCTTGCTGTTCTTTGGAATTCTGCATTCAAATGGGTGTATCTTTCCATAAATTCAATTATTATTAAGCAAATATGTTATCTTTATAATTATGAAAACTGAAATATTGGGGACTTCCTTGGTGGTCCAATGGCTAAGATTCTGTGCCTCCAATGCAAGGGGCTCAGGTTTAATCACTGGTTGGGGCTTCTCGTGTAGCTCAGTCAGTAAAGCTGGGTTCAGTTCCTGGGTTGGAAAGTTTCTCTGGAGAAGGAAGTGGCAACCCACTCCAGTATTCTTGCCTGGAGAATCCTATGGATAGAGGAGCCTGGCACGCTACAGTTCATGGGATTGCAAGAGTCGGACACAACTTAGCACTATCTTTCTTTCTTTTGGGAACTAGATCCCATGTGTATGTGTTCAGTCGCTCAGTCATGTCCAACTCTTAGTGACCCAGCCATCTGTAGCCTACCGGATTCCTTTTCTCCATGGAATTTTCCAGGCAAGAATACTGGAGTGGTTTGCCATTTCCTACTCCAGGGAATCTTCCCAACCCAGGGATGGAGCCTGTTTGTCTTGTGTCTCCTGCCATGGTAGGCGGATTCTTTACCACTCCACCACCTGGGAATCTGCCACTAGATCCCATATGCTGCAACTGAAGAACCCAAGTGCCACATCTAAGACCTGGCACATAAAAAAGCATATAAAAGCAGCATACTGTAGTTCAGCCAGATCAGTAGCGATTCCTAAAGCTGTGTAATGTAGAGAGCTGTAGTCTTTGTATTTCTTTTTTGTTTCTTGATTAGAAAACTCATGCTTGCCTGCTTTTTTTGTCCCCAGTAGGTGTTTTACTTAGAATTAACCAGTCCTCCTGTCCCTGCACACACACCCTGCAAAGGAAAAACAAAAAGGGCAGGAAATTTGTTCCTGCTAAAATAACAGCTGTTGCTAATCACTGGATTATTATTTTGTGATAAATCTGTTCAAATACATAAATGTTTGCTGTCAGGTCACTGATTTGATTTTCCTCAGGGGAATTCTGACTCATTTTACTCATTTTAGATGACTCGTCTCTCAGGTAGCTTTATATCTCAGGCAAAATGAAGCAATTTTTTAAATTAAAGTATTTTTGCAGTTTATATTAAAATGCCTGTTACTCTTGGCAGAGTTATTTTTATGGATTTATTTTGGAATAGAAAGCAATGGCTTGGTTAACTTTCTTTTTTTTTATTTTAATGCATCAGAAAGTGTACTGAATTTGGAAATTGGATGACCCTGGGTTGTAGTTTTCAATATTACTGTGTAATCTTGAGCATTTTTTCTTTTTTGAGCTTCAGTTCTACACTTGATTATTAGTTCTACCTCCCTTGTAGGACTATTGCCTAGATAAAGTGAAGTTATGGGTCTAAATATGTCTGTAAAGTATGAAGTGCTCCACAAATATGTTATTGTTGATAATGTTGTGTGGTGATCAAGGCTGGTCTCGGGGAAGACTGTCAAATCACTGAGTTTTGTCTTTGCATTTTCTTCTCAGTCTGTTGAGTGACTCAACCCTTTTGAGATTACAGGGTCTTGTATCATGTTAGAGGTACTTGTTTTAGTGACCTTAAGACTTTTAGCAGTCTTCAGTTTTTAGTGGAATCCTATAGGAAGTTGTTCACTTACAAGAGTAGATATTTTACAGCCTGCTATGTGCATAGGCATAAAATGAGCTACCGCAATAAATGTGTGATAAACGTCATGGTTGCCCTCATGGATTGGATATTAGTTGTTAAATTGTAATTAATAAAGCATATGGGGTCAACCGAGAGTAAGTAGGTCTAATGGGAGAAAACAGATCCCGTCCTTCCCCCCCTCTCCTTTACTACTGTTTGAAATAGAACAGAAAATTATAGGTTAATAACCTCCACTTTGGAAATGCATGTAAAATGTATGTCAGTTTGTGTGCTGTGCTACTGGAAAAGCAATTTGGATTTAGGAGTGGAGATAACTTTGGTGGGTAATTCAGGGGAATGCAGGACTGATGAGATAGCTATCCCATTGCATGGATTTGGATTGTCAGAAGGTAATATTGAGAGGCTTGAGGGGGATGTATGTCAGGCCAGGAACAGATGAAATCCATTAAAAAAAATTGTAGAGTCCTGATTTTAATATTACACTCACTAAAAACTAGAGTAAAATATATCAGCTTTGTGAGAGCTATCTTCTGAGGATTCATGATGGCTCAAGGTTGAAGTTGCCAGAAGTGTGAGCCCAATCAGTGAGTCATTGTGTTTTTAAAGTAACACAATTGTTTCTTTGGGGTGGCTCAGGTGGTAAAGAATCTGCCTGCGATGCAGGAGACCTGGGTTCGATCCCTGGGTTGGGATGATCCCCTTTGAGAAGGGCTTGGCAACCCACTCCAGTATTCTTGCCTGGAGAATCCCATGGACAGAGGAACCTGGCGGGCTGCAGTCCATGGGGTTGCAAACAGTTGGACATGACTGAGGGACTGAGAACACACATACACATCTGTTTCTTAAGTCTGTCTAGCATTTATTCTTTACACTCGTGTGGTGGTATACTCTTTCTTTGGTAATATGGTAAACTTCCTCATTAAGAAAAATTTAGTGTATTTGTCTACTTTCTCCCTGCCCATGTCAAGTAGTTTTGGTAAATCAAGCAGATAAGCATGTTTAAGACTTACATTCTGATGTTAATTCCTAAAAGCCAAAGCTCTTTACACACATGCTGCAAGCCTTTTACTTTTATGGGAAATAAACCTGTTTCTAAAATATATCTTGATACTGTTTCAAGTGAGGACTTAAAACCAAGGAAAATATTTATTCATTTTGGTTTGATTTTATTCCAGTTCACTCAAGTTAGAAAAAAGGACCATGAGTAAAATAATATTTAGGTTCAGACATTTGAAAGTTAGCATGGTTCATTCTAGTTTTTGGCTTAAAGTAAAATTTGGGTTTTAAGAGATTTTAAAATAGAGTCAATTAAAATTAGTTCAAAAGGAGAATAGATATTTTAAAGGAAGAATTTTGCATCAGAACCTTCTGTAAAGTATTCAAAATTTTCGATTTTGCTGAAAATAGAAGGTTGATTTTAGGACCTTGACCCCTGTGTGTTTTTTTCAAGGCATAGTCTTAAGTAATGTCGTGTAGCAGGGTGCAGGTTTTAGAGTAAATGGTTAGATCTGAATCCCATGGGTACACTTTATTGGAGAGGTTACTTTGGGCATATTGCCAGTAAACCTTTCAAACATCTTAGTTCCACTCATTTGTTAAGTGATTATCATGAGTACATCACAGAGTTGTTGTGTGAATTAAGTGGTATTATGATTCTCAAAGTATGGAAGTTGAAACTGCATTAAGAAGCACTTGGGTGGCTTATTAAAAATACCGTTTCCTGGGCTTTACTGCAGATCTACTGAGTCTTTCTATGCTGAGATTCTAGAATCTTCATTTTTAGTAAACTCTTCTAGATGACTAAGTCCACTGTGAGTGGTGCTTGCATAAAATAGTAGGCAAGAAATACACTTGCACATGTATTGATGTAAATTAAACTTAAGACCTCAGCGATGTCCCTGCCCATTTCTTATCCATTGCTGCATTTTGATGCTCTGAAGAAACCAGAATTATTTGGAAAAGGGTTATGAAGTAGAGTAATTCTACCTGTAAATAGATTAACATGTGGCAAATTGTGTTTTTTGTTTTGGCTACTTGTTGCGTGTTTTCAGTAAACCCACCTTTCTCCTTTGCTATTTGTAAGGCTTCTGCATACCTTATCCTTAGGGCTTTGTATCTGATCAATGGCAAGCATAAGAAGCAAAAACACTGCTAAATGTTTAGCAGGAAGTAGTCAATTCCCAAATCCTAGTAATTCTGCTTGAGTGATTTTTATATAAATCCAAGACCAGACCCTTGCTGAACACGTGCACTGTGCTGAACCCTCTGCTAATAAGCACTAGGGAAATGAATTTAATAATTTAATAATGTCTGGCTTTCCTAAGAGCTCATAGTCAAGTGAGGGGCTTGGACTCTTAATAATTATCAAACATAGTGATAGGCACTGTAGTAGGGTATGTATCTGGTGGTAAAAGAGCATAGCAGAACAGAAGAATGTGTTATTGTTGTTGTTTTTTGTAAACTGTTGCTATTGCCAATGATTCAAGTTCAGAGAATCTAATTTGTTGAGCACTCACTGTGTGGCATGTACTTAAATATTAACACCGTTATGCATCTAAGGGAAAGCCCTTGACTGATTTCTTTTTTTCTTAAGGTTATTTTATGGTTCTTCAGAATAAACGCTTGTGAACACTGGTATGGTATCTGCCTGTGATTGAAAGTGTGGTATTATGCTGTCAAGGACTCTAGAATCTTTTCTGTCTCATTGTTATCCTCTATCACCCTGTGTTTTCCTTTCATTTCTAGAAGTGAAATATAGGAAAACATCTCCCATAGCCAGCTAGTGTATGACATCTGTCCATTTTGTTTTTCCTGCTTCTCCTTTTGTTTACTCTTCCTATCCCCAAAGGAAATTTAGTAATTTTTGTTTTGTGTTTCCAGTCTTTTAGATAGAGTCATGTGGAGATGAATCATGTCTAAGGGAAAAGACTCTGCTAGAAATATTTTTACCACAAGTTTACATAGAAATCGCCCTAAAAATTTTAATGAGGCTTGAGGTGACTGATTCAGGTGCTTAGTTGGCATTCCTTTGCTTTGTTAATAGTTTTGCTTCAAGGTATGAGAGCAATTGTACTCTCGCTAGAGCTTCCACATCATTGAGCAAAGCCTCTATTTCATGACAGCAATGAGTTTGTTTTAGAATTTGTCTCTGATTTTCTGTGGACCTCAGTTCATTGCTTTTTTTTTTTTTTCCTTGTTATTTTTATGTTGTTTTCATGTTTCTAAGTTGTGTTTATTTTGGAGAGTACATACTGCTTTAAGAGAAGTTTCTTAGCCATTTACTTAGGATAAAGAGTTGTTTGAACTTTAAAAACCTGAAAGTTTGACAGTGTCAATGTTTCCCCTTCAGACTATCTTATATGCTTGATAAGGTAATTTTTTTTGTTGTTGTTCTTTTAAAAATTTTTGTAATATTTTTCAGTAGAGTGTTATATTGCTATTGGGCATCCATAAAAAATAGATGTTATTTCTCTTCATGAGAAGCAATAGTCAGAGCTAGTTTCCTTACAAATCCTTATTGTTAGGTTAAAAAGCTTCATAAAAATACCTTGCATCTTCTTGTATCATACCTGGTGTGCCGGTTTCTCTGGAATTTATAGACTTGATTTTTCTGTTATTTCTACATGGAGGTGTTATTTTTGAGGTAAAGGAAGATTTTATAGAGTTAGTCATAGTTAAGTTTGCTCAGTTTATGTTAGTATGACTTACTAACATCTCTAAAAGCCTCCCAGTTAAGCAGTATCACACTTGTTGCTTTTTCTGAGCTCTGAATCTTAAAAAACATTAAAACTAGAATATCAGTGCCAGATACCTCCTACATCTTTATGTATGCCTGAAGTGGCCTTTTGGGTTTTGGATGCTCAGTCCACACTTTAGATATGGATTGTGTTACCCTGTAACATTTGTTCATCTCAGGGTCCGTTGTTCTGAGGATTGATTTCAGAAGATGAAAAAAATGTAAGCACAAGATATAGCTTACAGGTACAAACTTGTGTTTGAGAGATTGAGAACTAGGCTGCACATATTATGGGATACATATAAGGCTTTTGTAAAATTGTATTCTATATTTAACAGCCTTCAATGGAAAGTGGTGGTTCTGTTGCATACCACCTTTGCATTGCTTCATGAGGACTGTTTTATGGTTTATATTTTTAAGATTTAACCATTCTGGTAAAGAGTAGGGAGTTTAATTCTGTATTCTAATTAGAATAGGACATTCATACTACTTGAGTGAATTTTGTTTGCAGTAGAGGATCCTAGGAATTCTCTGGCCAGAAGAGAGGCCTGAAACTGAGCTGCTCCCACTGCTTTGCTGTTGTTGCTGCTGAGATACAGTGGCATTTTTTGGAGACCAATTTTATTGTAGTTGATGTGAAACTCATGATACCCTGCATTCTGGAAAATTTAATATTGGGCAAAGTGGTGGGTTTTTTTTAGTTGTTTTAAAGAGGCACGTTTTTTATGAATTCTAGCTTTTCATGAAGATTTTGGTTTCTTGGTAGTAGTGTTTAAAATGATGCTCTATTGTTAAGATTCAAAGTTATCCAATTTCTAAATTGAACATCACAGAATCAGTTGTTTTACATTTTTGTTTTCCATATTTTGGTTTCCAATTAGGATAAATTTCAAACTCTTAATGTTGCCAAAGCATCTTTGGAAATAACTCTTTAGCTATTAATAAATGAATAATTGAGGACTGAACTACAAAAGATCACTTATTGTTTTGTTAATCTGGAGTTGACCTTTTTACATTATATTTTCAGAAGCATCTCCTTATTTGGTAGGGATGGGACGGGGTGGGTAATGGTATATGAAGTTGGTCTTTCAGTAGTCGTGGGAAGGTTATAAAATACAGCAAGGCAGCCTGAGGCAAGTGAAGAGTTCTGTTACCTAAAGCTCTGTTATATTGGACAAGTTTGTTTCTCTTATTTTTCTTATTTGTATTTGAAGCATAATAAATATGTTCCCTCCATTTATCATAAGTATTAGAATAGATGAAACAATGAATTGGAAAGTTCTTTTTGTACAGTGAAATTTTATACAGCTGTTACCTTATTGCCGAGTCAGCAAGTTGCAGTGCCAAATGGTGACTTGCTTTTCCCTGGCACACTAGCTGCTGGCGATCCCATGCACTACTGATGCTCATACCAAGTCACTGCCAGTGTTATCTTGCCATTCTGTCCAGCTCTGCTATTTCAGATATCTGATAGAGCAGTCTTGAAGGGCTTGAATGATTTCTGAATAAAAATTCCAGGATGCTTGGGCACAAGGTCTGAGAGCCATTGTTCCTTGTATACCCAGGATTTCCTGCTAGTGGAGGAAGAGTTCCTGCTAGCCTGTAAGAGTTCTCAGCAGTTTCTCTCACTGCTCAAAAGAGAATAGAATAAACCTTTTAATTTTTGCTAAGATAGTAAGCAGGGGGTTTTTGTTGTTGTTTTTACTAGATGTGTAAGAGGGTGAAAGGATTGGTCTCTCTCCACATCCAGTCAGTTTAAAATTGAGGCCTCAAGACTCTCAGCTATAGCATCTGTAGGACCTCTTTATCTTTCAACCCTGCTTTTAATATTTTTGTAGAATTACCTTATTTATGCCTCTTCCTATAGGCAAATCGTAAGTTGGGATAAACATTTACAAGTTCAGCAGTGGCAAACAGTGCTCAGTCCCTCAGTGGTGTTCAGCTCTCTCAGTGGCCCCGTGGACTATATCCTGCCATGCTCCTCTGTCCATGGAATTTTCCAGATAAGAATACTGAAGTATGTTGCCATTTCTTTCTCCATGGGAGTCTTCTCAACCCAGGAATCGAACCTGTATCTCTTATGTCTCCTGTATTGGCAGGTGGATTCTTTACAACTGGGCCACCTGGGCAGCCTGAAATATGATTATAGAGTGGGAAATCATGATTTTTGGTTATACCCAGATGGTTTTTGTTTTCAGCTAAAATTGTGGAGTAGAGTAGCTATTGTTAATATCTACTAATTTATCTCAATTAAAAAATGATGATGCTTTGTTTTGTGAATTAGACCTGTGAGATCTCACAAGAAACTTGTTCAGTGGAATTTGAATTATTAATTCATTGTTCTTTTAATATATATATGTGTGTGTGTGTGTGTGTGTGTGTGTGTGTGAAAGTTGCTCAGTCATGTCCGACTCTTTGCGATCCCATGAACCATACAGTTCATGGTGTGTGTGTGTGTGTGTATTATATATATATATGTATATATATATTTGGTGATATGGTTTTTGACTTGAATGATCTAGAGAAAAGTCAAACTGTTTGAAATCACTTTTTTATTTTCTTTGGGACAATTGGATTACAATAAAATATATTCAACACTTTGGATTTTAAGTACGAGTACAATACTACTAGTAAGGATAGGTTTATTTTATAAATGAAGAAGAAAACTTATAGTAAGGTTTGTGCTTAGAAGTTGTGGTTAAGATGTGTTCTTGTTCAGTCACTAAGTTGTAGCCGGTTCTTTGCGACCCTATAGACTGCAGCACGCCAGACTTCCCTGTCCTACACTGCCTCCCAGAGTTTGCTCAAATTCATGTCCATTGAATCAGTGATGCTGTCTAACTATCTCATCCTCTGCCACCTTCTCCTTTTGCCTTCCATCTTTTCCATCATCAGGGTCTTTTCCAGTGAGTTGGCTCTTATATCAGGTGGCCAAAGTATTGGAGTTTCAGCTTCAGCATCAGTCCTTCAATAAATATTCAGGACTGATTTCCTTTAAGATTGACTGGTTTGATCTTGCTGTCCAGGGGACTCTCAAGAATCTTTTCCAGCACTCCAATTCAAAAGCATCAGTTCTTCAGCACCGAGCCTTCTTTATGGTCCAACTTTTCACATCCATACATGACTACTGGAAAAACCATAGCTTTGACTAGACAGACCTTTGTCAGCAAAGTGATATCTTTGCCTTTTAATACCTGTCTAGGTTTGTCATAGCTTTTCTTTCAAGGAGCAAGCGTCTTTTAATTTCATGGCCGCAGTTACCATCCGCAGTGATGTTGGAGCCTAAGAAAATAAAGTCTGTCTCTGTTTCCATTTTTTCCCCATCTATTTGCCATGAAGTGATGGGACCAGATGCCATGATCTTAGTTTTTTGAATGTTGAGTTTTAAGCCAGTTTTCTCACTCTCATCTTTCACCCTCATCAATAGGTTATTTAGTTCCTCTTCACTTTCTGCCATTAGAATTGTATCATTTGCATATCTGAGATTATTGATATTTCTCCTGGCAATCTTGATTACATCTTGTGATTCATCCAGCCCAGGATTTTGCATGACATTCTCTGTATGTAAGTTAAATAAGCAGGGTGACAGTATATAGCCTTGTTGTACTCCTTTCCCAATTTTCAACTAGTCCCTTGTTCCATGTCTGGTTCTAAAATATTGTTTACAATATGCCACTAACATTTGGATATTCATTTTTCTGGCAGTCTTAGATTGAGTAGGGGAAAGTCAGATTATTATATCTGATTTTATCTGAATCGTATCAGATTTATATCTGATTATATATATATTCAGATTATATCTTAATTAGATCTGATTTAAAATCTGATTGGAAAATCAGGTTATTATATATATATATATTTTTAATGTGAGAGACGAATACATATTTCATCATCTTGTTTTGGTATTTAGGTTTAAATATTGCATTATTTTTCTTTTATGAGGTTAGTATGAATTCAACTAACATCTTAAAATTGCTATAATGGAAGAGTAGGAGAGAGAAAAAGAAACGTGCGGTTTTGTCAGTGAGAACTGATTTTAGAGTCGTCACTCCAAATCCTTGTTGTGACGAGACAAAAACCGAGGAGCATACACTCGCCTGACAGATTTGTCAGCAAAGAGAGAAGAAGCACATGTCATAATTGCTGCTTTGCAAAGATTGTAGTCCCTAGAATCTGTGTGTATTCTGAAATCATTAAAAACAATTTAAAGCTTTTTAAAATCAAGTGCTTGGTAGTATAGAAGGTTTGGAGTAGTTTAAGAATTCAGAGAGTAAGGTGATTGTTTAGTCAAGAAGGAGGTGGCTCTTGAACTTGGAAAGAATCTTTGGATTGTTACTGGCGGGAAACGAAGGCAGAAGAGGTAAGGAGATGGCCGTGAGTAGGCAGAGACCCCAGTGCTGGTGAGCTAGTTAGGAACGAGGCTCAGTTCAGGATGGGTTTGATTTTTCCTGTAAGGTTTGTGTCTCTTACCCGCAAATTAACATTCCCCTGTTTCTTTTCCCCATCTGACTTTTCTTGGAAATGTATCACTATTTTCTTAAGAAGAAATAAGACATGGAGAAGCAAAAACTTAAAGCTTTACCTTCCTAAAGGGAGAGTGGTCTGAATAGAGACAGAATTAGATGTTTTCAGTTGCACGTGTCTTATTTTCAAGTACAACAAGAAAGCCTGAGGAAAGAATTACGGCCTTTAGAGTTGGACAGATAAGGATTCTTTGGTGGGTCCATCATTTGCCTTTTGACTGGACAAATTTACCATTTTTCTTATTATGTTTATATAGGAACAGTGCTATCTACTTTATGGGATTGTTTTTATTAAATGAAGTCATGTATATAAGCTAAGCATGGTGCCTGCTCTATACAGTGAATAAATGGTGGTTAAACTAATTACTTATAATTGAAACAAATAATTGAAATAATTCTGTGATGATAGATATGATAAGCTAAAATGAGCATTTAAAAATAATACATAGTATAGAATATTTGGGCTTCCCAGGTGGCGCTAGTGGTAAAGAACCCACCTGCCAATGCAGGAGACATGAGATGTGGGTTCCATCCCTTGGTTGGGAAGATTCCCTGGAGAAGGGCATGGCAACCCACTCCATTATTCTTGCCTGGAGAATCCCATGGGCAGAGGAGCCTGGTGGGCTACAGTCCATGGGGTCACAAAGAGTTGGGCACAACTGAAGGGACTTAAAATGCACATGGTTTACTTTGGCAGTTTTCTCAGTTGAATTCTTTGCAGTTCTCATTTTCTATCCATTTTTTCTTTTAGGAGACAAAGATGGCAGCAAGGTGACCACAGTGGTGGCAACTCCTGGGCAGGGTCCAGACAGGCCGCAAGAAGTCAGCTATACAGACACTAAAGTGATTGGAAATGGGTCATTTGGTGTGGTGTATCAAGCCAAACTTTGTGATTCAGGAGAACTGGTTGCCATCAAGAAAGTATTACAGGACAAGAGATTTAAGGTAAGACCTTCAGTAGTTCATGTGTTTTTGTTGTTGTCAATACAAGTAAATAATTACTTTTTCAAGTGTTTGCTTTTGTTTCAGATTTCATTTATTGCACAAGTGTTTGTTCAGCTCAACTACTATAATGACTTTTCCATTGTGTATTATGTTGAGATAAAATTTACTGAAGATTGCAGTATTTTTTTGAACTGTAGCTATGAGTGATATATGTATTTAAAATGTTGTGAAAGATAGATTAAAATTTATTAATTCCTTATTTTAAAATGTGACCTCTCTCTGCCTTGGGTCTCATTGGTGTAGGAGACCAGAGAAACATTGCTTGTAGCATATGTTCGTATGATACAGTTGACTGTGCTTCTTTTCTTGAAAAATTTCCTTCTAGTCTATGATACAACACTGTTGTTTTTTTCCCCCTATAACTGACATTTCTTTCCTGCTATATATTCTTATGTCTCCCTTCCATCTGCCCCTAGAAAACAATCCTTCCCACAGTTCATTTTTTTTTCTTACAAGATCCCCTTAGAGTGTCCTGTTTATGGATGATCAGAGGTCATCTCTTCATTATGATACAGTGGAGAGTCAGGAGACCTGGGCTTTCATCGAGGCTCTGCCATTAACAAGCCATGCAGCTCTGTTCCCTTCCCTACTCTGCCCACCTCTGCAGCAATTTAATGAGAGTCTCCTGTGTTTTAGGAACTGTGCTTAACATTAAAGGATAAAAAATTAAGAGGTTATCACTGCTCTGAAATAGCACACATTCTGCTGCCTGTATGCTACAGAATGTTTTGAACATTCTAAAGTGGTTTTTAAAAAACAGTCTAAAGTTTTTGTCTTCAGTTTATTCTCTCCTGAACACTAGTCCCATTTTGCCAAATGCCCACTCAGTCTAGATATCAGAAGGTACCGTTATTTTCAAATTGACAAATCTTCTTATCTAACTCTGACTTAACTGTCAGTCTTAAAGGAAATCCTTTCTCTTGGTTCTCATTCCTTCTTGTTCTTTCCTTCTAACGGTTTTCTCATTCACTGTCATCAGTACTCTTCCGTTCTCTCATACTCATATCCAATCATTACCAAACTTGGTTAATTTCACACTGCCTGCCCGCCGCCCCTTTCCTTTTCTCATCACTACTGTTCTAGCCAGACCTTTGTCATTATTTGGCTTTTATCACTAGTAACTCTACATCTGATCTTCTCACTTAAAATCTTGCATTCCAACTTTAGATTAATCCCATAGCTCATTCTGGTCATATTGTTTCTACTACACACACATCTTCTATGGTCCCTCATAGTCTAGAAAATAAAGCCTGCCGTTTTAATTGTGCATTCAGGAGTTTCCATAGTCTTGCCTTCTTTCCAAATACTTAATTTTTACAATCCTTTGTATCACTATATTTGAGACATAATTGGTTTTTATGGTCTCTCTGATTTTATTTCCTAAGAACTGGATTTTTATTACATATGTCTCCTGATATCCACACACTTAATGTGTTTTCAAATTAATATCCTTCCCAGGTGGTGCTAGTGGTAAAGACCCTGCCTGCCAATGCAGGAGACGTTAAGAGATGAGGGTTCAATCCCAGGGTTGGGAAGATCCTCTGAAGGAGGGCATCGCAACCCACTCCAGTATTCTTGCCTAGAGAATCCCATGGACAGAGGAGCCTGACAGGCTACAGTCCATAGGGTTGCAAAAAGTTGGAGACGACGGAAGCAAATTAGCGCGCGTGTATGATAGCAGATACTTATCAAATCCTTAAAATATGATCAGTAATCTATGAAGTTTTTACATGAGCAGTTTTATAGATTTCCTCTTAGCACTGTGATATTGATACTGTTATTATTTAGATAAGGAAACCTACATACAAAGAGATTATAAATTAACTTGTCCAAAGTCATACAGTTAGCAAGTGGTTAGATGAGCAGGTGTTTGAATCCAAGCAGTCTTACTTCAGAGTGCTTTATTACAGACTATCATTGCTGTATCGAACCAGTACATTCTGTTCAGTAGGTACTTGGGTGAGTTCTTTTTCTTGCTTTTTAAAAAGTTTTAATCTTTTCCTTTATTGTAGTTAAGTTATTCATCTGAAATACAGTTTGGTTCATCTGTTTTTGCTTGTATCCCTTCGTAGAGCTGTATCTCCATTCTCTTTGACTTTTTGAAAAAATTATTTATATTTTCAGTCTGTGTAATGTGGTTCTAAAAGTCAGAGATAACAGATGTCGTTCCCTCTGTCTTGTTCTCCCTCACTCCCTCTGGATAGCCAATCTCTTTATGTCCTGGTTTACTTTTTCTGGGTTTCTTTTGCTCAAATGAACAGTCAGTGTGTAATCATCCCTTGTTATCCACCGGGGACTGGTTCCAGGACCCGTAGTGGATGCCAAAATTTGCAGGTGCTCAAGTCCCATGTATAAAATGGCATGGTATTTCCATATAACTAAGTCTCCCATATACTTTATGATATAAGCTACTTTAAATAGCTTATAATACCTAATACAGTGTTGATACTATGTGAATAGTTGTAAATACAATTTAAATGCTATGTAAATAGTTGCTGATGTGGCAATTTGAAATTTTGATGTTTGCAACTTTCTGGAGCTTTTCTCCCCTGAGTATTTTTTATCCCAGCTTGGTTGCATCCCTGGCTGTGGAACCCAGGGACACAGAGAGTAACTGTAATTTTCTTGATTTCTTTCTTACACAAAATATAATACAGAGAGTTATTCTTTATACTTTGCTTTTCCTGTTAACTGTCGTTCCTGAAAGTCATTGCATATCAGATCAGACATTTTTCTAATCTTTTTTAGAATTTTATGGTATTTCAGCGTTGATTCCAATCACTCTTCTATATATGGATCTTGAACTACTTTTCAATATCTAGTAATGTCCCAGGGGGCTGTTATGAAAACGTTTGTGCATAAGTATTTTTTATTAAACGTGTATATTCATGGTAAACTAAGAGAACTAGGTAGGACTGCTGAATCAAAACAGAAACACATGAAGTTTTGTATGATATTGCTAAATTCCTCTGCACAAGAGCTTGTATAGATTTGTATTCTCTCCAGTAATATATGATGCCTATTTATTCACATTGATAACATGAATTGGCTTACTTTTTCAATTTTTGTCAACCTGGTAGGTGAGAAATAATATATTTTTTCATGTGTTCAGTGTCCATTTTTTTTTATCATATCTAGATTTTAGTTGTGATTAGAAAGCCTTTTCCTTATAAAGTCTTACAGAGAAAGCCTTTTCCTCAAGTTAAAGAGAAATTCATCTATGTTTTCTTGCAGCTGTAAGATTTCCCTTTTTACATTTAGACCCCTGATCCATTTGAAGTTTATTCCTGTGTGTGGGGTTTATTTATAACTATGTATAGTATGATTTATTGATCTAATTTTATCTGTTCTAAAGCATTAATCTTTTGTTTTAATACAGTTTTTTAAATAGTCTATGTTCCAATGATTTGAGATGCTATTGTTATTATATGCTAAATTTCCACGTGTAATTTGGTCTATTTCTGGACTTTGTGTTCTGTTCTGCTGGGTCATTGCATATTCGTAAGTCAGTACCACATTGTTCTAATTTCATTTTGTAATATGTTTCAATGTCTGGTAGGGCTAGTCTGCTTTTGTAGCTTTTCTTTTTCATGTTATTCTAGCTATGTTTGGATGTATATTTTCCCCTATGAATTTTGGTATCATTTTGACAACTCCTTGAGAAAGCTTGTTTATTTTTAATAGGAATTTCATCAACTTTATAAGTTAAGGAGTTAATCGCCTCTCCCATGATGTTGAATTACCTTATCCAGAAATAGGAGATAGCTTTCCATTTGTTCAAGTTTGCTTTTGTAAACTTCCAGGAGTTTTACTTATATAGGTTTTGACATTTCTTGTTAAGCTTATTCTTAAATATTTTAATTGTTTTGTAGCTATTGTATAATTTTGTTTTTATTTTTATTTTTTCTCCTGAAAGTGCTGAAAAGTGGCAGGCTGTCTTACATGAAGTTCAGTTCTTTCCAGTGTATCACCTTTTCTTTGTGAAACTTAACTATTCTTTGTTCTCCTTGCTAAATGTTGGCTATTAAAAATTTTTTTGATGTATTGACCAATTCATTTCCTTTGATTGTGATAAAATAGACATTTTTCTGACAACTTAAAATTCTATTCACATTTGTAATTTTTACATCACTGCTACCAAGGATTAAATAATCATGTATTTTGCATTAAATAATGATATATTTTTTAGGAGAAGTTAGAATAGGGTCTTCTCTTTGCACTTTTTTCTTAAACCAACATGCTGAACCTGCTGGTGTCAGTGAGAGGCAGTTTGTTTTGGTGAAAAAACAAGAAGAGAAAGAATGATCAGAGATAGGAAGAATACCAAGAGTAACTAATTATCCCTGTACATTAGTCTTAAAAACTATATATATATTTTCAAGTTGTTTCTGGTACAACAAGTTTCAGTGGTGTTTTACCTACAATTTTAATGCCTTTTTCCCTCTGGACCTATCATACTAAAATTAAACTAACCTCAATTGGCCAGTTTGGAAGTGCTTGTGATAGAAAATGCTGTTGTGGTGCTAACAGTAAAGTCCAGCTAGGTACCTTATGTAGGATACCTTTGATATTAGAGCAGGAAGAAGATTAATCAATCCCAATAATCGTTGTTGAGGCTGCCTTTTCCAAGCTGAAAATCAGTAAGCTACATTTTAAATTAATTAGCGATCTTAGCTTCATTATCTATTAATTTCAGTTCTCCTTTGAACTAAGTCATAGGTTTCAGGTGTCCTGCTTGGTTTCACTTGTTCTGTCGCTAGGATGTGGGAGTAGAGAAGTGAAGTGTCACTCCTGTTCTGTTGTGATTGGAGAGTGATTTGAGCCCTGCTTTTAATATATTCTGTTTTGGAGAGTGAGAAGAAATAAATGCCTGGGCTCAATCCTTAGAGCTATGATTATTCTCTGTATGATATTTTGGAGACAACATAGGGGAAATAAGACCTTGGTGTCCACTGTTTGTAGTTTTGTGAGCTTAAGTATATCCATTAACTTTATGAGCTTCAATTTCATCCTGTGTAAAATGGAAATACTGTTATTACAGTGGTTCCCCAGTTCAGTGTTTGGTGCTAAAGGAACTCAGTAAACATTGTGCTTGCTTTTTACTCCAATGTTGTGTGAATCAAATGAAACAATATATTATGAGAACGTCCAGTAAATTCTAAAACTCCTTATAATTAAGTTCTATTGGTTTTAATTTTAGATCTGAATTACTACAAATTGCTATTTACTTTGGATTTCTTCCTCTTTGTTTTGCTTCCTCTTTTATTTGGTAGTCTTATTATGAGACACCTAATTATTTGTACTTACATAGCTGTTTTAAGTCATTGTGGAAAATCTATTTCTTGATAAAATTTATAGACAGCTAAAGAGAAATATTAATCTTTAGTTACGTCATATAGAGCTATGTTCTTTGAGTCATGAAAACTTGTAATTATCAAGTGGAAGATAAAAACCAAGACTTAACCTCTGTGGAGGAGGGAGGGCAGGACAATGGCATGCTGAGTAGGAAAAGTCTTATACTTCAGTGTAGCTCTAAGAAAGTTACAGAAAAACCAACAGAGAATCATAAGTCCAAGGTTGAACCGTCAGAGGAGTCCAACGTCTCCTGGGAAATGGGCTTCATTAAATATGTCTGCCATGCTGTGCTGAGTCATTGGCAGGGAACAGTTCATGGGAAGCTTGGCTTATCACCAAAGAAGAAAATGGTTTTGAGAGGTCAGCAGCTAGGACTACTGGTCAATAAATGTTTCCTGCAGTGGGTTATCTGAGGGAACATTTTCGTAGTTAACACGCCAAACTTCCTAAGGATACAGACTGTTTTATGCTACCTCCCCAAGTCATGTAGAATGGCTGGTAAAATGTTATTTTTAACTGTATTAAATTTTCAAAGACTGTACAAAGGTTAATGAGTAAGGATTCTATTTGATTTTGCTTTTACAATTATATATAGTGTTATTACCTCTGTTATTCCAGAGAGAAGAAATATGGTGGCATGATATCTGTGGTCCTGAATGCCTCCTTTCTGCCCTTCAGTGACTTGAATGGCTTGAGAGAAAGAGAAATATCTAGGAATGCATTTGACCAAGGAGATGAAAGACCTATATATTGAAAACTCTCAAGCTGTTAATGAAAGAAATTGATGAAGACACAAATAGGTGAAAAGATACTATTGGATAAGTCATGATTGAATCAATATTATTAAAATGTCCATACTACCCAAAACAATCTACAGATTCACTGCAATTCCTATCAAAATTCCAATGGTATTTTTCAAAGAAATAGAACAAATAGTACTAAAATTTGTATGGAATGACAAAAAATCTCAAATAGTCAAAACAGTCTTGAGAAAGAACAAAGCCAGAGACATAATGCATCATGATTTCAAACTTTATTAGAGAGCTACAGTAATTAAAGCAGTATGGTGCTGACATAAAAGCAGACATGTAGCTCAGTGAGACAGAATAAACAGCCCAGAGACAGACTTACGCACTTATGGTCAGTTAATTTACAACAAAGGAGACAAGAATATACAGGGGGGAAAGGACAGCCTTTTCAATAAATGGTGTTGAGAAAACTGGATAGCACATGCAAAAAAATGAAACTCAACAACTGTCTTACATTGTACACAGAAATTAACTCTAGATAGATTAAAGATCTGAATGTAAGACCTGAAAGCATAAAACTCCTAGAAGAAAATATAAATGGTAAATGCTTTGATATAGGTCTTGGTGATGATTTTTTAAATCTGAAACCAAAAGCACCAGAAGCAAAAATAAACAAGTGGGACTACATCAAACTAAAAAGCTTCTGCACAGCAAAGAAAACCATCTACAAAATGAAAAGGCAACCCATTGAGCGAGGTAAAATATTTGCAAATCACATATCTGGTAAGGGGCTAATATCAAAAACCCCAACAATCCAGTTAAAAAATGGGCATAGGACCTGAACATTTTTTTGAGGAAGACATGCAGATGGCCACCAAGTCCTTAAAAAGATGTTCAACATCACAGATCATCAAGGAATGCAAATCAAAACCACAACAAGGGATTTCCCTGGTGGTCCATTGGTTAAGAATATTCCTTGCAGTACAAGGGATGTGGGTTCGATCCCTGGAGACCTGCATTGCAAGATCCCACATCATGAGCAACTAAGCCCATGTGCTGCAACTGCTGAGCTCATGTGCCATAACTAGGGCATCCAGGTGCTACAATGAAAGATCCCGTGTAAGGCAACAAAGATCCTGTGTGCTGCATTTAAGACCTGATGCAGCCAAAAAAATCCAGAATAAGGTAACACCTCATATTTGTTAGAATGGCTGTTTTTCATAAGGCTGAAAGTCACAAGTGTTGGCAAGGATGTGGAGAAAGAGAATCTTTTGTGTGCTGTTTGTGGGAATGTAGATTGGTGCAGACACTGTGGAAAACAGTATGGAAGTTCCACAAAATAGTAAAAATAGACAATGCAGGAGACCCGGGTTCGATCCCTAGGTCGGGAAGATCCCCTGGAGGAGGAAATGGCAACCCACTCCGGTATTCTTGCTTGGGAAATTCCGCGGACAGAGGAGATTGGTGGGCTACAATCCATGGGGTTGCAAAGAGTTGGATACCACTGAGCCACTAACATATAGGATCCATCAATTCTAGTTTGGGGTATTTATCAAAAGAAAATCAAAGTACTAACTCGAAAAGATATGTGTACCCCATGGTCCTTGCAGCATTATTTGTAATAGTTAAGATATAGAAACAACTTAAGAATTTATCAGTGGATGAATGGATAAAGAAATTGCGGAGTGAGTGAGTGAGTGAGTGAGTGTGTGTGTGTGTGTGTGTGTGTGTGATGGAACATTATTCAGCTGTAAGAAAAGACAATCCTGACATCATGGCTATGTGGCTAGACCTTGAGGGCATTATGCTAAGTGAAATAAGTCAGACAGAAAAACACAAATGCCACATGGTCTCTCTTATGTATGAAATCCTACCCTCAGCAACAACAAAGAACAAACTTGTAAATACGGAGAACAGATTGATGGTTGCCAGAGGCAGGAGGTGGGAGAAATAGGGGTTGAAAGAAGGGGTTGAAAAGGTAAAACAAAAACCTCAATATGAGTCACAGTATGCTTCTAAATTTTCTTATGTTTTAAAAAGTTTTTATTATCTTTAGTGTTTAAATTCCTGTAAATTCCTTTTAAATTCCTGTATGTCTGTGGTAAGTTCCAAGTAAGTGTTTAGCATTAGGAGTTAGATTTGCTTTTTTGACTAGTTTCTCTAAAGCCTTTGCAGTTTTTGTGGATGGTCAGCTGCTTGATTCTTTTTATATAAGAGCTTTATTGAGATATAGTGTCTATAACATGAATTTCACCCTTTTATTAGAGTATACAATCCATTGGTTTTGATATAATCATAGAGTTGTGTAGCTGTCACTACTGATTCTAGGATATTTTCATCACCTTAGAAAGAAACTCTTTTAATAGTGCTCTGTTCAATTCTTATTAACAGTCTCGTCCCATCCTCCTCTTTACCTAGGCCCTGGCAATCACTAATCTACTTTCTGTCTTCATGGATTTGCCCATTCTGGACATTTCATATAAATGGAATAATAATGTATGACCTTTTTGTTTCTGTCTTCTTTCACTTGGAAAAAGTATTCAAAGTTCCTCAGTGTTAACCATGTCTCAGTATTTCAGTCCTTTTTGTGGCTGAATAATACTACGTTTTGTGGATATACTGCATTTTGTTAATCTGTTCACTAGTTGATGAACATTTGAGTTGTTGTTACATTTTGACTGTAATGAATGATGCTGCTCTGAACATTATTTGCGTACAAGTTTTTGTGGGTGCTTTTTTTCCCCTCAGTTTTCTTGGGTGTATACTTAGAAGTGTTGTGGGTCCTATGGTGACTCTGTGATTAACATTTTGAGAAAGTGCTAATTTGTTTTCCAGAGCCACTGTACCATTTTATAGTCTATGAGCACTGGATAAACACTGCAGTTTCTCCACATTGTTGCCAGTACTTGTTATTATCCGAGTTTTGATGATATTTGTCTGAGCGTGAACTGTTTCACATTTCCTGTTGGCTAATGAGGTTGAACATCATTTCATCTTTTCTTTTATTGACCTTTAGTGTGTATTCTTTGAAGAAATTTCTGTTGAATTTCTTTGCCCACTAAAACTTAAATTTTCCTTTTTTGACAGGTAACTGTTTGAAGAAGTTTTAGTTTTACAGAGCAATGAATGAAAAGTACAGTGCTCCTATATACACTCTTCTTCTCGTCAGTCCCCCGTGCTATTAATGTAGCACGTTTGCATGAATGTAGATATGTTACAATTGAAGCAGTATTGATGTGTTAGTAGTAAAGTCCATAGTTTTCATTATTGTTCATTATTTGTGTCTGTGGGCTTTGGCAAATGTATAATGACATGTTTCCATCATTATAGTGTCATGTGGCATAGTTTCAGTCTCCGAAAAATTCCCTGAGCTCCACCTATTTATCCTTCTCTCCTTTACCCGAACCCTTGACAACCATTAATTTAAAAAAAAAAAGTTTCCACAGTTTTGTCTATTCTAGAATGTCATATGCTTGGAAGCATACACTGCAGCCTTTTTAGATTGACTTTTTTCACTTAGCAATGTGCACTTAATGTACTTGCTTAGCTTTTCTTGGCATGATAGCTCATTTCTTTTTCTCTCAGAACAAATACCTCTGTATGCATATACTACATTTTGTCCTTTTATTTGCTTATTGAAGGACATCTTGGCTGCTTCCAGGTTCTTGGAGTTGTGAATAAAGTTTCTTCTAGACATTCATGTACAGGTTTTTGTGTGAATATAAGTTTTCAGTTGATTTGGGTAAATGTTAAGTAGCACAGTTGCTAGATTGTTGCTAGATTTTATGGTAAGAGTATGGTTCAGTTTTGCGGGAAACTGCCCAACTATTTTCTGATGTGGCTGTGCAGAATAATTTTATATTCCCATTAGCATTGATGAGAGTTCCTGTTGCTCTGCATCCTCACCAGCCTTTGGTGGTGTCAGTGTTTCGGGGTTTGGCCATTCTGAGAGGAGTGCAGTGGAAGTGAAAGTGTTAATCGCTCAGTCTTTCAGATTATTTAAGACCCCATAGGGTGCACCAGGCTCCTCTGTCCATGGAATTCTCTAGCAAGAATACTGGAATGGATTGCCATTCCATTCTCCAGGGGATCTTCCTGACCCAGGGATCAAACCCAGGTCTCTTCTATTGCAGGCAGATTCTTTACCATCTGAACAGTTTTTGTTCAGTCACTTAGTTGTGTCTGACTCTTTGCAACCCCATGGACTGCAGCAAGCCAGGCTTCCCTGTCCTTCACTATCTCCCAGAGTTTGCTCAAACTCATGTCCATTGAGTTGGTGATGCCATCCAACCATCTCATGCTCTGTCATCTCCTTTTCCTCCTGCCTTCAATCTTTCCCGGCATCAGGGTCTTTTCTACTGAGTTGGCTATTCTCATCAGGTGGCCAAAGTGTTGGAGCTTCAGCTTGAGCATCAATCTTTCCAATGAATATTCAGGGTTGATTTTCTTTAGAATTGACTGGTTGGATCTCCTTGCTGTCCAAGGAACTCTCAAGAGTCTTCTCCAACACCACAGTTCAAAAGCATCAATTTTTCAGTGCTCAGCTTTCTTTATGGTCCAACTCTAACATCCGTACATGACTGTTGGAAAAACCATAGCTTTGACTATACGCATCCTTGTCAGCAAAGTAATTTCTGACTGAACAGTGAGACCTTAATGTCTAATCTGAGCAGTAATATCTCACTGTTGTTTAAATTTGCAGCTCCCTGATGAAATACCATGTTGAGCATCTTTTACTATGCTTATGTGCCATCAGTATATCTTCTTTGGTGTGGTGTCTTTTCAAGTCTTTTGCCCATTTCAAATGGTTGACTGTTTTCTTGCTGTTGAGTTTTAAGGGTTCTTTGTATACTTTGTATAGAAATTCTTTATCAGATAAGTGTTTTACAGAGGTTTTCTCCCAGTATGTGACTTGTGTTTTCATTAGTGTCTTAGAGCATAAATATTTAATTTTCATGGAAGTCCAATTTTTAACTTTTTTCTTTCATGGATTGTGCTTTTGCTGTTGGATCTAAAAAGCTAAGGACACAGTCAAATCCAAGGACACCTAAATTTTCTTCCATGTTACCTTGTAGTGTTTATAGTTTTTTCTCTTACATTTAAGTCTGTGATCCACTTTGAGTTAATTTTTGAAAAGTTGTAAGATCTGTATCTAGATTAATTTCTTTGCTTTTCAGTTGTTCCAGCACTGTTTGTTAAAAAGACTATCCTTTCTCCTTTGAAGTGCCTTTTTTCTTTTGACAAAGTTCAGTTGGTTATATCTGGTGGCTGTTTCTGGGCGCTCTGTTCTCTTCCAGTGACCTGTTTGTTTCTTTCTCTAATATCACATTGTCTGTTTTTACTCTAGCTTTACAATATGTCTTGAAATCAGTTGGTATCAATCTTTTGACTGTTCTTCAATTTTGTGTTGACCAATCCATATCCACAAAATAATTTGCTGGTATTTTTATTGGAATTGCTTTAAATTTATATTTTATGTTAGGAAGAACTGGCATCTCGACAGTATGCAGTCCTCCTCTCCATGTATTAATGCATAAAATATGTTTCCACTTACTTAGATCTTTGATTCTTTCTTCAGAATTTTATAGTTTTCTCCTATAAATCTTGTATATAGTTTATTTGCTTTGTACCTAAGTATTTTTCTTTTTTTTCCTTTTTGTGTGCTAATGTAAATTATATTGTGTTTTTTTGTTTCAAATATAAATTGTTCATTGCTGGTATGTAAAAAGGCAGTTGACTTTTGTACCTTAATCTTATATCCTGCAAACCATAGTTGTTTATTAGTTCCAAGATGTTTTTCATTTTTTGATGACTTGGGATTTTTTATGTGAACAATCATGTCATCTGTGAACAAAGATAGTTTTACTACTTCTTTCCTAATCTGTATACACTTTATGTTTTAATGCATATGAAGTGTTGAATAGGAGTGGTAAGAATCTCAAGTTTTTCTTGTCTTGTTGTTGATATCAGCAGGCAAACAATTTCTCCTCATGAAGTACATAGTTAGCTGTAGAAATTTTTGTAGATGTTCTTGATCAAGATGAAGATGTTCCCCTCTATTCCTGGTTTGTTAAGAGTGTTTTTTTAAAATCATGAATGGATGTTGAATTTTGTCAAATACATTTTCTATCTCTATAGATATGATCAGATAATTCTTTAGCCAGTTGATGAGATGAATTATATTAATTACTTTTAAATGTTGAACCAGCTTTTCATACCTAGGGTAAATCCCACATGGTCTTGGTATATCTTATTTTTATACATTGCTGGAATCAGTTTGCTGAGATATTGGTTTGTAGTTTTTGTTGTAATACATCTGTCTTAGGTATTAGGGTAATGCTGGTCTCATAGAATGAATTGGACTGTATTCCCTTTGCTTTTGTCTTCTAGAAAAGGCTAGAGAACTGATACAGTTTCTTTCTTAAGAGATTGGTGAAATTCACCAGTGAACCCATCTGGGTGTGGTGCTTTCTATTTTGGAAGATGACTAATTGTATGTCAGGTTGTTTAATAGATACAGGCCTGTTCAGTTTATCTAGTTCTCCTTGTGTGTGTTCTGGTAGATTGTATTTTTCAAGAAATTGGTCCATTTATCTAGGTTATTAAATTTGTAGGTACAGAGTTTATCATAATATCCATTTATTTTTTCTGTTAATATCCATGAGATCTGTGGTGATGGAATCTTTTTGGTTTTGATACTAGTAATTTCTATCTACTCTCTCCTTTTTTCAGTTAACCTGGCAAGAGGCTTATCAGTTTTATTGATCTTTCGAAGAACTATGTTTTGAGAGTTCTAATTTTTCTCTGTTGATTTTCTTTTTTCAGTTTGGTCTCTGCTTTAGATTTTTTTCTCCTGCTTGCTTTGAATTTAATTTGTTCTTTCTCTGGTTTTCTAAGTTGCAGGCTAAAGATTGATTTTGAATTTTCTTATTTAATATATGCAGTCACTGCTGTAAATTTCCCACTAGGCACTGGCTTCACTGCATCCACAAATTTTGATTTAGCTCAAAATACTTTTAATTTTTTCTTGAGACTTCTTTGACCAATATGTTATTTAAAAGTATGTTGTTTATGCTCCAAATATTTTGCATTTTTTTCTGTTACTGATTCTAGTCTGATTTCACTATGGTTCGAGAGCATGTTTTCTGTAATGTCTGTTCTTTTTAATTTGCTAAGGTATGTCTTGTGGCCCAGAATTAGGTCTATCTTGATGAATGTTCTATATGAGCTTGAGAAAAATATATATTCAGCTGTTGTTGGATGAAATTTCCTGTAAATATGTTAATTAGATCCAATTGATTAATAGTATTTGGTTCAATTATGTCCTTACTGAGTTTTGGCTTGCTGGATCTATCAGTAACTGATAACTAATGAAAGGGTGTCAGAATCTCTAAGTAGTAAATCTGTCTCCTCCTTGTGATTCTGTTAGTTTTTGCCTCTAAAAATTTTGACACTCTGTTGTTAGGTGCATACACATTAAGAATTGTCCTTTTTCACTATGTAAAATCTATGGCTGATTCATATCAATGTATGACAAAACCCACTGAAAAATAAATAAATAAATAAAGGGGAAAAAAAAAAAGAATTGTCCTTTTTCATTATGTAATGCCAGTCTTTATCTGTCATAATTATTCTTGCTGTGTAGTCTTCTTTGTCCAAAATTAATGTAACTACTTCAGCTTTCTTTTGATTAGTCTTAGTATGGTATATTATTCTCCATCCTTTTACTTTATTTTATTAAAAAAATATAACATTAAACTTATGTACTTAACTATTTTTGGGTTTTTTTTGCTCTTTTTTCTCCCTTCCGAGTTTTATTGAGTATAAATTGACAAAATTGTATATATTTAAAGTGGTCAATGTGTTATAATCAATTATATGTATAAATTGTGAAATGAGTGCCCTAATAAATTATTAACATATTCATTACCTCACATAATTACCTTTTTTATATGGGTATGGTGAGAACACTTGAGATCTACTCTATTAGCGATTCCAAGTATACAGTACAGTACTGTTAATAGGTACCATGGTGTACATCAGATCCCAGAACTATGTCATCTCATGACTGAACATACATACCTTTGATCAATGTCTTCTCATTTCTCCCACACCCCAGCCCATTGCAACCATCATTCTACTCTATTTTGTTTGAGTTTAATTTTGATTTCACATACAAGTTAGCTTATGCTTTAGTTTTCTTTGACAGTTAGAAGTTTTAAAGTTTGATATAGTCACTGTTTTTGCTTTAGTCACTTGAGCTTTTTGGTGTCATAAAAAAAAAAAAGAAATTCTGTTAACTTGCCACAGCATGAATGAGCTTCAAAAAATATTATGCTGAGTGAAATAAACTAGTCACCAAATGTCAAGTATGTTGCCAATGCTAATGCCATGAAGTGTTTCCCCTGTGTTTTCTTCTAGGATATTTGTAGTTTTAGGTCTTATGTTTAGGGCTTTGCTCCATTTTGAGTTAAATTTTTGTGTGTGGTGTACGGTAAGGATCCATCTTTGTGTTGTATTTTATGTGTGTGGGAGGGGCTGCCTGTGAACATCCTATTTTCCCAACACCTTTTGCTTCAGAAAGCATTCTTTTGCCATTGTATAGTCCTGTCACTCTTGTTTAAAGTATACAAAAGGGCTTATTTCTAATTTCTCTATTCTGTCTTTATGCTAATTTCATACTGTTTTGATTACTGCTGCTTTGTAGCTTGTTTTCAAATCAGAAGGTGTGAGATTTTGTTCTCCTTTTTCAAGATTGTTTTGGATCTTTGCGGTATTTGGGGAGTATCTATAGATTTTGGGATTTTGTTTTCCTGTTACTGCAAAAAATGCCATATTTGGATTTTGATAGGGATTTGAATTGAACCTATAGATGAAGGTGATTTTGGGGTGGAAACAACACTCAGTTGTGGAAGTGTCTTATGGTGAAAGTAAAGTCTGATGCTGTAAAGAACAGTATTACATAGGAACCTGAAATGTTGGGTCCATTAATCAAGGTAAATTGGGCGTGGTCAAGCAGGAGATAGCAAGAGTGAACATCACCATCTTAGGAATTAGTGAACTTGGAAAATTCAGACTTAAATTGAAAAAGTAGGGCAAACCACTACTCCATTCAGGTATGACCTAAATAAAATCCCTTACGATTGTACAGTGGAAGTGACAAATAGATTCAAGGAATTGGATCTGATAGAGTGCCTGAAGAACTATGAGCAGAGGTTCCTAATATTGTACAAGAAGCAGTGATCAAACCATCCCCAAGAAGAAGAAATGCAAAAAGGCAAAATGGTTGTCTGAAGAGGTCTTACAAAAAGCTGAGAAAAGAGAAGCGAAAGGCTAAGGAGAAAAGGAACAATATGTCCATCTGAATGCAGAGTTCCAAAGAATAGCAAGGAGAGATAAGAAAGCCTTTCTCAGTGATCAATGCAAAGAAGTAGAGGAAAACAATAGAATGGGAAAGACTAGAGATTTCTTCAAGAAAATTAGAGATACTCAGGGAATATTTCATGCAAAGATGGGGATAAAGGACAGAAATGGTATGGATCTAACAGAAGCAGAAGATACAGGATACAAGATGGCAAGGATACACAGAAGAACTATGCAAAAAAGATCTTCGTGACCCAGATAACCACGATGGTATGATCACTGACCTGGAGCCAGATATCCTGGAGTGGGAAGTCAAGTGGGCGTTAGGAAGCATCAGTATAAACAAAGCTAGTGGAAGTGATGGAATTCCAGTTGAGCTATTTCAGATTCTCAAAGATGATGCTGTTAAAGTGCTGCAGTCAGTATACCAGCAAATTTGGAAAACTCAGCAGTGGCCACAGGACTGGAAACAGTCACTTTTCATTCCAATCCCACAGAAAGGAAGTGCCAAAGAATGTTCAAACTACTGCACAATTGCACTCATCTCACACCCTAGCAAGGTAATGCTCAAAATTCTCCAAGCTAAACTTCAACAGTACATGAATCGAGAACGTCCAGATGTTCAGCCTAGATTTAGAAAAGGCAGAGGAACCAGAGATCAAATTGCCAATATCTGTTGGATCATCAAAAAAACAAGGGAATTCCAGAAAAGCATCTACTTCTATTTCATTGACTATGCTAAACATTTTGACTGTGTGTCACAACAAACAGTGGAAAATTCTGAAAGAAATGGGAATTGCCAGACCACCTGACCTGCCTCTTGAGAAACATCTGTGCAGGTCAGGAAGCAACAGTTAGAACTGGACACGGAACAACAGACTGGTTCCAAATAGGAAAAGGAGTACATCAAGACTGTATATTGTCACCCTACTTATTTAAGTTATATGCAGAGTACATCATGAGAAACACTGGGCTGGAAGAAAGCTGGAATCAAGATTGCCGGGAGAAATATCAGTAACCTCAGATATGGAGATGACACCACCCTTATGGCAGAAAGCAAAAGAACTAAAGAGCCTCTTGATGAAAGAGAGTGAAAAAGTTGGTTTAAAACTCAACATTCAGAAAACTAAGATCATGGCATCTGGTCCCATCAGTTCATGGCAAACAGATGGGGGACACAGTAAGAGACTTTATTTTCTTGGGCTCCATAATCACTGCAGATGATGACTGCAGCCAGGAGATGAAAAAGATGCTTGCTCCTTGAAAGAGAAGCTATGACAAACCCTAGACATTAAAAAGCAGAGACATTAGCAACAGTGGGCCCTCTAGTGAAAGCTGTGGTTTTTCCAGTAGTCATGTATGGATGTGAGAGTTGGACTTAAAGAAAGCTGAGCACCTACGAATTGATGCTTTTGAATTGTGGTGTTGGAGAAGACTCTTGAGAGTCCCTTGGACTGCAAGGAGATCAAATCAATCAATCCTAAAGGAAGTCAGTCCTGAATATTCATGGGAAGGACTGATGCTGAAGGTGAAACTCCAATACTTTGGCCACCTGATGCAATGAATTGACTCATTGGAAAAGACCCTGATGCTGGGAAAGACTGAAGGTGGGGGGAGAAGGGGACGACAGAGGATGAGATGGTTGGATGGCATCACTGACTGGATGGACATGAGTTTGAGCAAGCTCCTGGAGTTGGTGATAGACAGGTAAGCCTGCCATGCTGCCAGTCCATGGGGTCGCAAGTGTTGAACACGACTGAGTGACTGAACTGAAACTAAAATGGACGAGAGTGGGTGGTTTAATTAAGATGACCATTATATCTACTGCTGTGGGCAAGAATCTCTTAGAAGAAAAGGAGTAGCCCTAATAGTTAGTGAAAGAGCCTGAAATGCAGTTCTTGGGTGTAATTCTCAAAAACAACAGAATAATCTTGGTTCCTTTCCAAGGCAAACCATTCAACATCACAGTAATCCAAGTCTGTGCTCCAAGCACTGATACCAAAAAAGATGAAGGCATAGAAGATCTTCTGATTCATTTTGCTGCACACCTGAAACTATCACAACATTGTTAATTAAGTGTACTCCAATATAACATAAAAAGTTTTAAAATTTTGGTAATGGTATATAATCCTTTCAGTGAGTTTTAGAGTTTTGTTTACTAGTATTTTATTGACAATTTTTGCATCAGTATCTAAAAGCGATGTTGGTCTGACGTTTTCTTGATGTTTCCATCCCTACTGTTTTAAAGAAATTAATGAGTTAATTTATTTTTGGCTGTCATGGGTCTCTTGCTGCATGGGCTTTTCTCTAGTCATGGTGAGCAGGGGCTCCTCTCTCGTTGCTGTGGGTGGGCTTCTTATGACAGTGACTTCTCTTGTGGAGCCTGAGCTTCAGTAGTTGCAGCACGTGGGCTCAGTAGTGGTTCCCCGGCTTCAGAGCACAGGTTCAGTAGTCGTGGTGCACGGACTTGGTTGCTCTGTGGCATATGGGATCTTCCCAGATCAGTGATCAAACTCGTGTCTCCTGTGTTGGCAGGTAGATTCTTTACCACTGAGCCCCCAGGGAAGCCCTCTGTCTCTACTTTTAATGTATCTCTGTCTTTTAAAATCTGTGAATTTTAAGTGGATTTCTTTCTGATTATATAGAATTGGGGCTTTTTAAAACTTTTTTTTAATTCATGTTTTAAATTTGTGGTATAATTGATTTATAGCTAGTTGTGCAACTTAAATATTTTTCTGTTTTTGCTTTTTTTCAGTTCACTTACAGTCTCTGCCTTTCATGTGGTACATTTATGGCACTGATGTTTAAAGAGATTATTAATATAGTTGGGTCATATTTTTGCTATATTTGTTACTGTTTCTATTCATTGAAGTTGTTCTTTGTTTATCCTTTTGTCTTGTTTTTCTTACTCCGTTTTTAACTGGGCTTTATATACGATTCTTTCTCCTCTCAGCATATTTTTTATACTTTTAAACCTTTTTTCGTGGTTATACTTGAGTCTGCAGTTGTACATTTTACACCTTTTGTCATCCATTTTCAGTTAACACCATATTGCTGCACTGATAGTGAAAGTACCTCACGGCACAGTATTCCTAATTCCTCCTTTCCTTTCCTCAAGACATTGCTGTCATTAATATCACTTATCTATAAGATATCATCACTGAATGCATTGTTGCTATTATTTGTTTGAGCAAATGGTTACCTGTTAGATCCACTAACAGGTAAAAAGATCAACTTTTTCTAACGCTTTTTCTTTATGCGGACCCGATCTTACCTGTGTCATTTTTCTTTCTGATGAATTTTGTATTTTAACCTTTCTTGGATGACACGTCTACTGTTGACACATTCTGTCAATTTTTGTTTTTCTGAGAAAAATATTTACTTCTCCTTTACATTTGAAGAATAATTTTCCTGGTACAAAGCAAAATTATTCTTGTGGTTTTTTTTTCTTTCTTTCAACACTTTAAATATTTTACTTTACTCTTGTTTGCATGACTTTTGAGAAGTTCAATGTGATTTTTATCTTTGCTTGTCAATTGGTGAGGTTTTCTTTCCCCTCCTCTGGCTTCTTTCAAGATTTCCCCTTTGTCTTTGATCTTTTGCATTTTAAATATGATATATCTAGGTGTAGATTTTTTGGTATTTGTCCTCTTTCTGCATCTGTGTTCTAGTGTCTGACATTAATTTTTGAGGAAGTCTCAATTATCGCTTCAAATGCTTTTTTCATTTGTTTTTCCTTCCTGTGTTATTTCTATTATGCATATGCTATACCTTTTGTAATTGTCCTGCATTGTACTTTGATATTCTGTTCTGTCTTTTTCATTCTTTTTTCTCTTTGCATTTCAGTTTTGGGAGTTTCCATTGACATTTCTTCAAGCTCACTGATTCCTTACGTGGTCTTGTCCAGTATTATGATGAACTCATCAAAGGCATTGTTAATTTCTGTTACAGCCTTTTTTATTTCTTTTGAATCTTCCTTAGGGTTTCTAAATTTCTCTGTGTACATTACCCACCTGTTCTTGTGTATTATCTACTTTTTAAATTAAAGCCCTTAGCATAATAATTATACTTCTTTTAAATTCTTAGTCTGATAATTCCCAAATCTCTGTTGTGTTTGGTTCTAATGCCTACTCTCCATGTAGTCACACTGATTTTTGTCTTTAATATTCTTTGTAATGTTATAATGAAAACTGAACATGATATACTGAATAAAAGTCACTTAAGTAAATAGACCTTTAGCATGAGATTTTGTGTTTATCTGGCCAGAGTTAGATTTATTATTGTTGTTTACTATAGCTATAGGTGTCAGAAGTTAAAATTTTTTCTGGTGTCTTTTTCTTTTGTCTCTCCTTTAGTCTTTGGGTTTCCTTAGAAAACTCTCCTTAAATAAAGTCTGAGACGTGCATTTCTCTACATCATATTTCTCTGCTATCATATTGCTGTTGTTCAGTTGTTAAGTCGTGACCAACTCTTTGTGACTCTGTGGGCTCCAGCATACCAGGCTTCCCTCATCTTCACTGTCTTCTGGAGTTTGCTCAAATTCATGTTCACTGAGTTGGTCATGCTATCTAACTATCTCATCCTCTGCCACCCTCTTCTCCTTTTGCCTTCAGTCTTTCCCAGCATCAAGGTCTTTTCCAATGAGTCCACTCTTTGCATCAGGTGACCAAAACTATTGGAGCTTTAGCATCAGTCCTTCTAATGAACATTCAAGGTTGATTTCCTTTAGGATTGACAGGTTTGATCTCCTTGCAGTCCATGGGACCCTCAAGAGCCTTCTCTAGCACTGTGGATTGAAGGCATCAGTTCTTTGACGCTCAGCGTTTTTGTGGTCCAACTCTCATCCATACGTGACTGCTAGAAAAACCATAGCTTTGACTGTATGGACTTTTGTCAGCACAATGATATCTTTGCTTTTTAATACACTGTCTAGGCGTCCTGGAGATAAAACTGAGGAAAGTGTGGTCTACCCACTGGGGTTTTAAACTCTGAGTTTTGTTCACACTTGCACCTCCGTCAGGTACAGTTTAAGTTTTCCTGGGCTGGAGTGGTTCCACAGGCAATTTCTGCACCTGGGCTTCTCCTCCAGTAAGCTGTGATTCTGTGTCTCTACCTGTTTGCAGCTTTTAGGGAAGCAGCTTGCCTTGTGACGTCAATTCTCTGATGGAATTAAGAAGAGCTTTGGTTTTTAGTTTGTTCAGCTCTTGTGAAGATGGGAGGGACAACTTCCAAGCTTCTGTGCCATACTGGAGACCAGAAATCCTTCCTTTGCTTATTTAAAAACAGATTTATTTATCTCTTCATTGTTGAATAGAGTTCTTAATTCTGGATACTGACCCCTTACAGGTATATAATTTACAAATGTTTTCTTCAGTTCATAGGTTGCCTTTCAACTTTCTTGATAGCACAGTCTTGAAGCACATGTGTTTTTCATTTTGATGAAACCCAATTTATCTAATTTTTCTTTGTGTGTGTGTGCGCTCTGGTGTTATATCTAAGAATCTTTGCCTAACCCAAGGTCATAGAGATGTACTGTGCCACCACCACACTTTTCTCAGTTTTACCTCTGAGAGACCTACCAGGTTCTCACAGTGAAGAGCTACAAAATACCTGCTGGAAGCAGGATGTAGAAAAAAAGTAGTAATTTTTAAATGGACCGAGAGCATTGTCTTCTTCTTAAGACCTCCCTTAAAACAAACAAACAAACCCAAGAAAACCTTTCAGAGCTAACTGAACTGGGAGGAAAAGAAATGCCAAACTCTGTTCTTCTCTAGACTTCCAAGTAGGGGAAGGGAAATAACCAGTTCTAACCTCATCCTTCCCTGCTGGCTCAGACAGTAAAAAGAGTCTGCCTGCATTGCAAGAGACCCGTGTTCAATCCCTGGGTCAAGAAGAGCCCTGGAGGGAGGGCATGGCAACCCACTCCAGCATTCTTTTTTTTTGGCCAGAACTATTTTTTTTTATTTATTTATTTTTTCAGTGCGTTTTGTCATACATTGATATGAATCAGCCATAGAGTTACACGTATTCCCCATCCCGATCCCCCCTCCTACCTCCCTCTCCACCTGATTCCTCTGGGTCTTCCCAGTGTACCAGGCCCGAGCACTTGTCTCATGCATCCCACCTGGGCTGGTGATCTGTTTCACCATAGATAATATACTTGTTGTTCTTTGGAAATATCCCACCCTCGCCTTCTCCCACAGAGTTCAAAAGTCTGTTCTGTACGTCTGTGTCTCTTTTTCTGTTTTGCATATAGGGTTATCGTTACCATCTTTCTAAATTCCATATATATGTGTTAGTATGCTGTAATGTTCTTTATCTTTTTGGCTTACTTCACTCTGTATAATGGGCTCCAGTTTCATCCATCTCATTAGAACTGATTCAAATGAATTCTTTTTAACGGCTGAGTAATATTCCATGATGTATATGTACCACAGCTTCCTTATCCATTCATCTGCTGATGGGCATCTAGGTTGCTTCCATGTCCTGGCTATTATAAACAGTGCTGCGATGAACATTGGGGTGCACGTGTCTCTTTCAGATCTGGTTTCCTCGGTGTGTATGCCCAGGAGTGGGATTGCTGGGTCATATGGCAGTTCTATTTCCAGTTTTTTAAGAAATCTCCACACTGTTTTCCATAGTGGCTATACTAGTTTGCATTCCCACCAACAGTGTAAGAGGGTTCCCTTTTCTCCACACCCTCTCCAGCATTTATTGCTTATAGACTTTTGGATAGCAGCCATCCTGACTGGCGTGTAATGGTACCTCATTGTGGTTTTGATTTGCATTTCTCTAATAATGAGTGATGTTGAGCATCTTTTCATGTGTTTGTTAGCCATCTGTATGTCTTCTTTGGCCACTCCAGCATTCTTGCCTGGAGAATTCCATGGATATCAGTGCATCTTGCAAGACTTTATTAAGGTAATTGTAGCTTCCTGAGTTCTTTTGTTGACATATACTCTTAAGAATATTTCTTTCCTTGACACATAGTATATTCTTTCATTGACATACTTAAGAGTATATGTCAATGAAGGAATATGTATATATATTTTCATGGGCTAGAGCCTGACCAAAGGGGGTTATTTTCAGGCCTACATCATTGCCGTTTGAGTATAGAGCCCTTTACTATGTCTTGTCTTGAATGTTAAGTTGGTGAGTGATTTTAAAGAATGTAGATATCACAGCTTTATTCTTCTGAATTGGAACGGAGTCTGTGTTGTGAGGGGTTGAGGGGTTCATAATTTGAGAATTTACTCATCTTTGTAGTTCCCCCTTCATTATTTTGACTGGCCATGAAATTTCTTAAAATGAAGTGCATCATTGTGATGTATCATTTTTGTCAATAGAGGTATTATTTTATGTTACCAGTTTAAATCATTCAACAGTTGATTATTGAGTATTTCTTCTGATTTGGGTCTTGTTCTAGTCTTGGGGGATAAGACAGCATTGGATAAAACAAAAATCTATTAATGGGAAGAGGTGGACAAAAATGAATAAATATCTGACATAGATATAATATTTTCAATGACTTGTTGCTCTGGAGAGGAGGAAAAGCAAAGAGGAAAGAGAAGGAATGTTAAGAATGAGTACTAAAGGTGTAACAATGTGGCATTTGAGGAAACAGTGAAGTCTGTGAAAGGGACTAGACATTTAGATACTAAGGAGAAGGTGGTTCCAGATGGAGGGAATAGCAAATACAAAAACTGACAGGGTTTCTGAAGTAGGTGAGGAACAGGGAGACAGTTAGTATGGTAGGTGGGAAGTGAGGGAGCATCAAGTAGTGAGGTCCCTGAGTGAGGATTGTGGTGGGGGGGAGGGTGCAATTGGTAGGAGCCTTGTCAGCCATAGTAAGGATTTTTGGCTTTCACTGTCTTCAGAGTGGGGAGCTACTGGAGCTTTTAATTAGAGAGATACCACAATCTGACTTAGATCTTTTTTCAAATCAGTTTATTTTTATTTTTGGCTGCACTGTGTCTTTGTTGCTGTGCTCTGGCTTTCTGTAGATGTGGTGAGCAGGGGATACTCTCTAATTGCAGTGCGTGGGCTTCACATTTTGGTGGTTTCTCATTGCAGAGCACAGGCTCTAGGCATGCAGGCTTCAGTAGCTAGAGCTCATGGATTCTCATGCTTGGGCTTAGTTGCCTCATGGCATGTGTAATATTTCCGGGTCAGGAATCGAACTCGTGTGCTCTGCACTGGCAAGCAGATTCTAAACCACTAGATCATTGTCTGTTGCTTCGTTTGCTATTATTTTCTCCCAATCTGAGGGCTGTCTTTTCACCTTGCTTATAGTTTCCTTTGTTGTGCAAAAGCTTTTAAGTTTCATTAGGTCCCATTTGTTTATTTTTGCTTTTATTTCCAATATTCTGGGAGGTGGGTCATAGAGGATCCTGCTGAGATTTATGTTGGAGAGTGTTTTGCCTATGTTCTCCTCTGGGAGTTTTATCGTTTCTGGTCTTACATTTAGATCTTTAATCCATTTTGAGTTTATTTTTGTGTATGGTGTTAGAAAGTGTTCTAGTTTCATTCTTTATAAGTGGTTGACCAGCTTTCCCAGCACCACTTGTTAAAGAGGTTGTCTTTTTTCCATTGTATATCCTTGCCTCCTTTGTCGAAGATAAGGTGTCCGTATGTTCGTGGATTTATCTCTGGGCTTTCTATTCTCTTTGATCTATATTTCTGTCTTTGTACCAGTACCATACTGTCTTGATGACTGTGACTTTGTAGTAGAGTCTGAAGTCAGGCAGGTTGATTCCTCCAGTTCCATTCTTCTTGCTCAAGATTACTTTGGCTATTCAAGGTTTTTTGTATTTCCATACAAATTGTGAAATTATTTGTTCTAGTTCTGTGAAAAATACCGTTGGTAGCTTGATAGGGATTGCGTTGAATCTATAGATTGCTTTGGGTAGTATAGCCATTTTGACAACAGACAAAGGATTAATCTCAAAAATATACAAGCAACTCCTGCAGCTCAATTCCAGAAAAATAAATGACCCAATCAAAAAATGGGCCAAAGAACTAAACAGACATTTCTCCAAAGAAGACATACAGATGGCTAACAAACACATGAAAAGATGCTCAACATCACTCATTATCAGAGAAATGCAAATCAAAACCACAATGAGGTACCATTACACGCCAGTCAGGATGGCTGCTATCCAAAAGTCTATAAGCAATAAATGCTGGAGAGGGTGTGGAGAAAAGGGAACCCTCTTACACTGTTGGTGGGAATGCAAACTAGTACAGCCACTATGGAAAACAGTGTGGAGATTTCTTAAAAAACTGGAAATAGAACTGCCATATGACCCAGCAATCCCACTCCTGGGCATACACACTGAGGAAACCAGATCTGAAAGAGACACGTGCACCCCAATGTTCATCGCAGCACTGTTTATAATAGCCAGGACATGGAAGCAACCTAGATGCCCATCAGCAGACGAATGGATAAGGAAGCTGTGTTACATATACACCATGGAATATTACTCAGCCATTAAAAAGAATTCATTTGAATCAGTTCTAATGAGATGGATGAAACTGGAGCCCAATTACACAGAGTGAAGTAATCCAGAAAGATAAAGAATATTACAGTATACTAACACATATATATGGAATTTAGAAAGATGGTAACGATAACCCTATATGCAAAACAGAGAAAGAGACACAGAAATACAGAACAGACTTTTGAACTCTGTGGGAGAAGGCAAGGGTGGGATGTTTAGAGAGAACAGCATCGAAACATGTATATTATCTATGGTGAAACAATCACCAGCCCAGGCTGGATGCATGAGACAAGTGCTCGGGCCTGGTGCACTGGGAAGACCCAGAGGAATCAGGTGGAGAGGGAGGTGGGAGGGGGGATCGGGATGGGGAATACATGTAAATCCATGGTTGATCCATGTCAATGTATGACAAAACCCACTACAATATTGTAAAGTAATTAGCCTCCAACTAGTAAAAATAAAAGAAAAAAATTTTTTTTGAAAAAAGATAAACCACTAGACCTCCAGGGAAATCTCCTGCCTTACATTTTAGAATATAAGATCCTCTGCCTACTTTGTTGAGCATATGGAAAGTAACAGGAAGTTGAAAGACCATTTAGGAAGTTATTTAGTAATTTAAGCCAAAGACTCCAATAGACTTGCACTAGGGAGGTGTTGAGAAATGATCAAATCCTGGAGGTACACTTACATTCATGCACATACACACATAGTTTTTATATTGAGATAGTTGTAGATAACCATGGAATTATTACTAATACTGTACTTTCCCCCCAGTTTTCCTCAGTTGATAACATCTTGCAAAACTATAGTGCAGTATCAACCAGGATTATTGACATTAGTGTGATCCACCAGTCTTTTCACAGTCTCCATGTTTTCTTATACTACTTTGTATGTATGTGTGTGTGTGTGTATATTTAATTCTACCTAATTTTATTATATGTGTAGGTTTGTGTATTTACTACCGACGTCAAGATATGGAACAGTTCCACCAAGGACCCTTCTTTGCCCTTTTGTAACCATACTCATTTCTCTCCCACCATCTCTCCACTCCTAACCTCTAGTTTAACCCCTTGCAACAATCAGTGACCCATTCCCCATTTCTTTAATGTTATTTCAAGAGTGCTGTATAAATGAAATCATATACAGTATGTAACCTTTTGAGATTGGCTTTATTTGCTCAGCATAATTCTCTGTAGATTCACCAAAGCTGTTGCATGTGTCAATGGTTAGTTCTCTTTTTTTTAATTACTAACTGGTATTCCATCGTATGGATTTACCGTAATTTGTTTATCCATTCACCTATTGAAAGACATCTGGTAGCTATTGAATAAAACTGTGAACATTCAGCTGCAGAGTTTTTGTGTAAACATAAATTTCCGTTTCTGTTAAATGCTTCAGAATACAATTGTTGTGATCTTGAATATATTTTGTAGGTGAAGTCAACAGTATTTCTTTACAGATTGAAGGTGAGGTCAGAGAGAAAGAGGAATCAAGACTTCAGAATTTTTGGCCTGCACAGCTGCAACGGTAGAGTTGTCAATACCAAGACCTGAAGCCTGTGGGTTGAACGGGTTTAAGGAAGATGAGGGATACTGCTTATGCTGGGTCACATTAAGATGTGCATTAGAGGAGTTGTCAAGTAGGCAGTTGGCTCAAAGATTTTGGAGTACACAGGAGAGATGATATGCTCTGGCAGTACAACATTGGGAGTCATCAGCCTTGAAGCCCTGACACTGGAAGAGATAATTGAGATAGCTGAAAAGAGGTGAGAGACAAAGCCCTAGCTGCTCCACTGTCTAGAAAATAAGGTGAATTTGGCCAGGCTTTGAGAGCCCGGTGGGTGAAGTATTAATAGAGACAAAATTCATATTTTGCTCTACAGGCACTTAGAGTAAGCTGATTGGGCAAGTTGTATGTGTGTTTCCAATCATATAATATCTGATTTTCATAAGCTACTTTTTGAAAAGCAGTATGTTGTATAATAGTAATGAACTATAGTTGTAAAGTAAAACAAAGCCAAGAGAGTATATATAATAAATACCAAAATAATTCTTAGGTGCTAAGTAATTTAGATGTTGGAAAAGATTAGTGTGAGTGGGGGCAGCTGGAGATGGCCTTGTGAAAGAGATGGGAGTTTAATAGGAACTTAAAGGATGGGTAGAATGTGTGTAGGAGGGAGGGAGGGTAGAGACATTCCAGTCACGCTAAGTGTGATGAGTGGCTTAGAATTGGGAATGAAATGATACACTCAAAAGAGTGAGAAGTAGGGTCTAGTTACCACATTGGCCTTGAATGGAGGAAAAGATTGAGTTGATAAAGAGGGATTGGATTATGAAGTGATTTAGGCTTTATCTTGTAAGAAATGGGAATATTTCTAGCTCTCTTAAAAATTACTGTCTTATTATAACATTGCCATTCCAGATCTCATTTGTTGCTGTTTGCATGGTATATTTTTTTCCCATATTCTTATGCTCAAGCTGTTGTCTTTGAATCTGAATATAAAGCATGCCCGTTACCAAAAGAATATAGTTGGAGCTTGCTTCTTTTTATCTAGTCTAACAACCTGCCTTTGATTATATGCTTAATCATATTTTATATAGTTTTTCATTTGATTGAAATTGCCCCTGTCATGTTGCTTTTTGTTTTCTGTATCTCTCATGTTTTTTTAAAAAAAATTATTCATTTATTTATGTTTGGCTGTGCTGGGTCTTTGTTGCTCTGGGTGGGCTTTCTCTGGTTGCAGCAAGCAGGGCTACTCTTTGTGAAAGGGCTTCGTGTTGCAGTGGCTTCTCCCTGCATGGCAGGGAGATTCTTACCCACTGCACCACCAGGGAAGTCCTCTCACGTCGTTCCTGTTCCTCCATTCTCATTTATTGCCTCCTTTTGTGTTGAACACGTTTTTTAGTGTACCATTTTAGGTCCAGTGTTGATTTTTAATATTAAAATAATTATTTTCTTAGTGGCTGCTTTAGAAATTACAATGTACATTTCAATGTATTACAGTCTGCTTCAGGTTAGTTACTGACTTAATTCCAGTATAATATAGCAGCTTTTTTTCCAATATAGCTTCATTTTCTCTTCTCTCCTTCCTGCTATTATTGTCATGTTTCTGTTATAAGCCTAATAACACAGTTATCATAATTGTGTTATACAGTTTGTGTCTTTGATGAAATGAGAAAACATATGATCTTTTCTATTTTCCCATTTATATTTACCATTTCTACTGGTCCTGTTTGTTTTTGTGTATTTGAAATACCTTCTGGTGTCTTTTCCTTTTAGCCTGAAATTTAAAAAAAAAAGTCTTTTCCTATTTGAAGAGTAATTTTTCTGTATATAGCATTCTTGGTTGACAGATTTTTTTTTTCTTTCTGCATTTTGAATTTTTTAAATTTTACTGCTTTTTTCCTCTGTTGAGCTGATGATTAGTCTGCTGTTAATTATATTGTTTTCCCCATGTGTATGACGAATCATTTTTTTGTTATTGCTTTCATTATTTTTCCTTTGTGGTTTCAGTTCAAAAGGGGTGTTCCTCGGTGTGAATCTTTTTGTATTTATCCTGTTGGGAGTTCATTAAGCTTTATGGTTCAGTAGATTAGTGCTTTTCATCGAATTTGGTAACTTATCAGCAATTACTTCTTCAAACATATTTTCTTTTATTTTTCCTCTTTGATATTGCCTGTATACATTTTTTGGTAGGTCTTTTTTTGATTAACTTTATACATATTCCTAGATTGTTCCATGGGTGTGATATTTTAAAATGCCATCTTAAATCTGATCATGAGCCCATAGTGAATCCTTTACTTCTGTTATTAACACTTTTCAGCTCTAGTATTTTGAGGTTTTAAATGTTAATATTTCTTTACTGAAATTTTCTAGTTGTCCTGAGGTTGTCATCGTATTTTTCTTTAATTTTAAAATACAATTTCCTTTAATTCTTTGAACATATGTATTTAGTATATATTAATTTTTTCAGCTTTATTGAGATATAATTGATGTATAATATTGTGTAACTTTAATGTTCAACATTTTGATTTCATGCAGTTGTGTATTACAAAATGATTACCATCATAGCATCTGCTAACATATCACAGCTTGTAACTATTATTACTTTTTTGTAGTGAGAACATTTAAGGTCTACTGTTTCAGCAACTTTCAGATATACAATACAGTATTATTAACTATAGTCATCATACTGTGTTTGAAATTCTCAGAACTTGTTTCTGTTATAATTTGAAGTTTATATTCTTTGATCACCTCCCCCTTTTTCCCAGCCTCCAGCCTCTGGTAGCCACCTTTCTAGTCTGTTTATATGAGTTGGGCTTTTTTAGATTCCACATTTAATTGTTATCATACAATATTTGTCTTTCTCTCTATGACTTATTTCACTTAGCATGATGCCCTCAAAATCCATCCATGTTGCTGCAAGTGGCATGGTATCCTTTCTCATTGTGGCATAATCCTCTGTGTGTGTCTCTCTCTCATACATATGTGCGTGCACACACACCCTGTTTTCTTCATCCACTCAATTGTTGATGGACGCTTAGATTGTTTCCATATCTTGGCTATTGAAAGTAATAACTGCAGTTCACATGGGAATACAGGTCTCTCTGTGAGTTAGTCATTTCATTTTCTTTGGATATATACCCAGAAATGGAATTGCTGGATCCTATGATAGTTCTGTTTTTAGTAGTTTGAGAAATTTCCATACTGTTTTCCATAGTGGTTGCATCAGTGTACATTTCTACCAATAGTACACCTACCAGTTACTGTTATTTTTCTATAGAGGCTGCACCAGTATACGTTTCCAAGGTTCTGTTTCTGTACATTCTCACCAGCATTGGTTATTTCTTGCCCCTTTTTGATAATATCCATTCTAACAGGTGGGGTTTTGATTTGCATTCCCTGATAATTAGTGATGTTAAGCCATCTTTTCATGTACTTGTTGGCCATCTGTATGTCTTTTTTGGAAAAATATCTATTCAAGTCCTTTACCCATTTTTAAATTAGATTATTTGAAGGTTTTTATATTAAGTTGTATGAGTTCTTTATATTTTCGATATTAACCCCTTATCTAATACATGATTTGCAAATGTTTTGTCCCATTCCATAGGTTGTCTTTTCATTTTATTGATGATTTCCTTTGCTCTGCAGAAGTTTTTTAAATTTGAGGTAGTCCCACTTGCTTACTTTTGTTTTTGTTGCCTTTGCTTTTGGTGTCAAATCTAAAAACTCACTGTCAAGGCAAGTGTTGAGAAGCTTAACATTCTTTGAACATAATAGCAGTTTTTTATTCTTGTCTGCTAAATCCAATGGCTGTGTCCACCCAGAGTCAATTTCTGTTGGCTCCTTTTCTTTATTAACCTGAGTGTAGGTCTATTGTTTGCACATCTCACAATTTTTTTAGACAGTGAAAAGTTTTAGATAATATATTGTAGAACTCTGGGTTCTGTTAACTTTTTTTTTAATCCTCCTGAAACTTGTTTTTTTGGGAGTTTTCTTTCTTTTCCTTTTTTTCAATTTACCTGGATCTGGTCTAGACTCTTTTTCTGCCAGTTTGAAACTGCTGAATTCTGTATTAAATGTTTATTCAAGTTTTCATTTTTTAGCCTGATTTCTTAGGATTGGACTCTCTGTCTGCATTGCTAGGTGGCCAGCCAGTTATTGGTTAGAAATTGTTTTCAAATATTTTGGATTTATAAAGCTTCCATCATTTCTTAGATGATTCTGTTCATGGGTTGGGAAACACATTTGAAATGCAGGCACTTTTTATGTCAGCCTCAGCTTTTACTTTTCTCCAAGTCCCTCTTGGGTCTCCCATGTGTGCACAGCCTGTAAATCAGCATGGGGGTATGTAGAGAGTTTATTTAGCCTCTTTCATTTCCAAGATCTCCCTTTGTATTTCTTAATATTCTGCCACTCTGTCATTTTCCCCACCTGGTGTTGCATTCTTAGGGTAGCAGAGCTGTGGCTGAGCTGAGAGGTGATTGAGAGGGGAGGTCGCTAGCAAGACGGTCACTGGCCCCCACTGTCTTAACTCTAATATCTTAGCTGTGTTTCTTGAATAAACGCTTCTTGATTTGTTGTTGCTTTTGGTTGGTTTCCAGAGCCCTGAAATGATTGTTAGCTACAGTACAGTTCTTTTTATATGTGTTTTGGGGAGCGAATTTGCTGATCTGTTCATTCTGCTAGAGCTGAAAATCTCATTTCTTTTTGAACCTTCTGACTTTTTAATTATTTCCCTGTGTCTCCCTCCCAATCCCAATGTAATTCACTCTAGTCAGACTTTTATCACCACTGAAATCACACTTGTAAGAGTCACTAACATCCTTCATTTGCCATATTCATTTGTCCTATGTTTTCATCTTAATTTCTTATTCAGCAGCTTTTGCTATAAATGGTCAGTGCCTTTTTCTGAAAACTTACTTCACTTGGCCTGTAAGGTAACCTCTCTTGTTTTTTATCCTACTTTATCAATTGCTCCACTTGATATACTCCTTTTCATACCTATGGATGGATGGATAGATGGATAGATAGGTTGGTAGAGAGATACAGATAATATGAATGTGTGTGTGTGTGTGTGTGTGTGTGTGTGTGTGTGTGTATGTATGTGTATTTGTCTAAACTTCTTCCCTAGGTGATGTTATTAGGTCCTCGTGCTTTGAGTCCCCTTTATACAAATGTCTCCTAGACACAGATTTCCAGCCCAGACTTCTACCTTGAGCCTCAGTATTTTTACTTGGATGTCTGATATTAGGATTTCAAACAGAAATCTTGATCCATGTTCAAACAAAAAACAACTTGTGATTCACCTCCTCCCCCACATTTATTTTTAGTTTTAAAATGATCATTTAAAAAGGTAAATCAGATTATATCATTTGCTTGGCCTCCTTGGCTTTCCTTTCATTTAGTTTAGAATTCAGTTTCATCAGAGTTAATATGACATACCCTCCTGCCTGTCTCTCTGTACTTGTTTCCTGCCTTTTCCTTTACTCAGTGATGCAGTCACATTATTCTTCTAGCTGTTTTTGAATATGCCAAGTCCTCTTCTGGTCTTCCTTTGTGGCTCAGCTGGTAAAGAATCTGCCTGCAATGCAGGAGACTTAGGTTCAATACCTGGATTGGGAAGAGCCCCTGGAGAAGGGAAAGGCTACCCACTCCAGTATTCTGGCCTAGAAAATTCCATGGACTTTATAGTCCAGGGGTCGCAGAGAGTCGGACACGACTAAACAACTTTCACTTTCAAGCCCACCTCTGGGCACTTGTATTTGAAGTTCTCTGTAACTGTAGTAGCTTTCCCCGCTTAGCCTCACATGGTTCTCATTCTCATAGGATTCAGACTTGTCCTTAGATCTTAACTTTCTTTGTGAGATCTGCTCTGACTTCCCTATCTAAAATAATAGCCCCTTCTTTCTATTATGATCTGAAAATACATTGTTTATTCCTCTCTGGCCTCTGGTCCCATCACCTCATGGCAAATAGATGGGGAAACAGTGGAAACAGTGGCAGACTTTATTTTTTTGGGCTCCAAAATCACCTCAGATGGTGACTGAAGCCTTGAAATTAAAAGACGCTTGCTCCTTGAAAGAAAAGCTATGAGCAACCTAGACAGCATATTAAAAAGCAGAGACACTACTTTGCCAGCAAAGGTCCGTCTGTTCAAAGCCATGGTTTTTCCAGTAGTCATGTATGGATGTGAGAGTTGGACTATAAAGAAAGCTGAGTGCCGGAGAATTGATGCTTTTGAACTGTGGTGTTGGAGAAGACTTGTGAGAGTCTCTTGGACTGCAAGAAGAGCCAACCAGTCCATCCTAAAGGAAATCAGTCCTGAATATTCATTGGAAGGACTGATGCTGAAGCTGAAAACTCCAATACTTTGTCCACCTGATGCAAAGAACTGACTCATTTGAAAAGACCCTAATGCTGGGAAAGATTGAAGGCAGGAGGAGAAGGGGACGACTGAGGATGAGATGATTGGATGGCATCACCAACTCAATGAACATGAGTTTGAGTAAACTACAGGAGTTGGTGATAGACAGGGAGGCCTGGCATGCTGCAGTCCATGGGGTCGCAAAGAGTTGGACACAACTGAGCGACTGAAGTGAACTGAACTGTCTTCCATAGGTTGAAAGTTTCATGAGGTTAAGAACTTTGTTATTGTTATTCATTGCCATATCCTTAATATTGCAAATGATGCTTGGCACAGAAGAGGTACACTATATTTGTAGAATAACAACTTTTTTTTTTCTGTAGAATTAGTATGTCATTCATGCACTAACAAAGAATGACTCAGTAAAAAGTTAGGCTTGGGATAGTTGTATATTAAATGTATCTCAGGCATAAGCTTTGTCTAATGTTGGCTTGACTAATACTTTAAAAATTGCTCTGTGAAATTTATCGTTTGGATCTTTTAGAGAATTTTAAAATGAGAAAATTTAAGCCTCCTTTCAAAAATAGTAGAATATGAACAGGAAGTAAGGGTAGATAAATATTTGAGTCCATATACTTTCTTCACTTATATTCTTTTTAATAAAAGATCATATGCATAGTATCTGTGTACACAGTCACTTCAGTCGTGTCTAATTACCTGCAGCCCTTTGGACTGTAGCCCACCAGGCTCCTCCATCCATGGGATTCTCCAGGCAAAAATACTCTATTGGGTTGCTGTGCTGTGCCCTCCACCAGGGGATCTTCCCAACCCGGGGATGGAACCCACATCTCCTGCATCTCCTGCATTGCAGGCAGATTGTTTACTGCTTAGCCGCCGGAGAAGCCCTATGTGCATAGTCTTTACATAAATTCCATAAATTTCCATAAGTTACATGGAAATTTAATTTAATACTTCTCTGTTACCTTGGTTAATGGGTCCAGAAAAATAGCTTATTTTAATATAGCCGTCGATGTTAAAAAAAAAAATCTTGATATCTGAGAGGAGTCTTAACTTACTAGCAGTTCTCCCACAAAACTAGCTACCTAGATGTGAATTGACAGAGTATAGACATACTTCAAAAAACAGCTTCAATTTGGAATAAAAAATGGACAGTTTCGAAATTTGTAAAATTTTCTGTGTTGTCTGTAATAGAACTCAGAGTCTGATACTAGGTATCATCCTTGTTAAAGTGAGTATACTGTACTGTCTTGAGTTTCCTGTTTATTGCTTCAGCTATAAACATAACAAGTAATGGAATGAAAGACTGATATTTTATGAAAAGGATTTTAAATATCACTGTATACATAAGCCCAGCTCTCGTACTCGGTTTAAAGAGTCAGAAGGAGAGACATCTTAAGTTCCCTCTTTCCTTTTAGAGAACATGCTAGAACCATCATGGAGTTTATTGAAAATTTCTGGGGAAGAGGAATGTTTGTTTATTTGTGCTGTCATCTTCTAAGAACTGGAGCCCACTCTGCTCTAAGGCAGTTCTGCTTATTAGGCCTTTTGTCCATAATACATCCCAACCCCTTTATTTTGGTCTTGTTTTCTGAACATAGTAGCATTTACCTTCCAAATTCCCAGGTATGTACTTTATGATTATAGCTCTTCTAAGTCATTTTTAACAGAAATTTTATATTTCTGTCCATTTAGCAAGTATTTTGGTATTCTTTTTCTATGTTAATAGATATTTTGGACTTTATTAACTGGATTTCTGACAGTTAAGTATATTCTTGGAATTTAACTTCTTTATTTGTATGTATATATTAATATGTGCTCCTCAGATTTATTACTGCAAAATTTATATTGCAGTGTTGGGAAGTTGTCATATTGTTTAATGTTTTATTTTCTTGAAGCATAACTTTGAAACTCCCCTAAGGAAAAATTATTTGTGTGATCTATAAATTTTCAGGACTGTACACCTTCTAGTATATCATATTTTAACTCTAGCAACTGAGCACTTCTAAATAGGGCTAACTCAGATTTTTCACTGCATTTGGAAAACAGAGCATGTGAGAGTTTTCTTTGCACCCATATTCATTTGCTTGGTGAGAAGTTGATTATTATTATAGTTGAAAAAAATTATAGTAATAATAACTCATTTCAAATATCTCTTGCATACATAAACCGGTCCTTCTCAAGCTATTTGTAGTGAGGTACCAGTTTAAAAATTTTTCAGTTTATTGAAGACTTGTATTTTTATACAATACAATAAAAATGAATTATGAGAAAAGTGAAACTTAGGAAAATATAGGCCCTACTTTTAACTGTAAGATTCATGGATGTAAAATTGTTCTTTCAAATTGCAATAAAAGTTTCTGAACACTTATTTTCGATTTCTGTATTTATCTTACTGTAGAACAATGGTCAGACTGGTGATACCTTTTAGTAACATATGGATGTTACTTTTTAGTAACATATCTGTAGCCTGCTCTTTGAAGTGCTTAATGTTATTTCAGAAGCATCTTAGTCAATATGTGCAGGTAGCCCTTAAAAATATTTTCATGTGTTTCCTTTTCAGAACCGAGAGCTCCAGATCATGAGAAAGCTAGATCACTGTAACATAGTCCGATTGCGTTATTTCTTCTACTCAAGTGGTGAAAAGGTAGGTCTTTAGAACGTGTTTACTGAATATTGTGATGGGCTTGATATTCTTCTAGAAAAAGTTTGTATCCCGTCCTCCCATCAAGACAGCTTTGTTTATTGAATGGAAGAATTCCAAAACACATGTCCTAGTGTTTCTAACCTCACAATATGATTATTGAATATCATTAGTTATATCAGGAAAATGTTAGTGACTTGATTAAACAATGATATCATTTCATTAAGTCGTGTCTGACTCTTTTGTGACCCCATGGACTGTAGCCTGTCAACTCCTCTGTCCATGGGATTTCCCAGGCAAGAATGCTGGAGTGATCCTTCTCCAAGGGATCTTCCAGACCCAGGCGTCGAGCCCGTGTCTCCTGCATTGGCAGATGGATTCTTTACCACTGAGCCACCAGGGAAAACCCTAATGAAATGATGGCGGGGATTAATTTTTAAGAATTTTCTTCTTTAGTTCTAAAGTTCTATATTTCAAAAACTTTTATGTTTCTTGTAGGCTCCTGGAGCCCGTGATAGTTTACGTGTTTATTGGAGGGAGGAATATGATGTCAATTTGGAAGTATTGTCATGTTGGAAGTGATGGAAGTGATGATTTGGAAATGATGTCAGTTGGAAGTATTGGAGGGGAACGGGAAGTGGGAGGACTTTGGACCAGAATGAGACTTAAACATTAGGGAGCAAGTTTAACCTATTCTAGGGATAGATTACATTAAAAAGTTGGAAAAGATGTAATATTACAGAGCTTCTTATAAGTGATCACTATTTATTATCACATTTAATTCTGTAAAAGCAAAGAATAAAGATCTCCTGCTTTGAATTCCCCTTAGCCTCTTACCCTTGGATTTTCACTTTGAAAGATACAGTGACTAATACCTTACACTCACTGGAGTTGGAAGCATAGAAAATCATTTTCTTCAGTTTTACCGTGGTCTTTTTCTTTCTGTCTATTCACTGTTCCTTCTTTCCAGATTCAGTCTTTTCTTTACATTCTTCCTTCACTGGTATGGGTGAAGAGGGAGGACGAGTAATAAGCACTTAAACTCTTTGGCTAAATTAACATCACTTTGAATACGTTCATTTTATATTTTGGACCCTTCCGTGTGTGTGTGTGCATGTGTGTGTGAGTCACTCAGTCGTTTGAGACTCTATGGACCGTAGCCCATCAGGCTCCTCTGTCCATGGAATTCTCCAGGCAAGAATACTGGAGTGGGTAGCTATTCCCTTCCCCAGAGGATCTTCCAGGAATCCAGCCCAGGTCTCCTGCATTGCAGGCAGATTCTCTACTGTCTGAGCTACCAGGGAAGCCCACATACCATGCATATACTTCCCAAATTCCTTAGATCCATAATACCTCTTGATTTCTAGCCAGTTCTTTTTTACTTCACATATTTCCTAGTGTACCATTTAGTCATTTTCCATTGAATTTTATTTAGATTATTTCCTTAGAAATTCTTTTTTTTTTCCATGACAGAGCCTGTAATATGGGAAAGTACCTGTGTATTAAGCCAGGATTGTGATGTACATACCTACAGATATATAATTGTTGCGTGTGTGTGTGTGTGTGTGTGTCATAGCTAAGGTTTTAACAACTATAATTAGCAAATTGGCCCTTTAGTGACTCTCATTTCTTAGGTGTTTTCTGAATTTTTTTTCCCTAAGTTTAAATGATACATTTGCTTATCTTAGGGACTATAAGCCCTCATAAGTATTTGAGCTCTTTTATTTCCTAAGCCCTTTACTTGGTTCATGCTACCTTTTTTTTTTAACCTACAAACTGCCTGTTATGTCTTTGATCTTATCTGTTTTGATATGTCATTTCTTTTTCCTGCCCCTTCCCAAATAAAATTATGGAGCATCTATTATGTTCACAGCACTATTATAATGGAATTTTGCATCCCTATGTTATTAGATGCTAGACATTATAATACCCCATAGAGGAAAATAAATAAAGGTCAGGATTATTTGTTCCATGAACCACTGAATTGCGTGGGGATTCATTTGCACAGGCCTCCCTATGAAACCCCTTGAACATCTTTTGATTGCTTAATTTATATAGCTTTCCCTGAATAATCAGCAAGGTCCTATTGTATAGCTCAGGGAACTACATTCAATATCCTGTTAATAAACCATAATTGAAAAGAATTATATATATATATATATATATATATATATATATATATATATTGCTTTCCCTATATGTCAGGCACTGACATGTTTTTAGTGCTTTACAAATACTAACTCATTTAATTCTTACAAATATAAAGAGCAGAAAGGGAAGAACAAATCTTTCGAACAAACCTTTTGTGGTAACACCCAAAGACTTACCTGTCTGGCAACCCCTCAAATGTATTTTCCCTTTTTAACTCTGGTGTCTCTTGGTGTCTCTCTGTTGATTACTTCTGAATCTCAAAAGCTTTTCCTTGTTGCCTCATAATATTTTTAGTTATTGGTTATATAATATTCCACTGAGTTTTTGTATTACATAATAATCTTAACTCTTCCCCTATTGTTATTTTTATTTTGAGAATATAGTTAAGCTACCCAAAGGCCTTATCATAATTTTTGTCCATAAGCACTTTCCAGCTCTGGGTAAAGTTCAGGTAGGATGGCTGTAATGTTTGACAGATATTTCCATTGACCACAGTTTGACTGAATGGTTATAGGAATAGCCATCTTGGTGACCTTCTCACTTTGTGCCACCCTGCCATTTTAAAAGCTGTCCTTGGGAGTTAAACATAATATACTTTTAGCCTATAGTTGTGGAAAACAGTAGCCAATGTAACTAGAAGGAGGAATTAAGTCAGGACAGGGACTAGAGATGTGACCAGATTAGTCTCAGTCATAGTCTTCTGGTTGGAATTATTAGTATTTAGTAATTGGAGCATCATGTAGTCAGTTATTATACTCCAAGTTACCCAATAGATTTTATTGACTCTGATTTAGTTCAGAATAAATAGTATTTTCTCCTTGATCAGAGAGAAACATTTTTTCAATGTTTTGAAACTCTGGATTTATAATACTTTTGTGAATTCCAAGTATCTTAGAGAATAATGTTTCTTAGTGTCAGTATTCAGCAGTAGAAACCTTTCCCTCCTAAATGAAATTTATGAAGAACCTCTGTTCTATAGGTAGAACAGATAAAAAGCAAAGCTGTTCCTGATTGAAACTGGGGTATGAGAACAAAGGACTGCCTTCTCTGAGTTGCAGCTCATGTTTGTAGAAGCCTGGGATCCTGCAGGAGTATGGAAACCAGTTTTTGTTTTTACAAGAGACTTAGATTTTATTTAAATCAAGTAATAGTTTTCTTTAAAAAATATTTCTCATAAAATTATTTATAAAAAATATTTCATAAAAAATATTTCTTATATAAAATTGTTTTACCTGTGGTTCATCATAGTTTGATTATGGAGTAATTAAAGCTATCTTCCTTAAATAAGACTCTCCTTTTTGTAGGAGAGACAGTTTATAAATAGCAAGGATGTCCAGTTGATATTATTCCTCATACCAACTTTGCTGTTGTTAGTAACTGTGCATAGGGCTGTGTTCAGAAAGGGAGGTTTGTGCAACTTCCTCTGGGATCAGGGAGAAGAACGGTGTTTGATTTTGCCTGTTTGTCACTAGCCCTGGAGAGAAAATGGTTGAGGTGAATCCTTTACGAAAAGTAAAGAGCTCTGGCTTTGTATCCAGAAATACTTGGGTTTGCATCCTATTTCCACCACTTCATAGCAGTATGACAGGCAGTGTTACCTTTGAAAGCCCTTTTCAACCCTTGTCATCTGTATAGTAGGGATTTTGTAAGGAAAAAAATGTAATATAAGTGCTTATCATAGCACATGGTGTATAATCAACACATTAGCTTACTATTTTACAAATTACTTAAGTAATAGCAAATACATATTGCACTTGCTGTGTGTCCAGACATTTCTCTAAGCCCTTTTGCACATACTTTATACCTCACTTCACTCTTACTGCAACCCAGTAAAGAATGGGTATACTGTTACTATTCCTGTTTTATAGAAGAAGAAATTAGGCAGTCAGAGTTAAGTAAGCTGTATGACCTAAGACTCATACAGCCACAGAGTGGCAAAATTAGGAGTCAGCTCCACAGTCTGTCTCCATAGTTTGTGTATTATTGCTTTACAGTTTTGCACTAGAAGCAGCGTATCTTAGTAATGATTGTTGAGCAAGGGGAGATTATATAATGTCTACTTTGGAGACCTTTTAGAAGTAAATAGCCTTTTGCTGTATGATAATAATAGTGTATATGTGCTCATTCAGTTGTGTCTGACTCTTTGTGATCCCATGTACTGTAGCCCCCCACGCTCCTCTGTCCATGAGATTTCCCAGGCAAGAATACTGGAGTGGGCTGCCATTTCCTTCTCCAAGGGATCATCCTGATCCCAGACTCAAACATGCATCTCCTGCATTGCAGGCAGATTCTTCACCAGTGTGTCACCGGGGAAGTCCAATAATAATAGTAATAATAGTAAATAGTAATAATAGCCCAAACTTATATGGTGCTTCCTGTATGACAGGAATTAACCTAAACACTTTGCCGTTTTTTTCTTTTCTATATTTTTGGAAGAGCTTTTGAGAGGATTATTCTTAATTCTTCTTAAAATGTTTGTTAGAATTTACCATTGAAACCATCCAGCGCTGGCCTTTACTTTTGGGGAAGTTTTTGATCACTGATTGAATCTCTTCTTGTTAAATAAGTTTGTTGAGATTTTGTATTTCATCTTCAATCAGTTTAGTGATTGGTATGTTTCTAGTAATTTATCAGTTTCATCTACATTATCTAATTTGTTGCTGTACAGTTTGTTCATTGTATTCTGTTACAGTCCTTGTATCTGTAAGGTCAACAGTAATATCCTTACTTTCATTTCTGATTTAGTTTTTTGTGTCTTCTCTCTTTTTTCTTTGTCAGTGTAGCTAAAAGTTTGTCAATTTTGTTGATCTTTTCAAAGAACCAACTTTTGGTTTCCTTGAACCTGTTGTTTTTTTCTGTTCTCTTGTTTTATGTGTGCGCTCAGTCATGTCCGACTCTTTGCAACCCAGTGGACTGTAGTCCTCCAGGCTTCTCTGTCCGTGGGATTTTCCAGGCAAGAATACTGGAGTGGGTTACCATTTCCATACCTCTAGGGGATCTTCCCAATCCAGGGATCAAACCTGTGTCTCTTAGCATTGGCAGGCAGATTCTTTTGCCACTGAGCTACCTGTTTCTGGTTTAATCTTTATTATTTTCTTTCTTCTGGTAGCTTTAGGTTTAGTTTCTCTTCGTTTTCTTGTTCTTTAGGGTATAAAGTTATGTTATTGATTTAAGATCCTCTCTCTGTTTATTCCTGAGTACTGCTTTGCTGCCTCCATTGAGTTTTGGGATATTTTCTTTTTGTTTTCATTTATCTCTTAAGTGTTTTCTAATTGTTCTTGTTTAAAGATGTGTTGCTTTATTTTCTCTTTGGCCTGTTTGGTTATTAACAGTGTGCTAAAAGTTTGCTGTAACAGTTTGTTATAATAGTGTGCTATAATTTTCACACGTTTTGAATTTTTTGATTTCTGGTTTTTATTTCATTGTGGTTAGAGAAGATGATTGTATGATTTTAGTCTTTTAAAACTTACTGAGATTTGTCTTATGGCCTATTATATGACCTATTCTGGAGAATATCCCATGTGCACTTGAGAAGAATGTGTATTCTTCTGTTTTGGGATAGAGTGCTTTCTCTGAATTTTTGCATCTTTATTCATATTCTTTAGCCATCTTTCTTTCTTTTCGCGGTTCATGATGACTTTGTCTGGTTTTGGTATCAGGGTAATACTGGCCTCATAGAATAAGTTAGGAGGTGTTTTCCTCTTCTATTTTTTTGAAAAATTTCGTGAAGAATTGGTATTATTTCTTCTTTGAAGGTTTGGCAGATTTCTCCAGTGAAGCCATTTACAACGGATGACTTATTGTGGTAAATTTAAAATTACTAATTCAGTTACTCTACTTGTAATAAGCATACTTAGATTTTTCATTTCTTCTTTTGTCCATTTTGGTGATTTTTTCATTTCATCTAAATTGTCTTATTTATTGACATGAAGTTAATACTTTTCCCTTAAAATTATTTTTGTTTCTGTAAGGTCGGCTGTGATGTCTCTGCTTTCATTCCTGGTTTTGATAATTTGAGTCTTCTTTCTTTTTTGTTTCTTGGTCAGTCAGCTAAAGGCCTGTCAATTTTGTTGATTTTTTTTTCTTTTTTCCCCCAATGAACCAACTTTTGGTTTCATTAATTTTTTTAATTGGCTTTCTGTTCTCCAAAGTATTTATTGTTGTTCTAGTCTTCATTATTTCCTTCCTATGGATTTATTTTGCCCTTTTTTTCCCCCTAATCTTTCAAGTAGAAGCCAAGGTTATTGATTAGAGATCATTCCTCTTTTAAATGTCATATATTGGTCAAAGGCTGTGTTTCAAGTCTCATTCGCCAGTTATATTTTTATCTTTTACCATTGGATGTGTGGTTGGCTTGAATGCTGTTGTCATAGTTTAGGAAGTTCATTATTTATTTGCCACATGTTGAACCAGGGACTGATAGATCGGAATTTCCCCTCTCATTGCTCCTGGGAGGCTATAGCCTTGGACACTCACAATCTTTTTCACTGCCAGGATGAATGTGATTTTACTTCCTGGGAGTTGCTGTTGGCTCAGAGTGGCTTATTGTTTCCTCAAGTGTATGGTCAGAGGTTGTTTGTAAGCCACTTGTGGCAGTGGTGCGTCTGCTGCATGTCGATGTATCTGTGTGCACCTCAGGGGATGCTTCAGGTTTGTCCCACATCCTGCTCGGCTAGCAGCTGTGCACATCCTTACCAACTTACAGAGATGACTGTAATTCCAAGTAGGTTCTTCGTGACTATGTTTTCCCTTGGTTCTTTCTATTAAACTTATGGTGCCTTGCCTTGTTTATGTCCTGAGCCTACCAGCCTCCTCTTAATTGCTATCTACAAAGACCTCCTTTTGTACAGTTCATGAGGCTCTCACAGCAGATATGCTGGGGTGGTTTGCCATTCCTTCCTCCAGTGGCTCACGTTTTGTCAGAACTCTGTTATGACCTATCCATCTTAGGTGGCCCTACATGGCATGACTCATAGCTTCATTGAGTTATGCAAGCCCCTTTGCCACGACAAGGCAGTGATCCATGAAGGGGAAAGATTGAGGGCAGAAGGAGAAGAGGGCATCAGAGAAAGATGGCTGGATGGCATCACTGATACAATGGACATGGACTTGGGTAAATTTCAGGAGATGGTGAGGGGCAGGGAGGCCTGGTGTGCTGTAGTCCATGGGGTCACAAAGAATCAGACAACGACTGGGCAACTGAACAGCAACAAAGATTTCCATTGGTTTTAGGCAACAATTATAGGCTAGAGTTATTCCTCTGTATTGCAAATAGTTAACGTCTTGCAATAGAGCACACAGCCTGCCTTTCTTCCTGGAAGAACCCCTGTGCTCCCACCCTAGAACTGGATGAGGACTCACTTTTCCCAGAGTCACACCCTTACTGTATGAGAAGGCACTGAAAGAGGGGCAATAACAATGGCACCCCCTAGTCTTCACAGGTTGGCCCTCCCAGCATGGGAGCTGTTCCCATGAGCAAATTGAGGATGAGACTGTTGAGGGCTCCAGCCTACTATGCTTGGAGTAGGGCTTCTCTTACTTACTTGTGGGGACTGAGTCGGGGAAGGAAGAGACCGTTCTCTTGGCTAGGATAAATCTTTTGCAACTTGGGATGCAGCTTGTCCCTCCTGGGGTGAGACCGCAGTCCTTGGCTAGGAGCTGAGAGGAGAAGGTGCTGTCTGGAATAGAGTGCTGGGTGCTTCAGTGGCTCAGTCACGTTCAGCTCTTGCGCAGAGAGAGTGCTGAATAGAGCGTCCCATACCTGGAGATAGGGTGGCGGGGTAAAGGCGCAGGTCTTTGCTAAAATGCAATAGATTCTTGCAGTTCTTACCAAGATTTGTTTCTTACTTGCTGTGTGCCCTTAGAACAATTTCCATATACTTCACACAGTTGTTGGCTAAGCATTTTATCATTTTGCTTTGCTGAGGAGAAGATCTGAACTCCTTGCACTGCTATTCCAGAAACCTTGCTCCCCCTCTTATTATTTTCTACACTTTGTGGACTACTTAGTGAAATTGTTATGCTAGGTAGAAAAGATTAATAAAATAGAGGCCTCCAACTATAGTGGGTACATACTGTAGTGTAGAGGGATAAATTTAAAAAGTAATGACAGCATATGCTAATTATCTTCTTTTTACATCATTAACTTTAAGCAAACACAAAAAATTAACACCATTTTACTAATACTTTATTAAACATTTACCAAAATAATTATTTTAAAATAGTAGATAGATAAATACACCTTATATGTAATTTAATCAAATTCAAATTCTTAGAGATATTCATTTGGTTAACTGGAATTACATAATGTCTTAAATCATAAATAAAATTGCAATTTTTTCTTAAAATTTTATGATTTATAAAGTGCTTTTAAAATGCATTTTTCTCATTTAAACATCATGCAGTACTGCTAGGTAGCTAATATTATATTTTGTTAGTTTCATCATTGGAAAAATGGAAGTCTTGTGTGATTAAAGAATTTGCCCGGTGTTGTATAGTTAGTAATCATGGGAACCATTTTCAAACATAGATTCTTCAGCTATGAAGTCTGTTTTCTTTCCAACCACTTATTCTCTTCAGATTGTAAAACTTACTTCAATTTGCCTGCATTGTATAGTGTTTTAGGTACAAAGTGTAAAATCTGTCTACCTGAATTTGAAGAAGGACAGGAGAGAAATATACTGCAAAATGATACATGGAATGACACTTATTTGTATTAGGAACAGAAATAGTATGGAGGAAAGTAATAAATTATCCAGAGGGGTCAGCAGATGAATTACATAGGAGAGGTGATGGTTATTCAGGGTTTTGAAGCCCAAAGAAGAGCTATTTTGATATGTAGTGCAGAGTAGGTATGTGTCAAGTTAGAAGTACAGGATGTTTGAAAAGTTTGTTGGAGTAAAACAGCATAGTCTATGTAGAGGAGATACAGGTATTTCATGATTTCAGATATGTAAAATAGGGAGTTATGGGGCTAGTAGTGGGATGTGAAGCTGAGAAAGTAAAAGTAGTTTCATAATTGTTTGTCAACTTCTCTATAGGAAAAGGATTTTTTGTTGTGTTGCTGTTTTAAAGGAAATAAAATCCTGTTACAGAAATGACATACATGCAGAAATGTTATACAAAGTTGTAGCTAAGTATATATGTAGTCAAGTTTATGAAATTAATGCCTCTGGCTTTTTTCTTTGTCACCTTTCTTACTGTGTGAAAATTACTGATATCAAGGAATTTTACTTACTGAAATAAAGAGGTTGCCTAAATAAGGCCAGTTTTGTATCTCTTAAAATTTCATGGTGATTTCTATTGCAGTATAATAGAAATAGATAATCGATGAAACTTTTACTGAAGAAATGCTGACATTTTTGTTGGAGTGTGACCTAAAGAATAAATATATAGGTAATGTAAAACTCCCTGAAGTGAATGAATTATCTAGACCTCCTCGTGAGTTATAAATGTTATTGACAACAGTAAGGTGCTGACTATCATCTGTTTGAAAATGTAAATATACAACTTTCTTTTTGTTATTAATTATCACCTTGTTTTTATGTTATAATATTTTAGTGAAACAAATATTTCTACATTCATTCTGTAAAAAAAATTTTGAAATAACAGAGGGGTAGTAGACAAAAATAAGATCTTGACCCTAATCCTTAAATCCCCAAATCTCTTTCCACATAGGTAAATTTCCTATGTGCATATATGAGCACATATATCATATGTAGGAGAAGGACATGGCAACCCACTCCAGTGTTCTGGCCTAGAGAATCCCGTGGACAGAGGAGCCTGGTGGGCTGCTGTCCATGGGGTCGCACAGAGTCGGACCTGACTGAAGCGACTTAGCATTCATGCATGCATTGGAGAAGGAAATGGCAACGCACTCCAGTATTCTTGCCTGGAAAATCCTAGGGATGGAGGAGCCTGGTGGGCTGCCGTCTGTGGGGTCGCACAGAGTTGGACATGACTGAAGCGACTTGGCGGCAGCAGCATATCATGTGTCACCATAACAGCATAATAATATGGCCTTTTATGTCTATGTGCCTAGACCCTGCACCCAATTTCCTTTATTGTTAACATCTAATATCAGTATGGTACATTTATTACAATTAATGAACCATTACTGATACATAATTATTTATTCAGGTTTCCTTAGTTTTTACCTAATGTCTTTTTTTCTCTTCCATAATCCTGTTGAAGCTACCTTAGTGCATTTAGTTACTATGTCTCTTAGGTTCCTCTTGGCCATGGCAGTTTCTCAGACTTCCCTTGTTTTTGATGACATTAGCATTTTTGAGTAGTGGTAGGTAGATATTTTGTAGACTGCCTCACTATTGGAATTTTTCTCATAAGAAGCTAGAGCTATAGGTTATTTGGAAAAAGACCACAGAGTGCCATTTTCAACACATCACATTAAGGGTATGTGCAGTCAACACGATTTGCTATTAATCTTCATCACCTGGCTGACCTTGTATTTTTCAGTTTTCTCTACTGTATAGTTACTCTCTCCCCTCTTCCATGCTGTATCCTTTGAAAGGAAGTCACTATCCACAGCCCACACCTCAGAAGAGGGGAATTATTTTCCTTAAGGGTAAAGTTGCTGTGTAAATTACTTGGATTTCTTTTGGGTGATGATTGTTTCTTTATTAAGCTGTTATTTATTTATATCAGTGTGGACTCATGCCTATTTACTTTATACTTTGGGTTATAATGTAATAGTACTTTTTTGTAGTATTAGAAAAATCAAAAAAGTTGTAGAAAGATGCTCAATCTCATTCATAATTGTAAACATTCTATTTTTATTATTATTATTAATCAAATGTTCCTGCTTTGGTCATTGGGAGCTCTTTGCAGTTAGCCATTTGTTCTCCTTTGTCATAATTCAATTACTGTGGGCTTCAGTTATGTTTTGGATTTTGAACATGTCTTTACTTTCTGGCATATAGATTATTTTAAATTTCTTTTCACAAATCTTTAGTCATCTTTGTGTGTGTGCATGCACATACACACATGCACACACACAGAATTGTTTTCATAGACTTCGTTTCTAGAAATGGCATTGCTGAGTCAAATTGGATGTGTCTGTTCATCTTCACTTTAGGATAAATATTTTAGCCCACTGACTTCCCAAAAGACTGCAAGAATTGGGGATTTCACCAGAAGTATATAATGGTGCATTTTGGACAGACAGCATTCCAGTACTTAGTTTTCTCAGGTTGAATTTTCTTTTCCAATTTGATATGTAAGAAATGGTAGCTCATTGTTATCTTATGGCCTTTCTTTAATTATGAATGAGATTGAGCATCTTTCTACATTTTAGTTTGCCATTTGTATGGCCATATATTTGTGCCTGTTTCCATTTTCTTCTATTAGAATGTTAGTCTTTTCTTATTGATGTACAGGAGCTATTTGTATTTTAAACAAAAACAAATAAGCTCTTTATCATGTGTAAACAATTTTTTTTTCCAAATTGTCATATTTTTATTTGGTTCTGTTTTTTTAAGCTTTACATTTTTATGCAATCAGATTGGCATTGTTTTCCTTAATAGCTTATTAATATTTTGTCCTCCAATATTTGCAAACACATATTTTTTCTTCTGGTACAATTTTTTTCATGATTTTGTGTAATTTTGGTATTTCTTTTCTTTGAAGGTGTGAAATAAAGATGAAGCTTGCCTTAATCATTGTTGTATGCTAGTTGCTCATCTCCTTCCCCATCCCCTCTCCCAGTCTCCCAAGCAAAAGAATATTTCTCTTTTTCCTAATCCATACTGTTTCCTGTTAGTATTATTTCCATCTTTAGCCAGCCTGGCACATTCATCAGAGAAAAGGCATCTACTTTGAAGATTTTTCTGCAGTGCAGGTACCCTAAACTCAATTTTGAGGAGAACCCTGGGTTACCATGATACTTTGTTGGATGTCTTTATACTGGGTTCTCTTACATGCTGCTTTGCATCCCATCAAATTTTTAGAATGATAACGCAATTTTGCTTACAACTGCATCTTCAAGCAACTTTGTTTGCTCAAGTTGAAAACTTGGGGTAAGAGCATCATAGTAATTTGTATCTGTTTTCCAGTGGATGAAATTATCCCAGCTTTTGCTGAGTTTTTGTTAAGTGTGATCAAAATTTTGTCATCTTAATTTCTTAAAAGTGAACAGTTTTAGAGTGGAGCTCATAGAGGAGGAGCTATCAGCAGTTTGTTGTTGTTCAATCACTAAGTCATGTCCGATTCTTAGCGACTCAAGCAGAGTCAGACATGACTCTTGACTGGACATGACATGAACTGCAGCACGCCAAGCTTTCCTGTCCTTCGCTGTCTCCCATAGTTTGCTCAAACTCATGTCCATTGGGTTGGTGATGCCATCTAACCATCTCATCCCTGTCGCCCACTTCTCCTGCCCTCAATCTTCCCCAGCATCAGGGTCTTTCCCAGTGAGTTGGCTCTTTGCATGAGGTGGCTAAAGTATTGGACCTTCAGCTTCAGCATCAGTCCTTCCAATGAATATTCAGGGTTGATTTCCTTTAGGATTGACTGGTTAGAGAATAGTCTTTAATAAAAATGATAACTGAACCATGGAGAGAAATATTCCTAGAATTATACATCATGTAGCTTGGAAGCCTAGTAACTGTTTTTTGAAATCAATACTTTCTTATTATGTTAGTAGACTGTTTTCAGTATCTCCAGCTAAATGATACTCTCTATATGTTGTGTAATTTTCTGCTAATCTGTGAATATTCAGGCATTCTGTTTGATAACTCAAAAGACATTGTGTTAAGAAAACAACAGGCCTGAGATTTTCCAGAAAATAACAAGTGATAGGAATGCAGAATCCTGGACTTTCTTTCTTCTTCAAATATTAAGTATCCTCAGTCTCTTAAATTATCTTTTGAATAAGTCTCCAAACAAAACTACTTTGGGAACATGAAAATATTAATATCTCTGCTATGATGACATTTCCTAGGAATGGGCACTTTCCCCTCAGGGAAGATTATTCCTGAGGCTGTTTAATTTAAGGCAGAACATCTGCAGGTGTAACAAGAGCATTTGAAGAATATGTGTTGAGCCCACTTATTTCAGAACAGTATTGGTGGTAGTATTTCTTTGTTTTTCTTGGTTTTAGTCTTAGGACCCAGTTACATATACATTTTTTAAAGTGGATTTGATTTGAATATAAGCACAGAGCCATGAAACGCGAAAGGGTGTTCAAAGAGCCTTTGAATATAAGATACCTCCTGTGTCTCAGAAAATGAAGATAGTTAAAACAACAACTTTTAAATGTCAAGGGACAGTTACACTATACCTACAAAATGGACAGACCTCCACTATGGTTCTAAGGAAATCTGACAAGCTAAGAGTGAATAAATAGAATTTATTTGAGCAAAAAGATAGACATATTAATCTGAAAAGTACTGCTCCAAATATAATCTGAATCTCCGTATTTCTTATAGTGTAATAAATGAGGACATTTGACCTGGTTTTAGTAACCTTCCTTTCTGGTGTTTTGTTAATATTATGAATAAAATATAGTGCCTAAAAATGGTTATCATTCATTCATACATCAAATGAAGCCTGAATTGTGCAAAGTAGAGTGGAATTATCTTTGTTGATCTGAACACAGTACTTCTGTACTACCTAATATTGGATCAAATTTTTTCATTAGCTGCATCTCAATGTTGATTCCTTTTGAGCTGTATTCAGTTACACCTATCATTTATTTTCCAGTTGAATTACTGTCAAGTCTTATCTGTCTTTTTATGTAATGAATTGATACTTTGATTTTAATCATAGGGTTTTATATTTATCTTTCTTAAATTTTTTATTGTTGATTTGGCTTAGCATTCTAGGCTACTAGCGTCCTTTAAATTCTAATTTGGTCTTCCATTTTAAGGCATTTTCCCTAAGTTTGTGGCAATATTATGTGGTTTGTTAAAGTCAGAAAATTGTAAATTGACTGCCAGATCTATCCCCTGATGTGTTTTATTTGACAGGCACATTGTTTTTGTTTTTTAAGTAACATGCTTTTAATTGTATCTTAATCTCATCTATCTTACCAGCTACCACCTCTTACTGTGTTATACATTTTGGCTTCACACATCTACATTTGTTGTTTAGGCTTTTGCAACCCTTAATAAAGGAAAACATGTACAAAAATAGGCTTATATTAATCTGCAAACTACTGCTCCAAATATAATTTGAACCTCCATATTTGTCATAGTGTAATAAATGTAGCCCTACAACTAGAAATCTTCCTTGAACTTCGTATTCATTTTTTAATCTGTTTATTCTTCACCTTTGGTATGATTATTTAGCAAATGAATTAAATTGCCAATACATATTTCCAGTTCATTTATAAATATATATTGTGATTAGCTTTGTCAAAAGATTTTTTTAAAATCAAGAAACCTGTAATCATATGATAGTTAAAAAAGAATAATTTTGACATCTGTATTAATGACCCTTTATAAGAATTGGGGTCATCAGACAGAGCCTTCATTTTACTTATTCTCCCTAACACCTAATCACTTATTTTAGATGTACAGAAAAAAATGTGGTAGTGTTTCTTTTTAAAATTGATAGTCGTTAAAACTAAATCTTTATTCTGTGCCAGGTAATATGCTTTAAGAGCTGTATATGGATCATTTCTTACAATTTCATAACAGTCTTTTATAAAGTATGTGTCATTAGCAGCACTTTTAGAGTGGACTGTGGCTTCAGGCGGTAAAGTAACTTGCTGTGGTCACATAACTTGTAGTAGCAGAGTTGGGACTTCTGTGTAGTTGGTGTGACTCATGCTAACCTTTCCCCTTAATTATTACAGAGTATACCTTCTCTGAGTTTTGGATTTCCTCTTGTCATGTTCTAGAACCTTGTTTGATCAGTTACCCTTTCCTTTCTTAAAACTTTATTCTCTTTTTATCCACCTAGCTTATAAATAATTTGGGTCTCTTAGCCATTAAAAAGTACAAACAAAAAGCACGTTAAAATTTTGTATTTGACTTCTATTTCCCCTCAAGTTACCAGTTCTCTCCTTACTTTCACCAGTAGAGATTTTGTAAGAACAAACTAGATTAACTGCCTCCTATTTCTCACCTGCCATCTGTTCAGTCTTGAATTCAGTACAGGTTGGTTGCTACTGGCACCATGGACTGAAACTACTCTTTCCAGCACCATCACTGAACCATTTTATACCAGATTCAGAAGACTTTTCAGTTGCATCCTTCCTGCTATTGAAACACTTTGCTGTTCCCCATCTCAAGATTATTAAAACTCACCTGTGGGTCTTCCGATGCTAGTCTTCCCTTGCTCTTTTATGTCTCTTAGTTCTTGTTGCCGAGTTGTCCCCCTAAGGTCTCCTGCTTCTTAAGTTTCAAGGATCTTATACTCCTTTCCTCGCTCTTGAGTGAGTGGTTCAGTTCTTATAGTTTCAGCTATTGCCTGAGTCTAACTATGCTCTACTCTTGTTTTCTGAATTTGACTTGACCAACCATCTAGGTATTTCCAGTCACCTGTAAAACATAGCTACCTAAAATGTTCTCATATCCATTAAGTAAAAGTTCAACTAACTTTTCCCTCACACCTTTTTGCTCTTTCTATGTTCCTTATCTCATTACCTGCCTAATTGCCCAAGTTTAGAGACTGCTAAGTTAATCCAAACTTGTTTGTTTCTCAGATTCTCTATTACTGTCTGGTTTAACTAGCCAGTATACAGTATACCTGCCCCATGCCTCATTTTATTTATTTTTTTTCCATTTATTTTTATTCATTGGAGGCTAATTACTTTACAATATTGTAGTGGTTTTTGCCATACATTGACATGAATCAGCCATGGATTTACATGTGTTCCCCATCCCGATCCCCCCTCCTGCCTCCCTCTCCATCCCATCCCTCTGGGTCTTCCCAGTGCACCAGCCCTGAGCACCCGTCTCATGTATCCAACCTGGGCTGGTGATTTGTTTCACCCTTGATAGTATACTTGTTTCAATGCTGTTCCTTCTGAACATCCCACCCTTGTCTTCTCCCACAAAGTCTAAAAGTCTATTCTGTACATCTGTGTCTCTTTTTCTGTTTTGCATATAGGGTTATCATTACCATCTTTTTAAATTCCATATATATGCGTTAGTATACTGTATTGGTGTTTATCTTTCTGGCTTACTTCACTCTGTATAATGGGCTCCAGTTTCATCCATCTCATTAGAACTGATCCAAATGAATTCTTTTTAATGGCTGAGTAATATTCCATTGTGTATATGTACCACAGCTTCCTTATCCATTCGTCTGCTGATGGGTATCTAAGTTGCTTCCATGTCCTGGCTATTATTAACAGTTCTGTGATGAACATTGGGGTGCACGTGTGTCTTTCAGATCTGGTTTCCTCGGTGTGTATGCCCAGGAGTGGGATTGCTGGGTCATATGCCCATGCCTCATTTTAAAAAAGTCCTTATTGCCTGTGTCCTGGTCCAGGCCTTGGATTCTTTTTTTTTTTTTTTTTTTTTTACTAGTTGGAGGCTAATTACTTTACAATACTGTAGTGGGTTTTGTCATACATTGACATGAATCAGCCATGGAGTTACATGTATTCCCCATCCCAATCCCCCCCTCCCACCTCCCTCTCCACCCGATTCCTCTGGGTCTTCCCAGTGCATCAGGCCTGAGCACTTGTCTCATGCATCCCACCTGGGCTGGTGATCTGTTTCACTATAGATAATATATATGTTTCAATGCTGTTCTCTCGAAACATCCCACCCTTGCCTTCTCCCACAGAGTCCAAAAGTCTGTTCTGTACATCTGTGTCTCGTTTTCTGTTTTGCATATAGGGTTATCATTACCATCTTTCTAAATTTCATATATATGTGTTAGTATGCTGTAATGTTCTTTATCTTTCTGGCTTACTTCACTCTGTATAATGGGCTCCAGTTTCATCCATCTCATTAGAACTGATTCAAATGAATTCTTTTTAATGGCTGAGTAATATTCCATGGTGTATATGTACCACAGCTTCCTTATCCATTCATCTGCTGATGGGCATCTAGGTTGCTTCCATGTTCTGGCTGTTATAAACAGTGCTGCGATGAACACTGGGGTGCACGTGTCTCTTTCAGATCTGGTTTCCTCGGTATATATGCCCAGGAGTGGGATTGCTAGGTCATATGGCAGTTCTATTTCCAGTTTTTTAAGAAATCTCCACACTGTTTTCCATAGTGGCTGTACTAGTTTGCATTCCCACCAACAGTGTAAGAGGGTTCCCTTTTCTCCACACCCTCTCCAGCATTTATTGCTTGTAGACTTTTGGATAGCAGCCATCCTGACTGGCGTGTAATGGTACCTCATTGTGGTTGTGATTTGCATTTCTCTAATAATGAGTGATGTTGAGCATCTTTTCATGTGTTTGTTAGCCATCTGTATGTCTTCTTTGGAGAAATGTCTGTTTAGCTCTTTGGCCCATTTTTTGATTGGGTCATTTATTTTTCTGGAATTGAGCTGCAGGAGTTGCTTGTATATTTTTGAGATTAATCCTTTGTCTGTTGCTTCGTTTGCTATTATTTTCTCCCAATCTGAGGGCTGTCTTTTCACCTTGTTTATAGTTTCCTTTGTTGTGCAAAAGCTTTTAAGTTTCATTAGGTCCCATTTGTTAAAAATATGGAACGCTTCACAAATTTGCATGTCATCCTTGCGCAGGGGCCATGCTAATCTTCTCTGTATCGTTCCAATTTTAGTATATGTGCTGCGGAAGTGAGCACCAAGCCTTGGATTCTTATAGGAGGTTTCCAGCTGCTCATGCTACTTTGATTCTCATTTTCCCAGTTTCCCCCTTCTCCATACCCATTTTTCATCATGTTGTTTGGTTAAAACTTGGCAGACCATCATTCTAATTTTTAGGTAATATCCATTCCCTCTGATCTTCATTTATTCAGCAAGTGTTTTTTGAATACCTACTCTGTGCTAGATGCTATTCTAGGTGAAGATAGAGCAGAGGACAAAACAAACAAAAATCTTTCCCTTCGTGGAGCTTAGTCCTCATGGGGCAAAAGCCAACAATAAAAAGTAAACTCTGGTTAGAAAGTGATAAGTATCCTTGGGAAAATGATGAAGGTTGATGGGAACAGGGGTTAGAGGAATGGGTTACAATTTGGAATGGGAGAACTAGGGAAAGCTACTCTAAAAGTCACACTAGAGCAAAGATTTGAAGGAGTTGAATAGAGTGAGCTGTGTGTATATCTGAGGAAGAACATTCCAGACTGAAAGACTGATCAGTTCAGAGGCCCTGAATGCCAGAGCCTGCCAAATGTGTTCAACAAACAGCAGGAAGCTCTTGTCTCCAGAGAGGAGTGAGCAGAGGGAAGTAAGGAAGTGTTTGTGTAGGACCTTGTAGACCATTTATCTGTAAGAATAAATCTTAATGGAGTAGAAGAGATACAACCTACTTTATATTTTATTGATGTTCGATTGTAAAGGGCTGGAGTTGGAAGCAGGGAGACCATTTAGGAGGATATTGCAGTAATCCAGGTGAGAGTTCAGAGTAGCTCAGACCAGGGTTGTAACAGTAAAGGTGGTAAGTAGTGGTTGGGATCCTGGATAAATTTTACAGATAGAACCATTAGATTCTTTTCATATGGGAATGTATGTGTATTTTTGGGAGAAAGCAGAGAGTGGAGAAGAAATGATGATTATAAGGTTTTTAGCCTGAACAGTGTCAAGTACATATTGGATATACTAGCATGGAGAATATATCCTTAAAGGCAGAGGTCCAGGATACATATGAATTTGGAAGTCATCAGTATTTAGTAATACCGAGCCGTTCGACTGGATGAGTGGGCTTACACAAAGAACAGAGATCTGAGGACTGAGCCTTAGAATCCTCTCTTCCTTAAGAGATAAAGAATAGAAGAAACAGAGAGCCAGAGAACTGTCCTTAAGATAGGATGAAAGCCCAAAGAGCGTAGTGTTCTAAAACCCAACTGAAGCAAGTATTTCAAAGAAGGGAACATGATCGATTATTTCAGATCATTGCTAAGTCAGGTATAAGAGAGGGGGAAGATTATGTCTGAAAATTGGCATTGAATACAGCAACAAGGAGATGATTGACCTTGATGAATAATTCTGAGGGAATAGTGGTGGTGAAATTCTATTGGAGTAAGTTTTAGAAGGAGAAGAGCCAGGTATTGGAGAAAGTCGATTTAGACCCCTTTTCTGAAGAATTTTGCTGTTAAAAGGTGCCAGAAAATAGGATGGTGGTGATCAGTGTGATTAGAGAGAAAGTTTTTGTTTTTTTTTTTAATGATAGGAGAAATAATAGCACGTAATGCTCCCACAAAAAGAGAAGAATCAACAGAAAAAAATTACTAAAGCAATGAGTATGAATAGGAAGAGCAGAGTAATTTGTTTACATGCAGCAGAGTTTGGCTTAGAAAGGGGCTTGGTCAGCTTATCTCTAGTTAGAGTAGTGAAGGAAAAGTATATGGGGACAGAAGCTGGAAAATGGGTACATGTAGTGGTGCAAGCAAGGTTATAAGCTGAAGGTGAGGATAAAAAAGAGTTATAAAAACAGGGAGCAGGGCTTTGCTGTTGTTTACCGAGTCGTTTGTTAGAAAGTAAGGGTAATGCTGGACCATGGATTTTAAGCTAGGTGTGGAGGAAAGAGGAGAACATGAAAGACTGGGGAAAAGTGTAAAGGTAGTAGGGTCAATGGCATGCTAACTGTTTCCTGAGATCTGTTGTGTTCTTTGACCCCCCACATCTTGAATGTAGTTTTCTGTCTTCCTGAAATGCCCTCTCATACTGAATTTAGATGATATGTCTTATATCTGCACCCTTCCTTCCTCCCTTCCTCTGCAGTGACTGCTGACATAATAAATGCTGAAAATTGAAATTCTCCACTTTAGTTTGTTAGATAAGATGACTTCAAACTGGGAAGATTGTAAAGTTTTGCCTGTAGATTTTCCCACTCGGTAACCAGTTCTAGACTTGAACACAGGGTTCTCAGCTTTGTGTTCTGCTTCAGTTTGCTTATCTGATATTCACATGAACATGGTGAAGGTAGCACTCTGTTCTTCTTTCCTTCCTGGTACTTAGTTGGAATTCCCTTATTTCTTTCCACTGATCTTGGATTGGTGTCTTTATGCTGCTGTGAATGGATGTTTAAACATAAGACTTGTAGTGTTCTTGTGAGTATGATAACTCAGTGCCTTATAACTTATTCTTTTGTTTTTGTTCAGTTAATTGTAGAAGACAAGTGGTTATTTTACTGATTATAGGCTACAAATAACTATAAAATCTTTTTGTAAGGTTAAAGAAATTTTGAAGTCCAGCTTTTCATGTTATAGTTGAAGAAATGGAAGCATATACAGATTAAATGACTTGCATGCATCAGTTAACGATGCACATCTCTTAGATCCCAGTTCAGTACTTATTCTACTACCGTGACACCTCTCCTGATAGGATATGAGGTGAGGGCCATGATTCTCAAACTAGAAAAATACTAAATTTTATGACAGGTGATACCCTCTAAAATTGTATAACCAAAATAATAGTTTAAATGTAATTAGAAATTGTACCAGTATTGAAATGACTGTGTTTTTGCCATGAAATTGTTAGTTTAAAAAAATGTGGTAGATTTGTTTTTGCTATTATGGTTATACTCTGAATTTATTTTTTATAATTAAAATTGAACACATGAATCTTTGCTTTAAAAATCCAAATAAGTGAATGTATAGAGAATTTACTCTAATTTGAATATTTAAAGACTAGTTCCTAATTTTGTTTTTTTGGTTTGTTTTTAATAAACTCTTTCAGAAAGATGAGGTCTATCTTAATCTGGTGCTGGACTATGTTCCGGAAACAGTCTACAGAGTTGCCAGACACTATAGTCGAGCCAAACAGACGCTCCCTGTGATCTATGTCAAGGTATGTAAAAATGGAGCAGTTTCCCATTTTAGAAGGTATTTATTATGAGCAGAGGAGAGTGCTGGGTGTGTTTTAACTATATTATTGCATCATACTGAGGAGAGAAAGCTGCAAAGTAGGTATTTCTACTACTTTGTTTCATTATATTTGTGTACAGTTTTAAAGTGTGAAGCCTTCACCTTTTAAACTTTCATGACTCAGGTACTAAAAATACTTGTCATCTTTCTAACAAATGAATTTTTTCACAAATAATTATGGATTTTAATTTAGGTACCCATAGCACCTTTTTATTTAATTTCTTAAATCCCTTATTGTGCAGAGCAAGCATATCATATAAAATTATAAAAAATATGGTTATAAATATTAATAAACTCAATGTTTTATTGCCATTTATAGATATAGTGTGTCTTTAGCAGAAGTTTAAACTTTTGGTGATTTTAAATATGCAGAGACTTTGTTGAGGTATTATTTAATTTGGGGAACCTGATACCAATGTTAATCTTGTTTATTTGCTGTAACTCATGTTAATAGTGCTTACGCTTAGTCATGTCCGACTCTTTCTGACCCCATGGACTGTAGCCCACCAGGCTGCTCTGTTCGTGGAATTTTTTAGGCAAGAATACTGGAGTGGGTTGCCATTTCCTCCTCTAGGGGAACTTCCCATCCAGGGATCAAACCTGTTTCTCCAGGGTCTCCTGCATTGGCAGGCGGATTCTTTTACCACTGAGCCACCTGGGAAACCTACAACCCATGTTAGAGTGATTGAGCATAATTATGAAGTTGTTGCCAGGAGAAATATCAATATATATATAACTTATATGCCGAGTCGATAATGCAAAATGCTGGGCTGGATGAAGTACAAGCTGGAATCAAGATTGCAGGGAGAAATATCAATATCCTCAGATATGCAGATGACACCACCCTTATGGCAGAAAGCGAAGAAGAACTAAAGAGACTCTTGATGAAACTGAAAGAGGAGAGTGAAAAAGTTGGCTGAAAAGTCAACATTCAGAAAACTGACATCATGGCATCTGGTCCCATCATTTCATGGCAAATAGATGGGGACACAGTAGAAACAGTGACAGACTTTATTTTGGGGGGGCTCCAAAATCACTGCAGTTGGTGACTGCAGCCTTGAAATTAAAAGACGCTTACTCCTTGGGAGAAAAGTTATGACCAACCTAGACAGCATTTTAAAAGCAGAGACATCACTTTGCCAACAAAGGTCTGTCTAGTCAAGGCTGTGGTTTTTCCAGTAGTCATGTATGGATTTGAGAGTTGGACTATAAAAAAAGCTGAGCACCGAAGAATTGATGCTTTTGAACTGTGGTGTTGGAGAAGACTTTTGAGAGTCCCTTGGACTGCAAGGAGATCCAGCCAGTCCATCCTAAAGGAGATCAGTCCTGAGTGTTCATTGGAAGGACTGATGTTGAAGCTGAAACTCCAATACTTTGGCCACCTCATGCGAAGAGCTGACTCATTTGAAAAGACCGCGATGCTGGGAAAGATTGAAGGCAGGAGGAGAAGGGGATGACAGAGGATGAGATGGTTGGATGGCATCATGGACATGAGTTTGAGTAAACTCCAGGAGTTGGTGATGGACAGGGAGACCTGGCATGCTGCAGTCCATGGGGTCGCAAAGAGTCAGACACAACTGAGCGACTGAACTGAACTGAATTATGAAGTTGGAGTAGATTATTAGAAACATTATTATTTGTTTAACTATGACATTGTGAAAATTAACTAGGAGTTTAAGCTTAAACCCTGGAGAAGGGAAAGCCTACCCATTCCAGTATTCTGGCCTAGAGAATTCCGTGGACTGTATAGTCCATGGGGTCACAAAGAGTCGGACACAACTGAGTGACTTTCACTAAGTTTAAAAGTTCAGATATCTTAAGTACAATTTTTTGCATTTTACCTTTTATACAAATAACTCTAGAAAATAAAATGGCATTGACTGTAAATGTTTTTGAGTATCAAAAGCTTTACTTAATAGTTACAATTTTAAGCTTTATAGTAATAAAATGGATTTTGCTGGTGAGACTACTATAGTATTGTTAGTATGTTCCTCTGTCCTAAGTGTTTCATGTAAATTGGTGATGAGATATATTTTTGTAGGAGTCAAAACACTTCATTTATAGATGATACTTTATGTCAATGCTTTATCTTACCTTTAACTGTCTTTTTGTAGTTTTTCACCAAGACACTGGTATCTTTGATTTGAATCATTTCAAAAGTTCTTTTCATGGTATATAACTTTGGGTTAGAAGTAAGAAGGTGAGTAGTCAGAAAAATTTATAAGTGAACCAGAACACTGACCTTGAAACAGATAGACAGTTTAAGATACACTCATGTTCTTTACACAAAGACCCCTTTTCACCAGTTGAGTCTATTTCTTTCTTTGACACAGACCCAGTTTTTCAGTGTATCTTGTTTTGTAATAAAATTGAATTTCTTTTCTTTGACTGATGTCAGTTGTCATCTCAGATATGCTTTTAAGTGGCATTTTGAAGTCTACTGAATTCTGAATGATATTAACAGAAGAGTGGTGATGCTATTAATAGATTTACTGATGTCTTGAATAGATCATTGATTATAGATTTTCTCAGTTCACACATGAATTTTTCCAGACCTCTGTATCAATAACCTCTGGGCCTGACAAAGGTTGATGAATTGGGGGGAAAAAAACCAAACAGAACACTAACTTATGGTCTGATTGTTACTTAGTAGTCATACGATTTGGAATATCCCTCTGAGTTTTTAAATCTGTGCTTAGGAAAAAAAAAAAACAGTCTTGTGGTTAGTAAAATGAAAAATTACAAAAGCAAATTGTAAAATTTCCTTTTTTAAGTTGTTAGAAGATGTTATATATAGATGTTACAAATATAACATTGGTTAACTAAACTATAATTAGCTAGTTGATAGAGAAATGCCATGAAGCTTGCTAAAGAAAGATTGAGCGCTAACAATCCCCAGCATTTCACTTGTTCTTTTTTGGAAATCTGTTACTTTGTTTCCTGCTTAAGGATTCTGAATTGTTTGGGATAGAAAGTAAATATTCAATTAATGTTTACTCTTTATTCCAGTTGTATATGTATCAGCTGTTCCGAAGTTTAGCCTATATCCATTCCTTTGGAATCTGCCATCGGGATATTAAACCACAGAACCTCTTGTTGGATCCTGATACAGCTGTCTTGAAACTCTGTGACTTTGGAAGGTAAACTAGCTTTCTTTTCCTTCCTTCTCTAATCTTCAACCCCACCCTTCTACCCTATTTGTTCTTTCAGTTACCTTTCGTTACATTTATTCAGGGAGTATCAACTAGTGCAGTTTCTTGTGAGGGTAGTTTTGGTAAATTCTCTCAGAATTATAAGTGTGTATAGTCTTTCACCCAGCAATTTAACTCCTAAAAATTGTTCCCATTTATTATGTGTATATATTCCTTTTTCAGTAAGAACTAATTTTTTAAAAAATATTATTATACGTTACTGTGTATTATGTTAACTGTGTATTGAATTAATCTCAATTTAGAGATGAGGTCAAAGGCTTAGTAGCTGTGTTTTTTTCCTTTTACTCTACAATTTAGTTTATTTCTCTCTTCTCTATTGCAGGTTACAGTTTTCTTTCTGTCTTCTTAAATGCATTGCTTGGAAAAACATATAGTGTAATAAGAATTAATCTTTTTCATCTTTATAGTATTGAGCACTTTGTGCCTCTCTGATCTGACCTTTCAACATGAAATCATGTATCCACATGTAACTCAGGCAGTTAAACTTGCACTTCCTCTCTAGTGTAATCACCTAGAGTACTCTCTCTTCTTGTAATCCCTAAGACATCATATGTCTTGAATTCTCTCCAGTTTTTTTCATCCTCACAAATGCTTGCTTTCCGTTTCAGCTGCTTATAGATATTGACCCACACCTGCTAATATTGGTATTCCTTCTTCTTTGTAACGCTTTTTATATCAACCCACAGATTAAATTTTGGTTTTAATATAGTATATATTTTCCACAGGTTGTCCATTGGGAAAAAATCTTAAAAAAAAAAAAGCACATCTGTTTTGTCATGAGTTAATTGTTAGTCTCACAAAAATGTTCTTTTAGATCATCTCCTTTTTACAGTTTTCTAATTTCAGACATCTATCACAGGATCCAACTCATTTTGCAGGGCTCTTAACTGTTCCTTTGACTGTAAAAAATGGGTAAAGGATTTTAAATCAAAAACTCTTATTTGGTGCTTGAAACAAGCATCTGTAGGATCAAATGCCCAAATCAGATGAATTTTATTGTTATGGGATGTCCATGCCCTGCTTGAGAATGACTGACTGGTGTGGACTGTAAAAATATTTTTGAGATACCAAGTTAGGAGTTTCTGTTCTCACCATAGTTTTAGAACACTGTTGCTATGGGAGTTTTATTGGGACATAGAAATCACTTTGTTTTAATATGTTTGGGATAGGGATTTCACTTCTGTCATAAGAATAGTTCACTTTTAATGGCTGTGATAACAGAGCTACTGTTTTGTTTTTAAAAACGTCTGGTTTGAGCAAGTAGAGTTTGGGATACACTTTGAAGGCAGCTCCATCAAGTAGTGAAAAAAATCTATAGGCTGTGGTATTTCTAATATTACCTTTATCTTATAGTGAATTTTATGACAATGTAATTGGAATCTGTCTTGTTAATTTAATAAATCCTTTATAAGGTAGAAACTTTTACCAGTTATGCTATGAAAGTGTCTTAATTTTCATACAGCCTAAAACAGGGACTAGTATTTATTAATTTATGAAGTGGTTGCTGTATGTTGATAAACTGTCTCCCACCTTCAAAATTTGTGATGAAGAAAGATCAGGTTATGGTCAGCGTTAACAGAGAACAGAAATAAATGGAAGAAAAGACAGCTCAAACTGAAACCTTTGTGACTATTTTCATCTGCCTCTACTCTGATTTTCTTGTACCTTTACCTAAAAAGATTTTTTTAACCTTTTTTGTTACTTTATTTTTTACTATTTTGATTTTGTTTGTATTTATTTCCTGAGTTTATCTTTCCTGTTAGTGTAAGTCAAAATGATTAGCTTCTATAGCAGTTTATTTCAGTGTGTCTTCAAGTTATTTTGAGACATTTCAAAAGAAACTAATTTTAATTTAATATTTAAAATACATGCCACAAAGTATTTGGAAAGTTGAATTAGAGAGTATGTGATTTGTTAATGATTTGCAACAGTGGAATTAGAATTCATAGGCTGTGAATTATCTCTGCCCTACAGGAAAGGACCTATCTTTTTTATTGGATAGCAGATGTTAAGATATCTAATAAATTGACCATATGGTGGAAAAAATAAAGTAGGTTGGGTCTGCAAGCCATGGGATACTCACTCTGAATCAGAAGTCAAATTTTAATAGAGTGGCCAATTTGTTACCCATTTAAAAAACATATTGGGTAAGCAGTCTTCATTCGTATAATCAATTACAGTGCTTTTTGGTGAGGGGAGGTACCTCTTACATTTCTGCCCTTCCTTCTTTGTATTTTAGAGTGAAATTCAGGGGAAGATAGCAGAAGAAATTCAACATTTATCATTTTTTTTATTTTTTTAAAAACTTTTTCTTCAGGTGACAGTTGGCAAATGCATTCTTTAAAAGTTACTTTTTTTTTTTTTTTTCAGAGTGGTATGTTAAAATTATGTTTCTTTTATTAGAGATAGTTATGGCTCATATTTTCTTTTTTTATATATTGCATGTTTGGAATTCTGGGACCCTTAGATTAAATATTGTATTGCAAATGATAGCAGTTAACGTTCTTTTATGGTTTAGATTTAATTTAAAGAATTTCTGCTTTTGATTTTTTTTTTATTAGTGCAAAGCAGCTGGTCCGTGGAGAACCCAATGTTTCGTATATCTGTTCTCGGTACTATAGGGCACCAGAGTTGATCTTTGGAGCCACTGATTATACCTCTAGTATAGGTAAGTACTGTATCTGAATATAATAGCTTGTAATTATGCATTATATCTTGTTTTTAGTAATTTAGTAGTACTAATCTATACTTAAATATAAAGATAAATATGCCCTGAAATATGTTTCTTCTTAAAGATTTATATATAAAAATGTATAGAATTTAAAATATATTTACTATTCTACTTTTAGGTTTCTTAGATTATGAGAGAATAATAAAGCTACTCCTCTGTGATTGTATGATTTCTTTAAGATTACAGTTATTTTAAACTTAAAATTTAAAATAAATTCTAAGTATACCTTTTCTTCACTTAAAAAATTCCCCTGAAATAGTTCTCTCTGAGCTTGATCACCAGTTGGAGAATTTTCATCCATTAAGTTTATGATTAAAGTGATAGGATTACCATATTACTGACACTCATACTGTGCTGACTCAATTGATTATTTAATTTTAAATCCACTTTAAAAAAATTTACTAACTTTTTCAGTAGTAGTTTGAATAAACTCACTGGTTCTGCAGCAGTTGTCACAGATCTTTAAGGATAGAAGGCATCGAGTAGACAGTTTGCTTCATTCTCTGTTGACCACCTCTTCTGCCTCATTTAGCCCGCTAGCAGGAGTGAACGTACAGAGTTTGAACAGTTGGATGTGAATAGGAAGCTAAGAAAGGAACAATCTTAGGCATGCAGGTAGTTTATTTTATTGTTATATGTTGTTTTTGAAGAGAATTCCTTAGTCCAAAAACAAACAAAAGCATACAAATACCAAACAAAAAACAAAACCCCACAATAACAAAAAGTCAAGGAAAAATCAGAACTTGGACAATTTGTCTTTTATACAAGTTAAAATTCTCTAATATGAACAAAGACCTCTACACAGTATATTACTAATACTAGCTTTTTTTTTTTTTTGCCAAAGGGCAAAATGCCAAGGAACATTTTGATTTGTGCAAAGAGGCCAGCAGTTTTATCCACCATTTCTTTTGCACCCTCAGTGCAAATGTCAGCATAGTGAAAAAGACATATAACATCTGAGGGTTCTTATGAAAATAACTTCGCCCTCAGGACCTCTAAAAAGGTCCAGGAGGCTCAGGGCTCTGCAGATCATACTTGGAGACCTGCTGCACTGGATAGAGAGTATAATAGAGTGAGTAAGTGAGTATGTGTGTGTCCTACTCTGCTGGATAGAGTAAGAGAGAGAGAGTGTGTGTTTATAATGCTCAGAGTTTCATCATGGCTATGTTATATGGCCTATTCTATTCAGGATCAAATGAGAAATAGTGAAAGGGATATTTTGGTTAGAGTAGACCTGAATTTGAATTCCAGGTTTATTACTACTTAGCTAAACTGTAAAAAAGATTAGTAACAGTTTTGCTTACCTTTCTGAGTGGCCATGTGGATTAAATAAAATGTTAGTGAAAGTACTGTAGAAAAAGTGGTATTCTTTTTGTGGTATGTGTTAACTTGACTCTTCCCAAAGAGCAAATTTCAGCCCTTAATCTTTGGACAGTCTTTGGATTTTCTAGATGCTTTATATTTCATTCACATATATGAAATTAATCATCTGCATACCAGGAGTGAGATTCATACTGGGGTGAGTTCTGCCAGCCTCACCTAAAATAAATGTGGTTTGCTTCTTTCTAAAAAGTCATGACAATATCATCTGACATATTAAGACATGTTTATATAAACCTTTGACCCTCTTAAGAGTTTATTACTTCTGTAAATGTCCATGTGCTTAGCAGTTCTTTGGGAATCTTCTCACAAAAGAAGGGCCAGTGTAGTATGTTTTCTCTATTAGGAATCCGTTTTTTGGATGTTATGAGTACCTGCTTTCCAGCAGTCTCCTTCACATTTACTTGTCTAAAGTAAAGTAAATCTCCTAAAACCAGATTCTGACTTTCTAGATTTAGGATTCCCCATACTCTACTGATGCAGCTGGGGCCGTTGAACCCTCTCAAGCCTAGATTTGGCCTCCCTGTTTAGATATAGGATACTTGCTTCTTAAGACTCTGGAAGATTTGTAAACAAAAAGATATTTAAAAGTGTACTAATACAAATATAGTTTAGAAGCATTTTTTAACAATGATGTTAGAAGAGTAGCTGGGCAAAATCAACTTGAATTTCTTAAATGAATTTTGTGTCATTATTTGTCTAGGCCAGTAAAAAGTAGTTATTGGAGCAAGGATTTCCAATTCTTTTTTTTTTTTTAATATCGGAGGATAGCTGATTTACAATATTGTGTTAGCTTCCAATTCTTCTGATAGCTCATCTTATGGCGTCAAAATTATTAAATTATTTGTTGTCATGCATGCCATTAGTCATTTTTCTCCTTCCCTACTGATAGATGGAAAGCCCAGTGACAATTTATGTTCATCTCTCTAAAGCCATTGTTTGTTGGTTTGTACAAAACCCAGGAATCCAGAAAATTAGCTTTTTTTTTTTTTGCAGTAAGTCTTAAGTAGTGGGCTCTAAATAAAGTGCCCATAAAATGTATCTTTCCATTTGGTAATACTTTTAAGAGATAAAGGAGATGCTTTCGTTATTATCACAGGCAGTCATCTAGACCAGGACTGACTGTTGTGGGTAAGCCAGGATATATGCTTTATTTTTTCCTTTTGTAAATTTATTTATAAATCTTTAAAATTTATTTAAGTTTTCTGTCAAGATGAGGTTTCTTATTTGACTCAAAAGTGAATTATATTTTATAATTTGTAAAATACAATGTGTTATTCTGTCTTTGCATTTAAAATATTCATATATTTAAGCACATTTTCTGTCAGTTATATTACAAGACAAAAGTTAGCCATTTAAAATATTAAAATTTTCTTTTTCTGAAATTTACATTTGGCTTACTCTCCTGTATATAGGAGATTGAACCCTTCTTGTTACTCTGTATAAGCACCTGCTAATGTGCAGAGATTGTATCACTTGACTTATTTTTAAGTATAATAAGTAAATAATCATGCTCTATGCTTTCATACTATAATCTCTGACTTGGTTGTTGAAGACTTGAACATCTGATACTGGATAATTAATGTAGATATTACATATAATAAAGATATTACCCTTTATTAGAATATTCTTATCGCCCTGTTTCCTGTTTAGTAAGTTTAACACAGTTTTAAAATCTATTAAGGATTATTTGATGACTTTTCCCCTGTTTTGGGTTATACAATCTTTTCCTTATGGTATTCATTCTGATCAAAGTAAAATTAGAAAATGTATCAGTTTTTAACACAACATAAGCTACAAAGTGTAATATTAATAAACTCTTATTTTCTTTTCTCTTCAGATGTATGGTCTGCAGGCTGTGTGTTGGCTGAGCTATTGCTAGGACAGCCAATATTTCCAGGAGACAGTGGTGTGGATCAATTGGTGGAAATAATCAAGGTGAGAAACTGTGTCTTTTTTCTGTTTTTGTTCACCATGTGCTCTGCTCGTAATACTCTGCTGAGCACTTAGGAGATGCTTGTATTTAGTCAGTATTTAAATATTTATAAAATGAAAAAATGAGTATGTATGACTAGACCACTTGATAGAAGCAGAATTTTTATGTATGGGTTTAATATAATTTTATTTATTAGGTCTGTCAAAACCTTTGTTAACAACATCATAGAAAGTATTATTATCTTGGATATTGTATATTATCTCTTGAGAATAGAAGCACTAAGATTTTAAAGCTTTTAATATTGATATCTTAAATAAGTTCTCAAACCTCCCCCATTAGAAATATCTAGTGTCTCTATATTCAGACCACTAGATGGTTGATTATAAGCTTAGTTTGTCTTCTGAAGCAACACCTACCTTCTGTTGGGTTTTAGTCTTGATTTTCCAGATGTTTCATAGAAGTGGAAAATTGAAAATCTCCTTAACGGTTTTGTTTGTCCCAATTCTCCATCCAATGAGAGAACCTACTTAGTTACATTCCTGGGAGATGGTTTTTCAGTGTTTTCTTGAATACTTCAAGCATCATATCGCTACTTTGGAATGCATCCTGTTCTATATCTGGACAGCTTGAATTTAGTTTTTATTGGGCTGAGCAAGCCTCAGGAGTTTTTGTTTTTATGTATTTATTTTTTTATTGTTTAAAAAATTTGTTTTATGTTGGCATATGGTTGATTAACATTGTTGTGTTGGTTTCTGGGTACAGCAGAGTGATTCAGTTATACATATACGTGTGTCCATTCTTTTTCAAATTCTTTTCCCATTTATGTTATTACAGAGTATTGAGCAAATTTCCCTGTACTGTACAGTATGTCCTTGTTGGTTCTTTTTAACTTTTACTAGTTATTTCCTGGACTGTGATTAAGTTGTTTTAAAATCCGTGTACTTGATTTGCAAAAATATTTTTGAAAAAATGATTTTGCTAGGTATCACTGTGTGCAAGTGTGATTGAAAACACCATGTGTGATCAAGAAGCTTCCTTACTATCCATATAGTTTCTTTATGATTTGTACCTGAGATCACTGCTATTTGCCGTCTTTTTTTGGTAACTCATCTTTCAGTTTCAGATTGAAGCTTTCAACTTAGTTCAGCAGATCTGCATCCTTCCTGATTCCTACACTGCACTCAGATCTAAGTTCGGATAGTTTGATTTTCTTGTTTCCTAAAAGCCTTTGTATTCTTTGTTATTATTCAAATTAGTATTCTAATACAGGAGTTGGCAAACTTTCTGTAAAGGGCTAGATAAAACGTTTTAGGCTTTGTCAGCAAAAAATGGAAGTCCCGGATGTCTGAGATACATAACAGAAAACAAAACAAGACAGAAAACAGAAAAACAAATTTTCACAAAGTTTTCATTGATGAAATTCAAATTAATGTAATAATTGAGTAATGCAAGTCTATTGATTAGAAGAATGAGTTTCTTTTGAGGAGCATGTGAAAATTCTCTTAATCATGGTTCAAAGTCAGTGTTTCATAGCCTCAAATTGAGGGCAAATGTTTATCTTGAAAATCATTTCTTAGTTCATGTTAGTTCAGTTGCTCAGTCATGTCTGACTTTTTGAGACTCTATGAACCACAGCATGCCAGGCCTCCCTGTCCATCACCAACTCCCAGAGTCCTCCCAAACCCATGTCCATTGAGTCGGTGATGCCATCCAGCCATCTCATTCTCTGTCGTCCCCTTCTCCTCCCTCCCTCAATCTTTCCCAGCATCAGGGTCTTTTCAGTTCTTTGCATCAGGTGGCCAAAGTATTGGAGTTTCAGCTTCAACATCAGTCCTACCAATGAACACCCAGGACTGATCTGCTTTAGGATGGACTGGTTGGATCTCCTTGCAGTCCAAGGGACTCTCAAGAGTCTTCTCCAACACCATAGTTCAAAAGCATCTATTCTTCAGCGCTCAGCCCTCTTTATAGTCCAACTCTCACATCCATACATGACCACTGGAAAAACCATAGCCTTGACTAGACGGACCTTTGTGGACAAAGTAATGTCTCTGCTTTTTAATATGCTATCTAGGTTGGTCATAACTTTCCTTCCAAGGAGTAAGTGTCTTTTAAAAATTTCATGGCTGCAATCACCATCTGCAGTGATTTTGGAGCCCAAAAAATAAAGTCAGCCACTGTTTCCACTGTTTCCCCATCTATCTGCCATGAAGTGATGGGACTGGATGCCATGATCTTAGTTTTCTGAATGTTGAGCTTTAAGCCAACCTTTTCACTCTCCTCTTTCACTTTCATCAAGAGGCTTTTTAGTTCCTCTTCACTTTCTGCCATAAGGGTGGTGTCATCTGCATATCTGAGGTTATTGATATTTCTCCTGGCAATCTTGATTCCAGCTTGTGCTTCTTCCAGCCCAGCGTTTCTCATGATGTACTTTGCATATAAGTTAAATAAACAGGGTGACAATATACAGCCTTGACGTACTCCTTTTCCTCTTTGGAACCAGTCTGTTGTTCCATGTCTAGTTCTAACTGTTGCTTCCTGACTTGCATACAGGTTTCTCAAGAGGCAGGTCAGGTGATCCAGTATTCCCATCTCTTTCAGAATTTTCCACAGTTTATTGTGATCCACACAGTCATGGGTCCTCTGGATTGGGCCATAGTTTGCTGACCAATCAAGTCAATACAACCAATCAGCATTTCTTCTATCCCCAGGCTTTCAGTTTGATGTATTTGAATTTACCACACCACAGTTCTCTGTACATATCACCATTTAATTTGGCATATGTGTTTAGCTTATTAGAACTGTGTCATTTCTCTACCAATTATAATTTAGAACCATGTGATGGTTTATTCTTTGTCACTAATTTTAATGAGTTCGTTCATGAGATTAATACAGATGAAATTGCTTAGAAGCTAAGCTGGATAACTGTGATAAGTCATATATTTCATGCTTGCCATCATATCTTGTAAACCTTTAAGTCCAAAGCTTATTTTACCACTTTTTCTCAGCCCTCCTAATTCCATTTTCTACTAATATTGGTTTGTTCTTATTTAATTTTAGTAGAAACTGTCAGTTTGTTATTGATGTTTTATGACTTCATTTTTATTTAGGGCTTATTTGTTGCAGGTTGTCCATGATTAATTTGTTGTAGTAGGCCAACTCTAAAACAAAACACTTCTCATTTATATATTATCTTGTCATCTTGCACTTATACATTGTCATCACCTAGCTAAGTTCCAAGATCACTATATAGATATTTTGAAGGTGTTAAAATGGATGTTAGACAACGTCCCAGGGCAGTTTGGAATATCAAACTTCTCAGCCATTTTTACAGTTTTTAAGCAATACCACCCAGGGTAGATAAAATATCAGTATTAATTTACCACCCATTTGGTGACCTGAAGTTATACATTTCATTGAGGTTAATCAGTAGACATTGTAAGGGTGTGGGGGGTGTGTGTGTGTGTGTGTGTAGTATAGCTCTTAAATCTTACTGCATGGAGGTTAATAAACATTGTAGGAATTTTGTGTGTGTTTAATATAGCTCTAAGTCTTGTTGATCCTGTCTGTACGCTTGTACTTTACATATTGAATATCTATGATGTTTCATTGAAATAAGAAAGCATAACTAATTCTAATGTAACTGTTCCAGTTTTCCTGATCTAAGTTGTATGTCAGAAAAGAGTTGTATAGGTTAGCTTTCAAAGTTAAATGTTATTAAGACGTTTTATATTTTAAGCAAATATTGCCATTTCTGCTAATCAGGACTTCAAGAATAGATTTGAGTTTTCTATGAAAAGTGGTCTCCCAGGTGCCCAACTCCAGCCTCAGTTTTTTTGAGATGTTAGTCATGAGCCCTTAGTTCTTTTGGAAACTAGGGAATCTGTGTTACTGTTCTTCTCTGCTCTCTTTCCATTTTCTTTCTTGAAAACCTCATGAGTATTCCTCTTGAGTATCTGGAGGTAGCTGATATACCCCCAAACCCATAAAATAGTTACTCTTTTCTTTGAATTTGAGTTTATGCAGATAAGGAATAATCGTACAGCAAACTTCATAAATTTTATAAATGGTAGAATTGCCTAATTATAAACTTTCTGAGCTGAACTTAAGCTCTAATCTGATGTGAAAAACTAACTCATTGGAAAAGACCCTGATGCTGGGAAAGATAGAGGGCAGGAGGAGAAAGTGGCCACAGAGGGTGAGATGATTGGATAGCATCATCGACTCAATCAGTGGACATGAGTTTGAGCAAACTCTGGGAGATAGTGAAGGACAGGGAAGCCTGGCGTGCTGCAGTCCATGGGGTCACGAAGAGTCAGACATGACTTAGCAACTGAACTACAAACTTTCTGAGCAGGAACTTTCTTTTATTGTTACATTTTAATATCCAAAGGCACCATAATAGTTTTCAAGAAATAGTTAAGCTGAATTAAGCTGCTAGATCAGTGTTCATCTATGAATTTGGAATTACCTGGGAATTAATAAGGAAAGTTAGTGTGATTGTTATTGTATATGTTGTTTATTAAACTTTATTGGCTTGGATGTCCATGCCAATAATTCATAGAATAAGTAACACAGAGTATTTTAAACTGAGCTAACTTAGCGTAACATTTTAAATCTCTTCCCTATCTATCCTCAAACAATGCTTTTGCAGAATATTAAGAGTAAAATTAAAATATCTTCAGAGTAAGTTAGAAGTATAGGGCAGTATGGCATTGAAAGTCATGAAAAATCATTTTTAAGTATGAAAAGCACCTAGCTTTCTGAGATTGATTTCATACAGAGGATTATCAGATCAGAATCTTATTATACCTTTTAATCTCTGAGTATCAAAAAAGTGCTTAACTTTTCAAAGCATTTGTGGATAAGAGAGATTCTGTTTGGGAAGTCTCAGATAATAGAATTTCTTAAATTCTTCCTTAACATACTAGTTAAAATAATCTTAAGACATATCTGATGTGGTTTCAGATACCTGGGGAAAATAAAACATTTTGGGAGTACATCTGTCAGAAATTTCACAAGCATAGGTTCAGTGATGCAGCATTGTCCATCGGCACCTCTGTCATCAGTCCTACCAGTGGGGTTGTTTAGAAAAAGTCTTCTGAAGACTTAAAGAAGGTAGTGTTTTTTTAATGTTGATTGCTTTTTTATCACTATGTATGCTATAATTTTATGTGCTCAATGCAGAAAACATACCCAGACACAAATACAAGGAGAACAAAAATAATCCCTTACTGTTCTAGTACATCATGAAAAATAACTTCTATGAATATTTTTATAAACTTTTCTGTGCATATGTATGTTAAAACAAAAATACCATCTGTTTTGTGGACTTTTTTGATTTACTAAATAATTAATTGTATTTCTCATGTGAAGAAGTATATGTTGATGAAGTGATTTTTTTTTTTGACTGCAGAGATTGGACTGTAGATTCTATTCTGAATTACATAATTGATCCTGAGAAGAATAATGTAAAAGTACAGTGATAGATGATTGCTTTTAAAAAATTATATATTTAGCTTCTCAAAGATATGATTAACTCCTTACATAAATGTAAGATTTCCCCAAAATTCCCCGGATGTACTCAAGATGATGCAGTCTCGGAAATTCTGAACCTGGGACTGCTGTAGGTTTCACTAATAGTTTCTTTTCCCCCTCCAAATTTTAAAACACAAACTTCAAGTAAGGCAAGGTGAGCTTCAGTCTAGAGTTCAATTTTGGGATTAAAATATCACAGAACTGAATATTTGATAGAAACCAGTCATTTTGTAGAGTTTCCAATTTTAAATATTAATGTTCCTAGAGATATAATTTGATTTATTTCATAAATATTTACTTATGCTTTGTAATAAGTTGACCATTTCTTTCTAATGGAAATTTTAAAGGCAGAAGTAGTTAGCGTACACCTTTCTGATAATAGACTTTTTCTGTAGCTTTCATAGCTATAGTAACTAGCCCTTTAAATTTGGATATATGTCTTTTAGAAAAACATGACATTAAACATATAGATGCCTTTAAACATTTTTTATTTGTGTCAGTTTATGATGTACTGTGAAGTGATTCAGGTGTGTGTGTGTATGTGTGTATATATATATATATATATGTATATTCTTTTCCATTATAGTTTATTACAGGATAGTAAATATAGTTCCCAGTGCTATGCAGTAGGACTTCACTGTGTGTCATTTTATGTATAATAGTAGTTTCTATCTGCTTATCTTAAACTCCTAATTTATCCCTCCCCCATCCTTTTCCCTCTTTGGTAATCATAAGTTTCTTTTCAAGGTCTGTGAGTTTGTTTCTCTTTGGTAAATAAGTTCATGTCATACTTTTCTCTTAGCAGTAGTTAACTCATTTTAGATACTTACATAGATGTTTCTTACACAGGAAAGAACTAGTACAATCTTAGCTCTAGCAGAAACTTTAGGAATTTGAAAGTTTCTGGAAAACAGTGGAAAGTTTCTGTGGAAAACAGTGAGATCCAAATAATCTTTTGATTATTTTATTATAGTTAGGTAGGTGAACTTTGTTTCTTGTGGTACCTAAAAGCTTGAGAAAGCAGAAGATTTAGCAGTGGAGAGTGGGATTAAAGAGAGTGGAGAGTGGGATTAAAGACTTCCCTAGTGGTTCAGTGGTTAAGAGTCTTAGCTGCCAGTGCAGGGGATTAGGTTCAGTCCCCGATCTGGGGAGGTTCCACATGCCATAGGACAACTAAGCCTGTGCTCTACAACTACGGAGCCCATGCACTGCAACTAGAGAGTAGCCCGCGTGTAGCAGTGAAGACCAAGCACAGCACAACAAATAAATAAAATTATTTTTAAAAAAGAAGAGGGGGGAAGGTTTTCATTTTTTACTGTTCTGTGATACTGATTTTTTTTTTTAAATCATCTTTTTGTAATCCCAGAAACTGAAAAAGAACGGATGTTTTCAGTTGTTTTATGCCAGAATCTTTTGTTAGTAAACAAATAAATACAGTTACATAGAGTTAAGAGGGTTGCATTTTATTACAAATATCTATCTAAATCATTGTTTTCCTGGTCTTTTGATTTGACTGATGACTCTTTGCAGCATGTGTTAGTCACTCAGTCATGTGTGATTCTTTGCGACAAGAATACTGGAGTGGGTTGCCATTGCCTTCTCCAAGGAACCTTCCCAACCCAGGGATCAAACTTAGGTCTTCTGCACTGCGGGCAGATTCTTTGCTGTCTGAGCCACCAGGGGCTTTGCAGGGTAATTTAGACAGATAGATCAGTGATTATCTGGCCCCTCAGAGGTCTGTATTTTCAAATATTGGTAAAATGCTGCTAGTCATAAAAGCTGCTACCCAGTGAGCACTTCCTCTGCACCAGACACCGAGCTCAGCCCTTGACATATGTTACCACATTTAACCCTTTAATCCTAGCAAGACGATGATGTTGACGAAGATCAGTACTATGACTGCCACATCTGGGAAGGGTTGGGTGGTAGGAAAATCTGTCTGATTCATCTTTAGCTAAGTTGGTGTCCTCTATTCATGGAATTTTGTAGCTCTCAGGGAAACAATATGATACTTAATGTCAGCTTATTATCTAGAACTCACTTAATTTAGTGTTTTTCATGTGTGACCACAAAATAAAGGAAAATGCTCCTAAATCCTATTGTAATGAATATACTAAATCAGTTTGTGATGTCTTTGGGCTAAGTTTAATTGTACTTCATCTAAATTAATCAAGGTTGTAAAAGTGGATTCCTGTGCTTTCAAGTACAGCTCAGTGTTATCTTCCTCATCTTTGCTTTGCAAATACTAGCTTTCAGTTATCTCCGTATTATGGATTGTTTAGCACCTTTGTATGCCCTGTCTCCTGGCTTGACATTTTCACCATCAAATAGTCTTTCAGACAGAGGTCTAAGACCTAATTTAATGAGAATTTAATAAGTATAAATTACTTTTCTTCCTAAGTTTTTTGATGGATCCATGATGTATCTTTGCTAACATGTATTTGGAGCTTAATCATATGTTACTTGATGGTATTTCTTTTGTTGTCATGGAGCTCTTGTTGTTAACAGACTACAGGGACAACATATTAAACTTAGTTCTCTCGCCCTTTTCCACTCCGCAGAACTAGTAAGCACACCACGTGGTACAGATTTTTACTTATAATGTATAATATGTAATATATATAAAAATATTTTATTGTTTTTTTCATTCTTGTTTTATTATTTACATTTTTCTCTTTATTACTGACTAGAGCAGCAACTTTTAGTCGCTTTTACATCATGGACCTCTTTGAAAATCTTTCATAGCAATGGACTCACCCCCAGAAAAACATATATGCTAAAATTTGGCACATGGTATCAGGTGAACCTTGGACTTTCTGAAGCTTATCTTGAATATCTAAATTAAATATCCCTATACTAGTGCAAAGAATAATGGTTACAATTTATAGTAACTGCCTGCAGTATAAATACTACACACATAGTGTCAGCATTTTAAAAATAAGTAAATGAGTATTAGAAAAATCATTTTAATGTAAAATTTCTCAGTTGCATCTTTACATTAATATGTTGTACATAGGCCAGAAAAAACATCAGTTTTATGTTGCTATTATGAAATTTTGCTAACTCTATAGTAACTTACTCACACTTGGTTAAATCTCTATATGCTTATATGTAAGTGTGCCCAGGCATGAAAAAGTGGTGTCATGGCAATGTGGTCTAGTTAGCTTTTGACTTGAGAATAATGACATCCATTTGAAATTAATTTATCCCAAACAAGCAGTATAAAATGATTTACTAAGTTGCCAGAATATGTTTTATTTATTCAAAGAAACATTTCTTATAAACCTAAGTTTCATGACATTGTCACCTCAAAACCTTTATATTAATAGTTATATTTTAGAACCTGAGTCAGACAACCACCCACAAAATTACTCTTTGTGGAATATAGTACACTTATCAACTGTAGATTCTTCTCCACGGTGGCAATTTGAGTTCTTCTGTATATTTGTTTATTTTCAGGATTCAATATAAAGAAACACTGGACTTTTGTAGAGGGGCATTTATTTTGTTAAAAGCATACTGATTGATATTTCATATTTATAAAACAATTCTTATTGTTTTATTGATACATATAATAGAAGGAAAACAAAGAAAATCTTGGCTTGTGGTGCTACAACACCACAAAAACTATAACACTAAGAACCATAGTGTTAGTGATTCTCAGAGGAAGCAAGAGCTAGGGGATGTGTGTATAAAATGTTTACATGTCTCAAAGGGAAGTGTGATTTTTTTACAAGTTTGGAAAATATAGTGAGGTGTTTTTTTTCTTTTTCTTTTTTTTTTAACCCAAGAGATTCTAATCCCATCTGCCACCCCTCTTTTTGTTATATACCCTTACCTTGAACATACAACTATGGCTGACATTCACCTTGGCGGGGGGGAAATGACCACTGTGACTATGTATTAACCAAGAATGACTTTGTTTTACTTTATAGTGAATAATTTGCATAATCAAAACAGTAATCACCTTTTTTGGGGGAAGGAAACTACTTGTTGCCAAACATAAAATTTTATTAGGGAAGAAAAGTCACACTTCCCACTTTTGAAACTTATTTTATAGCTGCAGTAATCAAGATAGTGCATCTACAGCGGAATAGTATTAAGCCACAAGAAGGAAGGAAATTCTGCCATTTTTGTTAACATGGATGGATAGACCTTAGGGCATTATGCTAAATGAAATAAGCCAGACAGAGAACGACAACTACTCCATGGTATCACCTGTATGTAGAGTCTAAAAAGAAAAGGAAAAAAGTCAATCAGAGAGAGTAAAAAAGTGGCTGCCCCTGGGGTTTAGGGAGTGGAGGAAATGAGGAGAGGTTGGTAAAGAGGACAGATTTTCTAAGATGAACGAGGTCTGAGAATCTGATGTAAAACATGCTGGTTATAGCTGATAACACTATTGACCTAAATGTTCTCACCAGAAGAAGGAAGAGAAGAAAGAAAAGTGTGAGGTGATGACTATGTTAATTAACTAGATAGTATAGGTATCCTTTTACAATGTGTATGTATATAAAATCACAACTGTGTGCATTTAGTATGTCTTACGATTTTGTCAGTTAAACGTCAAGAAAGGGGGGTGAGAAAGTTTAGTACTGACGTGAGCATAGGCATGTAGGTCAATGGAGTACAATTGAATGTCTAGAAATAAACTTTTATGTTTATGGTCAGATTACCTTTGACAAGGCTTCCGGGGCAGTTCAATGGGGAAGCAGTAGTCTTTTTAACAAATGATATTTGGGCAACTGGATATCCATATGCAAAAGAATGAAGTTGGACCCCTACCTCTCACACCATGTACAAAAATTAACTCAAAATGTATAGGCCTAGAGCTAAGATTGTAAAACTCTTAGAAAGAAACCTAGGTGTAAATGATTTTTTTTTTAGACATGAAACCAAAAGCACAAATGACAGTAGAAAAAACATATATATTGAACTTCATCAAAATTTAAAAATTTGTTTCCCAAAGGCTACCATCCAGAAAATTAAAAGGCAACACACAGAATGGCAAAAAAATTTTGCAAATTATATATATGATAAGGAATTTCTATCTAGAGTAAGGAACTCTTACAACTCAACCATAAAAAGACAGCCCAAGAGAAAAATGGGCAAAGGATCCAAATTAACATTTCTTGAAAGAAGACATACAGATGACCAGTAAGGACACACAAAAAAAGATGTTCAACATTGTTAGTCATTAGAGAAATGCAAATCAGATCCATAATGAATACTAGATCATATTTATTAGGATGGCCAAAATAAAGACCCACAATAACTAGTATTGGTAATGTGCGTATTTAGTTTTTCAGTTGTGTCTGACTCTTTGCAACCTTATGGGCTGTAGTCCGCCAGACTTCTCTGTCCATGGGATTCTCAAGGCAAGATTACTGGAGTGGGTTGCCATGCCCTCCTCCAAGGGATCTTCCCGACCCAGGGATTGAATCTGCATCTCCTGCATTGCAGGCAGATTCTTTACCCACTGAGCCACCTGGGAATCCTTACCAAAGGATGTGGAGAGATTGAAACTTTCATACATTGCTCGAGGGATTGTAAAATGGTATAAACAAAAAATGGATTTGCATTTCCTCAAAATAATAGGGTTACCACACAATGCAGCAATTCCCTTCATAGGAATTTGAAAACATTTATCTACAAAAAAACTTGTACATAAAGGTTTGTAGCAGTATTATTTATAGCCAAAAAAGTATAAACATTTCAATTGTCCATCAGCTGATGAATGAAAAATGTCAAATACAGACTATCACAGAAAATATCAAGCACAAAAGGACACATGTTAATGTGATTCCATTTATATGAAATGTCGAGAATAAGCAAATCTGTAGAGACGGAAAGTAGATTAGTGGTTGTCAGTAATTCGGCAGAGTAGAAATGGGAGTGACTGCTCATGGGTACAGGGTTTAATTTGGGGATGATGAACATGTTCTGAAATCAGATAGCAGTTGATGGTTGTACACCACTGAATATATTAAAAAAGAAGTAAGTTCTATAGAGGGGTGTATATCTCAAAGCTTTGTTTGTTTTTTAAGACAAAATTGAAGATATCTACCTACAGAACTTCTGATAAGGGTGTGTTGCTATTTCCACCATATTTTAAGAAAGGCAGTAAACTGACCATAGCTTTGCAAAGCACTCAGATCCACTTAAGTGGCAGGTGGCACAGGGCTAAATGAAGTAAATCATGGACACACAAAGGGACCCTCCTGTACTAGTTTAGGCTGAATAAATACTTTAGCCAAAAGTATTTATTCAAATACTTTTGTTGTGTTCAAAATAACTTGACAGCTTGATGCTCTGTTCTTCACTAATATTCCTAATGGGATTTTAATGATTGTGCTACTGCTGCTGCTTTAGCTTTGGGGATGGGGAAAAAGGTTCCTTGCCTTTTGGAGATCAGAGGAAAACCCTGAGAAAGAAACATTGCAAACCCCACAAAAAAATCCTTATACCAAAATTTCACTCATTTATTATAGGAGAGGTCAATAGAAACTGTATAAAATCTGCAGGTAAGCGTCTGCCTGCAGTGCAGGAGACCTGGGTTCGATCCCTAGGTTGGGAAGATCCCCTGGAGAAGGAAATGGCAACCATGAGTGGAGGACCTGGGTAGTCTATAGTCCATGGGTTGCAAAGAGTCATAGACAACTGAGTGACTCCACTTGTCTTATTTTGATAGTTAAGTATTTTAGCTACCTACATATAGTGTATTTAAAAAGTTTAAAACCTATAACTTGTAGGGATACACCAGAGAGCATAACATTTTATATCAATCCTTTGGAAGTGAAAATGCAGTGATTCCAGTGTCAGTAGAGGACTGATATTTTGAAATAGAGTAGCTCAGTGACATGATTTTTGGTTTTCACATAGTCCTATTTATGATATAGACCAGTTAACCTGACAGTTATCCAATTTAAATAAACATTTCTTTTATGCAGAAATCTCTCCTGCCTCTGTGTTATAAAATTTTTTATCTGCTTATTTTAAAAGCTTTGATTGAATTCATAATGGCCATGTGTCCTTTCAGTCTTTCAGAGTGCATCACGTTAACAGCATGTTGATTTAGTGAACCATTTGGGCCTACACAGAGGGTCTTTGCCCTCAAGGAGTTCAGAGACTTATTGAGGGGAGGTAAGGCAGCTCTGACCCCAGAAGTCTGATCAGAGTACAGAGGCAGAAGTATCCTATTCGGAGAGAATCCTATCTGGAAAGATTTCATTTAAGAGGAAATTCTTGAACTGAATCTTGAAACATGCAAAGATAGTCACCATTGAGAGGAAGGGAATGGAGGGCGTATGTGCTAATTTGGACAGGGATGCTTAGTGAAGTCAGGTCTATCATGTGTTACTTTATGGTTCAAGCATAAAGTTCTGAATGGTGGGGATAGTGTATCAGTTTACCAGGAGGCTGGAGGTGCGGGCAGTGGCCAGAACACTTTTAGCCTGTAAGCACTTGGAAGCCACTGAAGGATTTTAAGCAGAGAAGTAACAGATTTCTAATAGAATTTCTTTGGCTTCAAGTTTGTTTTAAAGGCCACACATGTAGTTCTCTTGCTGAAGTTTGGCGACCTCTGGTGTTGGGCTATTAAAACGCAAAGCTGTGAAAGAAGTGTATTTCAGAGCTTTTGTCAGATGATTCTTAGCTTTATTTCTTTGAAGACATGAATCATAATTCATCACTTGATATTTATTGGTGTCTAGCTAAATTTGAAGCTAAATGAATGAAAAAAATTGTACAACAAATGTGATGGGACTAGATACAAATGAAACAATTGATTTAATCATAAAAGTTGAACAACTTCCCAAAGGGTTGTGACAGGCTAATCTCTGATCTTTGAGTCTTTCCACCACTTACCCCCATGACATTCTAGGATAGTAGGCTTAATGCTTTTTTGCAATAAATGGAAAGATCCTATTCTAATAGCAGATAACTCAGAGTACATACTCTTCACAATGGTGTAATCATTTTGAACATCCCCCTCCTTTTACTGTGTGAGAGATACCATAGTTATAGAAAAGTATATACAATATTATGTGCAGTTTCATTTTCTTTAAGTTGTGGGGCACTCAGTTTTTAGGAAATCCAGAAATAATAATTATTTTTTAAATATACCTTTAGTCTTAAAAGCTTCTGGGGAAAAACTAATCTTCCATCTCTTAAAATTTGAGGGAACCCTGAGACTTGTTTTGTGTCTGAAGTGTTAAGGTCCATGTCAAACATACATTTATTTTCTAATGTATGAAATGAAAAAGTTTAAGTATATGATTTCCAAATATAAATCAGCTGAAATAAATCAAGTAGAAATATACTCTGAACCTAGTAGAAGCTTAATATATAAAAGATATACTCAGAAGTAGAAATGGGATAGTTGACTTGTTTTTTGTTGTTGTTATTATTGATTGCAGATTGTGATGCATTCAGAATCTTTGCTCTTCATAATCTTTCACTTGTTAACCTTTAAGACTTTAATGTTGCTATCCATCCATTATCTAATCCTTATTCTCTATCAACACTCAACTGATACAATTACCCAAATCATGCTCTTTTCTACCTCATACCTAGAGTGCATAGAATGTGTGTCTGATTCATTTGCTTAAATTAGCTCTTGTCTCTCCTCTCAGCATCCCTTCCTGAATCTTTTCCTTACTCCAGTTCATTGTAGTACTTTCACCTCATAGATCTCTGTGCTTATTTTGTTGTACTGATCTTGGCTATTTGAAGTTGATTTATAATGTACAGGGGTTCTCTGTTGGCTCAGGTGGTAAAGAATCTGCCTGCAATGCAGGAGACGCAGATTGGATCCCTGGGTTGGGAAGATCCCTTGAAGAAGGGAATGGCTACCTACTCCAGTATTCTTGCCTGGAGAATTCTATGGATAGAAGAGCCTGGAGGGCTACAGTCTGTGGGGTCGCAAAGAGTTGGATATGACTGAGCAGCTAACTATAATGTACAAGTCTTTTCTGCCCTACAGTTCCTTGAGCAAGGGAACTCAGTAAATATTTTAATTGAGTGGAGTGACTTAGGAGACTGAAAAAAAAAAATTTACTGCCTCTCCATTATGTCTTACCTTTGCATCCTTACATTCCTTTGCATCTTAATTCACATCTTTGCTTTCTTAAAGACTGTATGTACTGTATATAAAATAATTCTGATTTTAAGGTTTGGCAGACTCTGATACTTTTCATGCTAGCCTTAAAATAGCAACAGAAGAAAGATAAACATGGTTGTATTTAGTATAGTAATGGCATCACAAATTACATAATGGTCTGTTTTTTACTTTTTAAATTAATTTCATAGTGGTGTAGTTTACATACAATAAAGTATAACAATTTTAAGTGTACAGTTTAATGAGTTTTGACAGACATTTATACTATCCTGGTCAAGATTTAGAACGTTTCTGTCATCCCCAAACATGTTCTTGTGTACCGCCTAGGGTAACCAAATGTCTCAGATTGCCCAAGACTGAGAGATCTGCCAGGATAGTCCCAGGTAAGCTGGGACAGTTGATCACCCCATTTGTGTACCTTTGCAGTCTCCCATCTTTTGTTTCAGGTTACCGTTAGTCTGCTTTCTGTCACCGCAGGTTAGTTTTTCCTATTCTAGAATTTCATATGAATGGAATCATGTTGTGTGTGTGTGTGTGTGTGCTCTGTATCTGGCTTTTTTAGTTCAGCATCATGTTTTTGTGATTTATCCATCTTTGTATTACCTATTCTAAGAGTTGTTTATCCATTTACCTGTGCATTAGCATTTGACTTGTTTTTTGTTTTGGCTGTTATGAGTAAAGCTTCTCTTTTTGTTTAAACAAACCTGTGTTTACATTTCTCTTCAATAAAGAACAGGACTGAAATTGCTGTCATGTGATAAATGTGTGTGAACTTTGTAAGAAATCATCAAACTGTTTTCCAGAGCAGTTTCACTGTTCTGCACTTCCACCAGCAGTGTATGAGAGTTTCATTGTTTTATATTTTCATCAACATACAGTATTTATAATAATTTTAAATTTAGTCTTAAACTTGCTTTTATCATTAGGAAATGTCCCTCTTTATTTTTGTTCAATTTCCTTGTACTGAAGTCTACAATTTTCTGATATTGCATTGAGTCTGATAATTTTTGCCTTTAATTGGAGTGTTTGGACCATTTACATTCAATGTAATTATTAATATGGTTGGGTTTAAATATTCCACCTTGGTATTTGTTTTCTTTTTATTGTTTGTTTCTTCCTCTCCCTCTTTTACTGCTATCTTGTGGTTTATAATGAGTGTTTTTTATTTTTCCTGTTGACTTTTTAAGCTATATTGATTGCCATGTTACATTTTTTAAAGTTTGTTCTAAGATTAAACATAGGCATCCTGCTCTATCACAGTCTACAAATAATAATATACCACTTTGCATATAAAGTGAGAACCTTACAATAGCATATTTCCATTTCCCCTTCCTGTCCATTGTGCTCTTGTTGTCATACATTTTACTTCTGTAATATTCATTTTGCTTTAAACACTGTTTTCTTCTAAACCAGTTTAAAAGCAAAGGGGAGATTCGTGATGATATTTGGTAGAAACCAGTGCAATACTGTAAAGCAATTATCCTTCAGTTAAAAATAAATAAATCAAAAAGTAAGTGAATACAACAGTGACCAACTTAAAAAAATAAATAAAAGCAAAAGGGAAATGTCATACATATAGTCCGTATTTATAATTTTTGGTGGTCTTTATTCCTTAGTGTAGATAGGAATGACCATTCGTTTTCTTTCATCCTAAAGTATTTTCTTGTAGTGAAAATCTGGAGACAAACTCTCTTAGCTTTTGTTTGCTTAACAATGTCTTGTTTGTTTTATTTTTTTTTTTCACTATTTCAAGGAGAGAAGTAGCCCTGAGTTTTATTATGTGGTTTAATTAATGGAGAGAACTGGAAATCAAGACATCTTGCTTCTGTTCCCGTCATTCTTTTGAAGGATATTTTTACTGGATATGGAATTTCTTGGTTTCCAGTTTCTCATTCCTTTTTTTTAAAGAGAGGTCTCTTATTTTCTTCTGGCTTGCATTGTTTCTGATAAGTTGGCTGTATTACTGTCGACTGTATAAAATGTGTCTCTTTGCTTTGGGAAAACTTTCCCTTTATCACTGGTTTTTATACTGTTTGGGTTTCATGGCATTTTCATCAAATTTGGGAAAATGTTGGCCACTATTTCTTCAAATATTTTTTCGACATCTGTTCCTCCAAGCCCCTTCTTAGACTCCAGTCACATGTACTTATGTTTTTCCAGCTTGTTTTACCTCCATGCTTCAGCTTTGATTGTTTCTGTTTTGTTTTTTAAGTTCATTGATTGTCTTCTGTGGTGTCTTATCTGTTGTTAGACCTCTAGAAAAATTTGAACTTCACATATCATACTTTTCAACTGTGCAATTACTGTATTTCTTTTAATCCTCTGTTTGTCTCCTCATTATAATAGCTGTTTTATGCCCTTGTTTGTCAATTCTGCCCTCTGTCATTTTTGTACCTATATCTGTTGACCAGTTCCCTACTCCCTTCTTTTTGAATCATATTTACCTTCTCCTTAAGAATATTTCGTCAGTCAGTTTTCTAATTGTTTTACTCTAGAGAGTAATTCTAATATCAGTTACTTAGTAGTTACTAAAAAGAGATGTCCATAGTAATAATGTCTTTTTAAAATAATGCAAGTCTTTGCATGATATTCCAGATTTATTGAGCTACTGATGCCAAGTTATACAGAATTATACTTTATTATATAAGGCTTTTTAGTTAGCACAATATTTATACACAAAGCAGTTCTGTAACAAGGATGTTCTACAACTTAGGCCTTGAGATTAAAAATTCTAGGCGATAGAATTACTTACAATGTGCACATCCATAGGATTTCCTGCCAGTTAACATTCCAATCAAAATTCTACATGTGAAACGATCACATGTGCTACAATAGTGGAATTGACTAGTAACAGAGGCTCTCTGGCCCACAAAGCCTAAGGTATTTACTTTCTGGCCCTTAAAAAAGGTTGGCCAATCCCTGGACTAATGGATCTCCCATCTACTTTTCATATCTATTAGCCAGCCTGGGGACAATGTGCTTTTCAAGATTTTAAAGTGACAAGAAAAAGAACAGAAAAATTATTATAATAATTGTATATTTGACAAGAGAAATTAAACATAAAACAGACAGCGACATTGGAATTTCACTTTGTCCATCTAATAGTTCTAGTGATTCAAGGTCATGTGGCTGTAACAGTAATAAGATACCCTTTGCCATTTTGTGGTGATATGCTAGTTTATTTGGTTAATTGCTTTTAAGTAATTGATAGTGAATATATCAGTGATTCCATTTACTAGATATTAATAGTAATTAAGTTTCTTAAAAGTCACAAATATCCACATTTTGAAGATAAAGAACACAAACTCTGACCACCAATCAGAAGTATATTTAAGAATCTTTTTTGTATCATAACTATACATCAAAGCAGATAATCTCCCATTGTGATAAAAGATTTTTTTCCACATCCATGCCCTGGTATAAATTAAATGAGAATTCTAGGTATGTAAAAAATGCTTAGATGAAAAGGTCAGAAATATTGAACCTTAGTTAATTATATGTATGCTAATAAGTGCAACTGATTTTCAAAGGCATCAGAAAATAAGGTGGATTGATATATGCATGGAGGAGCGGAAATGTGATGAAACAAATGTATTGAAAAATATTAGAGAATCGGTAGTTAGTATAAAGGGAGGACATTTTCACAGTTTTAAAAAAGATGCAACTTTTCTCACATGTGAAATTTTTCACATATAAAATTTGGGATAAATGTTTAGATCTAAGTGGTTGTGAGACAGTTTAGGGATAATATGGGAGTGACTTCACATATACACAGATACACAGTATACCTTCTTGCTTTCACATAAAATAAATTATTATAACTTATATGTTTATGTTAAGCAAACCTTGTGTGCATGTCATGTGTTTCTCAGCTGTTTGTTGTGTGTTTCACTGATTTACTTCCACCAGGAATATTGTTAGGTTATAATAAAAAGCATATATGAATTGAAACATTCACTTCAAGGAGCATCCTGCCTTTTTCATTATACAGTGTGTAAATATGGAAAAGTCAGCCAAATAGCTGATAAGTTCATATGATCTATGTTCATACAGTAAAAAGATGGATTTACTGATGGTCTATATACAACCCCTCATTCTTTTGGCATTTTTACCAGCTTGTAGAGAGTTAGGACTGTGCCTTGTGCTAACAAAGTGCTGAATAAATAAGGGGAGATTGCACAAAAAATACTCACTGATTTGAGAGTGGGCATTTCTTAAGTGTCATTATTGTTTATTGTGAAATATATCATAATACAAAATATATCAAAATGTATTAAGTTTAAAGCATAATAATAAAGTGACTATCCATGTAAGTACCACTCATATTAAGAATTAGAATTAGAGAACTACTTATGCCCACCCCAGTCACAGTCCCTCCTCCTCCATTATTTCTAGTAAGCTAAATAATCTATACTTGATTTTTCTAGTGAATATTTCCATGCCTTGGATTTAGTCTAACTATGTAAACTAAAGGATTCCCTGGTAACTCAGCTGGTAAAGAATCCACCTGCAATGCAGGAGACCGCAGTTCAATTCCTGGGTCGGGAAGATCCCCTGGAGAAGGATAGGCTACCCACTGCAGTATTCTTGAGCTTCCCTAGTGGCTCAGCTGGTAAAGAATCTGCCTGCAGTGTGGGAGATCTGGGTCTGATCCCTGGGTTGGGAAGATCCCATAGAGAAGGGAACGACTACCTTCTCCAGTGTTCTGGCCTGGAGAATTCCATGGACTGTATAGTTCATGGAGTTGCAAAGAGTCAGACATGGCTGATCAACTTTCACTTCAGTTCACTTTCATGTAAACTAAAACATAGTTTAGTGTTTCCAGTTTTTAAACTTTACATAAAGCCATTATTGAGTGAAAACTCAACCACTGTGTGAAATTCATCCTATAAGGTATATGTTGCTCTAGTTTATTTATTTTCAGTGCTGGTTAGTATATCATTGTATGACTGTGCCACACGTTATTTATTAATTCTGCTTTTGGATTTTTGCTTTGGCCTGCAATGTTGTATTGTTAGAGACTGTGTGTATGCTCAGTTGCTTCAGTTGTGTCCTACGCTTTGTGACCCCATGGACCTTCGCCACGGGGCTCCTCTGTCCATGGTATTTTCCTGGGAAGAATACTAGAGTGGGTTGCCATGCCCTCCTCCAGGGAATCTTTCTGACCCAGGAATCAAAACCACGTTTCCTGTGTCTCCTCCATTGCAGGCAGATTCTTCACTGCTTGAGCCATCAGGGAAGCCCCTATTACAGACTAGTATATATTATAAAGAGTTTCTCTAGAGTATATGTCTTAAAATGAAATTAGTGGATTGTAACATCACTGAAAGTATGCATTTTAAATACTCATTTTTTTAACATTGTTGTTGTTTTTCTTTAGCATTTAAAAAAATCCAGTGGAGTTGCATTTGGAAGGCAGAATTATCAATAAGTTCACTCTCCCTTTCTTTTTCACTTTTCCCTTTTTCCCATACATATACACACATACACCCTTCATCAAGAGTCCAATTGAGAAAATAAGAGCTTGCTTTATTATTTAAAATAAAAACTTTTATTTTTCATATTTTAAATATAGATAGTTCCTAACTTACAAATATCTGATAGCTACAGTTACAAAGACCAGATGTTTTCCTTCTCAATACTCTTCACTTCTCTGTAAAGCTGGAATTCTACTACAGGAAGGAAAGGAAGTTGTATTATATTTATTACCCCTAATAATTTCCTAGTACCTCTTTGTAATACTTTGTTCCAGCTCCTCACAACCGTGAATCTTCTTTCTGTGACTGTAGGCAGAAGATGTTCTAGAATTCTATATGAATTAAATTACACAGTACCTACTCAGTCTAGCTTACACTTTGTTTTTGTATGAATGTCTTTTGAGGAATAAAACTTTACAAAATTTGGTTAAGTTCTGAAAGTTTTAATGAAGTCTAGAGAATTAGAAATAATAACAACAATTCTTAGTTTGCCCTTTTTGTTCACCACTGATGAAGTACTTTACATTCTACTCCTTCTGTGCAACTGTCCTTGAATTAAATGAATTAACATTTTATTTCAACAAGCTTGTTTTACATTGGGCACTAGAGTTATAAAGATACTTAATAAGTGTCATTTTTCTTCAAAGTACTCATTTTAGTACTTAATGTCTCCTCCCATCATCTGTCTTATACAGTCAAGTCCATATACTTTTCCTTTGTTTGGTGCCTAATACAGTTCTGGAGGTAATGAAGTATTTTCAGTATATTTTCAATATATTTCAATATATTCAATATTTTCAATATATTTCAATATATTTTCAATAATCTTGTATTATAGTTATACTTTTTTCCACACAAATATATAAGTTTCTCATAGTTAGAATCTTTTTCTTAGTATTCTTCATATAGTTCGTAGTACACAGGAACATTCACTTAATATTCAGTGATTGAATGGAATTTTTGATGACCATGTTTAATCAAGGTTCTCCTAATTAGTTTTTTGATAATAAAACCTTTGACTTACTTTACTGATGGATAAATGAATAAAAGATACTCTCACTTCAGATGTCATCACAATAGATTGTTTTTCTAGACAGAACAAAGATGCCTGATTTTTAGTTGAATATTTTTGAGTGACCTTTCTTATACAAACTTGATGACTGTTACCATAAAAGTCTGTATAGTACCTATAGCTTGGGTTCTCTAGTCAGAAATTGAAGTCTTTTATAAAGTCTGGTCTATTTAATGAGTTACATATTTTATAACTTTGGAATTCCTTTTTCCAGTGAAACCAGTGCATTAAAACATAAAGACTATATAAGTATATAGAAAATTATGACAATAACTTTTTTTCTTTATCTAGGTCCTGGGGACACCAACAAGGGAGCAAATTAGAGAAATGAACCCAAACTACACGGAATTCAAATTCCCTCAAATTAAGGCACACCCTTGGACTAAGGTGAGTCAAAGAGAGTTTTTTAAAAACTACATTAACCAGTAGTAAATTAGAAGTTGGATTTCTCATTGTTCTAGAACTAAATTATTTTGAGACTAGGTGACTGTCAGAGTACAAAGTACAACAGCACTTCTGCATGTAAAAATAATTGGATAATTATGCATCAGTGTTTCATCGATTGTATATAGCTTCATTCCCATTGATTTCCTGTAGAAAGTTTCCAATCTGGGTTTTTATTTGTAGGATGAGGACAGTACATATGCATAGTTTTCAAATAAAGAATTTCATTAAGTGCAGGATCTTATATATAAATTTTTACTCTTTAAAATTCAGAAGTAATTTCTTTACATAGTTAAGGGTACTTACATTCAGTATCATGTAGCATTCAGTATCACATATATTTTTATTCTTTTTAAACTACTGATATATAGATTATATTTTGTGTTCTTCTCTTGTTTACTTTCCTATTGGTGTTTTGGGAGCAAGAGTAAAATGAAGATTTGGTCTCACTAATAGTATACGTTGAAAGCAGTTGATATGCCCACGGGATGTCACTAGCCATTGGAAAAGCCTAACTTCACTTCTAGTTGGAGCCAATTCTAAGAGCATAAGTACTAACTTATGAGAAGATTTTACTTTTTGTTTTGATAGTTAATTGAAGTGATTGTAGAGAGATTTTATTAAAAAGTTATTTTCATGTCTGATTTGTGAGATTGTATGCAGAGGGGAAAAAAAAATCTCAATAAGGTTTATAGCTAGAGTGACTCTCTTGTTTTATAGATTCTGAAACTCTAGCTAAACATGCCAAATGACTTATCCATGTTTCCATATGTGACTGACAAAGTCAGGATTAAGCTTCTTCTCTGTGTATGTGTGTGTGTGTGTTTAACACCAAGTTTTTTAACCTTCTAGTTATGTGCCATCATATATCCCCCTTCCCAGTTTACTCTTATATTTCATTATATATTTTGTGGGTTGGAAATACTCAACTTTCTAATACATATTTCAATCAGAGATCTTGTATATTTAAAAATGTACATAGAACAGTTTGTTTTGAACATTGACAAGTTCATTTAATTGGTTATATATCTTTTATAATAATAGGTAATTTAGGTGAAATAATTTACATTTCCAGATTCAAAGTAGATCTCTTGCTAAGTTGTATTATTCAAGTTTCTTTGCTTCAAATTATCAAATATCTTCACTTCACTTCAGAAAATCCTCTTATTACTAATTATTCATTATTTAGAAACAAAGACCTCAGTAATAATTTTACTGCCAGAATAATAAGTTGTAGCTTTCACTGATCAAGACATTGCTCTCTCCCCCACCCTCTTTTTAAGTTTTCAGTAAACACTAAATGTTCTGAGATAAGTCATCCTTTGGTCTTGGTATTTAAAGTTTATTTTGAATCTGAGTCAGAAGATATATAGGTCCTCTCGCTGGTTCTAAACTCAGAATCATAGGTGCCCTATTTGGATTTAGAATCCGAGCTGCAGTTTGAATCCAGCAAAGTTACTCCAAGTTACAGTGTAATGAGTGATTTGTAGTATACTATGATTTCAGCCATGTTAAAGAAGAACAAGAAGCAAAGAGAATTCTGTGTATTGAATTAATACAGGGAAGTATTCCAAAATGCTAATGGTAGTTTGAGTAAGAAGAGTATAGGTGGTTTTATTTTCTTTGTTCTACATTTCCATATTTTTTTAAATAAGCATGTTATTTTAAGGAAGAAAGAAAAGTAAAATTCTTTTTGGTCGAATCTGTTCTAAGTATTCATCCTGTTTATAGAGTTTCTAAGCAATACAATGCTGAAATGAGGTCATGAGATCTTATTTAGTAGTCCTTGTCCTCATTTTTTTTAAAATCAAGACTGCCACCAGTGTTAGTGTGTGTCGTATTCTGTACTTTTCCCCTTGATTATATCTCTTCAAGTATTAGCCAGGATGGAATGTGAGGAATGATGCAGTTACCATGCAAGCAATAGAAGATTAATGGTGAATTTGCATGCTTTACATCTTTTACCCTTGTGAATTCCAGATGTCTTACACTAATGCTTTTCCAACTTGAATAATATACACAAAGCCCTTTTGTTTTATTTAGGCTTCTATTCTTGTACCATATATAGAATAATAATTCAATTCTCCCATCTATTTTGTGTCTTCAAACTCTTGTGAATTCTTCACTCATATGTGGCATAATTTGGTTCTCACTTGGTATAAATGCATTTATTATATAATAGGACACTTACATTAATTTCTCATCAGTGCACACCATTAGGTTGCTGTTACTGTGGTTGTAAACACAAAACCAAATTCAGACACACAAATTCCATGGCACTACTCTGTCTTCCAGATGATCCAGAATATATTTACATTGATTATTAAGAGTAGATTATTGTCAAAATAAGAATACAAAATTTTAAATTTCTAGAGGAAAGTCTTCCCTCCTTTGTGATAGTGAACGTCAGCTTGAGAAATATTCTTTTATGCTAGGCAGCCAGTGGAGTTGTTTTTTTTTTTTTTTTAAACATACATAATGTTGTTCTCTAAAGGAAAAAGCATTTTGCCTTTGGAGGGCAGGTAAACGGGAGTCTGGAAACAAAATTTGCTTTGCCTTTATCCAAGTCTTCTGTTAAAACCTACTTTAGCCCCATTTGCTGAAACCCTTTTTTTGATCATGTAATAGTGTAGTACTGCTATATCCCCAGAACCGGGAGCTCCTATTCTCAAAAAAAGCAGGCAGACAAAAAGATGAAGGAAGAAAATGTCTTCCTTGGAAGCATTGAGTGAGGGTATTCAGATGTATAAGAAAGATAGCAAACAGAAGAACAAAACAATGAAATAATCCTAGTGTGATACATTGCAGGGATCTTAAGAATTCAGAAATCCAGTAAGATGCCCTTGACTATTACCTAATAGCCAGAACAACCTAATTCATTGAATAAGCATTTGTGGCTTAAGTTGGAAAGGAAATATATATACTAATATTTTGAAACCGGGACCAGTATTGAGAGTGATGGTGGGGAAGAGAAATACTTGCCTTTTGGTGTATGCTATACAGTTAAAAGAATAAAAGCCAGATGGGACGCAAAAGGAAATGATAGCAAAAGCAAATTGAGAATTAAATAGAGGTGGAGATTGATTGGAAGAAGAGAAGAAGCTGAAATTCTGTATTTGGTACATGGAGATTTGGGTAAATGACAGTCTATTTAGGTATGAAGTAAGGATCTAGTATAAGCATTGCTCCCATTCTTTGTGCCTCATGTTGCTTTTTGCTTTTGTAAGAAAGCAGTTAGCTGTTATGTCTTTTCTTCGGGTTCTTTTGAAAACAAGTATGCATATAAAGGATTTGTCCTCTCTAGCGCCACTGCCCTGACTTCAGCCCAGCATCATATCATAGAATTACTGAAACAACCTCCTACCTCCTGATTTCCCTCCTTCATATCTTTCACATCCTCACTGCTGTCAAAGTCATCTTCCTTAAAGCACATGTGATGTTGTCTCTCCTGTTTGAAAATTTTCTGATTCCTCATTGCCTATAGGAAAATTTTTATATACCATACGTATAGTGAGAAGAGTGATTATATGTCCCAGTTTATGTTTGCCCAGTATGATTATTAATGGCATGTTCTTCACACTCTTCACTGTCCCACTTTGGATGACAGATTATCCAGTCACTCTCTTCCTAATTATTTCTGCTTTTCTTTCCAGAAAAACAAGAGATTTAGTTCTTTGTCCTGCTCTTAACCTTTCCTGAGGCATTTAGTCAGTTAAACCTAATCTTTCCCAAGTTCTCCAGTTCCTTCACCCTTAAATGCATGTAATTAGGCAATGAATTTAAAAGTTTAGTGTTCAGTTAGGATAGATTAAGGATTTCTAATAAAGTTAACATTGTAATGGTTGTATATGTTTATTCCCTATTTTGAGTATCTGATTGTGCTCACTTTTTGTTAAAGTTAAAGCAAATATTCCCCTGTATTATTCCAGTATTAAATAATCCTGTGAGGTCAGTTAGATCAGCAGTACCCAGCCATTTTGGCACCTGGGACCGGTTTCAGAGAAGACCATGGACCAGGGATGGCATGGTTTCAGATGATTCAGATGCATTACATTTACTGTGCAATTTATTTCTATTATTACATCAGCTCCACCTCAGATCATCAGGCATTACATCCTGGAGGTTGGGGACCTCTGAGTTAGGTAACACAGATGTCTGTATATTCTTTCAGAGTAATGTAATTCATGAATGATATATCTAGTTAGTAGAGGAAGTAGATTAGAATCGCAAGGGCTTTGGTTTCTTTCGATTGAGTACTGTTTAATAACTTAACTACATATGAGAGTGTTGTCCTGCTCACTTTGAAAGGATCATGCAGTCATGCTGAATTTCTTGATCTGATCAAACTGTTCTCCTGATTGTTCCCCGGAAAAGCCACATTCATTTCTACCTCTTACTAGTGAACACTTAGAGTGTTCTTTCTCGATGCTTACTAAGTCTTGACCTTTGTCAAGACTTCAGATCTTCTCCCATGAAACATCTAATTATCCAAGCTCTATGTGATTATTCCCACCATATAACTCCTGTAATACCTTCCAAGTCATACCATATATGTACCATAGCAGCTTCTCATTTCTCTTTTGTTGATAATAAAATGAATATGTTACCTAAAAATGTTTGTTGCTGAGACTTGGGTATACATGATTAATAGTTGTCTGTAGGATATGTGGGGACCTTAGACCATTGATTTAAGTATCCCAGAAAGCATTATCCACAAAAATGAATCCTTACATACTTCATTTCTTGGAACACAGTCCACATGCTGTGAAATGAGTGAATACTAGTGTTTCTAACTAGCTAACAGAGTAAGCAAAAAATTGAGGTCATTTCAACCATCAAAGGAATCAGACTAGCTGAATTAGTTATTACATGTATTATTCTCTATGCTTAAAGCTAAACCAAAAGGCCCACTTTTATTTTTTTAAATGACTTTCTTCATAATGTTTTTTCCTGAGTCTTCGACTACAAGATGAATTTTCATTTGGTAAACTTACCTGTTTTAACTAGTTTCACCCATTACCAAAAATATATTCAAAGGGTCTTAGCACAAAGCAAAAATCCCTGTCAAACATTTTGTTGTTGTTGTTTTGCTGATCCACTCTGCCTTTTCTGGCCTTTCTGCCTTGTTTTGCTCATGTATTCCGGAAAGCATGAAACTATGTTGGGGATTTCTGTTGATTCCTCAGTTTGTCATTTGTCTGTTTTGTCTGCTGTTCAGGTAATCAGTTTCAATATTACTATTCAACCCATCTGCCTACAGACCTCAACTAGTACACTATCACTTATCTCATAAATACACTATGTTCCCTACTGAATTTTAACCTCCATCTTCATTAGTGCTAGAATAATCACTTCTTTTCTAACATCTATTTTGCTATGTGAATAGACCTCTTCACTTTTCTGTTTATACTGGCATTACCCTATTTCTTTGGAAACTATTGCACATTAAAATCCAACTACTAAGGTGGTGAATCCATACGTGAGAAGAATAAGGTAAAAAAGAAAGAATGGATCACTTGTGGGGAGCAGAGGATAGGGTTGAGGGTCAATTTTAAAAAGGCAAAAATTTGTGACTTATCATTTGTTCTTTAAAACACTTATCTCCTATGTATCAGTGCTGTGCTAGACACCATAAAGGATACAAAAAAACCTTAAAATATATAGTCTCCATCTTGGAAACACTTAAGGGTGATATATATCTGAGTCAGTTTAAGCAAGTATTGAATAATATATAACCATATACTTGATTACGTGCTGTTGGTGTTCCAAGGTTTTTCACATACTATAGGTATCATAGGGAGGATCTTCAGTGTGGGTGGTGGAGGGGAAAGGGAGCCTCCTTTTAAAGGTGATAGGAGGACTGGTGGGTGAGGGTGGGTACTATTGAAGGACAGTTTAGATTTGCTTGCGTGCATGTGTGCTCAGTCACTTAGTCGTGTCGGGCTCTTTGTAACCCTATGGACTATAGCCCACCAGGCTCCTCTGTCCATGGAATTTTCCAGGCAAGGATACTGGTTACCATTTCCTGCTCCATGGGATCGTCTCAACCCAGGGATCAAACCCATGTCTCTTGTGTCTCCTGCATTAACAGGTGGATTCTTTACACCTGGGAAGCCCTTGGGTTTGCTTAGGTGCTGCTAAAGTTAGGAATTGTTGTAGCTTAGGGGACTATCCCTTAAGGTATGGAGGTATGGATGAAAAGGAAATATTCCTATATTCTTAGGAAGATCAACCTGACTATAGTAACCATTTTATGAACAATGAAAGATTAAATTGGATAAGTAGACATTTGGTAAATCACACTTCTATAGTATTTTATCAGCAAATGAGATTAGAGGAAGGAATTTGTGGCATAGTTTAATGCTGATACCAATATTATATTCCTTATGTGTATTTTAATTAGTGAAGCTAAACTTTATTGAATTGTGGCTAAGGAAACTATGTTTGTGTTTCTTATGAATTATGTGCTGTACATGAGCACTTCAGTAGACTTAAATTCTTTTCTTAGTTAATTAACTCAGTTAATTAACTAGTCAGCAAATCCATGACATTGTCTCACTTTTAGTCCTGCATATAGCTTTACAAATTGCAAATAATTTTATATACTGGGGTTGCTCTTCAGAAGTGTTCATGGTTTATCAGTTTTTAACATTGAATGCTTGTGTATTGTGTGTATGACCAGTGAACAGTGTCTGTACTGTACATTTATCACAATGACAACTTGAAGAGGAATAGCTGCTTGAGCTACTGAACAAGGCACAGTACTTGTTCTCCATTCTACTTAGATTAATCGTCATTGTCCCATAGGCATTTTTACATTGCTCTGGTTGGCTGTTTAATATAGTGGAATTGTTGAGAGCTGATGCTATGAGAATCAACCATAGGCCTTGATGTGGTATATAAATGGTAATTTTAAGGGGCTTAAGATTCAGTCATAACAGTTAGCTCCAGGTTGAAATTTGATGTTTGATGGCAAAAGTCTATTCTAGGACATGTGAAGGAGAAAATGGTCTGTGTCCTTTCTGAGTTATCCAAATGCAAGTTTATTTTGAATAACTCTTCCATTAAGAACTCATTTGCATTTGTTCAGTACTACAGAGACTTTATTTTTGGGGAAAAAAATTTTTTTTTCTCCTAGTTTCTTCTCTAGACTAGTATTTGTGATAAGAGTTTGTTTCAATTTAAGAAAATGAGTTGCTGCACAGGTGAGGTAGTAGTTGAATCACTTAAAAGTTCATGTCAGTGTTTTGGTTCTTTTCAGTTTTTCTTTTCTCTTTTGTTTTCTTTCTTCCTTTTGTTTATTTCTTTATTTTTTGCTTTGTTCTGTTTTGTTTTATTTACTTACTTCTGGTTTTAGTTTTTACAGGGAGTGTTTTGGGCTGGCTCTTCATGGCCTTGCTAACATTCTTGGCTGGCCATATTTAGTCTGCGCACTAATTGTTAGTTGGCCCAGTTGAGTCTTATTTGTGCTCTCATTTTTTTAGTCTGGTTTTCTATTTTTGTCCACCTGGTTATGTTTTAAGTTCATGAGAGATTTTTATCCTAACGGGCCAGATTTTAATTTGTGAACTAAATTTTAGTCTGCAGACTAAAAGTAATCCGCGGATTATTTATTTTTGCAAAATATTTAATTCCCCCACTGGAAACTATCCTAAAAGAATGTTAAATTCTCTTAGAATAGCCAAGGGAATTCACAGCTACTGGTGAGTTCTGCCATTTTTTGTTCTCAATACCTAGACATAATAGACCCTGCTACCTCCCTTTTGCATATTTGGCTCCGTTGTGCCTAGGTGTTGGTTTACATTACTTACTATGCATGTCACCTATAACTGTGACTGTCCCTTAGTTGTATTGTTCATTGTATATATTTTTGTTTAGCTTTTGGTGGGTGAATTGGGCATATTTGCAGATGGAACTGTGTTGAATTTGTAGTGCTCAGAGGTACAGAATTTTTTTCAGTGAGTTTTTCCAAAAAGGAAAGGGTATGAGGGAGCAAAGCCCACAATAGAAAAAGTAAGTTTATACCCGCACTTCTGAGGTGATATGTCAATTTCTTGAAGAGTCCTAAGATAATGAGAATGTCAGTAAATATCTTTTATCAGGGAAGTCAATCCAAAATGGAGAATAATCCGCGGTGGCCTGATCCTTCTTAGCTCACACAAATTGAAAATATCTGGCTTGAAATCTATAAATTAAATAAATTTATCACTTTCTTCTCATCACTAATAATTTAGCAAAAATGTTTATACTGTGTTACTGGAATTCATTAATAGAGAAAAATTAGCATTTTGGGAACTCACATCTTGAAAAGCAGGCTGATATGCCCCCTCCCAGCCATGTCAATGGATAATGAATCCAGGTCGTAGAAGACCAAACACTTTACTTTGGGAATTTTACTTCTAGATTTCATTTTGATTTTAACTTTTTTTGGTTTTATATTTTTTTAATAAATGCACTGGCATCAGAACATAATTAAATTAAAATTTAATTTCTTTACTGTGCCTCACCATTGCGCAATCAAATTTTTTTTGCATACACTGTGGTGAAATAATTTTTAAAACTTGGACTTGCTACTGTGCAGACTGATGTTTAAAGTTTATAACTGTATAAACATTTTCTATGTCCCCCCCCTCCACACCATGGATTTCTTATAACATTGGATATATTTTTCCTTGCTGGACTATTCTCTTTTGGATTGACTTCCCCTGTTTGGATTATTTCACTGCATTCTCATCTTTAGGATTCGTCAGGAACAGGACATTTCACCTCAGGAGTGCGGGTATGTACTTAATTTTTTTTCCCCAAAATTTCAGGGCAGGTCTATAAAACTCGGGGGGAAAACTTTTTTGAAAAGCTAGTTATTCATTCTTGAAATGTAATAATAAAAACAAAGTAGGTAGCTGTGTGGTATAGGTTTTGCTTGTGGTATATATTTAGAGTCTCAGTTTCTTGAATGATTTATTGATAACTAAGCTGAAGTTTAGGAGTGGGGTTTGAGAAGTATTTTTACAAGAATAAATATTGACAAAACCCCACAGAACCAAAGACTTCGACTCTTAAAACAATTTAGTATGGAATGAAAAGCAGCAGAAACCTCATTATTAAAAGCCAAGTGACAGTAGTTACTGGTTTCCTTTTCTTTAGACACAAAGATAATTCAGAAAAACTTTCTAGTTTGGCCTATAATTTTTGAAAGTTGCATGCTACCACACCCTGTCTTATGGTCAGAAATCTGGACTTTGGGTATGCTGGGATTTGACCCCACATAATTTTCTTAACCTTTATCCGTAGATTACTGAACCAAGGCTTTTCTCATCAGGAATCTCTCAAGGGGTTAGAAATAATAATGGGTACTTTTTTAAAAAGGCAGGTTAAGTCTTGATTTTAATGTAGGTTCTTAGAATGAATTCTTTTCATTATTTTTCTAACTCTTTGATTCTGTGAGTTAGGGTTCCCTGGCAGAGTAAGCTATTATGTGCCTTAGTACCAACATTGATGGTGACTTTTAGTCAGTAAGAAATCAAAAAAGACGTGGATGATTTTCTTTTTAGTAATCAGAAGTACACTTAAAATACTGGTTTATTAACAGATATAACACAGAATTTTTTCATTTAAAATACACTCACTGTCCACCTATCCTACGTTTGAATGTTAAAAGATACTTATTTCTACTTTTGGTGGTGGTACTTTTAATTCTACTTTTGTGCTCCCGTTATTGGTCAGAGGCATTTTTATTAGACTAGCTAACATTTATAAAATAAATCCATGTGCTGTCAAATAAATACAAACTTCCCTCAGGGGTAAAATAAGTCAGTAGTGCTTAGTATTTTCATAAAAAATTTCTTAATGTTTCCACTGGTTATTTTCTTCTACATTTTGAGTTTGATTATGGTTCTGGCTGGGGAGCAAGAGGGGGGAAATGACCACAAACAGTGAAAGATGTAAACATTTCAAATAATATAGTATGTTAACTCCTTGACGGAGGCAAGTCAGATTATTCAAAATAATAAAGATAAAGCAGCTTGTAACTGTGGAGAGGGTTTTCTAACACAGCCAAATAAATTAACTAAGATCTTTAATGTTCACAAATAAATTTCTAATATCCTACTCAAGCCAAGATTTCTCAATTTCCAAGGAAAATGTCTTTATTAATAATAAACTTTGTTTCAAAATGAAAAAAGGATTTTCAGTGTAGAAAGTACTCTTATAAATAGTCTCATAATCTAATGAGTTCTGTAGTAGTAACCAGTTCTCCTGCTTTCAGCCTAGGTGAATAGCAAAATGTTACATGAGCCTTTCTCATTAGAAAACAAGCCTCTCAGACTCCTCTGTGCCTTGTCACAGTCTGCATGTCCTCTCCTCACGTGTAGGCCTCTTGCCCTCCATTTTTACACATCTGTTTTCCCTTTTGTGTCTGTCAACTTCCACCATTGCCCCTACTTGAGTCTGTGTTCTTCTGTCAAGGGATATGTGTTTCATTTTTCTTTAATTTCAAAAGCTTTCTGTCCAGATATTTATGTTTATTTGTTTTTCCCTTCTGCATTTATTCTTTAACTATCCATAATTTAAAACAAAGTATATTTTTCATAGTTCTATGTATTTATTTGAAGTTTTAAGACATAGATGAGTAGAAAGCTTTCTCTTCCTTTAAATAAGTTTATTTATTTGTATTTTGCCTTATTATAGCTTTCAGTTTACTTTTTCTGTGAGTTAGTGTTCTTAATGAAAAATAAGTTTCTCTATTCCTGATTAAAACCCTAGAATATCTATTCAAATAAGGGATAAACTGGCCGTGTTAAGATAACAGCTACCTGAGAAAATATTTTTGGACATTTTGAGAAGTCCTGGATATTGAAGAATTTCTTCAAATAATAATAGGCTCTGTTTATTGAAAAGTTAATACCAAATCATTAAAGAATAAACAGCTTTTCTTTTTTAAAAGATATTAATTGCCAGATTTGAACAGTGCTGTTGATTGTCAACAATTGTTCTGCTAAAAAAAAAAAGTCACACCAAAGAGGCAAAGCCTATAACTCTTAACACAGCAGTCAAAACTTTAAAATTAACTTTGCATTCTTCTAGTTGGGACTGCCCCCAGAATCGAGACTTTGTTTTGTGCCTGTCATATATTGTTGCATGTTTGATTGTACTGCTTTACGATTAGCTTGTATAGATTTTTTTTTTCCATTTCCCCTAGATTTTTCTCTGAGCCTTTTTCATGTAGTCTTTAATTAGCAGTTCACCCCAATGTGGTAAATTGTATGCAGTTAACTCCTTTCATTCTAAAAGGTTTCTTTCACAAATGCAACCATGTTTTTTACATGGTGGGAATTAACTCAGTACTCAGACGATAATTTGCAAATATTCTTACATGAAACGGTAACTGTACTTTCTCTCTCTCTCTCTTTTTATTCTGTAGGTCTTCCGACCCCGAACTCCACCCGAGGCGATTGCACTGTGCAGCCGTCTGCTGGAGTATACACCAACTGCCCGGCTGACACCGCTGGAAGCTTGTGCACATTCATTTTTTGATGAATTACGGGACCCAAATGTCAAACTACCAAATGGGCGAGACACACCTGCACTCTTCAACTTCACCACTCAAGGTAACTCCTAACACTTAATCCTTTTACCATTTTCTGGGAAAGTTACACATGTGTAACTTTAATTTTCTATTAAATCTTTGCAAGGTAAAAGTAGGCATATTAAGTACTTATACAGGAAGGGAGCATCCTATATAACCACTTACTAGGCTACCACACTTATATGGTTTTGAGAAAAATAAAGGCAGATTAAATTTTTCAAATAGGCATAGCTTCTCTAATTTTTAGCAGGTTCTGATAAATCTTGGTACTGGAGAAGTTACAGAGATTTCACTGAGTAAGGTTTATCACTAATAAGATTGACGTACAATTTAATCTTCAGATTTATGTCTCGAATGTTAAAATTCCTTGTTTCTCAGGAATTTATATCAAGTTTTCTTAACCTGGAAATAAATTGGTGGCTATATTTGTGTAATTTTAGATGCCATACAGACAGAGAAAACTGGAGTCCTATAAAGCCCATCTTAGAACTTATATAAGGGATGTAGAAGAGAAATTTTCATCTCTCCTGAGCCTTGGCATCATTGCTACTGCTAAGAAAACACTGATAGGAAAACTGAGTTTGTGTATTAGTGGTTTCTAAAAAGCCCAGGGATGGTCATTTTGCATTCATTCATCAGCCACACTGCCGCTGATGATGTTCTTCCTAAACTGAACATTAAACATGTCCAATTCCCTGTAGATAAAACCAGGAGTAAATAGATAGCTTGTTTTGATTAATTAGTCAAGCTAAAAATATAGAAGGAATAGAGAGCTTTCTGTGATCAGGAAATAGATATAATTTACTTTATTATAAAGCAAAAAAATTTCCCCCTTTTAAGCTTTTTTAAAACTGATTGTGGAAAAATACATTTCTTAAACTTTAGATTTGGAAGATGTGAGTTGCTAGTAGAATAGACTTGGATGATTCAGTTGACTATAGGATGATTCAGTTGACTATAATCTTAAACTGTCAGTATTATGTAGCTACTAGCAATGCTTATGTAATCTCATTCATCAAAAAAAAATCTTCAGGTTTCCTGCAACTATTAATTTTGACTTGGGCTCATCAGAAATCATTTGGAATGTTGTTTTAAGTCCTGACTATGCCTCTCTAAGATGTTGATGAACACCAGGTAGAGTATACAAAGGAGCAGAATTAAATATAGAGCCTTGAAAGTGAAGATTTAAGGGACTCCTGAGAAAAATACCTCAAATAAAGGCCCCAGCCCCTGGCATGAAGGAGAGACTAAATAAATATTTAGGAATCAGTAAAGATGTTTTCAACTGGTAATAGTGGAACACGGTGTTTTCAAAATACTGATCTGTATATCAGGGAAAAGCTGGATGATGTCAAATATTGTAGGTAAGATTATTCCTGTTTGGCAGAAGGTTTGACTGGGAGACTGTTATTCTCTTCCACAACAGAAATTCATTAATTCTGTGTCATAAAAATTTTAGACATCTTGAGAAAATAAATTTTACTTTTAATTCTTTAACTGCTTTTGTTTTAATCAAGAGTCATGCGTTTAGATGGAAGAAAATGTTAAAAATGCAGAGGAAGTATAGATAAAATTAAAATCACAGTCCTGAAAGAATTACTTTTAGCTTTCAAAGTAATCACTTTATGATTTTATGGTGTAGCTCTTTTCTAATACTAATGCTGATAACCCTTGAATATAAAGTGATCCTCTGTTTTCCCATTTAGAAGATCCCAAAAGGATTCTTTCTGTTAACTCAAATAGATTTAAGTTATATAAAGTTAATATTAGTTTGGGCTTCACAGATGGCTCAGTGGTAAAGAATCCACCTGTTAGTGAAGGAGAGGCAAGAGATCCCTGGATCATGAAGATCCCCTGGAGAAGGAAATGGCAACCCACCGCAGTATTCTTGCCTGGAGAATCCGTGGACAGAGGATCCTGGTGGGCAATAGTCCATGGGGTTGGTCACAAAGAGTCAGCCTGAGCGCACACACAGTAGTTTAGGATTTTTTTTTACATCTCAAATTTTATAGAACAATATTTTTCAAACTCTATATGCATCTTTCACATCTGTGTCTTTGTAATCAGTAGAGCTACTTTTTGAACCATCTATATAGTTTTTTAGGGTACATTGCCTAAAGTTTTTGATATGAAGCTCTTTTTGAATCTACCTGAGACCACCATTGGAAATTCTACATCCATCTATTTACGTAAATGTGTCATATTATGCATAATATAATTATTTAGTGGATTGCTTTATAAAGTAGTATCTCAAAGACTTTTGTTTTTAAATTTTATTTATTTTTAATTGGAGGATATTTGATTTACAATAGTGTGTTGGTTTCTGCCATACATCGGCATGAATCTGCCCTAAACATTCATATGTCCCCTCCCTCTTCAACTTCCCTCCCACCTCTCACCCCACCCTGCTTCTCTAGGTTGTCATAGAGCACTGGGTTTGAGCTCACTGCGTTTTATTTGCATACGGTAACATCCAGTAAAACTGTGGATCGTGGCATGAGAAGCTACTAAGTCAGTGCTAGATTTTTTTTTTGCCTCATTTTTTACCATTTCTGTCAGATAACTAAAGTTTCCCAAAGTTTAAAGGGAACCTTGATCTTTTTTTTCCCATGCTAAGGATTTCCTCCAGCAAGTACTTTGTTTCTCAAAATATACAAATCAAGACAGCCCCTTGTTAAGTAAACAACTTGGTAGAAACTCAGATGCACACACATGATGCATCTTGTGATATTTATGATGGATATATTTTGGAGAATAATTCTCCTTAAATTGAGACATATTTTAATCCATACTCTTCAATGTGTGCATGCACCTGTTTGTGTTCAGTGAAACGGAGAATACTGCTTAAACCTTTTATTTGATTAGGTTTTAAAAATCAAGATTGTTTCACTGTTCACATACATCATTTCTGAAGTAATTACATTTGATTCTTTAGTCACTGGCTAATAACTTTCCATTATTACTAAAGAAAATAAAGTTTAAAACAACTAAGTTATTTTATGAATTTCTAAGCTTTTTTAAAAACTGAGATAAAATTCATGTAGCATAGTAAGATAAACCATTTTACAGTAGACAATCCAGTGATCAGCTCTCTCAGATTCCACAACATTTTCATTGCTCCTGAAGAAAACTCCATGCCCATTAAGCATTCAGTCTCCACTAACTCCTTTTTTGACCCTTGGCAGCCACCAGTCTGCTTTCTGTCTCTGTGGATTTACCTCTTCTGGATATTTCATATAACGGAACCACATAATATGTGACCTTTTGTGTCTGGCTTCTTTCAGTTAGCATGTTTTCAGGGCTTATCCATGTTGTAGCATGTATCAGTATTTCATTCCTTTTTACGGTGGAATAATATTTCATTATGGGCTTCCCAGGTGGCTCAGTGGTAAAGAACTCACTTGCCAATGCAGGAGACATAGGTTTGATCCCTGGGTCGGGACGATCCCCTAGAAGGAAATGGCAACCCACTCCAGTATTTTTGCCTGGGAAATCCCATGGACAGGAGCCTGGCGGGCTATAATCCCATGTGGTTGCAAAAGAGTCGGACACAGCTTAGTGACTAAGCAACAACAAATATAGTTTTCATTATATTATGTCTTAATCAGTTCAGGCAACTCTAACACCCATGAACTGGGTGACTAAATAACAAACATTTATTTCTCACAGTTCTGGAGGCTGGGAACATCAAGATCAAGATGCTGACATTCAGTATTTGATGAGGGCTGCTTCCTGGTGTGCAGACGGCTACTTTCTTGCTTATATGGTGGAGCGAGATCACCTCTCTTGTGTCTCTTCTTACTAATCCTGTTCATGACCTAATTTCCTCCCAAAGGTTCCACCTCCAAATACTGTCACGTTGGAGATTTAGGGCTTCAGCATATGAAGTTTAGGGGGACACAAACATTCAGTCCGTAGCATAGGGATATGCCACATTTTGTTTACCCATTCATCTGTTGATTGACATTTGGTTTGTCACTACCTTCCGGCTATTGTGAATAGTTCTGCTATGACTATTGTGTACAAGTATGAATTTGTTTGAATACGTGTTTTCAGTTTGGGAGGTATTACTGAATCATATGGTAATTCTGTATTTAATTTCTTGAGAAAGTGCCAAACTATTTTGCATAATGACTTGCACATTTTACATTCCTACTAGCAATGTTACAAGGGTTCCCGTTTATCTACATACTCACAAATACTTGCAACTTTAAAGCACTTTACTAATTAATAACAATGAATGGATGATCAGAATAAGAGGTTGAAGAAAGAGAACTAACTTTCCAGTTGGTTGTATAGCTAGAGAGAATAGAGGGATGGTGGGTTGTCATTAGTGAGTGTCCTGCTGTAGGTAGAATAAAACCCTTCTCTATCCTCAGCAAACTTTCAGTGAAGTCTGGACTACTTTCCCCAGATGAACTAAAGGTAGCCCCTGATCTACATATACTAGGTGCTCAGTCTATGTTTGAGTGTTTGATACATGCCACTTTAAGTATACACAGTATTTATTAACTCATTCAACCAGAACTTATTGGGCATTTCTAATTTTCCTTTTACTTGTTGGAACTGTTGTTTTAATTAGTAAAGCAAACCTACCATATGAACAAAACTACAAAGATCAAGCACTTGAGTAAAATATAATAAGTTGGTAGTGGTTTGGTCACTAAGTCATGTTCCACTCTTGCGAGTTCATGGACTGTAGCCTGCCAGGCTCCTCTGTCCATGGAATTCTCCAGGCAAGAATACTGGAGTGGGTTGGCATTTCCTTCTCCAGGGGATCTTCCTGACCCAGGAATCAACCCAGATCTGCATTGCAGGCAGATTCTTTACCAACTGAGCTACAAGGGAAACCCCAAAATATAGTAAAGCTTACAGCTAACTACAATTTGATGTTTGTTACTGTGCCATGAGTAAATAGCCATAAACTGTAATTAATATTACTTTCATATAATCAAAACAAGTGTTTCTGTAATCAACTAGAGGGGAAAGAGAGGTGAACGGATACCGGACAAAAAAACTTTGAGATCTTTCTGATCTTCTGGATCTATAACTCGTAGACTATTACACCTCTCTTTTTTCTAGAACTAGGGCTTCAGTGAACTAGAATCTCCTGACTGACAGTGTTATCTATTTCCAGGACTTGGAGGCCAGCACAGATATTCAGCATACCATAAAGTAACCATTCTCTTACTTGCCCTCAGTCATTGGATCTCAAAGGTTGGACATAACTAAATCAGACCTTAGGAAGCAAATAGAATCAGGAAATCCCAACAGAAATCAGTTTTCTTTGTTTACCGATTCTTTACTATTCCAAGGCTGGAATGTATAGGGAAATAGGTGATTTTGTGTGTTTAAAGATGAGTTTCCAACTAATTCCACTACACACATCCTCAATTCAAATTTTCTATCCAATTTTTATGAGATTTATACCCAGTAAAGCATTGTCTCCCTGCTCCCCCCAAGGTCATGTGATAGGATGGGGGGTGGGCAGATATAAGTAAAGATTATCAACTGTTTACATTAATGTGACTTGGTTTGAAGAATCTACCACTCTACCAATTAGCTGGATTATCTGAGGGGATGGTACATTTGTGGGGAAGTAGGAGGAATAGTAGATTATTGGTTAGGCCAGAAGAAGGCACAGCTGCTTAAATGCAAGTTAAAACTGGATATTTGGAGCATCTAGAAAGCAACATGCAAACTCAGGCAGGCTGCAGATGTCTTTGAATACAGGAACAGGAGTGTCCAGACATGAGGAAAGCAATGATGGGATAGCAGACGGGTTCCAGAACAAGTTTAAAAAGGACAGTAAAGGGAAGAGTGAGAGAAAACAAAAAGAAATGGGGAAAGGATGAAAGAAAGATTTTTTAGATGAATGTAGCTTTGTGTTAAAGGAAGTGATGAAAGCAGGGGACTGAGGACATGTTAGAGGTGACAACAAAAGCAAGTGTTACAGAAGGCCAACTTACCAAAGTGTTGTACTTCCTTCATTTGAAAGCAGTAGACTACTTATTTATAAAATCTACTGTAACTCATTATTGATGATACTTTAGAGGCTCCATATCTTTTTTTTTTTTTTTTTGAGGCCCCATATCTTTAAGGCAATGATTTTTAAATCAGTTTTTCTGTTATGAAATAGAGATACACAGAAATACCGTCAGCCCACCTTCTTATCAGGTTTTCTATATCTTGGGCATTTTCTGCTAGCCTACCTTATCCTCAGCCACATCTAAAGTGGATATAGTACTTCAACCACCTTGAGTTTGTAAAATGTCTTCTTATATTCTTACCTTGAGTAGAGGCTTTTGGGGGTTAGGTTTATTATAATTTATAATAGCAAGAATAAGTCTACATAAGATAGGGGCTCTTGATTTATATTAATATGTAGGATGTGAATCAAATGGGACTACCTTGGTGGTCCAGTGGTAGAGAATCCACGTGCCAATGCAGGAGACGTGGGTTCGATCCCTGGGACAGGAAAATCCCTTGGAGAAGAAAATGGCAACCCACTCCAGTAATTCTTGCCTGGAAAATCTCATGGACAGAGGAGCCTGGCCAACTACAGTCCATGAGGTCACAGATGAGTTGGCCACAACTTAGGCTAAACAACAACAAATAAATCAAATCCTAAACAGAAACTCATGCATTGCTTTAACTTACAAGGCCCCTCTTTTTTTTTTTTTTTAATTTTAAATTTTAAAAAAATTATTTATTTTTAATCTTTTGGTTGTGCTGGATCATCATCGCTGCACACAGGCTTTTCTCTAGTTACGGCAAGTAGGGGCTACTCTTCATTGCAGCGTGCAGGCGTCTCTTGTGGCGGGGCATGGACTCAGTAGTTGAATCACATAGGCTCAGTAATTGTAGCACACAGATTTAGTTGCCACACGACATGTAGGATCTTCCCGGACCAGGAATTGAACCTGGGTTGCCTGCATTGGCACATTGGCAGGTGGATTCTTATCCACTGCACCACCAGGGAAGTTCCTTTTAAAAATAAATAAACTGTAAACTTTTTATGTGACTATCCCTGTTTCTCTGTTGTGTTCTTTTGGATGAAAAATATCTATAAAAGATCTTTATAAATGGACTTAAGGAAATCTGGGTATAAATAAGGGGATATTCTGGTACATAAGAGATCGAGCTGTTTATACTTATCAAAGGATTTGGTGTCAGAATTATTCTTTGACACTTTATAGCTAAAGAAGAGAAGAACAAAATTTAGAGTAAGAGTAAATTTAGAAGAGTAAAATTTCTAGGTAAGCTATACTCTTCTAGGTTGTTGGAAACTAAACCAAGGAAATACACTGCAGGGAATGCTTAGGAAATTCATGAGTGCTGCTAAAGGTGGGCAAGTTAGTTTTAGTTCAGGTAGCCAGAGTATTACTGATGTATAATGTTGACTGTACTCAGAATTTTAGGATCTAAATTATCAAACTATTTGTAAGAATTGTTTTCTCTTTCCCAGAGGTTTGAGTGGCTCTGCCACCTTAACTGTACTACTAGAGAGAATGTGGAATGGTATAGGAACAAACAGTGAAAGACTAATATCTTGACTTAAAATTCTGTGTGTAGTTTGGACAGATACACTTCCAGGAAGACCAGAATATTAATGGTATGTGATTTACAGCCAAGGCAATAAAGCTGCAATAATAAAAAGATGCAGTATTATGTATAGAATAAGTCAGACCTAAAGTCTCCTTCCTAGTCTCTAACTAGGTGCAGACCTTGGCCGTGCACTATTTCTGAGTTTCCTGATTTAACAAAAATGAGGTAGTTGGATTAAAGTATATTTAAGTATACTTACAGCTCCAAAATTCTTATTATAAAAATGAATTGACTCCAGAAAGACAAAGAAAAAAATGAGAAATAAAGCTAAGAACACAGAGGTTGAAAGCATGTGATATGTAAAATCATGGTATCAGTTCAGTCGCTCAGTCGTGTCCAACTCTTTGCTACCTCATGAATCGCAGCACGCCAGGCCTCCCTGTCCATCACCAACTCCCGGAGTTTACCCAAACTCATGTCCATCAAGTCGGTGATGCCATCCAGCCATCTCATCCTCTATCATCCCCTTTTCCTCCTGCCCCCAATCCCTCCCAGCATCAGGGTCTTTCCCAGTGAGTCATTTCTTCGCGTGAGGTGGCCAAAGTATTGGAGTTTCAGCTTCAGCATCAGTCCTTCCAATGAACACCCAGGACTGATCTCCTTTAGGATGGACTGGTTGAGGAAAAAAAAAAAAGGATGGACTGGTTGGATCTTCTTGCAGTCCAAGGGACTCTGAAGAGTCTTCTCCAACACGACAGTTCAAAAGCATCAATTTTTCGGCACTCAGCTTTCTTCACAGTCCAACTCTCACATCCATACATGACCACTGGAAAAACTATAGCCTTGACTAGACAGACCTTTGTTGGCAAAGGAGTGTCTCTGCTTTTTAATATGCTATCTAGGTTGGTCATAACTTTCCTTCCAAGGAGTTAGCGTCTTTTAATTTCATGGATGCAGTCACCATCTGCAGTGATTTTGGAGCCCAAAAAATAAAGTCAGCCACTGTTTTCCACTGTTTCCCCATCTATCTGCCATGAAGTGATGGGACCAGATGCCATGATCTTAGTTTTCTGAATGTTGAGCTTTAAGCCAACTTTTTCACTCTCCTCTTTCACCTTCATCAAGAGGCTTTTTAGTTCCTCTTCACTTTCTGCCATAAGGGTGGTGTCATCTCCATATCTGAGTTTATTGATATTTCTCCTGACAATCTTGATTCCAGCTTGTGCTTCTTCCAGCCCAGCGTTTCTCATGATGTACTCTGTATATAAGTTAAATAAGCAGGGTGACAATATACAGCCTTGACATACTCCTTTTCCTATTTGGAACCAGTCTGTTGTTCCATGTCCAGTTCTAACTGTTGCTTCCTGAGCTGCATATAGGTTTCTCAAGAGGCAGGTGAGGTGATCTGGTATTCCCATCTCTTTCAGAATTTTCCACAGTTTATTGTGGTCCACACAGTCAAAGCCTTCGGCATAGTCAATAAAGCAAAAATTGATGTTTTTCTGGAATTCTCTTGCTTTTTTGATGATCTAGCGGATGTTGGCAATTTGATCTCTGGTTCCTCTGCCTTTTCTAAAACCAGCTTGAACATCTGGAAGTTCACTGTTCACATATTGCTGATAATCATGGTATAAATGGAAACAAAATGATCCCTATAGAATTCAACATATTAGCAGTACCTGTTATTATTAAATGCTCAAAAAAGGTTATTTTTAGTTGGATAAAACAACTTACGGTAATGCTACATTTATTACATTTCATCAAGAATGAAGTTCTTCTACTCTTTTGATTTGTCCCACCTTCTCCTTCCCCCACTGTGTCCACGGGTCCATTCTCTAGAGAGAAGCATTGACATATATACATTACCATGTGTAAAAGAGCGGGTGGGAAGCTGCTGTGTAACGCAGGGAGCTCACTCGATGCTCTGTGACAACTTAGAGGGGTGGGATGTGAGGGAGGAGGCTCAGGAGGAAAGGGATTTATATATACATGGCTTCTTCACATCACTGTACAGCAGAAACCAACACAGCCTTGTAAAACGATTATCCTCTAGTTAAAAAGAAAAAAAAATAATGAAGTTCTGAGTAACATTTTCAGGTTACTGAAGCTTATTCTTTTTAATCACCAGGACTTTAAAAATACTACCAGTTTGGTAGATAACTTCTAAGTGTATCATTACTATAAATTTACTACAAAATACATTCACACATTTTTGGGTGACTAGTATAAATTGTGACCCTCCCTCTTGGGCAGTTCCAAGGCAAAGTAGTCATGGGATTATACAGCTATCATGTAGTCCGCTCATGAAACATTGCCCGTATTATCAAGCAGCAGGAGCAGGCTTTGCAGTTTGTTTACTGTTTGTCTGATCTTCTGTTTAGTTTAGTGTTTACTTTTCTGAGTGTGTGTGAAGTATGTCATCAGCGACAGAAACTTAAGAGGTTTCCTGGGCCGTTTGAAATTGTTAGAGAGAAGTAGTTGTGCTGAAGTTACTTGTTCATCTAAACGGTATATGTTCAGATAAGCAACACTAGAATTCAGTATGCGTAAGATCAAAGTGTACCATCCTAGCATTTGAATTACTCCTCAGAAAAGTACACAAATAAAATGTGCCTGCCATTGTTAAATCATTTAAACCTTTTTGTGAATAGGGGAAAAAAATTGCAGTTTTGATTATATAGACAACCACTGGTCATTTTCATTTATACTTAAGAGACCTCATACACACATGAAGACCTCAGATTCTTTGTAGAAGAAAAAGAAAATTTGCCTCTCTTAGTGACTCTTTCTGGGGGTTTGCAGGTTGAGCCCTTTCAAAGTTAACAAAGAAAGAAGATTCCCTTCTACCTTATGCGTGGTATTTTATTATTACTGTAAGAGTAGGTCTAGTTACTAAAGAGTTGATTTCTTCCCTCTGGTTTCTACATTGATTACTATTCTCAAATTTATCCTCAGCTTTCATTCAGCACAGTTTGAACATACATATATACATCTTCCTACACCTACTCCTACCCCTTACCCCAAAAAATTTAAATTAAAAATAAAAAAAACCTGCCCTTATAAATAAATTTGGAAATCTTACATTTAGATGAAGAGAAACTTTAAGGGAAACTTCAGGTTTTGCCAGCAACTAGATTTAGGTTTTGTTGTTGTTTTTAACATTTAAAAAGATTGCTTAACTTAATGGTGGTCTTTTCATGGGAATTTTTCTTCTGCAGTTTTTAATATAAATAGTGTAGCAAATTTTAGTTAAATGAGTTTGGTTATTCTTTTGGTCAGTTGATACCTGTCTTGGTTGGCTTATTGATAGCTGTCTTTAAATTCATTTTGTTCTTGCTCAAATTGTGCATTGTGTTTTGATGGTGGACCATATAATGATTAATTCACCATCAAAGCATTCTTAATATTTACTGATAAACTATGTGATTTTTTTAATGAGTAGTTTTATGGCATCTTTAGTTGGTTGAAGAAATCCTTATCATATGTTAAGTTTTTTAAAACCTTCTGGAACCTGTTTCCATTTCGTTGTGATCCATGTCTCTGGGATAACACAGTCTCATTCTTTCCCATCTCTTCTCCATGGCTAGCCCCACTAATATTATGGGCTTCCTTGTTTCCTGTATTACCTAGAGAAAAAGAAGATTGTTTTTCTCAAGCCTTGCACGTGTATGTGTGCAAAACCACAAAACCACCATGGCCCTCAGTTGGATGTACATATACACAAGAATAGGTGATTTGGTAAATGAGTGAGTGAATGGGAGAAAGTGGGCAGTATGTGACCACAAACCACTTATATTCAATTTATTTTAAAGATTATCTCAACTGTAGCTCTTAAAATATCTGGTCATCTTTTCCTTTTTTGCATTTTCTTTTTTTCAAATGTTTTGTTTGAGTGGGAGGACATACATATGCCTCTGGCTGATTCATATTGATATATGGCAGAAACCAACACAATATTGTAAAGCAACTATCCTCCAATTAAAAGTAAATAAATTTAAATACTTTTACAAAAGGAAGAAAATAGCCTAACAGCATCTGTGCCCGAAAGTCAACAACAGGACTGTAATTAAAAGGCTGTATATGCTTTTAAAAAATACTTAAATGAAGATAATATGGTTTCTTATTTTAAAAAATGTTTGTTTGTTACTTGGCTGGGCTATGTCTTAGTTGTGGCACACAGGATTTTCAGTCTTCTTTGCGACATGTGGAATCTTTACTTGAGGCATGTGAAGTCTTAGTTGTGGCATGTGGGATCTAATTCCCTGATAACCAGGGATCAAACCTGTGCCCCCTGCATTGGGAGCATGAAGTCTTAGCAACGGGACCACCAGGAAAGTCCCTGGATTTTCTTTTAGATGTTGGGTACGTGGTCATAGAGATCTCTTAATTTAAAAGTGCACCTGTCTTGAGTTGATTCATTACCTTTCTTGCCAGCTTATTTGTATAATTGTCCTTCCATTTTTCCATTTCTGTTGAGTAGACAGAGACAATGATCTTTTTACCTGTCTCTCCGGAACCTCACACAGTCTTTCATGCCCAGTAGTGTTAGTTGGATGAGGGTGTGGGTGGGTAGATGGATGGGTAGATTTTAAAGAAGCTTTTTTATTGTAGGAAATTTTAGTTTTAAGTGGGATGGTAAATCTGACTGTCTTTTAGATTATTGAAGAGTAATTACCACGTCTTGCATTAATTTCTCTTCCTAGAACCGGAAAGTCATCAGCCCCAACAATTATCAGGGATTCTCCTGTTTTTGTAGGTGTGAGATTGCATTAAAATTGGACTGATTTAAGTAAAACTACATAGGTTCTTTCTGTATCTCAGTGAAAACTGAAATAGCTACTACAGCTGATTATGAGAAAACAGCATTTCTTCAAACCTGATCATTAAGGCAGTGGTTTTCCAACTCAGGGAAGGTTATTATTTGATGAGATGACCTAAGTCTTCTCTTTGAAGGGGAAGAGATAATGAATGGTCTTCTCGGTTTTGAGCTTTTCCTGCCATTCATTTTCCGTATATCTTGACATCAGCATGTTGCTTCTTTTTACCAGAATCTGAGTATCAGATTTAGTACAAAATTTAGACATTTAGGCACCAAGTTGATTAAGTCAATATTTCCAGGGACTTTGTACCAGAACGTTTTTAAAGTTCTGCATTAAATAAATGATATTTCCCTTGTTAGGTGCTGGCAGGAGGGATGAATGGTGAGTAATTGCTTAAGGTTTCCCTTTAGGGTGATGAAAATTTTTTGAAACTAGGTAGAGGTGATGGTTGTACAACATTGTGAATGTACTGAATACAGCAAAATTATATACTTTAAAATGATTAATTCTATATTATATGAATTTTGCTTTAAAGAAAACACTATTTCCTAACTTTTTTTAGTTCATGCTGTAATTATTACTTGTAGTTCAGAGGATAACACCTTCCTGTAGCTAGTATGGTTGTATAATTATTCCTTTAAATTATTAGAACAATAGGTAGAATTGTTTGTAACAACACTTATTAGAGTAGAAATGAGTGCTCGCTAGTTAAATGCCAGAACAAACCAGGGTTATCCCAGGCAGACTGGAAGAACAATCATATTACCTGAAATTAACACCAGATGCTTTTATGTACAAGCTCACCACCATGTGTCTCAGTAACTGTTTACATTATTAGATCAAATATCATCTTAAAATTATTTCTCAAGACTCATATACAGCACTTGATTCTTTAAAGAAAGCCAGTTTGCATACAGTTGACAGAGAGAGACTTCCACATGCAGATAAAAGCCTACTTTATAAACTTAAAAGGTAACAGTCTTACTAAGTTAAAAAGCAAAATAGGATTCAGTAGACATTTTTGTTTTCAGCAAAAGCAGTGAGAATTAACATGTTTCTTAAATCCTGTTTCCACTACTGTTTGGATAAATCATACCTGCCATCAAGTAAGTTGGTCTGTGCATGCCAATGTGCAGACTGCAGTTATATTTTCTTTTCTGTGATCCTATCACTGTCAACCCCTGCAGTCAAATATTGTCAGAGTAGCAAGGGGAAACCTAGTATATTTAAGTTAATGAATGATGGAAACATATCTTATTAATGCTTACCCTCAAACTTTTGGCCAATACCTTTCCCCAGCCTATCTTTAGTTCTCAAAGATACCTGAATTTTGCTTTTGTTATGTATGACAACATATTGGTGGCTTTGCTCTATAGGTCAGTTACTCGCTCATGATTTAGTTTCAGATGTAGGTTTATCGTGTCTTTTTTTCTGTTAAACCAGTGTTATAATGCCGTGTCTTCAGTTCTGATACCAATAAAATAGTTTCACAACAGAGTTAAGAATGGACTCTTAACACATGTATCTTACCTTTTCTCTAGAACTGTCAAGTAATCCACCTCTAGCTACCATCCTTATTCCTCCTCATGCTCGGATTCAAGCAGCTGCTTCAACTCCTTCAAATACCACAGCAGCCTCAGGTGAGAACACAGAAGTCTCTTCTAAAAACGCATGATTTGGTTTTGTCTCCATTTTATATCATTTGTTGAATATGAATGTTTAGTACCTTCCAGCTATCAAAAACATAGCATAGCCAAATGATTAAATGTGACTAAAGTGTTGCTTTAATTTCCAAAAAGCATGAAAGGACCCCATATGCTTTATATATAAGGTATAAATATCTTATTATAATATAAGTGATGTCACTTTGTTATTTTAAAAGTCATGCTTTCTGTATAATTTCTTGATTAATATATTAAGTGAGATGCTTATAGCAGAAAATGGTCTGCAGAAATGTAATCTTATTGAAGATAATTCACTTTAATTCCATTACCCTGAATATAAATTATATTAATATACTGGAGAGGCAAATTTTCAAGAAGTTTGAATGTAGATTGGTGTAATTTAATCATTTAAAGGGCTGAAGCTGCAACGCAAATTCATTTAGCTAAGACTTAGATCAGAATATGACTAAATCTTGTCTATCCCCTGCCCCACCAAAATACCCAAATGATCTCCCAGGTTAGATAGAGCTCAGGTATACTGCTGGTCCTAGAGCTGGTTCACATTGGGACCTCATTTGATTAGAATTGCATTACGATGTTCTGAAAATACTTAACCCTTGAGTGAACTGAAGGTCCTCCGAAGGACAGCTAAAATGAAGTTAGAAATCAGTAGCATAATTGGACTCCCCCGACAGCCCCCAAAATGCAGATGTCAGGAGCTGACTCCATTTTTACTTAATTATCTGTTGCATTGAACCTAGTTGGATCAGATTGTTTGCCCAAGGGCATTTATGCTCCAGGAAATAAAACCTTGCATTACTAGTTCTTAGCATTCAACAGTGAGGTCAAAATCTACCTTCTGTTGTCTGACAGAGTTGATTGTTCCTATCCAATCTTAAATCTTTTGAATGTTGCTAATAAAGGTTGACAACATTTCATTCTAATCTGTGGCCCATCTTCACTCCAGAAAAAGTCTAGGAAAAAAAGGTCTCTTTTCTAGTTCTAGTTTCATCAGCACATGCTACCTTGAGAAAGTCATTTGAACTTCATTAGTTTTAGTAATGTACTGTTCATTTTCTCAATCTATAAAATGAGTGGCAATGCTCTCCTCAAGTAATATGGTACAAATCAAATATGTACTGAAATGTGCTTTGAATTTTTTAATTGAAAAAATAGTTTTTTTGTTTTGCTTTTAACTATGACCTGTATTTAGAAGGAAGAAATAATTGCTTCAATGAGCTATTAATCAACTTAAATCACTGGCCTAGGTTAGATTGTGTTGATTGTTTAAAACATTGAATAGGCCCTAATCCCAAACTAGCACATTTACTTATTGAGCTAGTTTATAGGAATTGTTTTAGACTATGAATACAATGAGAATTACGATTGGTAAGTTTTGGGTAATTTTAAATGATTTTCTTAATGTGAAATACTAGTTAATGATTATAACTAAGATTTGGGGCAAATTGTCTGCCTGGTAGGAGCCTAGTATAACCTGATTTTGATGATGCTTTGATATAAGTTACAGCAGTCATCAAAAAATAATTTTACTGCTGTATATACATTTTTATAGCTATTGAAATAGATTTCAACTTAAATATGGAAACTGGCATTGAGCTTTGATCCTGAGAATTTACTTTAAAGTTGAAGGAGATCAGGATATGAGGAATTTTATAGGAATAGTAGACTAAGGGCAGAACTAAAATTAGTTTAAAGAAATGCATGCCTTAAGTATCTTAATACCAGGAAGGATTTCAGATATTTCACTAAGCTTCCTAGTGGCTAAATAAAGAAGTGATATCTGCTTAAAATTTCCCATATACTTCATTAGATAAAAAGCACACTGGTGGCTTAGGAGAAGCACACCATTTCTGACCCTGCTTTTTGAGAAGTGGTTCTCCGTTAGGGCTGCACATTTGGTACTATAAGCTAGTGGTAAAGAATCCGCCTGCCACTGCAGGAGCTGAAAGAGGTATAAGTTCGATCCCTGGGTCAGGAAGATCCCCTGGAAGAGGAAATGGCATCCCCCTCCAGTATTCTTGCCTGGAAAATTCCATGACTAGAACAGCTTGGTAGGCTGTATAGTTCATGGGGTCTCAAAGAATCAGACACGCTTGAGCACGTGCACACACAAGAGAGAGTAAATGAAACTCTTATCACCATTTCAACAATAAATGTAATGGTGACTCCATTTGGAAACTTTTTTAAATGCCCCTCAGTATGAGCTAAAGGCACAACACTACAATATGGTTAAAGCAAAACAGTTTTCTTTGGGGTCAAAGTTATGGGAGCCAAGTAATGTCACCTAACATATCTTAGGAAACGCTCATCTAGATGAAGGGATTGACTGTATGGCCTTAATGGCCCAGATTTAAGTAAATACATATGTATGTGCATGTATATATATTTTAAATAAGTATTTGGTAGTATAAGTTACATTCTTTAGTAAGATCTTAAAATATACATGTTCTTTGCTGTCTCTCAGCATCAATTTCTTTATGCATACAATAGGAATAGTAAATACCCACTACATAGAGTTATGAGAAGTAAGATATAAAGTGTACAAACTGCTTAACACTTTGCCTGGTCACATGGGCCTTCAGTGAAAAGAAACTGCTACACCACTTTATTGTTATTGCCAAGTAAGGACAGATTCATAAGTGTTGAAAACCAGCCATGTGAAAGACAGGGTTGACATCCATCCTTTTATGACAAAAGAATATATGACTCTCTTCACCTGAATAGATGGACATCCCATCTCCACCCAAGCAGGGAGGAAGTGAATGCCTGCCAACATGACAAAGCATTTCCAGGTCTACTCCAAGGTATGAAGAAGTAAAATATTACACTCCAAAGCCTCCGACCTTGAAAATCTGAACCTGGAAATTTTTCTAATTAGAATTTTCAAAATTAGAATTTCTAATCACCCACCCTAGCTACAACACCACAATAATTCACCTTTGGGTGAATGAATTGCAGTATGTACCTCTAACTAAATAAGAGTAGTTACTTCTATCCAGTCCTTTCCACATGCAAATATACATTTAGGCAGTTACCAACATGGTACATAACACTGCAGTCCATGGGTTCGCAAGAGTCAGACTTAGTGAGTAAACACAAGTTATATAATAACAAAAAGGAGAGTCAATATGATCTGAGTGCTCAGCAGTAGGAAAATGATTCAATGCATTATGAAATCTCTATTTTTATGTAACTATAAAAGATAGTTATTATGAAACTTAGATTTGTGGAAGTATTCATCTTAAATTACATGGAGAAAAATTTAAAATCCTATGTACCATGTTGGTAACTGGGCCTAAATGTGTATTTGCATGTGGATAGGACGAGATAGAAATATACAAAAATTAAAACAGTTGTGGTTAATCAGTGGATATGGAGGTTTTTTCCCTCAAAAACTTTCGGTGTTTAAATTATTTTTAAAACACATCGGTTCCTGGGGGCATTATATCTGACCATGGCTCTGACTGACACGAGAAACTTCTGAAAAGTGTGTACACTCTTCTCAGACCATAAAGTATAATTTCTTATTTCAGTGTTTGTATCTATCTGATTTTTCTCCACACCCCCAACAGATCCTCCCATTCATTCCATTTGGGAGACCATTCATCTGGACCCTGTGGAATAATAAATCTTCAGGAATTATAGTTTTACTGATCATAAGAATTACTTTAGAGATCATCTGATCCAGTGCCAGATGAGTTAAGTGTAAGATGTAGTTGGGAATTTCAACTAAAGCAATTTTCTCTCTGTTTCGTATTAGTCCTCTGAGTAAGGTTTCTTCCAGTGCAGTGGTTCTGCTATTAAAAGAAATTTGAAAACCACTGATTTCATTTCACCCTCCTTATTATCTACTGAAAGCCTAGTGTCCCATACTTGTATATATTCAGAAACTAGAATATTCAGTAGCACATTTGATCTTTGTATCACTTTGTTAGAAATTTATTCCCTTATACCTCTTCCACTCAATGACCCTACTCTGGGGTTATAGAAAACCAACCCAATTGTTACTTGCAAAAGTCCTTCAGATTTTAATGATGACTATGGCTAGCATCTTCTCCATACTAATGAGAATTTTAAATCCTAATCCTGAATATGTTCTAAAGTATCAGAATGTTAGGTTTTCTATATAGTTATTTGTCATCTGCACATTTTATAAATATACCAATTTTTTGCCTCTCCCTAAACAACTAATAAAACATATCAAAGAGGACAAGGTAGAGCCTACTAGATTTTTTTTTTTTTTTTTTGCCTTTACCAAGGTTACTGATAAAATAAGTTAAATGGGACTAGACAGGCTTACTAGGGATTATTCTTCTGATGCTCTGTAATTAACTCTGAATTACCCTTCTTGTTGTTTGCTAAACTAGAGACCAACCTTACAATATTCATTTATATAATAATGTTATGAAAATTAGTAAAAATACTTTGCTTTTGTCAAGAAAACTTTCAGATTTTTTCCATCAAGAAAGAAACTGTCAAAGATGGAAATGAAAAAAATTTGTTAAAGACTTAAAAGAAGTTTCTAGTGCTTAAATATTTGTAAATTGAATTTCTGTAATTTGTTTTAGAATGTGTTTTTAGACTATAGATTCTGGCTTTAAAGACATTTAAAATGTATAGATTTCCCTCACCTTCCTTGGGCTGCATTTTGTTTATTAGGATTTTTGTTATATCCTTTCCAGGTTGAAAACCCTTCTAACAGAAAAGGGAATCATGATAAGAGTTGGACAAGGTCTGTCTTCTCTGTCTTTTTACCTGGTCAGAGGGCTTAACTTTTCTTGGTCTTGCTTTGAAAACCTTTTGCTGTTAACCTCATTTAAACTGAATTTGGCTTGTTCTGACAGGTTCACATTTTTATTTTTCTATTCTTCCTGGGATGTGTGCCCTACTTTTTAAATTATGAGCTCATCAAGGAAAACCCTTTTATTTGGGTTCTTTGGTCCTTCTCCTTTTACTTTGCAAAGAGAGTATATGCAGTTGTTTGGTTGGTCAGAATTTTGTTTTTTATAATTTTCTGTTTCTTGTCAGGTATTAGCCCCTTTTGAAGATTCTAACTACAAAATCATACTTATTTGTTCCCTGAACTTTTTGAAATGCATTTTGCTAAAGTCATAGTTCAGATTTAGCCAGGGCTAGTGGTCCCTTTTTCTATTACAGTTATTTTTACCACAGAATTCCTGTCACCTTGTCACCTTCTCCATCACCAGTCAGTTTTTTTCTAGCTGGACAGAATTAAACTCAGAATAATTTCTCCCACTGTTTGTTTCCACTGAATTTGACAAATAAAATGTTACATTAAGTCAGTGTATTGAATACTTAAACTTTTCTAAAATGATAGTTACCCCCCTTCATCCCCTCCCCAAGTATCACTGGCCTGTGGTGCTTTTATGGTGTGCACTTGGGAAAGCTGTATCCATATCCTGTCTAGTTGTAGAATCCACAGTGAGTGCCCTCAGATGGTGTTCTTCGTAACTCTTCCTGTCTATTTTCGCTTTATTTTAATCCAAATGTAAGAATTTTTCTCTGTTAAAAACATAGTATCTAGTTATGTTTGGAAAGAAAAAAAAATGTAATATCTAGTTATTTTAGAAAATAAAAAAAAGAAAATAAGACTCTTCATATTCTTACTTCCAAAGAAAATCAAAGGTAACACTATCTTGTATAGTTTAGTCTAGTCATGAGTAGACAGACTGGCTTTTTTTTTTTTTAATGGGCTTATGGTATATGGAGGAAGGTGATAATATGACTTTATAGTATTCAACTAGTATTCTAAGCCTATACCATAATTTATTTAATTCTTTATTGGACATTTGAGTTGTGTCCCAGTCTTTAGAGGAATTCCTGAGTTAAAAGGTGTAAGGAAGTTTTAAATTTTTAGTACATACTGTCAAATTGTCGTCCAGAAAGCTTTTCCCATTTTACACTGGTAATGCACATATTTTTTCATTTCTCCATTACTTCAGCACTAGCCAGCCAGAGTGGTGGGGGGAGGGGTAAGGGAGGTGGGGGGACAGAGTGTATATGAGCACATCTATATTTTTATGCATTACCAATTTAGTAGAATGAAGAAGGTGGGTATCTTTGTTAGGGACAGTTCTATGCCCTTTCCTCCTATTGGTTTTGTGTTTGAAGTTTTGAAGTATAGACTTCCATCCATATGTGACACTCTGACAGATTCACTGACACCAGCGAGACTGTATCTGAGATTGTATCTACCCTCTGTTAGGATTTCAAGTTCGCTTACTAAGGCTGCATATAGACACCTAGAGTCATACCATCTTGGTATTATTTTCACCACAGCAGTGCTAAGTATCACTTCTAGGAAATTGCTTATTTTAATGTAAAACATGTTGTTTCCTATTAAGTCGAAAATTTTACCTGGGTTTTTCTTCCCTCCTCCAAAAGTATTGTAAAATCTTCTTGATTGAGTCGGTGAATATCCTATCAGACATTCTTCTGGGTATTCTTCCAGTGTTCCTCAGTTCCTTACTTGAAGTCACCTGTTTATATCCATATGCCTTTTCTTATTCTTTATTCGTCAACTAAGTTTTTTAACTTAAAAGATAGAAAACACATCCTTTGTCTCCATGGCTTTCAGTTTTTTTACCTTGAACAGCCAAGCCTCTTAATTAAAACGTGTTCTGCCCCTGAACACACAGCAGCTAAGGTCTCTCTGCTGCCAGCCGACCAAGTATAAACAGTATTGTTGATAAGCCCTCCAGGTTTGCTGCTGGATTGATTGCCTCACTGGTGCCTGAATTTCGGTTCTGTTTTTTAAATGACTGAATCCACCATGGTATCTCATGCCACACCTTTTCCTTGTAATAATATGACAAGAGAAGTGCTGATATTTTGCTGAGAAGTGCTCCCTCATTATGATACACACAAAATTATCAAAATCATGGTAGACATTATAAAGAGAAAAAACAAAAATTGAATCCTTTTCCTTACTGCTGATACTTTGATTTCATTAGTGTAGAGTATGATTTTAGTTTAAATGTAACATTGGGATATACCTTTAATTCTTTGTGAGGAACAGTGTTGCTTGTTCATGTGTCCATTAATAACACTAATGTGAGACCTAGTTTTAAGTAGAGGCATTTCCACTGGAATAGCTTGAATGGGAACATCTCAAATTAGGACCTTAGGGTGTACACAATATACACAACATAGCCCAAGGCTCCAGAACTTTATCTTTTAGGGGAGTCGAGCTGTCATGAGACCGTTCTAAATTATAAAACTAGGATGGCTCATGAATAGAAATGCACAAAATGGGCTTAGGAGAGCATAATAAAGAAACTAAGTAAACTATACTTAAAGTTCCCAAGTATATTTATAAAGTACATGTAAAGCACAAAAAAGGATTTGATATATCTGAAATATACTCTTTCACTGATATGCCAATAATGACTTTATCGCTTTTGAGAACCTGAAAACATGTTTGGAGTAAATAAGAAACTACATTTTATTTTTATTTAATTTCAGTTAAATTTAAATGACCAGATGTAGCTCGCAGTCACCCCATTGGAGAGTACAGATAGAACATTTCCATTATTGCTTTTGGGCCAGACAGTGAACACTTGTATCAGTTAGATTTGACTTTTATAGACCTATAGTTCTGGAATACTGAACCTTTGGAACCCCAGCTCCCTTGTTTATTCTCTGTCCTTTTCCACCTAACCTGTTCCCTTATTTTCTGCTTTTCTTTTTAAACCTTTTGGCCCCAGTTTATAAATGGGGGGCCTTCCCTTCACTCTCCTTCCGCTCCACATTTTACACATTTGATCAGACACATTTGGAGGGAGAATGGACAGAACTTGCTGATGCACTGGCAGGGTAAGTGTAAGAGTAAGGGATCAGGGTGAGAACTTTTGGTTTACCACCTAAGCAACCAGATGGTGCAGTTTCCTCAGTATTGAGACAGCTGCCCATCAAATCCATGACTCGATTATCGAGCAGCTCTTACAGATCTTTAAGAATCTGAAAATAAAACTATGACTCCTCTCCTGGAAAATATGTGTATCAGATATGGAATTCTGTACATAAAAATCTACTCTAGGACAAAAGTCACAGCCTGGTGTACTCTTGGGGGAATCTAATACTTTAGAGCTTTGCCCTTAGTTTCACTATAGGATTGCCCAGCTTGTCATTTTTACCTCTAAGGTCATACAGAATAAAATGGGTCTCAATACATGTACAAATTCCCTTTGCCATACCCAGTACCAGAGCCATAGAACCATAGACTCTTCTCAGGATTAGGGGAAAAACAAACGGACAACTGGTGCAGTCTTCCATTCCTTAAACAGTTTATTAGGAGCATACCAAATTTTGTAGAGGGACTTGCTCAATAGTGCTCCCATTGGCTTGTGAAAGTGTATACATTAGTTATCTACTGCCGTGTGTCAAGGTACCCCAGATTTAGCGGCTTATCAGTGAACATTTATTACCTCACACAGCTTTTGTGCAGCCTAGCTGTGTAATTCTGGGTGAGGGTTTCTCATGAGGTTGTAGCCAAAATGTCGGCCAGGACTGCAGGCATCTGAAGGATTGTTGCCTGGGGATGGAAGCTTTACTTGCAGGATGGCTCATTCCTGTGGGGAGTGAATCTGTGCTGGCATTTGCAGAAGGCCCAGCCCGTCATTGTGTGAACCTCTGTGGAGTACTATACAAGTGTCTCATGTTGAGGCAGCTGGCTTCCCCTAGACCAGGTGATCCAGGGAGGAGAAGGTGGAGGCCACAGTGTCTTTTATGTCCAGATTTTTGGAAGTCACACACCATTATTTATGTGATATCCTGTGTGTTATATAGGCCAGCCCTATTTATTAGAGGAAGGGATTATACAAGGGTATAGACATCAAGAGGTGCATGCCTCATTGAGGCCATCTTGGAGGGTGGCTACCACAGTGTAAAAAGAATGATCTTATCCCTTTTTCCAAACCCAAAGCTGACTGTTCTCTCCTTTCTCCCTCAAATCCATCCTTGGTTTGTTGGTTTATGGTGTATCAGAGGGCTGGTAATGAGCACTGGTTTCTAGGAATGTTGGAAATCAGTAAATAATCTTTCCTGGTGGCTCAGACAGTAAAACATCTGCCTACAATGTGGGAGATCTGGGTTTGATCCCTGGGTTGGGAAGATACCCTGGAGAAGGAAATGGCAGACCACTCCAGTACTCTTGCCTGGAAAATCCCATGGACAGAGGAGCCTAGTAGGCAACAGTCCATGGGGTCACAAAGAGTCAGACACAATTGAGCGACTTCACTTATAGTTGTTTACAAAACACCTTTATCTCTGTGTATCCTATTCAAACTATTTGAAAATTAGATAATAAAATAACCATACTGGTAATTTTTATTATTATAAATTCACTGATCTGCTTTAATGTAATAACCCTTTGGTTAATAGAAGTAGACTCTGTAAATCATATTGGATTATGTAGGAGTTAGGTCTGAATGAAAGCCCTTTCTTCTCCCTTTGATAGGAAATCTTTTCTGCTTGTCTCCTATGGCCCATAAAGGTAATCATTCTGTTGTTGTTTAGACATAGAGAACAGACTTGTGTTTGTTTTATATCCCTCTGAAAAATAGAGAACTCTATTCTTTTTCTCAGCAAGGACTATTTAAATGTTTGAGAATTTTAAATTAATGAACATTTAAATTATAGAGAGTCCATGTTGATTCAGATTCAACTATATAAACAAATATACTGTCAATTCTGTATATTTGTTTACAGAGTTGGATCTGAATCAACATGGACCCTCTATAATTTAAATGTTCATTAATTTAAAATTCTGATAGTCACTAGACTTAGATGTTTATTGCAGTTTCTATAACTTTTCTTCTCAAACATTTAAATAATAATGATTTAATATTCTTTTTTAAAATATTCTTTTCCACTATGTTTAATCACAGGATATTGAATATAGTTTCCTGTGCTGTGTAGTAGAACCCACTTGTTTGTCTATCCTGTGAAAGAGTTTACATGTGCTAATCCCAAACTCCCAGTCCTTCCCTCCCCTGCCCTCTTCTGCCATGGCAACCGCAAGTCTGTTCTCTATGTCTAAACAACAACTCTTTAAAAGCAACAAAGCTCATCTTGATTCTTCATTCCCTTCCCTTTACATATGTACTGATAAAAGTGATGCAATCTGGCATTATGATTTAAAAACAGGCTAAGATTGTTTATCTTAAGTCGAATCCAGTTTCACAAAAGTTTTTTCACAAATATTTACTGAGTATGAAACTGCATTATACAACTTAATAGCTGTGTGATTATGGAATAAGTTATTTAACCTCTCTACCCACAATTTTCCCATACATAAAACGGTGATAATACCACCATCTATGTAATAAGGCCTAAGAAGTGCTTAGTAATTGTCCAATAAATGGAAAGATAAAAGAGACATCTAGAAATACACAAATGTGTAATTTAGTGTGACTGCAATAACCACCACATCACCACAGCATCAGTGATAGCAGCTACTGACATCTGGGTGCTTATCAATGTGCCAGATATCATACCAAGTATGTTGCAAACATGTCATTCAGCCCTCATTGTAGGAATAGGCACAATTATTGTACCCACTTTGAAAACGGGAAAAATGAATGCACAAAGAAATGAGATAATTTGCCCAAGGTTACAGAGGTAACAACTGGTATATATACCAAGAACTTTAAAAACATATCTTTGCTCGTTCAATAAACCAGGCAGTCTGTTGGAGCTACTGTTGAATTTATGAAGTTCACATCTTTTTGTTTGTTTTGCTTTTCTCCTCCTTGTGTTTGTTTTATATCCCTCTGAAAAATAGAGAACTCTATTCTTTTTCTCAGCAAGGACTTTTATAACCTGGTTTTAAGTAGAGTTCATTGCACTGGGCAGAGGTTTTGGGATTATTCTTTGGTTTTGTTTTTGATGAATGAATTCAGTGCTGTGACTTTAGATATCAAGAATAATTGTAATCAAAGTAATTAGCTGTTAAAATTTTATTCATCAAGTGATTTGGAAATGATTCAAAGAAAAATAAAAGATCATTAAATTACAAACCTGAGGAATATGAATGTCTTTTAAAATTTTATCATTCAGAAGGTGATTTTGTTTTTTATTATATGTCCACTTAAAAGGCTTGTGCTTTTTATTATAATCATATCAGCAGGTCTTTGGATTTATCCAAGGAAGAGGAGACTAGTTTTGGGAGTGTCATAAACTCATAGGTAATAGCCAGTACAAGGTCTGCAGATTAGTAGCTAAATAGGATATTGCCAAAGAGTAATAATGGGCTGGCTGGCAATGTAGATGAGTCCTGGTGAGTGTTGGCTGATAGCTAATGACCAGCATGGCCAGGGGTGTGACAATGCTGGTATGTGTGCTGATAAATTCCTGATGACTGGTGGATCTCAAAGACTTGAGGAAGACCATAATGTGACAGTTTCACCTGTCATCCTCACATGTTAAAAATGAGAGAGAAGTTCTATTTGATGATAATCATACATAGGTTGAGTGTCGTCCAGAGCATGAGAGATGCTTCAATGGCAGGGTTTGTGAGGAGTGTTATATTCTGACATATGTTTGTGCCTTCCAGGCTTTCTCAGGAGTGTTGTTTTTAATGCAGCCTGTGCCTAAATTATGAAAATGAACATTTTTCCTGCAAAAGCCTTATAGGAACCTGTGGCCTGAATAGGAATTGACGTTAGGTTATTGAGACACAGAATTTGAATGATCATTAAGAATAAAACTTCTGATAAGCAGGGCATGTACAAGAAAAAACAGGAGTTATGAATGAAGTATTAGGTACAGTTACTAACTGGTTAATGTGAAAGACTGTTTACCTGCCTTTGGAGCATAGGTTCTATGTTAAATATCATATATCCTCTCTTGCCACCTGTCCTTGAGCCATACAGATAAATTAATGTGATGCCATGCCATGGGCAATGTGGACCTAATAGATGAACCCTTATGTGATAATGCCTGCACTTACTTGCATGAAAATAGGATTAGAAGCATTTTTTAAGCTGTTTTGAAGGAAATAAAACGAATGAACACAACCATTCATATTAAGAGATAGAAACATTTCTTCCCCGAAGGCTGAGTTAAATATAAGGGCAGATTGTTTAAAGGAATAATCAGATATTTCAGAAGGAAGTATAGTTTTTAAAGAGTAGCCATCAACATGATAAGCTGAGTATCTAATCTTTAAAGAGTTCCAGTATTTTGGTCACCTGATGGGAACAGCTGGCTCACTGAAAAAGTCCCTGATGCTGGGAAAGATTAAGGGCAGGAGAAGAGGGTGTCAGAAGATGGGATGGCTGGATGGTGTCACTGATGCAGTGGACATGAACTTGGGCAGACTTTTAGGAGATGGTGAGGGACAAGGAGGCCTGGTGTGCTACAGTCCGTGGGGTTGCAGAGTCAGACACGACTGGGCGACTGAACAACAACAAGAGTTCCTTAAGCTAGAAGTGCTGTGTGTCCTTGGGGTCAGTTTTCTGCTCAGTTAAAAAATTCAAAGTAGAAAGATTCAAGGACCAAATGTTGCATTCAGCCATAAAATTTACTCATAGGACACAGGAGAGCTACAGTCTCCAGAGGGAGATAGAACTTCTGTTTTGTTTGTGTCACCAGCCTTGATGGCTAAGAGTGGTGGACTTCTAGGATGGTGGCTCTTGGAAGTTGCCCATCTCAGTCAGGCCACCTCTCTTCTTGATCAGGGCTTAGTGTGAAGTTTTTGAGAGGAAATTTGCCTAGCCATATATCCCAGTCATGTGTGTAAGACAGAGATGCAACTTGACTAGCCACTGAAACAGCAGTATGTTGCCTACCCAAGATGGAGAGCCAATCTGGACACAGTTAAATGCCTTTTTAAATGTTACTGGAGGCTTTGAAATAATACTGGACCTTAAAAAGTGTGTTTGGGGGGGGGGTGGATTAAAGTAAGTAGTAAAGATACATGTATTTCCAGAGTATTAGGCAAAGTAAGCTCAAATGCTCTGACGTTTGACTGTAAGATGCTTTATTGAATTGAATAAGGGAACTGGTCCTTCAGTGGCTATTTCTTTGCTGGTTGTGTCTTCCATTTCTGTGAATAATGGAGACGGACTATACTTAGAAAGCAAGCAGTCGAGTTTGATTTACGCTTGGTGCTTTTGCCTATCAGCACTGACCCATATTGCTTTTATTGCCTCCACTCATTCACCCACTTAAGCAGATGGCATATTATAACATCATTCAGAATTTCTAGCAAGTTTTCCAAGCTGTGCACTGTTCATTTATTTTCAGGTAAGCTGGATTCCAGTTGAATATTCATCCTATGCTAATCCCAACTATGGCAAGAGCTTTGATAGAAATGTTCTCTGGCATAAGTCTGTAACTTATGCAGAGGCACCATCTTCCTGCACCGAGACCCACCCAAGGCACATACTTAGATCTGTGCAGAAAGAAATTCAGATTTCAAAGCGTTGTTGTTGTTGTTCAGTCACTCAGTCATGTCCGACTCTTTGTGACCCCATGGACTGCGGCATGCCAGGTTTCCCTGTCCTTCACCATCTCCTGGAGCTCTGTCCATCAAGTCAGTGATGACATCCAACCATTTTCTCTGTCATCCCCTTCTCCTCCTGCCTTCAATCTTTCCCAGCACAGGGTCTTTTCCAGTGAGCCAACACTTCACTTCAGGTGGCTTAAGTATTGGAGCTTCAGCTTCAGCATCCGTCCTTCCAAAGAATATTCAGGACTGATTTCCTTTAGGATGGACTGTTTTGATCTCTTTGCAGTCCAAGAGACTCTCAAGAGTCTTCTCCAACACCACAGTTCAAAAGCATCAATTCTTTAATGCTCAGCCTTCTATACTTCAACTTTCACATCCATACATGACTACTGGAAAAACTAACCCATAACTTTAACTAGACATAACTTTGTCAGCAAAGTAGCATCTCTGCTTTTTAATATGCTGTCGAGGTTTATCATTTTCTTCCAAGGAGCAAGTATCTTTTAGTTTCATGGCTACAGTCACCGTCCACGGTGATTTTGGAGCCCAAGAAAAGAAAGTCTGGCACCGTTTCTGTTGTTTCCCCATCTATTTGCCAAGAAGTGATGGGATCAGATGCCATGATCTTAATTTTTTCTGAATGTTGTGTTTTAAGCCAGCTTTTTCACTCTCCTCTTCATCAAGAGGCTCTTTAGTTCATCTTCACTTTCTGCCATAAGGGTGGTGTTACCTGCATATTGGAGGTTATTGATATTTCTCCCAGCTTGTGGTTCATCCAGCCCTGCATTTCGCATGATGTACTCTGCATATAAGTTAAATAAGCAGGGTGACAATATACAGCCTTGATTTACTCCTTTCCCAATTTGGAACCAGTCCATTGTTCCATGTCTGGTTCTAACTGTTGCTTCTTGACCTGCATACAGGTTTCTCAGGAGGCAGGTAAGGTGGTCTGGTATTTCCGTCTCTTTAAGAATTTTCCACAAGAGACTGAGCCAGACCTGTCTTTGAGTGTCTCCTGTGGAGGCACAGGTCAACAGTGGTCTGCCTCGGGGGGAGGGACTCTGGCTACCGCCGACCTGGGAGGCACGGCATGTGGCATAAATCCTCTTGGAGGAGGTCACCATTAGCCCCACCGTAGACTGCCTAGCAGACAACCCACAAACTGGAGAACATTTATACGAAAGAAGTTCTCACACTGCTGTAAAAGTTCTAGCGCCCACAACAGATTTCCCAAACCTGGGGATCCAGCAGAGGGACTGAGATGTCATAGTATTGACCATATTTAAAACAACACTCCAGATACAGCTCTCAGTCTGCAGTTGAGGCCACGTTCTTTTCTCTCTGGGTTATTACAGCATTGCTCATGCTATCTCTTGGGGCTTTCAATTTGCAGATGCTAATGCTGGAGACCGTGGACAGACCAATAACGCCGCTTCTGCATCAGCTTCCGACTCCTCCTGAACAGTCCCGAGCAGCCAGCTGCACAGGAACAACCACCAGTTTACTTGAGTGTCACTCAGCAACACTGGTCACAATTGGAAAGAAAATTAAAAAGAGAAAAAAAAAACCTATTCATTTTAGTGTTCAATTTTTTTAATTATTATTGTTGTTCTTATTTAACCTTGTAAAATATCTATAAATACAAACCAGTTTCATTGTATTCTCACTTGAGGGAGATCCAGGGGTGGGAGGGGTTGTGGGGAGGGGGAAAGCGGAGCACTAGAACACACAGTCTCTCCCCCACGACAATCTTTTTTTATCAAAAAGTCTGCTGTTGTATACTTTAAAAACAGGACTCCTGCCTCATGCCCCTTCCACAAAAGAAGACGACTTTGTTCTGTGCTGAGGTTTTTTTGAACTTTGTTTTCTTTTAAAGTCAAGTGTAAGACTTGGGTATAGTGCACAGCTTGAAATTGGTTGGGAGCTTAGCAGGTGTAACTCAATGGGGACTTAAATGTCACTTGTAAAATTAATCCATATCCTCGGGTACTTGAAGACTTGCCTTTAGCTTGTCAATGGCAGGTGTGGCAGACAAAGGAAATGTGTGTCATTTGTAACCCGGGAGGTCAATAAAGTTTGAATCTATAAGGGGAAAATTCTTAATTGATGTCAAGGTTTTATTTTACTCTTATCAATGCTAGTGGTGAAGAAACTTCTGTAGGTAAAGAAACTTCTGAAGCTGTCAGGGGAGAAGCGTGTGTGCTCTTTGTGTGGGTCTTTGTTTGCCAGACCAAAGGTTCTCTATAAAACTTAGTACAGTTTTAATCTAGTGACCTAGGAGAAGAACGAGAAGGGTGTTGAGCCGGCCACTCTGGCTGCAGAGGTAAAAGCTGATGAACCTGGAAGAGGAGGATGGGCCGGGCAGATCTCACCACTGTGAATGAATTTGTCCAAATTTTTTTTTTCTAAAGTTGCTTCCCTTGGAAAGATACACTTGAGAGGACATTGTAGTTAAATAATGTGAATTGTAACAGTCTACTGGTTTATTTTTCGTATTTTTTAATTGCAAATTGAGCTTGCAGAAATTGCTACATTCTGCATATAGTTCTAATTTTAACTCCAAATCCAGAATCTGTATTTAATTTCAGCTTTTTTAACCTCAAGCTTTTAAAATTTTATTTATTGATGCATGTGAGATAGGCCATGATGATTTTAGATGGTAGGAATATTGAAAACTACACATCAAAAGGATAAAAACAGTCACTTGTACCTGCTGACTTTATAGGAAAACTGATTATATAAATATGTGTATATGTGTTATATACATAGATTTAGTACTGCCTTTTGTTTGGGGTTTTTTGTTTTGTTCTGTCTTTCTGTTTTTGTCCACAATATCAAATTTGACTAGTTGAAGCATGAGGATGTTTCCCCCTACACCTAGTTAAGAGTTTTTGTTTTCTTCATATAATCAGTGAACAGTGTAAGACTCAGTCTCTGTTTTTGAAGAAAAAGCAATATTCCTTGGAAAGCAAGGAGATTTGAAGGATTACGTTGGCAGTGAGGAAATAGATTTTCACAGCTAGTTTGTTTTATATTTTTAAGGTTGACATCTATGTGGGCCTTATATACTCTAAAATGAACCTTAGACACCTTGGTGCTTATGGGCCATTACTTGACCTATGAATCTTTAAGGCACAATCAGTCGTACTTTACATTTAAAGATCACTTGAGTGATGGCCGCCTTTCCCGCCTACCTTCCTTCCTTCCCCACGTACCTTTCCAAGGTTAGCGATAACTGTAGGGCTGCAGAGCTGAGCCCCAGACTGTGTGTAACCTCTCACCCTCCCTGTTGTCACCTTAGGTCATGTTAGGGGCTCCGCCCGCCAGGTAATTTGGAAGTGGAGTCTCTTGGCAGCCCTCACACAGGTCCCAGCACCCTGTCCTGCTTCTTAACCAAGTGTGTGTGACTCTCTGAGAGTCGTGCTGCCTGCTGACGTGAACCAGTATCCAGAGAGGCATCTGTGAGCCATCCTAGTTTTCACTGTCTAGCTAAGCTCTTAAGCCACAGAAGGGTTTCTCCAACCTCTGGTTATATCAGAGTTCGTGAGAAAGGAAACACACTCAGTCAAACCAAATCAAACAAATTGCATTTTACTTTTCATAGTGAGCTTCTGAGAGTAAATTAAGATTGGAAAGAAGTCTGAATCAAAGTATTTGACAGCATAATTCTTAAAGGGAATGGCTTTGATAGACCATTTCAGAAAGGGTTTATAAAGAAGCTGGATGGCAGGTCTATGACACAGAAGTGGACCTACTTTGAGACCAAACTACCCAGCCAAACATGTGGACACAGACACTACTCTGAACTTGGTATTCTTGCTGGAGAATGTAAAAATCCATGCTTCTTTTAGGAAACACTTTCCCGCATAAATGGGGTAAGAGAAGAAGAGAGAAAAGTCAAATGTTTTTCTCTCATTTTAATTGTGTGTGTGTGTGAGGGCTGAGGTTTGTGATTTTTCCTTCTCAAGGATCATGGTGGGATCACAGAACTCTTTTATACAAGTGGGATCCAGGTCTCTGAATAATGTTTTTTGTAAATAATAATAATAAAAGCTCCTCACCAAATTCAAGCTTGTACATTATATTTTCTTTCAATGTTTTTAAATTTAAGTTCTATTGTTTTGTATGTAAATATGTGGACCCAGGAACTGTTATTAATGAGCAAAAAGTTACTGTTCAGGGCAGTGATTCTGTTTAATAATCAGACAAATTGTAGACGAGCTTTTTAAAGCCATATAGTTTTAACTCTGTACAGTAGGTACCGGCCTGTATTATTGTAACAATAACTCTAGCGATGTATAGTGTATCTATATAGTTTGGAGTGCCTTCGCTTCCATGTGTTTGTTTTCTTGTTTCTGTTCTTCATTTTGCAGATTTTAATTGGTCTCAATATCCATGTCTCCCTGTCCCACCCCCTTCCCTTTGAAGTAATGGCTCACTCATAACAGTGTCTTTGCCCCTTCCACAGTTACCATGCTCAGGAGTGGAAAGAGGAAACCATAATTATTTTCATAATCTCATCTCATTCAAGCCCTGCCTTTGTTTTGGTTCTGAACATCTGTTTCCTCCTCAGTAGCAGTGACCAGTTCCATTTCACCCAGGGACTTAGTGTAGTGCCAGGGAGCCCTCGAGCCAGAGAATATGGAATAGAGTAGATTTTGCTCGTCTCTTCCCCCAAACCCTAACCATGGGTCTTACAAACAGCAGATTCCGGGAGCCTTCTGCCCTCTCTCTCTCTCCATTTCATCTACTTCCCTCCCAAATGAGAGGAAAAAGAGAGAGAGAATTGGTTTTTGTAAATCGATGTTTCTTAATACTTGTATCGGTTTTGATACACGAGTGGTCTAAAATGCTGTGGTGCAATTACTAGCGGCTGCTGCACGATCGCCGCCCACACGGTGAGGACTGTTGTTTTCACAAGGGAACTTCCCTCCCTCCTGTCACCTCTACCCCTGTTCAATGAAATGTCATTTTAATTTATCTTTTAAAAAAATCTGTTTCTTGCTGTGTGCCCATCATGAAGGCCTTTTTCAAAAGAAAAAAAATCAAAATTACTTGTTTTGCCTCCAAGTACTCCATATAAGATGTCTCAAGTAGAAGAAAAAAAAAAAAAACTTTACCAAACCAAAGCTTGCTATTTTTGAAATATCATGTGTTCATTCCAGCGAGGCAGAAGACTGCACCTTCTTTCCAGCAACTTGTTGTGTCATTTTTTTTAAGTCCTCTTAATTTTTAGACACATATTTTTTATTTGTGTTTTAACGAAGCCTGCCTAACCAGTCATCTTGTCTGCACCAATGCAAAGGTTTCTAAGAGGACTATTGTATTCTCTATCCCTGTGGATATAAAGACACTGGCATTTCATTTCTTTTTCCCTTTCCTTTTTGAGGGATTTAACTTTGGAATCTTCCAAAGGAAGTTTGGCCAATGCCAGATCCCCAGGAGCTTGGGGGTTTTTCTTTTGTTTTAAACCAAAATTGTATCTGATTTCTCGTTCATGTTAGTGATCATCTAATCACAGAGTCGAACACTTTCTCCCTTATATCCCTTATATAGAAAAATTAAGTATGCTTTATAGTAAAATCTGTCTTTTCTGGTAGAAACCTGAGCCACTGAAAATAACTCGAAGCAGAGTAGAGCCCCAGACTACAGTCTGTTTCAGAGGCTTTGAAAGTCATCTCTGGGGTCTGGATTCTTTTCACAAGGGTTGTGACGTTTGATTCACGTTTGTTGCTCCATTTGCACCTCTGCAATAAAAGCAAAATGACAACCAGTACATAAGGGGTTAACTTGACAAAGTAGACTTCCTTGTGTTAATTTTTAAGTTTTTTTTTCTTACTATATCTGTCTACAGGCAGATACAGATAGATGTATGAAAATGTGCTTGCCTGTAAAATTTGCATTCATAAATGTGTTGCCGATGGATCACTTGGGCCTGTACACATACCAATTAGTGTGACCACTTCCATCTTAAAATCAAATCTAAAAAACAAAATTTATTATTATATATATATATATATATATATAAAGGACTGTGGGTTGTATACAAACTATTGCAAACACTTGTGCAAATCTGTCTTGATATAAAGGAAAAGCAAAATCTGTATAACATTATTACTACTTGAATGCCTCTGTGACTGATTTTTTTTTTCATTTTAAATATAAACTTTTTTGTGAAAAGTATGCTCAATGTTTTTTTTCCCTTTCCCCATTCCCTTGTAAATACATTTTGTTCTATGTGACTTGGTTTGGAAATAGTTAACTGGTACTGTAATTTGCATTAAATAAAAAGTAGGTTAGCCTGGAAATGAAATTAAAATTCACAAGTGTGTGGTCTTTATTTCAGTACCCAACCTTATTTCCTTCACCCTATCTATTTTGCCAATGCATTATGTAGTCACATCACCACTTCATTCCTCCAATTAGAGAAACACGAAGCTGTTAACAAAAGTCAAGATATCAACACTAGTTCTCGTTCTCTTAAATGATCTTATTCCATTGTATGGCCCCAAGAGGTGCAGCTTCCATCTTGGAAACCTTTGGAGTTGATGTTGAGAAAGTGATGCAGACACTGCTTTGAAAAGAAAGAATACAAGCCTGAAAGGGACACGTTTTTTAAAATGTGTATAAGCTGCTGTCTTTGATTCCTGTGTTCATGGTCTGGTGTGTCTGTTATTTTCTTTTAACTTTCATCCCATTAGTAATGGTCTTTGGGAGTATCTGTGAATTATATGAACACCACAAATGGTGGGGCTGTACCTCCCAGGTAAACCAACACATGTTGTGTTTGAGTCTGCTCATTTCCAATACTGGATGATGTATGTAAACATGTTATGTCTCTTAGTGCAAAAAGAAACATCATTTTTTTTTAGGGCTGGCTCACTCCGTCAGGCCTAATCTAAAGGCTAGATATAAAGTCATGTGACTGCTGCTTCAATAAAAACAAATTTATATTGGATAAAGTCTGGTCCTCTATTTATTGTTGTGGTGCTGGGCTTGGCTAATATTTATAAAATAAACACTTTTACCAGTTGCAGGGGTTTGGGGGGGAAGGCTGGGGGTCAGCACAAATACTCAAGATGTCACTTGTGTAATGGGTTAAGGACTTTGAAGAAGTAGTGGTGAACCTGTCCTTTGAGATCATATCTCAGGTGAGCAGTGACCCTGGGTGCCCACTGAGAAGGGTAGTTATGAAAGGGAGCACTCAGGTTGCAACTCCCCTTTGTGGAGAAGTCTGAAGTGAACAAAAGCATTGGGGTGTTCACCCCTCTCTCAGGTGCAGGACTGTTTCACCCACTCACTAGCATCTTCAGGTTTCGGAGGGTTGTGGTTATGTTAAGGGGAAGACTGAAGCTGTTGTGGAAAACGATATGATGAAGCCCACGAGCTGTCACAGGCTGTGAAGGAATGGCCCGTTAAGTGTATGTTTCTCTTAACATCTCTTTTCACAAAAGAGAAGACACAATGGGCCTTCCCACGAGTTGTTGATATCCAGGCTTTAACTGGATCCTTAAAGTCCAGACCAGGTAGAGATTGGTGGCAGAGTGGCTCTGACTTAATGGAGCCAGAAGGTAAGCAGTAACCTACTTGGGCTTCTCTCCTGAGCTTTGGAGACTGACTCCATCCTCACCTGACTGAGGCAACACCTAGAAAAAGAATGGGGGTCCCAGGGATGCCTAGAAACTGATGCTAAGTTCTGCTGCTCAAGAGCTCAGGGAAGGGAGTAACAGGGAAATTCAAACATTCGAGAGTAGAAAAGTTGACTGGCTCCTAGCCCTATAAACTGGACATGCACAAAGCTGCTGAAAGGAAGAATCCTGCTTGACCTCTTTGGTGCACCTAACCCTGAACCTTAACTGCGCTTGGACTACCCTTAGTTTTTATAATATATGTAATTCATACATACATATCAATTCAATGTTTGTGAAACTGCCTGGATGTTTTTCAAATCAATACTGGGAGATGGGCATTTTTACATCCCACCTCAATCACCTTGCTCTTACCTTACCGTAGTCTACACTTAACAACCATTTCAGGCTCTTGAGTGAATAGCACACTCAAAGTTATTTCAATGCGAAAGAAGAGGTGTATATGATACAGGAATATATTTATATTTCTAAATGAGTATAATTAGACACTGGGGGCAAAATCTGCAATGTGTTTGGGAAGAAGAACTCCTTTTCCCTCAGATTCTTTTCTAAAAGTTAGTGTGTTCTACATCCCCTTGATGCAGAAGAGGCTGGGGAATCTGGAGGGGTGACAGAGAATATGTTTGTTAGCTTTGATGTATAGTCTCAATGACTTAAGTTCTCCAAGTGTGGCCTTCTTGAAAAATGGTAAAAGTGAATATCTGTTCCTTAAAATTCAGTTAACTTGTAGCTTCATTTGCATAAAAATATTAGTCATTTAAAATTACTACATTTTGAATGATATGTAAAATTTTTATATGGAATAATTATTTTCATGAACAAGCCAAGTTAATGCACTTTTTATGTTCTCACACCAACAGTCTTCAGATACATAAAGGGCCATAGTAAAATATGTATTGTAAAAACAAATATATACAAATATATTTCTCTATCACCATCCCCACATTTCTTTTTCCCCCAGAAAGGAAGGCCAAAAAAGTTTAAGTCTCTAACCAAAAGTTAATTATTTAAGTCCTCTTGCCTTGATTTGACATTAACCATAGGATCATATGTGATAAGACTGGTTCTTAGGTATGGGATGCCCTATGTACAGTTAATGAAAATGTAATTTGCGAAAAAATGCAGAAACATTTTTACTCAAAATGGTTATAAAGCAGAGGCTCTCATACTCTAGCTTTGAAAACATGTGTAAACAGGAACACATTGATTAACTGCCGTCCATATAGCCTCATCACGGAGTCCTCAGTGTTCCAGTCTCAGGAGGAACCAGCCCCAGTTTTGTTGTGAAGCTGACCTGCATCAAGTCACACACCCCCATCAAGGTCAGGATCCATGTCTGAGTCAGCGTGTACTCCCCACAGCAGGTTGCATATTGTCAGTGTGTAATGATGTATTTTCATGAATGGAAACAGAATGAGGGGAGAATACACAGAAGAGGTTATGACAAGCTTGTGACAGTGCAGGCCTTCTGGCCTCTCTCTAAAGGACTCCCTCAACTCTAATGCACCTGCATTAGAGTACACAGGCCTGGAACTCACAGAGCAACTTGGGACTGGAGGTTGTGGGTTGGGAATGGCTGGCAAGTGTGGGGTAGCAGATGAAGCAGTGAAAAAACCCAAGAAGCTAATGAACTTGGGTGTGGGCACAGACCCTCAGATGCCCCAGCCCCAGGCATCCTATCCTCTCTCCCACCATGACACTAGATGCCCAGACCCAGGGCCTCTTCTAAGGGGAGAGGGGTGCTTTGCCTCTCTAAGGGCCTGACCTAGGGGCCAGCACAGTCTCCATGTAAGGCACTTGGGCTTGGCTCTCCCCAGACCGAGCTGGGGGCTGAGGAACGCTAGACTGCCATCATCACGGCTGTCTCTGTGAGACCCCTGGGGAAGCAGGACCTGTCGGGCACTGTCAGCGTCCATCTGTCCAGCCCCAGGAATGGTGGCTCCGGCTCTGAGGGCCCCGGCTCTGGCTGCCTTGGGGTGGCCAGTCAGCCATTTGTGGTGCTGAAGAGCTCCTGCATGAGTGGGGTGGCGAAGGGGTGAACGTCATGGATGCGCAGTAGCTGTTGGGTGTGCTCGGCGCTGAGGCTGCGGAGCTCGGTGAGTATGGCCATGATCTTCAGGAACAGGAACCTGCAGGCCAGTCAGGGGAATAGTTGGCGGTACAGCCCGCCCTGCCCCCACCCCCAAAGCTGGAGCCCCTCTGAAATTGCACACGTTTGAGGGTTTTCATCTCAGGACCTCTCAGGTAAGCCAGGAGACAAGGCTCGGCTGAATTCCTTAAGCTTCCACAGCGTCTGTGGACAAGGGGGCAGAGCAGCCTGGCACCCTTGAGGTGTGGACCACTCTCCCCACCCACATCTCCTCCTCCAGGCTTGAGTCTCCGCACACAGGGACGTCGTGGGGAAACCAGGCATTCCAGACACTGCATGAACAGGTCAGTTTGGGGGGAACCTCACTGCCACGGCTAATGAACGTGCGTCAGGACCAAGGGGACAAGCTGTGGAGGCAGGGAGAAGCTGTGGAGGCTGCAGGCAGCAATCCCCCCCCTGGATCTAGCCTGGGATCCAGCGTCTGAGACACACCTCATGCCTCAGGTTCCCCACGATGCCTCCCGGCTCCATACAGGGGAGGACTGGGCAAAGCAAGACACCCAGCATCCCATGAAGCCAAGCTCAAGAGCCAGCTGCAGCAGGCCCAGCAAGGACCCGAGGTTTGACGTTCTCACAGGCACACCCAGCGCTGGCCTTCCCTGGTCACGGCCCAAGCCTGGTACCAGGTCACAAGGGCTGCTGGGGCCCAGGGAATGGGCCTGAACAAGCAGCCCTCCTCCCTTGGGTGACCAGGACCAAGGAGTTTCCTCCCCTGTTACCTGGAGTTTGTCCTGGGAGGTGGTTCGGCAGTTAGTGCTCCAGGGTGTGGGCTGTAGACTTGGCCGGCAAGGACCTACCTCCAACCCCACCTGTCTGGCTGTGGGCCCCGAGGTCAGCCACCCTGAGCCTCCAGTCCCTGGCAGGATATGGTAGCACTTGCTGCATGGGACTGTTTTCAGGATTAAATATGATGTGCATGTAAACTGCTTGGCACCAGGGCTGACTCTTCTCAACAAATAGTAGTTCTAGTTGACTGTGTAGGAGACCTCAGTGAAGGCCACAAAACAGGGCCCTAAAACCCTGGTAATCAGAGGCTGCCACAGGACAAGCAGGGCCCTGGGGGCAAGGCTTACACCCCCTCACACCCTCCCTGCTTGCTGCTCACCTGTGGGCGGGCTGGGGCCGGTTGAACTCGATGTAGGCCTTCAGGGTCATGGCGAACTGTTCCTGCAGCTGGTCTACCACGAGGCGCTGCACCACACCTGGACGGTCTAGTGAGGAGGGAAAGGCCACGGGGGCCAAGATAGGCTTGGTCCACCCCAGAGGGGACAAATGACCAGCCAACCACCTTCCAGAGAGCCAAGGATTCCCAGGCAAGGAAGTGAAGGGGTTGCTACCCTGAGAGCAAACAGCTGGAGTCCCCATCCTGGCTGAGCAGTGAATGGAGGGCAAGGCCATCAGTCAGGAACCTTCCCTGGGGAAAGCAAAGGAAGGAATGCTGCCCCTGCCCTTGGCTGAAGCTGACGGGTTGTGAGCAAGCCTGGGGAAACAAGGCAGGCAAGGCAGGTGGGGCTCTCACCTGGAGAGAAAAGGGAGATGGCCTGCATAAGCACGTACTCCTCCTTATGCAGCTGCAACTTCTTCAGCATATAGTGGAATTTCAGCACGGGCTCCAGGAGAAGTTGCTGGAAGCCACCTGTGGGTGGGTGCAGGCTGGAGGGGTCCATTTCTCAGGAAGCTGACCCAGGACCCAGATCTCCCTCACCAAGGCCCTCTTTCCCATGGCCCGATCTCCTGCACTGCGGTCCCAGGACCCGCAGATCCTGGTGTGGCTCCTCTCCTCCCTCCACGGTTGTTTTCCCACCCTCTGCCAGGACAGACAGGCATCTCTCGGGCACCTGCAGGGTCTTCCACACAGTAGGACAGCCGACCACACTCCCAGGTCCTGGTCTCTGCGTTGAACACCGTGTTGAATCTCAGCTGGCACAACTCAAAGGCGGCCCCCTTCAGCAGGGAGATCTGGTCCTCTATGGGCAGGTCCCTGGCAGCAAGGATAAGGAGGGAATGCCAGCTTCCAAGGAAGCTGCCACCGGCGAGCACCCACTCTTATAATCCTGAATCAGGGTGGGGGTGGCGAAGGGAAGAGGTAGGATGGGCTCCTGCCCCTGAGCACAACTGCAGTAGCCTTCAAATTGCCTCCACTCTCTCCCCCTCACAATCCAGCAGGCAGAGTCCTCCTCACTGTCATCTTCCTCTGGGCCCCTGCCACCTTCAGGGACTCTCCACTGCTGATGTGGCTGGGTGTCCGGGCCCCTTACAGCCCAGCCCCCTCTCCTCCAGCTCCCTGCACAGCCTGGGCTCCTGGTCCCTGGCCTCATACTTTCTGCCTAGGTTTCCCCATTTGGGATGATTACACCTTTGAAGTGAAGTGTTTTAGTCGCTCAGTCATGTCTCTTTTGCAACCCCATAGACTGTAGCCCGCCAGGCTCCTCTGTTGATGGAATTCTCCAGGTAAGAATACTAGAGTGGGTAGTCATTCCCTTCTCCAGGGGATCCTCCGGATCCAGGGATCGAACACAGGTCTCCTGCACTGTAGGCAGATCCTTTACCGCTGAGCCACCAGGGAAGCCCTTTAGCTTCGCTTAAGTAAATCCTGCTAGTCCTTCAGGCCGAGCAGTCCCTATGCCTCCTAGAGGCCTTTCCAGAGAGCAGTCCTTCTGCAGGCGCCAGTCCTCAGCGTGAGTGCCGTGCAGCGGGGCAGTCTGCTTCCTGCTGTCTATCTTGAATTAGCCATGTCTACTGCTCCTCTCCAGGCAGAGTGCCCTGAACCCCAACCCCAGCACAGCACAGGCCCAGCCACGGTGGCTGCTTCTATCCACTGTGTTAGATTGACACAGTGACTTCCTACCTGGGTGCTGTGCTTAGCCACTCAATCATGTCGGACTCTTTGCGACCCCACGGACTATAGCCCACCAGGCCCCTCTGTCCATGGGGATTCCCCAGGCAAGAATACTGCAGTGGGTTTCCATGCCCTCCTCCAGGGGATCTTCCCAACCCAGGGATCGAACCTGCATTACAGGTAGATTCTTTACCATCTGAGCCACCAGGGAAGCCCTCCCTACCTGAAAGCCTCTCCCCGCCTCCCAACTAATGGAGGCATTCTACCTAAAAGCCCAGAAGGGAGTTCTTGAAGAGGACCTGTGCCTGGCTTTGGTCTTCTCAGGAGTTTAGCCTCTTCTTTTAGATCTGCAAGGTTGAGCCACAAATACCACAAAGTTGATCTTTTCCTGCTGTGTCCCCCCACCCAGTGCTCCGCCCAGGACCCGGCAGGGGGCCGGCTCTGAAGGCTGTATGCTTCCGAAGCTGGCCTCTCTGATTAACTGAGATCCTATGCACCTGTCTTAACCTTAGTGAACCTCAGTTTTCTATCTGTGGAATGAAGCTGAGAGTAACGCCTGCTTCCTGGGGTGGTTGTGCTCAAAGCTGATCATCACAAAAATGAGTGCCCTCCCACCCTGGCGCTAAGTCCTGGGCCACCGGACAGTCAAGGGGGATCTGCTGGGCCCACGGGTGAAAGTGGGTCCCTCTCCCTGCTCCGTGACCTAATTTGCCACAATCTGAACCCCACTCCAGCCTGTGAACACCCTCACTCCAGTAAATAAGTCCTGCATGTCACCCACAGGAGAACCCGTGGGCTCCTGGAAAAGAACCTGCCCTCTGCCAGTGGATGGAGTCAGGGCTCCGTGTGTGATTCAGTTCCACCTGCCCAGGCCCGGCCTGGTGGGTCTAACCCCAGGGAAGACACGCCTGGTGCTACTTCACACTATGACAGGCTCCCTATTGTGAGACTGTGGTTGCCACCACACCAGTAGGGTCCAGAGTTTCTCAGTCACCCGGTTGCCCAGTGGTTGGTGCCTACATGCCTAGTTTTGGGAGTCCCGGCCCATTGTCCTCCTTCTCAGCCTTCTCTAGCTGTGGACTGCTGGCGACACAGCATCTGTTCCTAGCCCTCTTCTCTCTATGGGCCTCCTCCCTTTTCCTTCCAACTCTTCCATTGCTCTTGAACTATCAACTTGTGACTCCCACCCCTTGGCAGGAAAATGGGGAAGGGGCATCACTCTGAACATCCACATATATGTGCTGAGAGCTCTTCCAGAGGTTTTCTTATTTCACATAAAAGCCCTGCAAGGCAGGCATCATTAGCCCCAGTCTAGAAGATGAGGCAGCTGAGCCACAGGTTAAATGGCAGGCCACAGTCACAAAGCTAATGAGCCACAGAGACAGCGAGGGCTCCACTCCCCCACATGACCAGGTGCCCTGGGGGCAGAGGTAAAGGAGTATCTTTTGGCACCAGCGTCCTCCAAATTCAGAGAAATCTACCCCAGACGCTCTGAACCTGCTCCTTTCCACACCGTCCACCCAGCCCCTGTGTCCTACCTGAAATAGGAGATGACCTTGGCAAAGTTGATGATGCCTTTGAACATGTAGGTGGACACGTCAGCTATGTGGGGCAACAGGGAAAAGATCTCTTTCCCGCCATTGTCGGCTGGGGGCTTGTAGTTCCAGACGCTGCCGTCTTCCCCCCGCAGCTGCAAGGAGAATTTCACTGAACACAGATCTTCCCTGATCTTCCTCCACTTGGCGGCTTCCTCCCTGGACTGAATCTGCAGAGGCTCTGGAATCTGGCGGCCACTGCTGAGCACATCTGGCAGCTGGGGCATGAGCCGGAAGTGGGAGAGAAGAGAGAGGAGACAGAATATATTCTCCCAAAGGAATTTTCCCTGTTCCCAGACAGGCACACACAACCACAGCTGCTCCCTGAGAGGATGCACAGAGGCAGGCCTGTACAACCCCCACCCCACCCCCACACACAGAGCACTGGTTTCTTCTCTTCTCTCTGGAGGATCTCTGACTTCATGGTCCCTCACATTCCTGTCTGGTCAGAGATGGGTTAGCTTCCTGCTTTGGTGGAAGGTGAGGGGGCCTCCATCGAGGAGTGTGTCCCAAGAGTCCCTGAACTTGCACTCAGGAAACTCAGGAAAGGATCTGGGAGCTGGAGATGGAAAGAACAGACTTTGGGGGCCGCTGGCTATGTTCTCTGAACTGGATGGGTCACAAGATACCTGTGGGCACAGGTGAAAGAGGCCACTAGGATCAGACAACACTGCCATGGCTGAGGGCACTGAAGTTTCCTGGATCAGTAAAACCAGTTCACAAACGTCATGCCCACTCTGCAACCTCATAAAGCCCTGAATGCCAGCAACCCTGGGGCAACTCAGCTGTCCATAACTCCATTTCTGACTCAGACTCCATTTCTACAGGCTGTGGAAGGAGAGAACAGAGTGTCTCAGACCTGAGCATAAATTAGAATCACCTGAGGGGTCTTATAGCACAGACTGCTGGGCCCTGCCCTCAAAGGTTCTGATTCAGGGGTGAACTGAGAATCTGCATTCCTAACAAGTTCCCAGGTGCTGTTGCTGCTCCTGTAAGTCCAGGGGCCACTCTTCGAGAATCCCTGGGAATGAGATTGGGGTCCTGAGGAGTGAGCACAGGAGCTGAGCCATCTCAAAAGCCTCATACCCGGAAATTCTTGAAATGAATGAAGGTGCTATCAAAGGTGTTCATCTGAGCAGTCGTCAGCTCCCTGATCATCATTTGCTGCTCTTCAGTCAGACCCTTGGCTCCAGAGGGCTGAGTTTCAATCCGTTCTCTCTTCTTCCTCCTGATCAAGGCCCGTCTCTGCTCCACAGCCGCATCAGACATGATCACTGCAAGGACAGTCAGGAGCAGACTCAGGCAGCAGCAGAGGATGGGGACAGACTGGTGACAAGGATCCTGCCCTTTTCCAGACTCTCAGGACTCTGGGCTCCTCCGGAGAAACACTTTGGGGGAAGGACGGGTGTGCTGCCTGTGACTGTGGGGTTCAAGACAACTCCGTGGAACAGTGGGAATTGCTGTGGCTTCTGGATCTTAAGGCAAAGGGCTTCAATGACGGCCTTGCCACTTTGTAGTGGTGACCTTGATGGGCTTCTTCACCTCTCTTTCCTTCGTGGTAAGCTGGAGTGACAGTGCCCACCTCACACTGCTCTTAGGATGAGACACTGCATGGGAAGTGCCTAATATAACTGCTGCTATGTAATAGTTGTTTCATAAATGCACCCAATTATTTTTTTCTGGTGTATCAGATACCATTAAGACTCCTGAGAGTCCCCCAGGATCTCTGGGTCTCGGAGAACTGGGCTACTGCTTAGCAAGACGTATCTTCACTAGCCACTTCCTATGTAGCCTGGGGCTTTAAGGTCATCTGTGAATTCATGGAGCCCACTTGTGTGTGCAGAGCAAAGCTCTGGGGGAGGGGGTCCTGGTGGGGAGGGGACAACAGGCACAGCTGGTCTGCAGGAAAGGCTCTCTGCCAATGCCCAGGGAACCTGGCCCTTTAAAGGCTGCCCCAGGTCTCATGTCCCTCTGTGACTGAGGGAGAGAAATACACCTTGGAAGCTTCCAGCCTTTTCCCATGCTCTTTTATCTCAGAGCCCCTGGGAGCACAATTATACCAAAGCTGGACCGGGGAAATAAGAACCCTTCTGCCCCTGGCTGCACACAATTCCTTGAGGATGCTAGGTCTGGGCCACTGGTAGAAGGTGCAGGTCATAGCACACCATGAGTCTCCAGCTTCTCGTTCCCAATTCACCTCCCCTAATTTACTAAAACACCTAGGAAGGGCACAAAACCAATCATGCAAGCACAACTGAGGGGGAAGTGGAATACGACCCTGGCCAGAGAGAAGCAGGCCTCCCAGAACAAAGAATGGAGAAAACACTCCACTTCTCCCGTCCCTCCAGCATAGGCAGGGGACCTCAGATTGACGTCTGCCCCTCTGTGCACGTGCACACGCATGCTCTCGTGCACACCGTGGCTCACACCCCCACGCCCGCTCCCACAGCCTTTGCTCACTCTCCTTCTTCATGCCGCTCTCCAGGCACTTGCGAAGACGGCAGGCCTGGCATTGGCGCCGGGTCTTCTGGGTGATCTCACAGGTGCCCTTCCGGAAGGGGCACCGGGGCCGGGCATTGCGTTTCATGGCCCTCCTGCAAGAGGACAGAGAGCAGAAGATAGGCCGCGTTGTGCACCCTGGATTCCTGTCCGCCCCTGACACGGACACTGGTCACACCCTCTGTGGGCTCTGCCTTTGCCTCTGAGTTGGGTGGGCTTCATAGGAAAGGTACAGACCAGGGCTCTTCAGACTTCTGTGGGTGCCCAGAGGCCTCCGAGCCTGCTGGAGGAGGGGAGCCAGGAACTAGACTGTCCTCAGCATCCACACGGGAGGTGGACACTGCTCAGGGCCTGCACCGGAGCTGCGTCGTGAGATGCTTCAGCACCCTGAGGCCCGCACCCTCTCCCCTTCTTCCTAACCCCCAGGAACCCCAGGAGAACTGGGCCAAGTTTCTGTGGAGGTGGCTTCTTCCTCGATTTCTCCTTGGAAGAGGAAACTGGAGGAAATCTGGCCCCATTCTAGATTGGGAGGCCAGAGGACTGGGTACACTACGGGAAACTTTCTACCTCACTGGAAAAAGTATGACCTTGCTGACTGCTGCAGGGGAACAGAGAAGCTCAGAGCCCCATATTAGTGGAGTGTATGGGTGCTGTGTCCACATGTCCCCAGACAGCTGCACCAGATGGGAAACAAGGTGGTAAATTCCTTCTAGAGACCCCAGCACACACACACCCTCCCCCACAGCCCAGCCATCCTGCACTTCCCCAGAAGACCCAGTCAGTGGGGCCCGAACTTTATCCCGCTGCCCCCAATTTTCACAGCTGAATAGATGGAAACAAATTCTTCTTTGGAATCTGGCTTCTGGCTCTGGTCCAGCAGTGTGAAAAATGAAGAATGGACTGTGGCTACTGAATGGGCCCTGGGGGCTGATCCGGGAGACCTGAGGCCAGGAGCCAGACAGCCAGGGGGCATATTTCTCAGGCCCCACCTGCTCCCCTGCTGGATAAGAGACCCCTGGGTGACTGGGGTAAGGAGCCCATGTTTATCAGCCATACTGTGGATTGAATGCAGGGCTACAGATTGTGCAGAGCTTTGCAAACTTAGTTCTTTGAACCTTACGAAATTCATTTGGTCATCTGCCTGGCACAGATGAGGAAATGGAGTCCATGAGAAGAAAGAGCACTCGCTGTCCTCGAGGTAGAGGACAGGCTGAAGTTTGGACTCAGGTCTGCCTGATAGCAGGATCCAAGCTCTGACCCCTACCGCGAGCCGCAGGGAGAATCCAGGTCTGGCTCGGGTGTCCTTCCTGCTCGTTGGTGGACGCCCAGCTCAGCATCCACACGGGAGGTGGACACTGCTGTGTGGCCACTGTGTGGACACTATGGTGCGGCCTCACTGGTAGACGCCCAGCTCAGGGATCTGTCTGGGGCTCCTTGCTAGTGACCAGCTCTAGAGTTGGCTGGGGCCCTGGTCTAGGTGATGTGAATTGAAGGGCCTTCTGGGGAAGATTTCTTTGCTCTTAGAGGACAAGAGGGACCTTTCAATTCCTCAGCTGAGCCCTGTAGCTCCCAGCCTGAACCCCTGGCACTTTGCTGCCCTCAGTGGAGCAGGCAGGGTAGGCACTCTCTGACGGCAGAAGAGGAAAAAGGTCTGACTGCTGGGCTCACCAACCCCTTGAAGGCCTCAGACTTCTAGACTGTGCGAGGTGACATGTTCTCCTTGTTGTTCAACACCATGAGTGGAGAGTTGATGCTTGTAGCTGAGCACAGGCTGACAGTGACCCACACGGATGTCCATTTCTCCCTGGAACATGAGAGCTTCCTGAGCTGACCTAACCCCTGGGGCCTCAAACATGACCATATCAGCTCCTAAACCGGGGTTTCTTCACTCTGGGCGGGAGTGGGGCGGGGGTGGGTGGGTCCTCGGCTGCTGCAGTGCATTACTGGGCTCCTCCTGGCCTGGACACCCTACTCCCAGAGAGAACTGGAAAGGCTGAGTAGAAAACCTGTTTTCAATTGAGTAGATAAGCAGATGAGGAGAGAGAGAGGAGCCAGGCTCACCATGCAGAGAGAGAATACCCAGGTCCCAGTCAAGCCCATTACTGGGCTCCCCCCTGCACCCAACTGACTGGCGGCCCAGCTTTGACGGGACTGCAAGCTGGACCTTGGTGCTGGGGTCCATTTCCATTTAAATGTCCAGCCATCAGGAGGAACTCTGCAGAGGTCAAGTCAGCTGACTGTCCTCAGAATGCACGAGGGGCCCAAGTGTGCCCCTGCAGAGCGAGCTGCCCTCCCTCCTCTCCTGGCTGGCCTCTTTCCCTCATGGTCTGAGCCTGCACTGAGCAGTGTCATTGTTCTTTCTTCAGCTGAACAACGTGACCATTCTGTTCGGGGCTGTCTTGCTGTGAGCTGGGACTTTTTAGTCCTTAATATCTTGGATCTCTGTTTCTAGGTGAGCTGGTGTGTCATATTCTTCACTTATTTTATGCCTTTTTTTACTTAACACCGCTCCTTAAGAGTGATTTGAACTCTTGAATTTTGTGGATTTTCAAATTCTTTCCCCTCTTTTATGGACTCATTTGCTGTATTTGCTATTTTATTCAAGAGCACATGGAGAAACAAAGGGAGATCTTAATGGAAAGAGGCCTTTCCTGAGTAGAGTGGGAAAATAGAAGATGAACATTTCCTCTCAGATGTTAATGGTTCTCCTGAGACTAATTAGGAGGCCTTTGGATGGGCCACCAGCCCACACTCTGAACCTGGGCCTCTGAAGCTGAAGCCCTGAGATGGTGCCCAGGGAACTAATGGCAGAGCCCCAGTTGGATGTGACCCATTTTGTCAGAAGTAGCAGGTGGGTGAAAAGTTGACAGGTAACTCTACCTGAAAAAGCCTTTGCATCCTTCACATGTCATGACATTGAAGTGATAACCAGTGGCCTTGTCCCCACATACACGGCAAATCTGGGGACCCTCTTCTTCCTCATCTGCACCAGTGATGGAATTTGTAGATGCAGAGTCAGCTTCTCCGCAGTGCACGAGGTCAGCATGGTTCCACTTTTCCTCATGGCCCACCTCCAGCTTTGCTTCTGAGCCTCTTGGACTAGAAGTGAAAACACCACAGGGAATGAGAACCCTGGCCAGGGCTGTGCTGAGGCAGCCGCAGTGTGCATCACTCATGTTTGGTTTTGTGGACACCAGAGCTGACTTTCCATAGAATAAATGGGGGTAGAGGACTAGAGTTAGAGAGAAAGTTGTTACCATGATATTTGTGTTCAATAATAAGGCCCTGGAGTAAAACACATGGACAAAGAACATGGGGGAGAGAAAAGTTAGAGGAAGAAATGAGAAGGAAAAAGAAAGGAGTGTCTGGGTTGGACCAAAGAAGTAATTCTTGGATAGACTCAGATTAGGAGGCCATGAGCTGGTCACAGGCCTGAACATGGGGCTGTCCATGGGACAGGACACTTGTTCTGGAACTGAGGAGACCCAGAGAGCTGGCCCCTCAGGTGTATTGTGGCCCAGACTCCCAGAGAGAACTGGAAAGGCTGAGCAGAAAACTTGTTTTCAATTGAGTAAATAAGCAGATGAGGAGAGAGAGAGGAGCCAGGCTCATGACGCAGAGAGAGAATACCCAGGCCCCAGTCAAGCTGAGGGGTAAATGAGTAATCAAAGAACTTGTACCCATTCATAGAGCTGTACCCTAGATGTCATCCCCAGGCAACTTTCCCCTGGAGGGTGTGACTTGAATTCTACTTGGGAGTAGGTATAGAGGACAGTGGGCAGACACTGGAAACTGTCCTATTCACTATTCTTCCCCAAAGTCTCTCTAAGCCACCACACTACAGATGATGGTGCTTTTTCTAAAAGCAAAATAAAACTTCTAGTAAAACTTCAACACACAAATTTCTGTTTTTAACAGCATAACAGATGAGAGCTGACCATTTCACATATAAGAATGAATTAGAAATGAATCTGTTCCATGACCCTGACCCTTCAAAACTGCAAATAAAATAGACTGACTGGAAACTTGAACTGACCAGGTATGTGGAAATTTTCTCTGATTTTTTGAATTATAATTCTGACCTCATACAGTCTTGTAGGAAAAAATGTATACTTTGCGTGTCCAGAAAAGCCACAAAGAATTTGATTTAAAGTGATTGTAGGTTGTTAGTGCTCCCAGACATCCATAGAAGCAGAATTAATCCTCTCCACCCCTACCCCACCCTGTAGAGAAACTCACCTTCCACCTAGACACAAAGAATCACACAAGTAATTTTCAAGAAATATGAGAAAAAACTCATAATCATGAATAAAAAACTAACATGGCACCATGAGCAGGAGACAGTGAAAACAACTTACAACAGGATTAGATCTGCAAAGACCCCGTGAATTATCAAGCAAAGAAAGTTTAAATAAATAGTAGAAGAGGCTGACAATCAAAGAAAGAGAAAAAGCCTATGAAACTGACCAATCAGATTTGTAAAATGAATAAAAATTGACCATAAAATCTGAACAAACAACTATATAAACCAATGATAACAATGCTTGGGAGTTAAAAAGAAAAGCAAAACACAACTAAAATATGCAAAAACATGTAAGTCAGAAGATGGAGGTACATATACACAACGGAATATTACTCAGCCATTAAAAAGAATACATTTGAATCAGTTCTAATGAGGTGGATGAAACCGGAAAGTTTCATCCACAGATGAAACTTTTTTATTATACAGAGTGAAGTAAGTCAGAAAGAAAAACACCAATACAATATACTAACTCATATATATGAATTTAGAAAGGTGGCAACGGTAACCCCACATGCGAGACAGCAAAAGAGACACAGAGGTATGGAACAGGCTTTTGGACTCTGTGGGAGAGGGCGAGGGCGGGATGGTCTGGGAGAATGGCATTGAAACATGTATATTATCATACATGAAAAGGATCGCCAGTCCAGGTTCGATGCATGAGACAGGGTGCTCGGGGCTGGTGCACTGGGATGACCCAGAGGGATGGGATGGGGAGGGAGGTGGGAGGGGGGTTCAGATGGGGAACACATGTACACCCGTGGCGGATCCATGTCAATGTATGGCAAAACCACTACAATATTGTAAAGTAATTGGCCTCCAATTAAAATAAATAAATATGTTTTTTTAAAAAAGAAGATGGATGATTACAATGATAGTTTTCTAAGGTTCAATATTGTTGAGGGAGGAGAAAGATAATAAATCAGATTTTAATTAGTGAAGTGTGCCTGTTAAGATTTCTGAAGTTTTTTTGGTCACTCAATCATGTCCAACTCTTTGCGACTCCGTAGACTGTAGCCCACCAGGCTCCTCTGTCCGAGGAATTCTCCAAGCATGAATACTGGAGCAGGTAGCCATTCCCTTCTCCAGGGGATCTTCCCAACCCAGGGACTGAACCTGCATCTCCTGCATAAGACTTCTAGGCAATCACTAAAAGTATGGAAATAGAATGCATAGCTTAAAAGCTTGTAGAAAGGAAAAAATGGAAGAATAAAGAAAAGTCCAACCATAGAGAGAAGAGAAACTGAAATAGCATGATGGAAAGAGCAAATATGTTGATAATTAAATGTAAATGCAGTTGATCCTTGAATAGCACAAGTTTGAATTGAGTGGTCCACTTGTATGGAGATTTTTTTAGGTAAATGTATCAGAAAAATTTTTGGAGATGTGTGGCAATTTGAAAAACTCTTAAGATGAACCACATAGCTTAGAAATATTAAAAAAATTATAGGTATCTCCTGAACACATAAAAATGTGTAGATATTAGTCTTCCTTACATAGGCATGAGAGGTATTTAATATAAAATCAATAATGTGTTAGTTTTCTTACTGTTTTATAATTTTGTTTACATTACCGTACAGTTTGCCTCTCTTGTAATTGAAAAAATTGTGTATCTTGTCATAATAGGTACTTTTTTTTAATGTCACAGTGTTTTCAATAGTATGTTTGCCATAAAAACCAAATGATGATTCATTTAGTGTATAGTCCAGGCTCTGTGAAACAACCCTTTCACTTGCATTAGACTACCATAAACCAATTATATTGCTATTTCTTACCTATCAATGCATGAATCGTTATACCTATAAATAAATATGAATTTCTTTTTCACATTATCTTTTCATTTTTATATCTACTGTTAGTAATATGTATAACATCTATATCATAATGATGTAGGTACTGATCAATAATTCATCTTGTAAGCAGATGATGGGAACTTACAGTATCCATACAGTATAGTGCCATAAATTTATTTTCTCTTATGATTTTATTAATAACATTTTCTTTTCTTTAGTCTACATTATTGTGAGATACTTTATTGTAAGACTGATACATATAACATATAAAACATGTGTTAATTGAATGTTGCTATTGTTAAGTCTTCTAGTCAACAGCAGACTCAGTAATGCAGTTGTGGGGGAGTCAAAAATTATAAACGGATTTTTGACTGTGCAGGTCAGTGCCCCTAACCCCCATGTTGTTCAGGGGGTGTACTGTATATTAAACATTCTCATTAAAAGAGACAAATGGTTTCAACAGATACCTGGGGCTACCTAAGGTTCAGGATTAGTACTAGAGAATAAGGGATGGTGATGGATATTAACTGCACTGACTGTGGTGATCATTTCACAATATGTACAAGTACAGAATTATTACATTCTACATCTGAAACTACATCTGTAAACTTATGTCAGTTATACCTCGATAAACACATATACATACATAATTTTTTAAAGAGATGAGGCAGAAAGATACTAAAATCATTACTAAGAATTCTTGAAACTCAGTGCTCTAGGTCCTTTGCAAAAGAGAACTCATTTAGTCATCAAAACAGTTATCACAACAGCAAACATGTGTTGAGCATCTTCCACACACCAGATACTCTGTTATGTTGGTCTTTTTTCAGATGCTCCAGAAGCTGAAAATCACTCTTTTGGCAGAACTCCAGGGTCTGCTATGAAACCCTCTAACTGCTCCACAGATGCAAAAAGTATTCCCAAATTAAAGAGCTTTACAGGAAGGGAAAATTTTTTAAGTAAGATATTGGAGGAGGTTTTCAGCTTCATTCAGGAGCCATTAGGCATAGCAGAACTTGGGGCTGTGGAGACAGTAGCAGGTATTCTGCACATAAATTAGCAACTTTGGACAGTAGGAGACTGAGGTGGCAGTCCCTCAGCCATTGGTATAAGTGCCCTTCCCAAGAAGGGGCATGACAATTATGACACAATGCATGTGTCACAACAGAAGCTCAGTAGATACACATCAAGAGGATGAAAGAAATGTTTCCAAAAGGACAGAGGAGAGAGATACACTTAATCTGTGTCTGATTACTGCATTCCCCAATTCCCTAATGAGGTGACATTAGAATTAACACCAGGATCTCACTCCATAGTACTTTTGGTGTAACTTTTGCTTTGTTTGGCCCAAGTTAAATAAGCAGACCTAGCATATTCTGTAGTTCATTCTCTCATATTCTTATAAAGCCCCGTTTAGAGCACCTGTAACAGGTGTTCTCCAAAGATGGTCCCCAATAAAACACACCTCTCACTTTCATACCCTGGTATAGTCCCTCTCAGGATGAACCAGGGATGGTCTGTGACTTGCTTAAACCCATAAGAATATGAGGAAGTGACACAGTGCCAGTCCTGGGCCTAAGTCATAGGAAGGTCTGGCTGCCTCTGCTTTTGCCCTTTGGAGAGCCTTAACCACCATGTGAGAAAGTTTGTCTACCCTGCTGCCACACACTGAGTCCACGTGAAGAGGGATGACCATCTGGGATGACCCGGGTGACAAAGGCCCATTGCCCCTCCTGCCAGCTGTCCCCGCCCCTCCTGCCAGCCGTCCCCACCCCATCTGCCAGCCGTCCCCGCCCCTCCTGCCAGCCGTCCCCACCCCATCTGCCAGCCGTCCCCACCCCACCTGCCAGCCGTCCCCACCCCATCTGCCAGCCGTCCCCACCCCACCTGCCAGCCGTCCCCGCCCCTCCTGCCAGCCGTCCCCACCCCATCTGCCAGCCGTCCCCGCCCCATCTGCCAGCCGTCCCCACCCCTCCTGCCAGCCGTCCCCGCCCCTCCTGCCAGCCGTCCCCGCCCCATCTGCCAGCCGTCCCCGCCCCTCCTGCCAGCCGTCCCCGCCCCATCTGCCAGCCGTCCCCGCCCCATCTGCCAGCCGTCCCCACCCCACCTGCCAGCCGTCCCCACCCCATCTGCCAGCCGTCCCCACCCCACCTGCCAGCCGTCCCCGCCCCTCCTGCCAGCCGTCCCCACCCCATCTGCCAGCCGTCCCCGCCCCATCTGCCAGCCGTCCCCACCCCTCCTGCCAGCCGTCCCCGCCCCTCCTGCCAGCCGTCCCCGCCCCATCTGCCAGCCGTCCCCGCCCCTCCTGCCAGCCGTCCCCGCCCCATCTGCCAGCCGTCCCCGCCCCTCCTGCCAGCCGTCCCCGCCCCTCCTGCCAGCCGTCCCCGCCCCATCTGCCAGCCGTCCCCGCCCCTCCTGCCAGCCGTCCCCGCCCCTCCTGCCAGCCGTCCCCGCCCCATCTGCCAGCCGTCCCCGCCCCTCCTGCCAGCCGTCCCCGCCCCTCCTGCCAGCCGTCCCCGCCCCATCTGCCAGCCGTCCCCGCCCCTCCTGCCAGCCGTCCCCGCCCCTCCTGCCAGCCGTCCCCGCCCCATCTGCCAGCCGTCCCCGCCCCTCCTGCCAGCCGTCCCCGCCCCTCCTGCCAGCCGTCCCCGCCCCTCCTGCCAGCCGTCCCCGCCCCTCCTGCCAGCCGCCCCCGCCCCATCTGCCAGCCGTCCCCGCCCCTCCTGCCAGCCGTCCCCGCCCCTCCTGCCAGCCGTCCCCGCCCCTCCTGCCAGCCGTCCCCGCCCCTCCTGCCAGCCGTCCCCACCCCATCTGCCAGCCGTCCCCACCCCTCCTGCCAGCCGTCCCCGCCCCTCCTGCCAGCCGTCCCCGCCCCTCCTGCCAGCCGTCCCCGCCCCTCCTGCCAGCCGTCCCCACCCCACCTGCCAGCTGTCCCCACCCCTCCTGCCAGCCGTCCCCGCCCCTCCTGCCAGCTGTCCCCTTTAGGCTCTGGTCATGTGAGTGAGCAGTCTCGACGTCCCAGCACAGCTTAATGTCCACCTGTGTCATGTAGAGCAGAAGAACTCCCAGCAGAGCCCCGTCAAAGCACAGTAGCACGACAGAAAGTAAAATGGTGGTTGGTTTAATTGGTAAGTTTGGGGGAGGTTTGTCACTTGGCAAGAGATTATGGAAGCAGGTCGCCTGGAGCTTTGTTAGATGTAGATCTGAACTGGGGTGGACAGGGTGCCAGCTGACACCCCCAAACTTGTTCCTATTCCATTCTTACATCAGTCCTCCTTACAGAATGACACTGTGTGGACAGGAAAATGACAGCGACTAGGTGATGGTATGCACCAGCCACATCTCTCTTTCATATGAGTTTAATAAGACCAGTTATCTGTGCAGTTTCCATCCAGTCTAGCTGTATTTACTCTGAGGTTTGCATCTGCTCCTCGCTGCCTGTGAAATTGTGAACTCTAGCGGAGGATTGAAATGATCAACTCTTGTATTCTCTGAAAGTAAAATACTCCTTTAGTGAGGTCTTTGCAAAAAATAATTAATTGTAAAATGCAGTATTTAGGCTGAATATACTAAAAAAGGGATAAATTAATGCTGGAGAGGGTGTGGAGAAAAGGGAACCCTCTTACACTGTTGGTGGGAATGCAAACTAGTACAGCCACTATGGGAAACAGTGTGGAGATTTCTTAAAAAACTGGAAATAGAACTGCCATATGACCCAGCAATCCCACTTCTGGGCATACACACTGAGGAAACCAGATCTGAAAGAGACACGTGCACCCCAATGTTCATCACAGCACTGTTTATAATAGCCAGGACATGGAAGCAACCTAGATGCCCATCAGCAGATGAATGGATAAGGAAGCTGTGGTACATATACACCATGGAATATTACTCAGTCATTAAAAATAATTCATTTGAACCAGTTCTAATGAGATGTATGAAACTGGAGCCCATTATACAGAGTGAAGTAAGCCAGAAAGATAAAGACCATTACAATATACTAACACATATATATGGAATTTAGAAAGATGGTAATGATAACCCTATATGCAAAACGGAAAAAGAGACACAGATGTACAGAACAGACTTTTGGACTCTGTGGGAGAAGGCGAGGGTGGGATGTTTCAAAAGAACAGCATGTATATTATCTATAGTGAAACAGATCACCAGCCCAGGTGGGATGCATGAGACAAGTGCTCGGGCCTGGTGCACTGGGAAGACCCAGAGGAATCGGGTGGAGAGGGAGGTGGGAGGGGGGATCGGGATGGGGAATACGTGTAACTCTATGGCTGATTCATATCAATGTATGAAAAAACCCACTGAAATGTTGTGAAGTAATTAGCCTCCAATTAATAAAAACAAACAAACAAACAAACACAAAAAAAAATAAAAAAAAAATAAAAAATTAACCTTTAAAAAAAAAATTCTCAGCAAGGAAAGGCCATCAATACCTGATTGAATAAATTAATAAATTATACACGACTGGGGCTTGCTGCCCTGAGTGCACATTTCCTCACCTACTCTTAGTGAGTGATGAGTTGACATTGCTTAGCTAGAAGGAGGTAGAGCCAGAATTTGAACCCAGGTCAGCCTGACTCCAGAGCCTGTGTTCTTAATTCAGCATCCTGCTGCATCCTTCAGAAGGTGTGTTTCTGAACGGGTGAGCCATTTGTTAAACCCACTTTCTGTGCAGACTTTTTCCTAGGCAGGTCCTCCATGTCATGTAATCCCTTTGAGGTAGCTCTCTGTTCTTGGGCAGAAGGTGATTCCCGGAGATCCTCAGATCTTGCCATCTCAATGCTGATTATAGCAGAAGGGACCAAGGAACTTTGCTGCCACTCCAGCCACATCCAGAGGCTTCTGGTCCCGCACCCTCTGGAGAGCTGCGGGTCCTCCCTCTCATGGTCAGAGGAGCATGTGTTCACCCACTGGCTTTTGACCAGTTCCAGGGAAGCTCCATCTGTATTCCAGATCCTTCACTTTCTAAGCAGAGGTTCACATGAGCAGATGGCCATACCACTAAAAGCACCTGAGTTTTTTCTGGGGTTGATGAGGCCCATTTTCTGCAGACTCATTGGTTCTCAGCTTTTGTATTAATATTTTTGTCATTGTATATTTTTAGAGTCTTTTCTTTTTTTTCTCACCCACCAGGGTCTTAATTAAGCCCTTAGAAAAACCAGCTTCAGTGAGGGATCTTTGGAGAGCTTTGGGGTGGTCTGCACATTCAGACTGGTTCCACAGTGTGCTGCCTAAGAAATCGTTGAGATTGCTGAAGGCTCAGTCCTCGGTGCGTGGAGCACCTGGCCTGACCAGACTGATGTAAACAATACAGTTACTTCATTTGCTAAGGTCTGTAGGCCACTGCTAAATTAGGAAGAAGAGAATGACATACATGGGTCTACACATGGGGATGACTAACTGTAACCAAATAGGACCCACCTGTCCCACATCTGAAGGTCAGAGGACTTTGGATTTTGCTCCCTGGGGCACGAGATGCGGCAGGTACTGTCCCGCTCTCATTGTCAAGATGGCCTAGCCCCTGCCACTGACCTTTGACTCACTTTCTCTACTCAACTCACTTGTTTGGTGCTCGGGAGCCTCATAAATAAAATGGAAAAGGTCTACATGGCCTTTGGCAAGAATGAAAAGGAACAGGAAAGCGTGATGTTCTGGGGATGTTACCAGCTGATCTGTGTCTATTCACAGGCTGATCCAGCAGGGAGAGAAGTGAAGGAGGAACTGTGGAGATGCGTGTCCCTCAGAAGCCAGCCCAGAGGGACCCCCAGCGTGGAGAGCAGGCTGTTCAGGGAGACAAATTTGAATTTGGGGAGAAAGGAAGGAGAGTGGTGTGTCCAGAGACCAGGGGATACTGGGGGACATCCTAAAGAACACATGACTTGTTTCTGCTTTAGAAGGAGCCAGCATCCCTGGACTGGGAGCGAGGGGAGTAGCACAGGGCTTGTGGGTGACGGGGGAGCCAGGAGAGGACCGCAGAGGCAGCCTCGAGGATGGGAACTGGATGGAATCCAGGCTGATCCGGGACCAACAGACAAGGACGATGGGTTACAGGAGGCTCACAAAGGGAGCCTGGTGCTGTGAGAGCACCCAGCAATTTCAGGTTCTGAAATTAGGCTGATTGAGACTCTGCTTCAGGACCTGGGATTTCCTGATCCTCAGGGTTAAGCTGTGAGATGCAGCAACCCCCAGCTCCAATGTTAAAACGATCTGAGATGGCCAGTGATACAGGATAGGTGGCTGATCATGACTCCAGATTAGAAAACACGAGGAAAAAACATGACATAAATGCTCCTCAGCTGCAGAAGGAAAGTGTGAAAGGGAAGGACTAGAAGGTGCTGGGAAGACTTTGCCTGGGGTCAAGTAGGAAGGTGGGAAGCCATCAGCTAGTGACGTTTGGAGTCACATGGAGACGATGTGAGCAGTGCTGTGGCTATATCTGGGCCAGCAGGCCAGAAATAAGGTATTGATGTGGGCCTTGATCATCTTGATGAACAAGAAAAATGCCCAGTAGGAGGTCCAGGGTTTTGAAGTTTAGCAGAGATGTACAAGAAGGAGTAATTCTCACTAGAGTGGGAGAGGAGCCCTCGTCAGGGTGTTGGAATGTGCCTGAAAACACAAAGAATAATCACCGAGGAAGTGAGAATGGGGGACTGTGGTTTGGAAAGAGTCAAGAGCGGAGTGAAAGAAACTGAAGCCAGAGTGAGGGTCCCAGCTGTGAGCATTGCACCAGTGTAGGAGTGGAGGCAGGTTAGGAGATGAGGAGGGCAGGAGGGCAGATGAACGGCAGCGGAAGAGAAACTGCCAGTGACCGGTGCTTTTCATAAGGGAGGATGAGAACGGCATGGGGGCTGCTGGTTCATGCTGAGCCCCAAAAAGAACCCCAGAGAGGAAATCAGACTGATTGCAGTGTTGTAACCATAACAAGGGAGAAATAGCTAACTCTGAACCCAGGAGAATCCTAACATTTGCCAAGCAGGAGATTTATGCTGTTCCCAGGGTAGCAGTTCAGAGGCCCTTGAGTCCCTCTGGGCCTGGCCCACTCTCTCCTCACCCCCTAGCCCTGCCTGTCATTCTGGGCAACGCTTAGGGCAGCGATTCCCAACCTTTTGGTGCCAGGGTTTGCTTTCGTGGAAGACAGTTTTCCCAAGGACCAGGGGTCAGGTGGGTGAGGTGGAGGGGATTGTTTCAGGGTGATTCAAGTGCATTACATTCATTGTGCACTTGGTTTCGATTATTACTGTATCAGCTCCACTTCAGATCACCTCAGATCCTGGAGGCTGGGGACCCCTGTCTTGGGGAGTGTCCACATGCTGCATCTGCTTCGGGAGGTGACTCTCCAGGGCACAGATGGAAGGAGAGTTACTCTGAGACACCAGTCAGCCCCATTTGGCACTCCCTGGCCTTCCTGCTGGCCCGTGAGCCCATGGGTCACCCATCCTGGCCAGCTGTAGACACTCTCCAGCTGGCGGTGGGAGAGGTTTCATCAAGTTTTCATTTAAGTCAGTGGGTGAGTAGAGGTGCCATGAGTCAGCTTCTGTGGGGTCTGAGGTTTATACAATTGTGGGAGTTTTCTTTATAAAACAGAATGCAGAGTTGCAGATGTGTAGTTAGGTATCAAGAGAATATGTATTTGTGAGAAAGAATGAGAAGAGAAATCACAATAAATTACTAATATTAAAAAGGATAGTAGCAAACATCATGAAGTCCGGAAAGATAGCGTAACATTTTAATTAATTGTCTGACACTCCTTTATGGTATCTTTGATTGTCTCCTTGTGGGAGACAGAATAACGACCCAAAGATATCTGTGTCCTGATCCCTGGAACACGTGAATATGTTTCCTTACATGGCACAAGGGTCTCTGCGGCTGTGATTAAGGGTACAGACCTTGAGATGGGGAATTGCCCAGGTGGGCTCTGTCTAATCACCTGAGTCCTCAAAAGACTTTCTTGGGTTTATTCAAAGAAAGAGATGTGATGATGGAAAAGAGGTCAGTGCTGCCGGCTTTGAAGATGGAAGAAGAGACCAAGAGTGTGGGTGGCATCTAGAAGAGACAAGGGAGTCCTTGCCTGAAGGAACCAGTCTGGCAACACCTTGATTTTAGCTCAGTGGCACTGATTTTGGACTTAGAACTTCCAGAACTGTAAGACAGTTCATTTCGTATTGTTTAAGCCACCAGTTTCGGGTATTACTACAACAGCAATAGAGAGTGAATTATATTCCTTGTAGAACAATGATTTTGTAATGTCATTTTAAATATAAAGAGTAGAAAGATCATTCCTCTAGCATTGGTGATCAAAATTTGCTTTTTATTATGATAGAGAAAAGTTTCATCTTCACAACTAAGTCAAGGATTGTTGTCAAATAAGAAAACCTCTATCAAGATAAATTTCATGGAAGTTTTGTATTTGGAGGAATTCTCTGTCAGTTAAGTTCTGCCTTCACACACACCTCTGTCCCTCCTCTAGCCTGTGCTGGACGCCACAGGGCGCGGAAAGGCGGTGACAGTCAGGCCCTGTCCTTCCTGCCAGCACGGTGGACGAGCAGGCAGGGGGGCCTTCCTGGAACTGCACCCACACTGGGTAGCTAGCAGTAACTCCGCCCTGCGTCCGTACCTGCAGGCGTGTACCCATGCTCTATGTGTCCCCAAACCATTGCCCGTAGCCTGGGCCCAGACACGCCCAGGGCCATTCCATCCCCACTCAACTTCAAGGAAAATGTGGTGGTGAGTAGAAAGCCTCTAAAACAACTGTGATTAATGTCTTTTGAAAATGTTACAAAAGCACATGATGTGGGGAAGAGGTCGTGTAAATGAGGGCCCAGAAACCTAAGCCTCATTAGCTAAAATCCACCTCTGCTCTGGTTCTGTTGTACCTATAAAACTACGTGTTTATATGTATTATATATATATATATAATATAAAACCTGTAAAATTACATATATATAACACACACACACACACACACACACATATACACCCCATAAAACTAAGCCACATAGCCTGTTGCAGTCTCCAGGGGAGCTTACCCCCCAGACCAATGAAGCCTTGACTGCCCAGTCTCTCTGTGTTCCATTCTGATGCTGCTGTCAGGCCTGAACACCTTGACAAAAGTGTCAAAACAAGGAGTCTCAGAGAGGCCCCTTCTATGGATCAGGAATCAGGCAGGGAGGGACGGCCTGGCCTGTGGTCAACACTGCCTGCTTCCCTGCTGCACTGTTAACCGTTTATCTTGCTTGAGTGGCACTCCTCCTTCTGGCAGGCTTCCTAGGTGGTGCTAGTGGTAAAGAACCTACCTGCCAATGCAGGAGACGTAAGAGACAGAGGTTCAGTCCCTGAGTCAGGAAGATTCCCTGGAGGAACGGCATGGCAACCCATTCCAGTACTCTTGCCTGGAGAATCCCATGGAGAGAGGAGCCTGGCGGGCTACAGTCCATGGGGTCGCAAAGAGTTGGACATGACTAAAGTGACTTAGCATGCACACTTCCTTCTAGCAATTGTGAAGTGGGAGGAGTGGGCTTCCACTGGGGAAGAATGGGTTGGCAGCAAGTGGGAGTTACAGTGAGATCTGGGCTTTTGAAACGCATGAGATCAAAGAAGGCTTTTGTTAGGAAAAAGTGCTACTTTTCCCTCTCCTCGCATTAGAAAAAGACAGGACGTGTCAGATAAAATGCCAGTGTTTGCGACACAGTTACACGAGGGGTTAAACAGTGTTATGTTCGCATGTTCAAAGCCTCCCGTCTCTGTCCTTGTGGAAGAGACTCATAAACTTGCCAATCTGACCCTGCTGGAGGAGGATGAGGCTAGGTAGGCCTGTCCCACCCACACTGCCCTCACAGGGGCTCCTGGTTGGACCAGGTCCAGGAGCCTACCAGGGGTCCATCAGCTTCCTGGGTCTGTGGGTGATGGTGTAATTGCTCTCTCCAGTGGCATGGGATCTATTGACCTGTTCAGATCCTTTCCTGGTGAATCTGAATGTCAGAAACACAGACGAGGCCAAATTAAAGGGCCTGATGTCTGGGCTGTTGCCTAGGGGACCACCAGATTCCAAGAATACTATACTGTTGTTGGAATAGATCGGTAATGAGGTAAGCCATAAATTGTTTTCTTTCCTACCAAGGTAGTCCTCACCCTGAGGTGCAGATTTAAAACATGTATTTAGTTAATCTTAAAGATGAATTCCAACATACATTCAGTTCAGTTCAATTCAGTCACTCAGTCATGTCCGACTCTTTGCGACCCCATGAACTGCAGCACGCCAGGCTTCCCTGTCCATCACCAACTCCCAGAGATTACTCAGACTCATGTCCATTGAGTCGGTGATGCCATCCAACCATCTCATCCTCTGTCGTCCCCTTCTCCTCCTGCCCTCAATCTTTCCCAGCATCAGGGTCTTTTCCAATGAGTCAGCTCTTCGCATCAGGTGACCAAAGTATTGAAGTTTCAGCTCAACATCAGTCCTTCCAATGAACACCCAGGACTGATCTTTAGGATGGACTGGCTGGATCTCCTTGCAGTCCAAGGGACTCTCAGGAGTCTTCTCCAACACCACAGTTCAAAAGCATCAATTCTTTGGCGCTAAGCTTTCTTCACAGTCCAACTCTCACATCCATACCTGACCACTGGAAAAACCACAGCCTTGACTAGATGGACCTTTGTTGGCAAAGTAATGTCTCTGCTTTTTAATATGCTAACTTGGTTGGTCATAACTTTCCTTCCAAGGAGTAAGCGTCTTTTAATTTCATGGCTGCATTCACCATCTGCAGTGATTTTGGAGCCCAGAAAAATAAGGTCAGCCACTGTTTCCCCATCTATTTTCCCATGAAGTGATGGGACCGGATGCCATGATCTTAGTTTTCTGAATGTTGAGCTTTAAGCCAACTTTTTCACTCTCCTCTTTCACTTTCATCAAGAGGCTTTTTAGTTCCTTTTCACTTTCTGCCATAAGGGTGGTGTCCTCTGCATACATTAGATGCAGATAAATACTATTTGATTCCACTTACACAAGGTACCTAGAATAGTCAAATTCGTAGAATAAGAAAGTACATTGGTAGATGCCAGGGGCTGGGAGGCAGGGAGTGGGGATGGGGAGTTAATGTTTAATGAGGAGAGAGTTTTGGTTTAGGAAGGTGAAAAGTCAAGAAGTGGGTAATGGTGAGGGTGCACAATGATGTGAATGTACTTAGTGACCCTGAACTGCACAGTTAAACATGGTTCAGATAGTGTGTTTTATATTATGTGACTTCTACCACGGGGGAAAAAAAAACATTTAAAAAAAGCCTTAACAGTGCTGACTAGTCTCTGTGGAGTGGTCAGGAGCACTCATGTGCCTATACGCAGGGCCACTTCACCCAACCACCTGGAGGCATACGGAATCAGAAACGGAGTCATGTGTGGTGGAGGGTTGTTTACATGGAATGAGTGGACTATTTTATTATCTAAACATTTTACTTTTCAAACAGTCATCTGGGTGGAAAACTGCAGAATAAATGACATACTTTGACTGTGAAGTGCATGTCCACAGACATGTGAAAAGATGCTCCTATTACTAATCACTAGGGAAAGGCAAATCAGAGTCACAACGAGACTTCATCTTACATCCTATCTTACAGGCAGGATGGATGCTATCACAAAAACAGAAAAACAAGGGATGGAAAGGATGTGGAGAAATTAGAACGCTTGTGTATTGCTAGTGGGAATATAAAATGGTGCAGGCACTATGGAAAACAGTATGGAGATTCCTCAGAAAATTACAAACAGGATTGCCAAAGTTTGAGCAATTTTACTTCTGTACTGAAAGCAGGGTCTTGAGATATTTGCACACCCTCGTTCACAACAGCGTTATTCACAACAGTCAACAGGCAGAAGCAACCAAAATATCCATAAATAGATGAATGGATAAACAAAATATGAGATATACATAATGAAATATTTTCAGTCTTGAAAAGGAGGGTAATTCTGACACATATGACAACATGAATGAAACTTAAGAACATTATGCTAAGTGACATAAGCCAGTCAAAAGGACAAATACTGTATGATTTGACTTACTTGATGTACCTAGGGTAATCAAACTCATAGAAACAGGAAGTGGGATGGTGGCAGTGTACAGTGTGGTGACTACACTGTATTATCTGAAAGTCGCTGAGAGCATGTCTTAAGCATTCTTACCACACACACAGGAGTTAACTTTGTTCACTTTGTGAGGGGCCAGATGTGTTAATTATCTTGATCTTGATAATCGCTCTACAGTGTAAATGTATATCAAATCGTCACATTGTACACTTTAAACTCACACAATTATATTGCAATTATTTTGACAATAAAGTTAAAATAAGTAGGATGGTGGTTGCCAGGGGCTGTGGGAAGAAGGGAAAGGCACATTGTTGTTTAGTGAGTATAGAATTTCAGTTTTATAGGATGAAAACATTCTGGAGAATGATTGCATAATATAAATACACCTAACATTACCAAACCATAGACTTGAATGTTAATATGGTAGGTGAATACTAAGCATATTGTACACAGTTTTAAAAAAATCACCTGTCACTAAACAGTTGTTGATCAAATATTTAGAGAATGTGAAAAGAGAAGCCAAGCATCTCCCCTGGTCAGTGGCTAAGACTTTGCTCTCCCAATGCAGGGGCCCTGGTTTGATCCCTGGTTGGGGGAACTAGATCCCACATGCTGCAACTAAGAGTTTGCTTCCTGCAACTAAAGATCCCACAGGCTGCAAATAAGACCTGACACAGCTAAATAAACATATGTTTTTAAAAGTGATTACACTGTATTTCAAAGAAGAGAGAGAAAAGCCAAGATCCTGGACCAGCGTGGGTGCCCACAGATCTCAGGCACACAGAAGCTGGACAGCCGGGAAGGGCTGTGAGGAGGCCAAAGCTATGAGGCAGAGAAGGAGCAAAAAGGAAAGTACCAACAGTGGTTAAGAGCTCTACAGTGAGGGATAAAAAGGTACCCAAGTCAGTTAAGCTGCATTTGACCCTGGATGGCCTTAGTTTTTAAACCAGTTTTAGTCTCTGTGAGGCATTAAAGTTGTGCCCCTTCTCTCCAGGGCCGCTTTAGAAGCCCCACTGCTTAAGCTAATCCTGTGCCTGCTTCTCATCTAGGATGCGGGTTCTCCAGCTTTCCAGGAATACAGATCACCTGAGGAGCTTGTTAAAATGCAAATTCCAATCCCCGGATCAGTATGGGCTTGAGCCCTTCCTGCCTTTCCTTTTTTTTTTTTTTTTCCCTTCCTGCCTTTTTGACTGCTCCCTGAGGCTGCTGGTTTGCATCCACACTGTGCAGCAAACAAAGACCTATGGAGTCACCACCCAGACGGAAAATCAGCAGGACACAAAAAGGATGTGATGGAGAACTTGACAGAGTAGTGGGCAGAGGGTAAGATAATAAAAACATCTTCGGTGTTCTGGAAAATAGAGGAGATGGGCAAACACACGCAAAATGACTGGTGTCATAAATTGTTGTTTAAAGTCAATATGCATTTTGGGGTAAGATCCTTCCCAGGAAAAGGGTGTGGGGAGGAGTTACATATACATTTAATCTTGAAATGAGTAGAGTTGAAAAGCTTTGAAACCCAGTTACTGAGATTATGGGAAGGAAAGAGTGAGCATTTTGGAGTTGAAGCCATAAAGAGTCTAAATGAAAGGGAAAATGGTAGAAAAATCATGTCCTTAGGTATAGAAAGTCTCAGAAACAGCAGGATTATTTTTTTATATTTTGTGTATATACATCTTATTTCTGTATATGTAACATGTATATTTTATAATATATCTGCAGTGTGTGTGTGTGTGTGTGCCCAAAGGGTAAAGAGGGGAAAAAAAGCAGGTTAAAGGAAATTACATAAGAATTGAATTTCTAAGAAGTCAACAGCGAAGCTTAAAAAACTTGGTTTTGTTCAATGAAGGGAGATGTTTGGTAAACTTACCAACTCACATTACACAGGTTTTTTTGTTTACCAAATGATTTCAAAATTATCTCACGTGGAGATGCTGAGGTGGGCAGAGCAGGACTTATCCCCAGTTGAGCAGGGCGCCACAGGTTGTATTATCTTTTTAACAAATGAGGAAATTGGAGCTTTGAAGTGTGTTCAAGGTCACAAAGGTAGTAAGTTATAGGCCTTTCTTTCCCCTGTTTTCTGATTATTTCTATAGTGCAAATAGATACAATATGTAAGTTAAATTTTTGTCACAAACTCATGCGGATAAAATGAGATCATATATTTACAATTTTTTTTTCAAATGAATCAAATACTCTGAACAAAAGACTCCCCCTCCTTGGCCCTGGCAGGGGTACAGACATCCAGAGGAAACTCAGCAAAAATCACCTTGTATGAATTTAACTATGAGAGGCCAGCTTCTATCTCTAGGTGGCCATAAATGAAATTTGGCCTTTGTGCTTCCTGGGACACAGTTATCAAAGAGGTCAAAAGGTTCATTCCTCGACTTGGATCAGCCCAAGTCAAAAGTACACCTCTATCCTCTTCCAATATTTAACAAGGTACACTGACCTCTGATTTAACTGCCTGTCTCTTAAACAGGCATGTGAAGTGCTCTTATTGCCTGTAGTTTTATGGTTTGGCTCTTTGTTTGGAATTCATAGAGACCTGGGAGAACTGTTCATATATTACATGAAAGGTTTAGCTGTGTCTCCTCATCTTAACTATCAGTTGGGTATTCAGTTTGTTATTTCAATGTTTCATAAAAGTTCAGGAGATATGGCAGGTAGATGAGCAGGTGTCAAGTGGCAGACAATTCTTCCCAACCCTCTTCAGATCAAAAGGCCCCAGTGTGCAAGAAAGAATCCCACACACACTCCTGTGTTATTCCCAGGTTGTGACCAGGGCACAACCCCAGCCCAAAGAATCCGGCAGAGATGTCTCCAAGAAATATAAGTTCACAGTAAGAAAATAACAATGAATTAAAATCAGGAACATGACAAAAGTAATTAAGACATCTAAGTGCGAATGGTATTCCTAGAATTGTCTCATATACAACATAGACAACTGTATACATCAGCCCTGTGACTGTCCTCTTCATGGCTCTAATTCAGCACTGTGCTAGAAGGCCATGAAGGCAGTAAGACCAGGAAAAAAACAAAAACACAAAACACTGTGTAAAAATTAGAAAGAACAAAACTCTTGTTACATATGTTTAATAAGTCTACCCAGAAATTCCAAAGGAATCAGCAGATCAACTTTTACAACAATAAAGAGAATTCAATGAGGTGACAAGATGAAATATCATGAAATATCTAAACAAAACAGATTTTAGCGGAAAAAAATCAATTAGAAACAGTAAAGCTATAATGGAAATTGGCTCAGGAATGGGAAATAGATACAAAATAATATAGAATCCAAGGATAGACATGTAAAATAGAGAACTTAGTATGTGATAGAGGTTTACATTTCAAATGAATAAAGACAGATTTTTCAATAAATGCAATTGAAATAATTAATAGAAATAAATTCCAGGTAGACTAAAGATCTATTTCTTAAACGATAAAAGTGTGGCAAAATATTGATATAATCTTGGCTGTTGAAAAGACTTTCTTATATAAGAACTAAAGCGCATAGTCCATAAAGGAGAAAATCAATAAAAAGACCTATATCAAAATAATAATAGCAAAAAATATATTAGTAAATACTTCTGTTGACTAAAAACATGGTGAAAGTTAAAAACACAAGTGACAATTTTAGAGTACTGTGTATATACCAAAGCGTTATCATCAAGAATAAATATTAGACTCCTACAAATGAGTGGGAAAAGATGGACCAATATAAAATGAGTTAAAGAATGGACAATTAAGAGGGAAATAGAAGGGTGAAGAGTTATTTTTTAAAAAATGCCCAGCCTCACTGATTGTTACGGGTTGATTTGTGTCCCCGAAGACCTCAGACTGTATTTGGAGACAGAGTCTTTAGACAGTGGATTAAGCTCAAGTCTGGTTGTTAGAGTGAGCCCTAATGCAATATGATGAGTCTCCTTCTAAGAAGGGGAACGTGGACACAGAGAGACACCAGGGATGGACTCACAGAGGAAGGCGCCATCAGTGAGCCAAGGAAAGAAGCTTCAGGAGAAACCAAACCTGCCGATACCTTAATCTTGGACTTTCTGCCCTTTATGTGAGAAAATAAATTTCTTTACTGTAAGTCATTTCTGCTTATTGACTATGCCAAAGCCTTTGACTGTGTGGATCACAATAAACTGGAAAATTCTGAAAGAGATGGGCATACCAGACCACCTGACTCTGTCTCTTAAGAAACCTGTATGCAGGTCAGGAAGCAACAGTTAGAACTGGACATGGAACAACAGACTGGTTCCAAATACGAAAAGGAGTACGTCAAGGCTGTATATTGTCACCCTGCTTATTTAACTTATTTGCAGAGTACATCATGAGAATCGCTGGGCTGGAGGAAGCCCAAGCTGGAATCAAGATTGCTGGGAGAAATATCAATAACTTCAGATATGCAGATGACACCACCCTTATGGCAGAAAGTGAAGAAGACTAAAGAGCTTCTTGATGAAGGTGAAAGAAGAGAGTGAAAAAGTTGGCTTAAAGCTCAACATTCAGAAAACTAAGATCATGGCATCCGGTCCCATCACTTCATGGCAGATAGATGGGGAAACAGTGGAAACAGTGGCTGACTTTATTTTTCTGGGCTCCAAAATCACTGCAGATGGTGATTGCAGCCATGAAATTAAAAGACGCTTACTCCTTGGAAGAAAGTTATGACCAACTTAGTTAGCATATTAAAAAGCAGAGACATTACTTTGCTGACAAAGGTCCATCTAGTCAAGGCTATGGTTTTTCCAGTGGTCATGCACGGATGTGAGAGTTGGACTATAAAGAGGGCTGAGCACCAAAGAATTGATGCTTTTGAACTGTGGTGTTGGAGAAGACTCCTGAGAGTCCCTTGGACTGCAAGGAGATCCAATCAGTCCATCCTAAAGAAGATCAGTCCTGGGTGTTCATTGGAAGGACTGATGTTGAAGCTGAAACTTCAATACTCTGGTCACCTGATGCGAAGAGCTGACTCATTTGAAAAGACCCTGATGCTGGGAAAGATTGAGGGCAGGAGGAGAAGGAGACGACAGAGGATGAGATGGTTGGATGGCATCACCAACTCAATGGACATGGGTTTGGGTGGACTCCAGGAGTTGGTGATGGACAGGGAGGCCTGGCGTGCTGCAGTTCATGGGGTCGCAAAGAGTTGGAGATGACTGAGCGACTGAACTGAACTGAAGGCATCTAGTCTGTGGTACTTGCCATTCTGGCAAACTAATATATTAGTAATCACAGAAATTTAAATATTTTTTTAAATGGGCTACTTTTCTCACTCATCCAGTCGGGAAAGTAATCAAATGTTTAATAAGTAGCAAGCATCAGGGTGTAGAGGAATAATAACTGTTGTTCTCAGCTGGAGGGAATGTAAAATGATACAGGCACTGTGGCAGGCCATCTGACAGTCTTAAAGATTAAAATGCACATATTCTATGATGGAGTAATTCAACTTCTCAGTAGCTCCTATAGGGAAACACTTGAAGGTGGGCACGAGAAGATGTAAACAGGAAAAGTCACTGTAGTATTGTTGGTAAGAGTAAAAACTTGGAAACAGCTAAAATATTTATCAAAAAGGAAATGGCTAAATGAAAGAATTGTACTCTGCAAAAGTGTATAGCAGTTAAAATTGATGATATGGAAAGTAGATATGAAAAGTCTCCATATGGAATATGGGGAGGGAAAATATGAGTGGAATATCGAGGAGAATAATAAGACAATGCATATAGTATGTTAGGGCATATATGTATGTGTGAATGCAAAGGAGACCATCGGCAGTAACCACACCAAACTGATCAGTTACTTTTGGAGGAACAGGGGATCTGCACCAGCAGGATGGCTAACAGAGAATTTTGCTTCATCTATGGCTAACAGAGACTTTTTCATTTCACAAGAAGTGTGTATCACTTATTGCATTTGTAATTTTTACAAGCTATTACTAACCATGGTTTAGTCAGTTAGTCTACTAGGTTCATTCCATAATAATTGAGAGACAAGTTAGTACTTTGAGACTAGGAATTGGCAAATTTTTCTGTAAAAGACCAGGCAGTTAATACTTCAGGCCTTGGTGGCTACACCAGATCTTTTGTAACTACTCAGTTCTGCTGTTATAGGGCAAAATCATTTATAGCTAATGCCACATAATGAATGAGCATGGCTGCATTCTCATTAAACTTTATTTATGAAAACATGGCTCACATTTCACCTGTGAGTCATAGTCTGCCTATTCCTTGTTTAGACTAAGTTTATTACATAACTAAAATGTATTTTAAATAAATATTTAAATGTATTTAAATATTTTAAAATATATTTGAATATTTATATAAAAATAATCTTTCTTATTAACCAACTAATTAAATAAGCAGTAGCCTCTGCAGCCTTGCTTAGAATATTTTAGGCTATGGCCATATTGTTAGAGACCAAACACCCATCCCAGTGGAGATATTCCATTGACCATGACCATCATGGTGGTGACCATCACCATTCCCAGCAGCAGAGTTGCATAACTATCCCTGGGATGGCAATGGGGAGGATAGTGCTTGCCAACAGAGTCAAGATTTGGTGGCCTCAGAGGTGACTCCTGAACCTCCCCAGATGTGGAGTTGCCTTAAAGCAGAGTCTCTGGCCATAGGCTCAGCCAGGCTGGGCTGTGAGGTGGGGTTAAGAGGGCTTGATGGTATTGAGCACATGGAGGAGAGGCTCTGTTCTGTGGGACAAGGTGGCTCTCCTGGGACGAGAGGCAGCAAACTCACTGGTCCAAAGACAGCTCTGCCCCAGGGCTACACAGGGTGGGGCTGGCCTTGGAGGGACCCCTCTCTGAGGGTGTGAGGCCCTGTGACGGTCATGCTGCTTTGTCTCAGCCTTGGTCCCAAGGCCTGCCAACGCTAACACAGCAGGCTGTGAGGAACCAGGGCTGGGGTGCTCCCGGCTCCTGTATCTCCAAAGCTCGCAGTCCCCAACATTGGTATTTTCTGAGTCAGGAGACTCCAACTGTATAACAGAGAGGGGGCTGATTGTATGTATGACTCAGGCGGTGCATGTGTGGTTGAGGCTTCCACTGTGATTATTTCTCTAGGCAGCAAGTGAGGGATAAGGAAGCATCGTTAATGAGACAATATTAAGTGATTGCCTTCATGGCTTTTTTTCATCCTGAAAATGTGGAGAACAGCAAGGCTAATACATACACACCCCATTGTGACTGCTGACCTCAAACTTGAGACACATTTATGTTCCCCCGCTTCTTTCATATGGAACTGGGGGCAATTTGCCACCAGCAAAAGAGAGAGAAAAAACCATACCTGTTAGGTAGTGACTTCTTTGCTCCGATTTCCCCTTTGAGGTCCACTTTGAACAGTCAGGAATAAAGGATCAATCAGAACATCAATATCCCTGAAGTAGCTGCCTTGTTAAAGACTGGAGCATTAGCTTGATCTTTTTCTATCCTCAGGAGTGAACACTTCACTTGGGTGAGAGGCTACGGCCACGGATCCTGCTCCAGTCAGGGCAGCGCTTCCTCTTCCCTGTACTATAGTCATAGGTTATTATTTCCCAGGATCTGAGCCAATCTTGTCTCTCACCCACATTTCAGTCCAGGCCAGAGATAGGCTGTGATGGCCTCCATCTGGCACTCCTAAGTCCCAAGTCCAGCACTTGAACTTGCAAATGACCACATTACCGTATTTACTCTCATTATGTGCCCCCTACTTTTCCTTAGACGTCTTCACTGTAAAACAGGAGAAGGGGAGAAATGTTGCTAGCATCTGCTTTGTCTAATCAGTTCTGAGCAAATTTCATGTGTCTGTGCATTTTAGACCCTGAGATGAAGTTAATTTGAACTTAGGTCTCAAACACTTCTTCCTTTGTCTGAAGCTACTTTCCCGGACAGTGTTACTTGACTTGATACTGCATGTTCGTGTCAGAGAGAGGCAAGCATACAGGAAGAGGGAAAGACTGTGAATGAGGGGTCTGAGCACAGCTCACAGGAGTGTAACCTGTGGCTCTGGCCTAAGGACAGCCAGCTGACCAGGAGCAGGCAGCATGGACCATTGGGAGAGGTTCTCAGGGTTCTTCCTTTCACCAGGCCCTCCCAGCAGACCTTACTCTTCAGCCTGAGCCTTTAGGTTCCCAGCACCAGCTGCTGATGGCTGTTCTAGCTCTCAAGGGAAAAGAGGGATGACAGCCCGAAGTGTTGAGTGTCCCAGCATATGTTTCTTCTGCTTGTTTTGTTTTTAAGGATGCTTTATGGAGATGTGGGGGGTGAGCTAGGGACATGCTTCAGACAACAGTAAGCAGAGTGCTGGCCACAAAGAGAAAGGAATGGGGGAAGGGGAGAGAAAGGGGAGAAGAACTGCTGGTTAGACAGGTGGGAAAGAGAACTGTGTGAAGATTTGGGCTTCCTTACACTACTTCCTGATTTAAATTCTTTTTATTTTGAACTCATGTCCTAATCCAGCCCTCTTGATGAGAAAAGCAAGAATACCTAAGTACAGTTTTTGTTTGGTCTTTAGTTAAGTTGGTTTCTTCTCTTCCACTCATTTTGCCCCTCCCAAGGGATAAGGAGGATTTGAGTCCAGGGTTTCCTAGGGGTCAGCATTTCTCGAGTGCTTGCTTGCTTTGCTCTTCCCAGCCAAGTGCAGAAAACAGAGCGACTCACACAGTCCACTGTGAGAGACCTGCAGCAGGGGTGGTGACCAGCACCCCCCAGCAGGGGGCTCTTTCCTTTCAGTCAAGTTTCTGATTGTCCACAGGGGATTCTGTTAGGACTGGGAAATGTGGAATTACACGGTTGGGAGGTGGACTTGGGTAGGAAGAACATAGTGAAATGCTGGATTTGGGTCCCAGGGGATGCAGCCTCTCTGGTGTCCCCTGGGGAGAGCGGGCTGGGCCTGGTGGTGCCTCTGGTGCCCTGAGAAGCTATAACCATGAACACATGAACACAGCCATAGGGGTCGGAAAGCTAAAGATGGTTAAGAACTCATCCCAGGAAACTTTATTTGCAAGATTCTAAGTAGGTCTTTCTGGGAGCACAGAAGATCTTGAAAGTGAAAGTGAAGTCGCCCAGTTGTGTCGGACTCTTTGCGACCCCATGGACTGTAGCCTACCAGGCTTCTCTGTCCATGGGATTTTCCAGGCAAGAATACTGGAGTGGGTTGCCATTATCTTTAAGGGCAGTGAAATATTCTTATGAGATACTGTAATGTTAGATACACGTCATTATACATTTTTCCAAACCCAAAGAATGTTCAACACCAAGAGTGAGCTCTAATATAAACTCTGGACTTTGGGTAAGTATGATATGTCAATGTAAGTTCATTGATTATAACAAATGTCCCATTTTGGTGAAGGGCAAATAGGAAAAGGAGTATGTCAAGGCTATATATTGTCACCCTGCTTATTTAACTTATATGCAGAGTACATCATAAGAAATGCTGGGCTGGAAGAAGCACAAGCTGTAATCAAGATTGCCGGGAGAAATATCAATAACCTCAGATATGGAGATGACACCACCGTTATGGCAGAAAGTGAAGAGGAACTAAAGAACCTCTTGATGAAAGTGAAAGAGGAGAGTGAAAAAGTTGGCTTAAAGCTCAACATTCAGAAAACTAAGATCATGGCATCCAGTCCCATCACTTCATGGGAAATAGATGGGGAGACAGTGGAAACAGTGTCAGACTTTATTTTGGGGGGCTCCAAAATCACTGCAGATGGTGACTGCAGCCATGAAATTAAAAGATGCTTACTCCTTGGAAGGAAAGTTATGACCAACATAGACAGCATATTAAAAAGCAGAGACATTACTTTGCTGACAAAGGCCTGTCTAATCAAGGCTATGGTTTTTCCAGTGGTCATGTATGGATGTGAGAGTTGGACTGTGAAGAAAGCTTAGCACCGAAGAATTGATGTTTTTGAACTGTGGTGTGGGAGAAGACTCCTGAGAGTCCCTTGGACTGCAAGGAGATCCAGCCAGTCCATCCTAAAGGAAATCAGTCCTGGGTGTTTATTGGAAGGACTGATGTTGAAGCTGAAACTCCAATACTTTGGCCACCTCATGCGAAGAGTTGACTTGTTGGAAAAGACCCTGATGCTGGGAGAGATTGGGGGCAGGAGGAGAAGGGGACGATAGAGGATGAGATGGCTGGATGGCATCACCAACTCGATGGGCATAAGTTTGGGTAAACTCTGGGAGTTTGTGATGGACAGGGAGGCCTGGCGTGCTGCGATTCATGGGGTCGCAAAGAGTTGGACACGACTCAGCGACTGAACTAAACTGAACTGATTGATAATGGGGGAACCTGTGAATGTTGAGAGCAGAGAGTATATGGGAAATCTCTGTACCTTCCTCTAAATTTTGCTGTGAAACTAAAGCTTCTCTAGAAATACCCAAAGTCTTAGAAGAAAAAAAACTAGGCCTTTTTGTAAAGACAGGCATTTCCACGGTCAGGAAAAAAAAAAAGGCAGATCCCAGCTTAGGTAGAGGCTTCCCTGGTGGCTCAGCAGTAAAGAATCTGGCTGCAATGCAGGAACATGGGAGAAATGGTTCCAGGCCCTGGGTTGGGAAGATCTCCTGGAGGAAGGCATGGGAACCCACTCCAGAATTCATGCCTGGAAAATCCCATGGACAGAGGAGCCTGGTGGGCTATAATCCATAGTGTCACAGAGTCGGACACGACTGAAGTGAATTGGCATGCACACAGCTTAGGTAAGGCAGCTTGCCAGAGCTTGAGTCATGGGTAGAAAACATAGCTTTCCTCTCTCAATCCTTCCTGGCTCACACAGTCCTGGCCTTATCTCTCTTATAAAAACAGCAAATTATTTATAGTAGGAGCAGAAACTGAGAACCACTCAGTGGTCCATAATACCATGAGGCAGAGAAACTGCTCTCAGGTTTTTGCAGGGATCTTCTGGATTTCCTTTCCCTCTGGAACTCTTGTGTGATCAAAAGACAGAAGAAAGGCGGCAGGACTGCCTGGCTTTTGGAGTCTGTATGGGCAGTTTTAACTTTAGGCACAGCTCTAAACTAAGAAACACCCAGAGAGTACACTCTAGTTATGAAGAAGAGCACACTGATGCTCCCAGACAGTGAGCCTCAAGCACAGCTGAGAAGTAGGAGACATTTGAGCCCTCGGCCTCTGTTCTACTCTTCTGGAGCAGCCAGAACACCGACTCAATGGACATGAGTTTGGGTGGGCTCCGGGAGTTGGTGATGGACAGGGAGGCCTGGCGTGCTGCGGTTCACGGGGTCGCAAAGAGTCGGACACGGCTGAGCGACTGAACTGAGCTGAGCTGATCTGAAGAAGAGTGAAACCCTTAAGCCACTGGCAAGAGAAAAGCAGATCTGATAAGCACAGGGAGTTTCCTTAGTGTGAATCCACTTCGTGTTTTACCTCCCTCTGAGGAACTGTGCTGTGTGCCTGACTCTTTGTGACGCCATGGACACATGATCCCCTGTCCACGGGATTCTCCAGGCAAGAATACTGGAGGGGGTTGCCGTTTCCTTCTCCAGGGGATCTTCCCAACCCTAGATTAAACCTGCGTCTCTTGAGTCCATGCATTAGCTGGCAGATTCTTTACCATGACACCACGTCAGTGATCTTCTTGGCCTCTTTGTAGTTTCCTGTTTGTAGGAAGGCAAAGAAGAGATAACAGAGCATAGTCATTTCACCTTATTCGTGGCTCACAAAGTCCCTTTCTTTCTGAATTAGATCAGTCTCACCTTTTCTCTCCCAGTTTACAATGTCTTACATTGTGAATCCTTGGCAGTATTTTACACTTTTCATAGCTGTCAATGGTGCTTTCAAGAGCAGCAGGTAAAGTCATCCTCTTCCGTATATAGGGTGACCAATTTAAGGTGGAGTATTTGTATTTAAAAAAAGAACAGAGAGAGTCAACTAAAGGAGTCATGTGTGGACAGGGAATGTTGGCCGTCCTCCCAGGTCTACAAGGATCAGGCCATTAGCCACTGCAGCAGTGCTCCTGAGGGGAGATCAGGGAGCAGAAAAACAGGGAGCAGCCTGTGCTTCGGACACTGGCTCTCGGTACTTAAGATGCATCGCTAAGAAGTGATTTCAGTGAGTCCAGACTCTTGCATCTTCCTGTACACAGAAAAGCACTAACATCATTTACTTAAGACGTCTGTTCTTTGTGATTCACAGAAATCTTTTGATGTTTGACCATGTGTTTGTTTGTTTTCCAACTTCGAACTCCATTATATCCTGGCTCATCCTTTACCTCTTCAGAGTAGCTTCCCAGGGCTATTTGAGAGGCTGTCTTTCAGGAGGCTATAATCCTCAGTAAAATCCACCAAGTAAAAATTTTCACTAATGGTAAAAATTCAGGTTGAGCCTGAGGGAAATAGATGTTTATCAGCCAGAAAGGTATCCTTCTCAAAATCTCTTAGGACTCCCCTGGGGTGTGCTCAAGGAGGCCCCTGGAAAAGGGGGCAGCCAGGGCAGGGCATATGGAGGTGCAGCTCTTGTCCTCATGGGGCAGTCTTGGGGGGACCCTCTCCCTTTTTGTCCTTGGGTGAAGATAGTAGAGAAGGACCCAAGAAGACTAAGAATAGGAATCTTCTCTTTGAACGAAGTCCCATTTTTCATAAGTGGTAGCAGTGCCAAGAATATTCTCTTCCTAGAAATTACTTAGGAGAGTCACTAAACTTGAGCTTCAACTGTTTCAGACCCTATAATTGCTCCAAGGCACCATCATCAATCATACTTGTGAAGGTGAATCTGGCCTCTGTACCCCAAAACCAATTTAAATCTTGCAGACAGAGTTTGGGGTGAAGTAGAAAAGAATAGCTTTATTGCTCTGCCAGGCAAAGGGGGCCACAGTGGGCCCCTCAAATGCCACGTGTCCCTATGTGGAGGGGGTAGTGAAGAGTTTTATTGCAATGGTTCAAAGAGGGTGGGATCAGTGTGTGGCTGTTCTTCTGATTGGTTGGTGGTAGGTGATGGGAGTCAGCACCATCAAGCTTCTAGTTTCAACCAGCCTGGGGTCTATGTATTTGTGGGCAGCATGCCATTAGCTTCTCCCACCTGGTGAAGTTTCTGTATCCACAAAACAGCTGAAAGATATTGTTATGTATATCTCTTGAGGGGGAACCAGAATCTTGTCCTGAAATTGCACTACTATTTCTTGACTGTTCCTCCCTTGTCTCTGTATTCCCTCCCTTCCCTACCTAGCATCTGTTTGAACCTGCCCTTGGAACTCAGGGCAGGTCATGGAGGCTGAATGAAGTCTATTTCCTGTAATCAGTAAGTGGAGGACACAGAAAGGCTTTTGTGTCCATGAGCCCCACAGGGTCCTGCTCACAGTATCAGTTGGAGCCCCAGTATCTATCTTCTCAGAGTCTTGGAACTCATTTATGAATTATACTGCAGAATATGACACCTGTGCCTGATCATAATCCCCCTGAGGGCAGAGCCCCTAACCTATACCACATTCATTTGATGGGTGCTCTGTTTGGGTCAGTAATTCTTTTAAAGAGAGTCTTCCCTGACACTGAGCTCTGTTTTGAATGAAAAGGAGAAAAAAAAAATCAGTTTATAACCATCCTGAAAGAATCTTCTATGCAGCTCATGATACCATTAAATGAAACTCTTTCTTCTCATTTATTATTGAATGAACTAACGCTCAAATGATTTGTTCAGTTGCCCAGTCATGTCTGACTCTTGTAACCCCATGGAATGCAGTGCACCAGGCCTCCCTGTCCTTCACCATCTCCCAGAGTTTGCCCAAATTCATATTCATTGCATCTGTGATGCCATCCAGCCATCTCATCCTCTGACTCCCTCTTCTCCTTCTGCCCTCAATTTTTCACAGCATCACGGACTTTTCCAGTGAGTCATCTTTTTGCACCAGATGACCAAAACACTGGAGTTTCAGCTTCAGCATCAGAGGGTAACAGGCAGGACGGCCAGGGGTCTCCAAACTGAGGAAATAAGCTGCAAGTGTCAGAAATTTTTATCTCTCTTAAGCGGCAGGAAGAAACAAACTAGCGATATCTTTTTCCTTCTCTATACAAATTTAAAAGGAGGTTTCTCTTAAAATACTGTGTTGCCATGACACCTGGTTTCACCTGAAGCTAACTATTCTCAAACTTTGAGTTAACCAACACATTTTTCTTATGGAAATGTTTGTCTTAAGCTATGTTAATGTGCTATGCATTTACCCCAGACTCTGTCTTCAAGTCTTTCGGTCAAATGGCTCAGAACCTATTTGACAAACCAGTATGTTATACTCAGATATTGTTCCCCTAATCTATGTAAATGAAACTATTTGTATGGTAATCTGCCCTTCTACAAGATTCAAGTCAATCGTTTTATGGCCTGGGATGAATTATCTGGTGCCATTCTGAGTTTTAAGACATTCCTTTCTTTTCATTAACAGACTGCTAGGGACTATATAACATCCAGCTGAAGACTAGCAGCAGGGTACTCTTTCTGCCCCCTTCTGATGCTGATGTCAGAAGCTTTCTCTATCTCCTTTATACTTTAATAAAACTTTATTGCACAAAAGCTTTGAGTGATCCAGCCTCGTCTCTGGCCCCAGGTTGAAATTTTCTCCTCTGAAGGCCAAGAATCCCGGCGTCTTATCTCTCAGCAGCAACCTTTCACTTTCAGTGAATAGTCAGGGTTGATCTCCCTTAAGATTGACTGGTTTGATCGCCTTCCTGTCCAAGGGACTTTCAGGAGTCTTCTCCAATGCCACAGTTCGAAGGCATCAATGCTTTGGTGTTCTGCCTTCTTTATGGTCCAGCTCTCACTACCATATATGATCACTGGGAAACCTATCACCTTGACTATATGGATCTTTGTCGGCAGAGTAATGTCTCTGCTTTTCAACACATTGTCTAGGTTTGTCATCACCTTCCTGCCAAGAAGAAATCATCTTCTGATTTCATGGCTGCAGTCACCATCTGCAGTGATTTTGGAGCCCAAGAAGAGGAAAGCTGTCACTACTTCCACCTTTCCACCTCCTATTTGCCATGCAGTAATGGGACCAGATGCTATGATCTTAGATTTTTTTAATAATTAGTCTTAAGCCATCTCTTTCACTCTCTTCCTTCACCCTCATCAAGAGGCTGTTTAGTTCCTCTTCGCTTTCTGCCATTAGAGTGGTATTTTGAGGCTGTTGATGTTTCTCCTGCCTCTCTTGATTCCAGCTTGTAACTCATCCAACCTGGCATTTCTCATGATGTGCTCAGTGTATAGATTAAACAAACAGGTGACAGCCAACAGCCCTGTAGTACTTTCTCTATCTTGAACCAATCAGTTGTTCCATACAGGGTTCTAACCGTTGCTTCTTGACCTGCATACAGGTTTCTCAGGAGACAGGTCAGATGGTCTGGTATTCCCATCTCTCTAAGAGCTTTCCACAGTTTATCATGATCCACACAGTCAGAAGCTTTATTATAGTCAATGAAGCAGAGGTAGATATTTTTTTGAAATTCCTTTGCTTTTCTCTATAACCCAGCAAATGTTGACAGTTTGATCTCAGGTTCCTCTTCCTTTTCTAAACCCAGCTCGGACATCTGGAAGTTCTTGGTTCACATAATGCTGAAGCGTAGTATGCAAGATTTTAAGCATGACCTTACTAGCATGGAAGATGAGTGCAGTTGTTGGATGGTTAGCACATTATTTGGGGATTGGGATGAAGATTGACCTTTTCCAGTCCTGTGGCCACTGCTGGGTCTTCCAGATTTGCTGACAATGAATGCAAAACCTTTGATGGTGATGAAAGTAAAATCTGGTGCTGCAAAGAACAGTATTGCACAGGAACCTGGAATGTTTGATCCATGAATCAAGGAAAATTATACATGGTCAAGCAGGAGATGGTAAGAATAAACATCTACATCTTAGGAATCAGTGAAATAAAATGGACGGGAATGGGTAAATTTAATTCAGATGACCATTGCATCTACTACTGTGGGCAAGAATCCCATAGAAGAAATGGAGTAGCCCTCATAATTAACATCATTAAAACCTACTTTTAATTTATTACTAAATGAATTAATACTCAAATGAGTAGAACCTCTTAAATTTTAATTTTTAAAACTTACACAGTGATGGTAGATGTCATATTAGAGATAAATTATATTTTGATGATAATGAAATAATTGAATATTAAATATATATGGAATTGTTGCAGGAAGGGGGACCCATTCCAGGGCCCGAAAGAGGGCTCTTGTCTAACACTCTGAAATGAATTGTCGGAGGAGACACAAGTACTGACAAAGCAAAAGACTATTGGGAAGGGGCACCTGGGTGGAAAACAGGAGGGTAAGGGAACCCAGGAGGACTGCTCTGCCACATGGCTCAGAGTCTCAGGTTTTACGGTGATGGGATTAGTTTCCAGATTGTCTTCAGCCAATCATTCTGACTCAGAGTCCTTCCTGGTGGTGAGCGTATTGCTCAGCCAAGATGGATTCCAGTGAGAAGGATTCTGGGAGGTTGGTAGGACATATGTACCTTTCCTGAATTCTTCCAGTTGGTGGTCGCTTGTTAGTTCCGTGTTCCTTACCGTGATCTCCTGGTAATTCGTGCAAGTGGCTACTGTCTTGCATGTCCAGCGTGGGCAGTTTCAGTTAGTGTTTCCTCTAACAGAATTATCTAAAAACTAAAATAAACCACTATAATGTTTAAGGGGAATAAAGGAATTGAGGGAAAAAGGTGAAAATCTGGACTCTGATAACATAACAGTGCTTCTTTCTGGCAATATTAATGACAGTGACCCTCTCTTAACAGCTGTAGCTTGTTTCCTTTAGTCCTTGTCCTTAGTTTTCTTTTATTCTTTGCATGTGTGCTAAGTCACTTCAGTCATGTCCGACTCGTTGTGATCCTATGGACCATAGCCCACCAGGCTCTCTGTCTATGGGATTCTCCAGGCAAGAATACTGGAGTGGGTTGTCATGCTCTCCACCAGGAGATCTTCCCAACCCAGGGATCAAACCTGTGTCTCATGTCTTCTGCATTAGCAGACAGATTCTTTACCTCTAGTGCCACCTGGTAAGTACTTTATACTTTGTGTATATTTAAAATAACCTTAAAAGTTTTTTTTAATTAATTAATTTTTTATTGAAGGATAATTGCTTTACAGAATTTTGCTGCTTTCAGTCAAACCTCAATATGAATCAGCCATAGGTATACATATATCCCCCCCCCTTTGAAACTCCCTCCCTTCTCCCTCCCCGTCCCATCCCTCTAGGGTTTGAGTTTCCTGAGCCATACAGCAAATTCCCGTTGGCTATCTATTTTACATATGGTAATGTAAGTTTCCATGTTACTCTTTCCATACATCTCACCCTCTCCTCCCCTCTTCCCATGTTGTAAGCCTATTCTCTATGTCTGTTTCTCCATTGTTGCCCTTCAGTACCATTCTTCTAGATTCTGTATATATGTGTTAGAATATGGTATTTATCTTTCTCTTTCTGACTCACTTCACTCTGTATAACAGGTTCTAGGTTCATCCACCTCATTAGAACTAACTCAAATGCATTCCTTTTTATGGCTGAGTAATATTCCATTGTGTATATATACCACAGCTTCTTTATCCATTTATCTGTAGATGGACATCTAGGTTGCTTCCATGTTCTAGCTATTGTAAATACTGCTGCAGTGAACCATGGGATACATGTGTCTCTTTCAATTTTGGTTTCCTCAGGGTAAATACCTAGGAGTGGAATTGCTGGGTCATATGGTGGTTTTATTCCTAGTTTTTTAAGCAATCTCCATACTGTCTTCCATAGTGGCTGTATCAATTTACATTCCCACTAACTGTGCAAGAGTGTTCCCTTTTCTCCACACTCTCTCCAGCATTTACTGTTTGTAGACTTTTTGATGAGGGCCATTCTGGCTGGTGTGGGGTGATATCTCATTGTAATTTTGATTTGCATTTCTCTAATAATGAGTGATGTTGAGCATCTTTTCATGTGTTTGTTAGCCACCTGTATGTCTTCTTTGGAGAAATATCTGTTTAAGTCTTTTTCCTACTTTTTGATTTGGGTTGTTTGTTTTTCTAGTATTGAGTTGTATGAGCTGCTTGTATATTTTGGAAATTAATCCTTTGTCAGTTGTTTCACTTGCTATTATTTTCTCCCATTCTGAAGGTTTTCTTTTCACCTTGCTTATAGTTTCCTTTGCTGTGCAAAAGCCTTTAAGTTTAATCAGGTCCCACTTGTTTACTTTTGTTTTTATTTCCACTACTCTAGGAGGTGGGTCATAGACAATCTTGCCTTGATTTATGCCATTGAGTGTTCTGCCTATGTTTTCCTCTAAGAGTTTTATAGTTTCTGGTCTTACATTTAGGTCTTTAATCCATTTTGAGTTTATCTTTGTGTTAGGAAGTGTTCTAATTTCATTCTTTTACATGTAGCTGTCCAGTTTTACCAGCACCATTTATTGAAGAGGCTGTCTTTGCCCCATTATATATTCTTGCCTCCTTAGTCAAAAATAAGGTCTCTGTAGGTGCATTTGTTTCTGGGCTTTCAATCTTGTTCCATCGGTCTATATTTTTGTTTTTGTGCCAGTACCACACTGTCTTGATGACTGTAGCTTTGTAGTATAACCTGAAGTCAGGAAATTTGATTCCTCCAGCTCTATTCTTCTTTGTCAAGACTTCTTTGGCTATTCGGGGTCTTTTGTGTTTCCATATGAATTGTGAACGTTTTTGTTCTAGTTCTGTGAAAAATGCCATTGGTAATTTGATAGGGATCACATTCAATCTGTAGATTGAATTTGGTAGTATAGTCATTTTCACAATATTGATTCTTCCTACCCAGGAACATGGAATATCCCTCCATCTGTTTATTTCATCGATTTCTTTCATTAGTGCCTTATAATTTTCTGTGTACAGTTCTTTCATCTCCTTAGGTAAGTTTATTCCTAGATATTTAATTCTTTTTGTTGCAATGGTGAATGGGATTGATTCCTTAATTTCTCTTTCTGATTTTTCGTTGTTAGGATATAGAAATGCAAGTGACTTCTGTGAATTGGTTTTGTATCCTGCAACTTTGCTAAATTCACTGGTTAGCTCTAGTAATTTTCTGATACTATCTTTAGGGTTTTCTATGTACAGTATCATGTCGTCTGCAGTGAGAGCTTTACTTCTTCTTTTCTGACCTGGCTTTCTTTTATTTTTTTTCTTCTTCTCTAATTGCTGTAGCTAGGACTTCCAGAACTATGTTGAATAATAGTGGCGAAAGTGGATATCCTTGTCTTATTCCCGACCTTGGTGGGAATGCTTTCAGTTTTTCACCATTGAGAATAATGTTTGCTCTAGGCTTATCATATACGGACTTTACTATGTTGAGGTAGGTTCCTTCTGTGCCAATTTTTTGATGAGTTTTAATCATAAATAGGTGCTGAATTTTGTCAAAGGCTTTTTCTGCTCTATTGAGATGAGCATATGGTTTTTATCTTTCAACTTGTTAATATGGTGTATCACATTGATTGATTTCTGTATATTGAAGAATCCTTGTATCCCTGGAATAAACCCAGCTTGATCATGGTGTATAAGCTTTTTGATGTGTTGCTGAATTCTGTTTGCTAAAATTTTGTTGAGGATTTTTGCATCTATGTTCATCAGTGATATTGGCCTGTAGTTTTCTTTTTGTATGTTATCTTTGTCTGCTTTTGGTATCAGGGTGATGGTGGCCTCATAGAATGAATTTGGAAGTGTTCCTTCCTCTGCAATTTTTTGAAAGAGTTTTAGAAGGATAGCCATTAGCTCTTCTCTAAAATGTTTGATAGAATTCTCCTGTGAAGCCGTCTCGTCCTGGGCTTTTGTTTTTTGGGAGATTTTTGATCACAGCTTCAATTTCAGTGCTTGTAATTTGGTTGTTCATAATTTCTATTTCTTCCTGGTTTAGTCTTGGAAGATTGAACTTTTCTAAGAATCTGTCCATTTCTTCCTGGTTGTCTATCTTATTGCCATATAGTTGTTCATAATAGTCTTTTATAATCCTTTGTATTTCTGCATTGTCTGTTGTAACTTCTCCTTTTTCATTTCTAATTTTGTTGATTTGATTCTTCTCTCTTTTTTTCTTGATGAGTCTGGCTAAGAATTTGTCAATTTTGTGTGTCTTCTCAAAGAACCAGCTTTTAGTTTTATTAATTTTTACTGTTGTTTCTTTCATTTCTTTTTCATTTGTTTCTGCTTAGATCTTTATGATTTCTTTCCTTCTACTAATTTTGGGAGTTTTGTGTTTTTCTTTTACCAGTTGCTTTAGGTGTAAAGTTAAAATAACCTTAAAAGTTTTTGTCCAATAAGTCCAGTATCTGAGCTTCCTCGTGGACAATTTTGTCAATTCATTTTTTTCCCTTTGAATGGATATTTCCCTGATTCTTTGTATGCTTTATAATTTTGTTATTGCTCAAAATTAGACATTCAAATATTATAATATGTAAACTCTGGAAACTAGATTCTGCCTCTCCCCCAGGGTTTGTTTTTCTTAATTGTTGAAAACTTAACTTGTATTCAGTTAGTATTTGACAGATTTTCTTGAAATCCAGAAACTAAATAAAGCAAACAAAACCTCTACCTTTCCTACTCTTTGTGTTCTAGAGCACTGCTTTAAACATATGTTGTTGTTCAGTCACTCAGTTGTGTCTGACTCTTTGTGACCCCATGGACTGCAGCACACCAGGCTTTCCTGTCCTTCACTATCTCCTGGAGGTTGTTCAAACTCATGTCCATTGATTTGATGATGCCATCCAACCATCTTATCCTCTGTTGCCCACTTCTCCTCCTGCCCTCAATCTTCCCCAGCACCAGGGTCTTCTCCAAGGAGTCAGTTCTTCACATCCGGTGGCCAAAACATTGGAGTTTCAGCTTCAGCATCAGTCCTTGCAATGTATATTCAGGACTGATTTATTTTAGGATGCTGGTTTGATCTCCTTGCAGTTCAAGGGACTCTCAAGAGTCTTCTCCAACTCCACAGTTCAAAAGCATCAATTCTTCAGTGCTCTTATAGTCCAACTCTCACATCCATACATGACTACTGGAAAAACCATAGCTTTGACTAGATGGACTTTTGCCACCAAAGTGATACCTCTGTTTTTAAAACACTATCTAGATTTGTCATAGCTTTTCTTTCAGGGAGCAGGTGTCTTTTAATTTCGTGGCTGCAGTCACTGTCCACAATGATTTTGGAGCCTATGAAAATAAAGTCTGTCACCATTCCTATTGTTTCCCCATCTATTTGCCATGAAATGATGGGACCGGATACCATGATCTTAGTTTCTTTGAGTGTTGTGTTGAGTTTTAAGCCAGCATTTCACTCTCTTTCACCCTCTTCAAGAGGTTCTTTAGTTCCTCTTCACTTTCTGCCATTTAGAGTGGTAATCTGTGTATCTGAGGTTGATGATCTTCTCCTGGCAATCTTGATTCCAGCTTGTGGTTCATCCAGCCCATCATTTCGCATAATATATTCTGCTTATAAGTCAAATAAGCAGGTGACAGTGTACAGCCTTGACGACCCCTTTGCCAATTTTGAACGAGCCTATTGCTCCAAGTTTGGTCTAACTGTTGCTTCTTGATCTGCATACACGTTGCTCAGTAGACAGGTAAGGTGGCCTGTTATTTCCATCTCTTTACACCTAATGATTTAAAACTCTGTCAGCCCTCACTTCCTGCTTGCCCTGAGCCTGGAGAGCAGCCAACTATAAAAGCTTAGGGTCTTCTCAGGTCTTTTCTGAACTGGGCATGGATGTTGCTTTCTGAATTTTCCAGTATACACAGACACTTTTGAATTGTCCTAATTTCCCAAAGAATCTCTCCCTGGTTTTCCTCCCAGTCCTTCGGCAGTCTATTGTACATCTCAGCCTTAATCTTTTGTCCCCAGGAAGCTGTGGATTTTTTGTTTGTCTTACAGAGTTCTCAGCAGTGCTTGTCACATATACCCTCTTCCCCGTGTGGGTTCCAAATGAATCAAAAAACAGAGATAGTGCTGTGCAGCAGTCCTTCTATTACCCCCCAGACAGGTTAGGACAGACAAACACAATAATTTGTGAGTAAGGTCTGTTCTGCTCCCTCTGGAACCAGGGACAGAGAGCCACAGTGGGAGTAGAAGCTGCTGATGTCAAGATTGCTGCTGAGCCAGGGAGAGGATGTAGCAAGAACAAGTAAAAATGCCACAAAGCTTTCCTGCCATTTTTAAGTTGCCTTTTTCCTAATTCAGCATTTGTTTGGTTGCTGTAAACTTTTGACCCTTTTCAAAAGTTCTGGAGAAGCTGATTCTCACAGTTGCTGCTTGTGTTTCAGTGTTTATGTGGAGGGATAGGAGTTTGGAGCCGCCCACTCTGCCATTTTGCTGACACCACCGATGCTCAGGGATGACTCATTTCTCAACTTCTGTGTCTCAGTTCTTTTTTCTGTACAGGAGAGGAGATAGGTAGCTTGTAGTGAGGCTTCCCTTTTGAGAGAAATGACCGATAAAACAAAAAAAGCCTAACCCAGAAGTCTGTCAACTGAAAAAAACACACAGCCTAAAAGTTGAGAATTACAGTTTATTTGAGGCTGTTGCTAAGGACTATATCATGTAAACAGCCTCTCAGATAGCTTTGTGGAAGTTTCCAAAGAGGTAAGGGAGGAGCCAGGATATAAAGGAGACTTTGCTGGGGGAAAAAAATGTAGTTGAACATGAAGAGATTACTGCTGTTGCCAGTGAATTTGAGATTCTTGCTTTGTTGTGCAAGAATCTGGAGATGAAGTAATAGGTAAGAAGTGTATTTATTTAGAGGGAAATACGTTCTGTAGGCAGAGTGTGGGCCATCTCAGAAGGCAAGAGAGCATGAGCTTTCAAATGTGGCATGGTTAGTTTTTATGGGCTGGGGTAATTTCATAGGCTAATGAGTGGAAAGATTATTCCAATTATTTTGGGGAAAATGGTGGGGATTTCCAGGAATTGGGCCACTGCCCAGTTCTTGGTCTTTGGTGGTTAGCCTTAGAACTGTCATGGTGCTGGGGGACGTGTCTTTTAGCATGCTAATGTGTCACAGGGAGTGTATAATGAGACTCAAGGTCTGCTGGAAGCCGCATCTTCCACCATCTTGGACCTGGTTGATTCTAACCAGTCTGTGTCATGTCCTATGTCTCTGTCATTCTTTTAAAGGTTGTGCCCTGTCCCCTTCCCTCCTGTTTCACTGTTAATCATACACACACACAAAACCCAGGCATTCAAGTTCATAACTTTGGTGCCTTTCTAAGTATGGGAAGATGCAGGAGTCTAGTTTCATTGAAATTATTCCTCTGATTTTAAGTCAATTTTAGGGTCAATAGCCTATTTTTTCCCATCTTGAATGTCCCTCAGGGTTTACCACTGGTGGTAGCTGCCATGACTGATGGCTTGATGGTGGCATTCTTTGTTTGCTAAAATGGCTGAAAACATTTTTTTTTTTTTTTGGTCTATAAGCCAAAGACCTTTCTGTGTTGGGCTTTGTGTCCACATTGGCCATAATCATGAATGACCTCTCCCCAAAAGGAGCTGTAGGCATCTATCAGTTTGTTTGTTTATGATTAGTACTTTTTGGTTTCTGTGCAAGTAGATCATGAAGATATTCTTCTGTGTTTTGTTCTAGTAACTTTGTAGTTTAAGCTCTTAACTTAATTCTGAGGCCCATTGCAAATTAATTGTTTGGTGTGATATAGGTGTTGAGATTCATTTCCCCCCCTTTCATTTATTCAATAGTTCCAGCATCATTTGTTGAAAAGATGATCCTTTCCCTACTACACAGCTCTGGCACATTAGTCAAAAATCATTTAACTGTGTATGTCTGGACGTAAATTTGAACTCCCTATTCTGTAACATTTATCTAGTTATCTTTCCTTATGCCAGTATCACAGTGTTTTGACGAAAGCTTTACAGCAAACTTTGCAATCAGGTGGCATGGACCATTCAACTGTGCTTAAAATTGACCTATGTCAATTACCATATACAATTTAAGATAAACTTATCAAAGTTACTAAAGTGTTTGTGGTATTTTTATTGTTATAGATCTATTTAGGGAGAATCAACATCATCATAATGTTAAGTGCTCCAATACATAAACATGTTACAACTCTCTGTTTATTTAGGTCACTTACTTTTTCACAGTGTTTTATAATTCTCAGTGCAGAGATCTTGCATGTCTTTTGTTAAATTTATTATTACCTATTCAGGATTTCTTTATATTACTGTTATTATAAATTAAAAATTTTCATCTTCTAATTATTGCAAGTATGTAAATACATACACACACACACACATATACATATTTTTTCCTTCCTCTGTATATTGCCCTATGTCCCATGGCTTTGTTAAATAGTTCCAGTAGTTGCTCCTTAGTATTCCTTAGGGTCTTCCATGTTAAAAAAAAAAAGTTTTCTGCAAATAATGACAGTTTTACTTGTTCCTTTCCAATCATTATGCTTTTTTATTTCTTTATGACACCATTTAGAACCATTAATACAAAATCAATTAGAAGTGTGATGGGGGTTGACTTGTTCTCAGGTTTGAAGTAGGGGCATCCACTATTTCACCATTGTCTATGATACTAGTTTTAGGTTTTTTATAGATGTTTTCATCAAATGGAGGAAATTTTTTTCTATTCCTAGGTTTTTTGTTTTTTTTTTTTTTTTTGAGAATTTCTGACCTTGAATGAGTGGAATTTTGTTGAATTTTTTTCTTCAGTTACTGAGATCATAATGATAGTCCCCTTTTTCTCCATTATTATGGTGAACTATACTGATTTGTTGAATGTTGAACCAACCTTGCATCTTTGGAATAAATCCACTTGGCCCTGATATATTGTCCAGGTTTTTGTTTTTGTAGTGCTGGATTTGAGTTGGTCACATTTTGTTAATGACTTTTGCATATGTATTAATGAGCAATATAGATCTGTAAACTTATTTTCTTATTTTTGTAATTTTTTTGGTGTCATATTGGCCCTTGAAATATAGTAGTTAAGTGTTTCCTCTTTATTTTTTGAAGGAATTGGTATTGGAATCTTTAAATGTTTGAATTCACCATTTAAACTCTCTCGTCCTAGAGGTTTTTTTGATAATGAGTTCATTTTACTTAATGGGTATGAAGTTATTCAGATTTTCTATTCTCATATTTGTTTTGGTAAATTCTATATTTCAAGGATATCATCCATTCCAGCTAAACTATCAAATTTATTGTCATAAGTCCTCAAAATATTCCCTTATTAGTTGTTTAATGCCTATAGGATCTGTAGTGACATTCTTTACTTCATTGTAGTGACACCCTCCCCAGTTTCTTTTTTTTTCTGGATGGTAACCTTAGGGTTTTTTTTTTTTTTTTTTTTTAATATAGTTGATTTACAATATTGCATTAATTTCAGGTAAGCAATATAGTGATTCAATATTTTTATAGATTGTAGCCCATTTAAAGTTATTAGAAAATAATGGCTGTATTTTTCCTGTGTTATAGAATATATCCCTGTTACTTACATATTTTATAACGGTAATTTGTGTCTTTTAATCCCATACCCCATCTTGACCCTCCCCCCTTCCCTCTTTCCACTGGTAGCCACTAGTTTCTTCTGTATACCTGTGAGTCTGTTTCTGTTTTGTTATTCATTTTTCAGAATTCACATATAAGTACTAATGTAGAGTATTTGTCTTTATTACACTAAGCATAATATTCTCTTAAGTCAATCCATGTTGTTTCAAGTGGTTGAATTCAATTTTTTTACTTAGATGAGTAATATTCCTCTGAGTGTGTGTGTGGCACACCTTATGTATCCATTCATCTCTTGATGGATACTGAGGTTGCTTCTGTATCTTCGTTATTGTAAATAATGCTACTGTGAATATTTGGGTGTGTGTATCTTTTTGAATTAGTGTTTTCATTTTCTCTGAATATATACCCAGCAGTGGCTTTGCTGAATCATACAGTAGTGCTACTTTTAGTTTTTTAAGGAAACTACATACTGTTTTCCATAGTGGCTATACCAATTTAAACTCTCACCAACAGTAGAGTTCCCTTTTCCCTACACCCTCACCAATGTTTGTATACTTTTGATGGTAGCCAGTTTTAGACAGGTGTGAAGTAATATCTCATTGTGTGTTTTGATTTACATTTCTCTGATGATAAGTAATGTTGAGGATTTTTATTCATGTGCCTGCTGGCCATCTGTATATCTTCTTTGGAAAAATGTCAATTCAGATTTTCTGCCCATCTTCTAACTGGGTTCTTGGTTTTTTGATATTCAGTTATATGAAGTGTTTATAAATTTGGACACTAACCATTAATCTGTCATATCATTTACAAATGTTTTCTTTGGTTGTAGATTGCTTTGCAGTGCAATATGTCTTAAGTTTAATTTGGTCCCATTTTTCTATTTTTGCTTTTATATCCTTTGCCTTAGGAGATTGATCCAAAGAAATATTAGTACAATTTACGTCCAAGTGTTTACCATCAATGTTCTCTTCTAGAAGTGTTATTATTTCATGTCTTAAATTTAGGTCTTTGAGCCATTTTACTTTTGTATATAATGTGAGGTAATGTTCTAATTACTTTGTTTTATATGTAGCTGTCCAGTTTTCCCAGCCCAATTTGTTGAAGAAACTATCTTTTCTTCATTGTATATTCTTGCCTTCTTTGTTCTGGATTAATTGGCCATAGATGTGTGGGTTTATTTCTGAGTTCTCTATTCTGTTCCATTGGTCTATGTATCTGTTTCTGTGCCAATAGCATGCTGTTTTGATTACTGTAGCTTTGTACTATAGTCTGAAGTCTGGATGAGTTATACCTCCAGCTTTGTTCTTTCTTTTTTCAGGATTGCTTTGACAATTTGGGATCTTTTGTGGCTCCATATAAATTTTTTGTTCTAGTTTGGTCTAGGATTATTTGTTCTAGTTGTGTGAAAAATATCCTGGCTATTTTTATAGTGGTTATATTAAATCTAGGATTCCTTAGTGGCTCAGATGGTAAAGCCTGTGTCTGCAATACAGGAGACCTGGGTTCGATCCCTGGATTGGGAAGATCCCTTGGAGAAGGAAATGGCAACCCCACTCCAGTATCCTTGCCTGGAAAATCCTATGGAGCCTGGTGGGCTACAATCCATGGGGCTGCAAAGAGTTGGACATGACTGAGCGACTTCACTTCAGATTAAATCTATAGATTGCTTTGGGTAGTATCTTCATTTAAACAATATTAATTCTTCCAACCCAAGAACACAGGATATCTTTCCATTGCTTTATATCATTTTCAAATTCTTTCATATATATAGTATAGTTTCAAAGTATAGTTGTTTCACATCTTTGGTGAAGTTTATTTCTAGATATTTTATTCTTTTTGGTGTGATTGCAAATGGGATTGTTTCCTTAATTTCTCTTTCTGATAGTATATGTGTGTACAAAAGCAACAGATTTCTATATATTAATCTTGTGTCTGACAACTTTACTGAGTTATTAGTTTCAATAGCTTTTGGTGGAGATGTTAGGGTTTTTTTATATTATAGTGTCATGTCATCTGCAAATAGTGACAATTTTACTTCTTCCCTTCCAGTTTGGATGCCCTTTCCCCATTTTTCTTGTCTAACTGCTCTTGCTAGAATTTCCAATAATTTGCTAAATATATGTGGAAAGAGTGGACATTTTTGCCTTGTTTCTGATTTTACAGGAAACGCTTTCAGTTTTTTACCATTGAATATAATGTTAGTTGTGGGTTTGTCATAGATAGCCTTTATTATGTTGGCACTTTGATGAGAGTTTTTAATCATGAAAAGATGTTGAATTTTGTCAAATGCTTTTCTCTGTTGAGATAATTGTGTGATTTTTATCCTTTCACTTGTTAATGTGGTGTAACAGAGATTGATTTGTGAACAATCCTTAGAATAAATCCCACTTGATTATGGTGTGTAATCTTTTTTTATATATTGTTGGATTCAGTTTGCTAATATGTTGTTCAGGGTGTTTGCATCTATATTCATAAAAAATACTGGCCTATAATTTTTCTTTTTTATCTTTGTCTGATGTTGGATATTGGGGTAATGGTAGCCTCACAGAATCAATGTGGAAATGTTCTGTCCCTTTTCAACATTCTGGAATATTTTGAAAAGTATGGGTATTAACTCTTCTTTATATGTTTGGTAGGATTCTCCTGTGAAGCTGTCTGGTTCAGGACTTTTGTTTGCTGTGATATTTTTATTATCAATTCCATTTACTACAGGTGATTGGTATATTCAGATTGTCAATTTCTTCCTGATTCAGTCTTGGAAGTTTGTATGATTTTAGAAATGTGTCCATTTCTTCTAGGTTGTCAAATTTGTTGGTGTTAAACTATTCATGGTATTCTTTTACAATTTTTTTATTTAATCTCTGTGATACCATTTGTTATTTCCTGTTTTGATACCTCTGTCATTTCTTGTTTTGTTGATTTGGGCCCACTCTCTTTCCTTCTTGATGAGATTGGCTAAGATTGACTAAAGGTTTATCAATTTTGTTTATCTTTTCAAAGAACCACCTCTTGGTTTCATTGATCTTTTTTTTCTTTAGTTTTGATCTCTATGTTATATATTTCCTCTCTGATCTTTGTTATTTCCTTCTTTCTGCTGACTAGGGGCTTCATTTGTTCTTTTTCTGATTTCTTTAGATGGAAGGTTAGGTTGTTTATTTGAGATTTTTCTTTTGTTTCAAGTATTGCTATAAACTTAACTCTGAGAAGTGCTTTTGCTGCATCCCATAGATTTTTTTGATGGTTGTGTTTCCATTTACATTTGTCAGGTTATTTTCTGATTTCCTCAATGATTTCTTCATTGAACCATTGATGTTTTTAGTTGTATGTTTCCATGTGTTTGCACTTTTCTCACTTTTCTTTCTGTAATTAGTTTTTCCTTTCATACCATTGTGGTTACAAAACATGCTTGATATAATTTCTATCTTGTTAAATTTGTTGAAACTTGTTTTGTCCTGATGTGATCTCTTCTGGAGAATGTTCCATGTGCACTTGAAAATAATGAGTATTCTGCTGGTTTTGGATGGATGTCCTGTATGTACCAAGTTCAACTGATCTACTGTTCATTTAAGACCACTATTGCATTATTGATTTTTTGCCTAAATAATATGTCCATTATATAAGTGAAGTGTTAAAGTCCCCTATTTTATTGTTTTGTCACTTTCTCCTGTTGCATCTGTCAGTATTTGCTCTATATATCAGGTGCATATATGTTAATGAGGGTAGTATCCTCTTCTTGTATTGATTCCTTTGTCACTATATAATGCTTTGTCTTCTGTTGTTGTTGTTGTTCAGTTGCTCCATCATGTCCAACTCTTTGCTACCCCATGAACTGCAGCATGCCAAGATTCCTTCACCCTCTCCTAGAGTTTGCTCAACTCATGTCCATTGAGTCAATGATGCCATCCAAGTGTATCATCCTCTATTGTCCGTTTAGCCCTTGCCTTCGATCTTTCCAGCTTGTGCTTCATCCAGCCCAGTATTTTGCAAGATGTACTCTGCATATACTTTAAATAAGCAGAGTGACAGTATACAGCCTTGACATACTCCAATCCCAGTTTGGGACCAGTCCATTGCTACATGTCCGGTTCTAACTGTTGCTTCTTGACCTGCATACAGTTTTCTCAGGAGGCAGGTCAGGTGGTCTTGTATTCCCATCTCTTTAAGAATTTTCCACAGTTTGTTGTGATCTACACAGTCAAAGGCTTTAGCATAGTCAATGAGGCAATGGAATTCTCTTGCTTTTTCTATGATGCAAGAGATGTTGGCAATTTGATCTCTGGTTCCTCTACTTTTTCTAAATCCAGCTTGTACATTTGGAAGTTCTTGGTTCCCGTACTGTTGAATCCTAGCTTGAGGAATTTTGAGCATTACCTTACTAGCATGTGAAATGAGTATAATTGTGTGGTAGTTTGAACGTTCTTTGGCATTACCCTTCGTGGGACTGGAATGAAACTGACCTTTTCCAGTCCTGAGGCCACTGCTGAGTTTTCCAAATTTGCTGGCATATTGATGCAGCACTTTCATAGCAGCATCTTTTAGGATTTGAAATAGCTCAACTGGAATTCCATCACCTCTACTAGCTTTGTTCATAGTGATGCTTCCTAAGGCCCACTTGACTTTGCATTCCAGAATGTTTGGCCCTAGGTGAGTGATCACACCATAGTGGTTATCCAGGTCATTAAGAGGTTTTTGTACAGTTTCATGTACGCTTGCCACCTCTTGTTAATATGTTCTGCTTCTGTTAGGTCCATACCATTTCTGTCCTTTATTGTGCCCATCTTTGCATGAAATGTTCCCTTAGGATCCCTAATTTTCTTGAAGAAATCTCTAGTCTTTCCCATTCTATCTTTTGGTTTTCCCCTATTTGCATTGTTCACTTAGGAATGCTTTCTTATCTTTCCTAGCTATTCTTTGGTACTCTGCATTCAGATGGGTGTATCTTTCCTTTCTCCTTTGTTTTTTGTTTCTCTTCTTTTCTCAGCTATTTGTAGGTCCTCCTCAGACAACCATTTTGCCTTTTTGCAGTTCTTTTTCTTGGAGATGGTTTTGATCATTGCCTCCTGTACAGTGTTACGAACCTCTGTCCATAGTTCTTCAGGCACTCTGTCTATCAGATCTAATCCCTTGAATTTATTTGTCACTTCCACTGTACAATTGTAAAGGATTTGATTTAGGTCATACCTGAATGGTTTAGTGTGTTTCCCTAGTTTCTTCAAGTCTGAATTTTGCAATACGGAGTTCATGATCTGACTGTATAGAGCTTCTCCATCTTCAGCTGCAAAGAATATAATCAGTCTGGTTTTGATTTTGACCATCTGGTGATGTCCATGTGTAGAGTCATCTCTTGTGTTCTTGGAAGAGGGTGTTTGCTATGACCAGTGTATTCTCTTGACAAAACTCTGTTGGCCTTTGCCCTGCTTTTTTTGTACTCCAAGGGCAAATTTGCCTGTTACTCCAAGTATCTCTTGACTTCCTACTTTTGCATTCCAGTCCCCTATGATAAAAGAGACATCTTTCTTTGGTGTTAGTTCTAGGAGGTCTTGTAGGTCTTCATAGAACCATTCAACTTCAGCTTCTTCAGCATTAGTGGTTGGGGCATAGACTTGGATTACTGTGATATTGAATGGTTTGCCTTGGAAACAAATCAAGATCATTCTGTTGTTTTTGAGATTGCACCCAAGTATTGCATTTTGGACTCTTTTATTGACTGTCAGGGCTACTCCATTTCTTCTAAGGGATTCTTGCCCACCTTAGTAGATACAATGGTCATCTGAATTAAATTGTCCCAACCCAATCCATTTTAGTTCACTGATTCCAAAAATGTCGATGTTTACTCTTGCCACCTCCTAGTTGACCACTTCCAATTTACCTTGATTCATGAACCTAACATTCCAGGTTCCCATGCAGTACTGTTCTTTATAGCATTGGACTTTACTTTCACCACCAGATACATCCATAACTGGGCATTGTTTCCACTTTGGCTTAGCCTCTTCATTTCTTCTGGAGCTATTTCTCAGCTCTTCTTCCATAGCATATTGGGTACTCACTGACCTGGTACCCAATATGGTACATCTTTCAGTGTCCTGTCTTTTTGCTTTTTCATACTATTAATGGGGTTCTCAAGGCAAGAATGTTGAAGTGGTTTGCCATTCCCTTCTCCAGTGGACCATGTTTTGTCAAAACTCTCCAACATGACCTGTCTGTCTTGGGTGGCCCTACATGCATGGCTTGTAGTTTCATTGAGTCAGATAAGGCTGTGACCCATGTGATCAGTTTGGTTAGTTTTCTGTTATTGTGTATTTTTTCTAATAAAAAATATTATTACCCCCAATTTTTTTGTCATTTTAATTTGCATGAAATATTTTTCTATGCCTTCATTTTCAGTCTCTGTGTGTCTTTAGTTCTGCAGTGAGTCTTTTGTAAACAGAGTATTGATGGGCCTTGTGTTCTTACCTAATCAACCCACCCTGTATCTTTTGATGGGAGCATTTAGTCCATTGACATTTAAAGTAGTTGTCAGTTTGTACTTACCACCATATTGTTTCTTGTTTTGTTTGTTTTTGTAGTTCTCTCTTCTTCTTTTAGTTTCCTCCCTTGTAGTTTGTGACAATTTTTTTAATGGCGTGCTTGTGTTCCTTTCCTGTTTTTGTGTATCTGTTGTAGATTTTTGATTTGTGGTTACCATGGGGTTTATATACTATATCTGTTTTTTGAAACAGGTAGTCCTTTAAGTTCAAGCATTCTAAAAATCTAGCTTTTTATTCCCTTCCCCCAAACTTAGTGTTTTTGATGTCTATTTTACATCTTGTTTATCCCATTACTGATTATTGTAGTTACACTTAATTTTATAATTTTTTTTGGTGTTTCACTATTCTTGCCAGTTTGAGTGGTTGATAATCAGACTTCATTTTATATTTGCCTTTACTAGTGGGATTTTTCCTTTCCTGTAAAGATTTCCTTCTTATTACAGACTTATCCTTTCCTCCAGAGGTGCTCCTTTAACATGTCTTTTACAGTTGGCCTGATACTGATGGACTCAAAAGTTCTCTCTCTCTCTTTCAGTCTAAATGACAGTTTTGTGGATAGAGTACCCTATGTTGCAGGTTTTCTTTTTCAGCATTTTAAGTATATCATGCCACTTTTTTCTGGCCTACAACAGTTTGCCAGAAAAAATCAGCTAATAGCTTTATGGTGATTCCTTGTATATGATTCTTTGTTTTTCTTCTGCTGCTTTTAGAATTCTCTCTTTAACTTCTGCCATTTTAGTTATGGTATAGACATATATGTGTGGATCTGTTTGGGTTCATCTATTTGGGAACCTCTGTGCTTCATGTACCTACATAATCCATTTCTTTCTTCAGACTTGGGAATTTTTTTAGCCATAGTTTCATTATATACATTCTTCACCCCCTTTTCTCTTTCTGGACCCCTTTACTGTGAATATTGGTATACTTGGTATTATCCAGAAATCCCTTAAACTGGTCTCATTTTAAAAAATTTGTTCTTCTTTTTGCCATTCTGATTGAGTGATTTCCATTATTCTTTCTTCCAAATCACTTACAAGGTCTGTAATACCTAGTCTGCTATTCATTCCTTCTAGTGTGTTTTTCATTTCAGTTATTGTATAACTCAGTTCTGACTGGCTCTTTCTCTGTATTTTCTAATTCCCCATCAAAATTCTCACTGTGCTCATCTATTCTTTTCCCTAATTCAGCTAGTATTCTTACTACTAATGCTTTGAACTCTTTATCTAATAAATTGTTTATTTCTGTTTCATTCATTGTTTTTCAGGGGTTTTCTCTTGCTTTTTCAATTGAGATATATTCATCTTTTTTCATTTTGCTTATGATCATTTCTCTGTCTTTCTGAAACTGCTGAGACAGTTACCTAATGTGGTCCTGAAGGGGTGTCCTTATGTGGGAGCATCCCTATACTGCCTGTGTGTGCTCAGTGGCTTTGTTGGGAGAGCTGGATTTGATGTGAACACAAGTCATGCCTGTCCTCAGGCTGTGCTGGCAGTTATCACCTTGGTTGGAGGTGGGTCTGAAGAAGGAGGGGCTAAGACAGTAACCTTTTTTCATTGGAAAAGACCCTGATGCTAGGAAAGATTTGAAGATGGGAGGAGAAGGGGACGACAGAGGATGAGATGGTTGGTTGGCATCACCGACTCGATGGACATGAATTTGAGTAAGCTCCAGGAGTTGGTGATGGACAGGGAATCCTGGCGTGCTGCAGTCCATGGGGTCGCAAAGAGATGGACATGACTGAACAACTGAACTGAACTGAAGACAGTAACAGAATGTGAGATGGGGCTTTCTCTCTGCTCAGTGACTGTCACGTCCCTGTTGGGGGTGGGGTCTGGTCCCAAGTTTTGGAAACCGAGCCCCAAAGTTCAGGCCCAAGCAGATTCAGTTCCCTTTAAGTGTGTGCTCTTCCCACTCAAGACACCAGTGCCCTCGTCTCCAAGGGGACCAGTGCTGGAGCAGGAGGGGCTGACAGGGTATTTGACAAGGGTCAGTTCAGAGGGTGTGGTGATCGGGCCAGTGTCAGAGATGTGTCTGCTTCTGATGCATTGCCTGTGCACTGCCAGGCTTCCTCCCTCAGCTCAGATGCTGCTTGGAGTTTGAGCCGCTACAGGGTTCCATGGTCATCGCAGCCATCCCTCCAGTGTGGAGCTGCAATGTGAAGCAGATCAGTGCTGCAACATTCACTCAGGTCAGGCTGGGATGTGTGCTGTGCTGGTGCTATCATGGGAAACCAGTCAGCCAACCTCATGGCTTCAATCTGCCATTTCCGCCCCACTTTGCAAGCAAACAGCCATTCCCTCACTTCTCATGGGCAGAGTCCGGGTTTTCCACAGCCCTCCTGTTAGTCCCACTGGCCCTCTGATCAGCCAGCAGAATTCCTCTTCCTTTTGTCAGACCCCAGGGCTGTGGAAATCAATAAGTGGCTCAGACTGCTCACTCCCTAGGGAAGAGTCCTCCCATATAATCTCCCTTTTCCTCTGATTTCACTCCTATGGTCACAGATCCTGGCCTGATCACTTCTCTTCCCTTCCTGCCTGATTCTGCCTGTATCTTTCTTTCCTCCTTGTTGTACAAGAGTCTTTCTGTAATCTCCAGTTAGTATTCAGTGAGAATTTTTCCACATGTAGATGTATTTTTGGTGTGTTTGTAGGGGAAGGTGAGTTCTACATCCTCTTACTTCACCATCTTAATTGAAGTTTCTCTTCATTCTTGACAATGATCATTTACAGTCTCTCTTTAAATCAGTACTACTGTGAAAGTCACTCAGTTGTATCTGACTCTTTGTGACCCCATGGACTGCAGCCCGCCAGGCTTTTCTGTCCATGGTGTTTCCCAAGCAAGAATACTGGAGTGGGCTGCCATTTTCTTCTCCAGGGGATATTCCCAACCCAAGGATTGAACCCGGGTCTCCTGCCTTGCAGGCAGATTCTTTACCATCTGAGCCACCAAGGAAGCTAGGGTTTTATTATCAATCTTTTTCAAAAACAAAATTTCTATTTTGCTGATAAAATTTATTGTTTCTAAGTTTTCTGTTTCATTGATTTCTGCTCTTATCTTAAAATATCCCTCCTAAGGCTTAATTTGAATTTACTTTGCTTTTCTTTTTGTGTCTTCCCTAGGTAGGGACTTAGTTAATTGGGTTTTAAGCTTCTTTTCTAATATGAGCATATAAAGTTGTACATTTCTAAGCACTGCTTTAGGTGCATCCCATAAAACCCAAAGTCGTATTTTCTCAAGCATTAAGGTCGAAGTATTTTCTCATTTCCAGTGTGAGTTCTCTGAACCAAAGATTAGAAATATATTATTTAACTCCCAAATGTTTGGGGGATTTTTAAACAACTTGTCAGGGATCCTGATTTCTAATTTAATTATTTCTGCAGCCAGAGAACATTCCATAAGCTGTCACTCTTTGGACATTTATTGAGACTTGTTTTATGGCCCATCTTGGTAAATGCCCTGTGTACATTTGAAAGAATATAGCTTTCATGGTTGGGTGTAGTGTTCTGATTAGTATTAGATCAAGGTGGTGGACAGTGTTTTCAAATCTTTCATAATTTTACTGATTTATAAATTTTACATAATTTTACTGATTCCTTGTCTAATTATTCTGTCATCTGTTGAGAAAAAGCTGTTAAATTTCCAACTGTGATTTTAGATTTGTCTTTTTCTTGTGTCAGCTTTGCTTCATGAAGCTTAGTTATTAGGAGCATAAATAATTAAGACTGTTTTTCTTGATGAATTGATCCTTTTATCATTATAAAACATCTTATTAAATCTTTGTTAATACTCCTTGCCTTGAAGATTTCTTTACCAACCATAAGAATAGACCTGTCTAGTTTCCCTATGCTAAATGTGTTCCTGGTATACTTCTTCCATCTATTTACTCTGATTATTTCTCTTTTTATACTTAAAGTTCTAAGTATCATATAGTTGGGTTTGGATTTCTTTTTCTTAAAAATCCATTTTGACAGTGTGTGCTTTTTATTTGGAGTGCTTAATCCACTTGTATTTAATGCATGTTATAGTTGAGTTTGGGCTTCCCTGGTGGCTCAGATGGTAAAGCGTCTGCCTGCAATGTGGGAGACCCAGGTTCGATCCCTGGGTCAGGAAGATCCCCTGGAGAAGGAAATGGCAACCCACTTCAGTACTCCTGCCTGGAAAATTCCAAGGATGGAGGAGCCTGGTGGGCTACAGTCCATGGGGTCACAAAAAGAATCCACCTGAAATGCAGAAGATGCAGATTTGATCCCTGGGACGGGAAGAAACCCTGGAGAAGGGAATAGCAACCCATTCCAGTATTCTTACCTGGGAAATCCTGTGGACAGAAAAGCCTGGTGGACTACACAGTCCACGGGGTCATGAAAGAGTTGGACATGACTCAGTGACTCAACAACAATAGTTGAGTTTAGGTGTACTATTTTGTTTTTTGTTTTCTATTTGTCCCACCAGTGTTGTGGTCTTGTTTTTCCATTCTTTCCCACATCTGGGTTAATCTTCGGTATTCCTAGTCACCCTAATGATGCATGGAGAACTCGTCTTAACCCTTCTGTGATTTCTTTCATTTAATTTCTGGTTGGTCTGCTACTCATCCCAACTGAGACTACATCTTTGAGCTAACACAGCTGTAGGTTTTTCCTGTTCATTTCTAACCAAGTTCACTAATTCTCATATGAAGTCACAAGATTTCACCCCCACGGCCTACCCTAAATCTAAGTCTTCCAAGTCTGGCACCGAAAGCTGCTGGGTTAGAAGACTACCATTTTGCTGACTGAGCTAGGTGAGGGGTTGGGGGTGGGGTGGGGTGGGTACTAGACTTAAGCTATTCTTACTTGAGTCTTCAGCAGGTTTTCAATTTTTTGTCCATCTCTGGTAGATTTCTACCACCCTAAAATAGGTGCTTTTGACAGTTTTGTCCAGTCATATATATATATATATTTTTTTTTAGTAAAGTGGATTGCTGACCTCTTCTTTCTGTCATAATTGGAAGCTGACTGTAATTGTTTTAATATAATGTATTTAACCTTTATTTAAAATAAAAATGGTGAGAATATCTCTGCATCTGCTCTAAATCCTCTGTTGGAGGTTTCTCAGGTTGTTGAATGCTGTTTGTGCAAGGATAAATGGGATAAGTCCCTTTCAGGATATAATACAGAGATCCCTTACTCCTTTTATGACTTTCCTGATTTCTTGATAGTATTCACCAGTTGAATCATAAAAAGTTAAATATTATTTACTTGAAATTAATGTTATAAATTACGTTTTTAAAAACTCATACCATAAAATACCAGGACATCATAAATGCTTCCCAAAACCACACAAATGTTTGCTTTGGGCTTCCCTGATAGCTCAATTGGTAAAGAACCTGCCTGCAATGCAGGAGATCCAGTTTGATTCCTGGGTCAGGAAGATCCACTGGAGGAGGGATAAGCTACCCACTCCAGTATTCTTGGGCTTCCCTTGTGGCTCAGCTGGTAAAGAATCTTCCTGCAATATGGGAGACCTGGGTTGGGAAAATCCCCTAGAAAGGGAAAGGCTACCCACACCGTATTCTGGCCTGGAGAACTCCATGGACTATATAGCCCATGAGGTCGGAGAGTCAGACACAACTGAGTGACTTTCACGACCTAATACTCACAAACCTTAGGTATGAAGAACTTCATGCAGTAAATGCTTATTGAGAGATTAGTAATGTGCCAGAGATTGTGCCAGGCACCAGGATATAAACAGATGAACATATGAGATACAGCTCCCGCCCTCCCCTTCAAAATATCATTGAAACCTGTACTGAAGACATGTCTTCCATGGTAAATCTCTCTGAATGGTAAATGCTTGGGGAGGGACAGTGTCTTTGGGAAAGTCTTCTCCAATTCTAAACCTTGAATGCACATCAGATCACTTAGATTTTTTTTTTTTTTTTTTTTTTTTTTGGTAAAGATACCCCTGACTTGCTCCTTTTCTAAAGATCTATCTTAATTGGTCTAGAGAGAGGCTGAAGAGCCAATTTTTTAAAGGATTCAGATGATTTTAACATGCAGCCACAGTTGAGAACTGGCCCTTGTTCCCAGTTTTCTTAATATTTGATACCTACAATAAAAGATCTTATCTTCTTGGGCTCCAAAATCACTGCAGATGGTGACTGCAGTCATAAAATTTAAAGACACTTGCTCCTTGGAAGAAAAACTATGACCAACTTAGACAGCATATTAAAAAGCATTACTTTGCCGACAAAAGTCTGTCTAGTCAAGGCTATGGTTTCTTCAGTAGTCATGTATGGATGTGAGAGTTGACTATAAAGAAAGCTGAGCACTGAAGTATGGTGAAGTGTTTTGAAGTGTGGTGTTGGAGAAGACTCTTGAGAGTCCCTTAGACTACAAGGAGATCCAACCAGTCCATCCTAAAGGAAATCAGTCCTGAATATTCATTGGAAGGGCTGGTGCTGAAGCTGAAGCTCCAATACTTTAGCTACCTGATGAGAAGAACTGACTCCTTAGAAAAACCCAATGCTGGGAAAGATAGAAGGCAGGAGGAGAAGGGGATGACAGGATGAGATGGTTGGATGACATCACCAACTCGATGGACATGAGTTTGAGCAAGCTGTAGGAGATGGTGAAGCACAGGGAAGTCTGGCGTGCTGCATTGCATGGGGTCACAGAGTTGGACACGACTGAGCAACTGAACTGAATAAAGATACCTCCTTCAATGGTTTTAGTTTTCTGGGAAATTCTTCTGTCGTCTGGTAGTGGGGGATCCCTTATTGTCAACACTTTAAGATTCTACAGAACATGGGGCACTCACTCTTCCCCCTTCCCCACTTAGGACAGCCTGTCTGTATTCTCTCTCTTACTCTTCTTCAAGTGAAATGGAGAAACTCATCTGATTGGTTAGAGACTGAAATCTACTAGCTTCCTTTCCATGTATGCTTACTGCATAAAAGCACTCCAAGTCTTAGTAGATGCAACTCTACTCCCAGGTGGGTACCAGGATCTAGAATTAAGAGGGACAAGAATTAGTAGTGGGAGCTGCCCTAAACTAATATATACTCAGAATTCAATTTGTCTGAGAGCTCTGTGCTTCAGGAATTTGGACTCCCCAACAATTTCGTGCCAAGAGTTTCTCATCCCCAAAAAGATCCTTTACTCACACTACAAACTTCTTTCTTGGACTGTACCTTGCCTATTTTTAAGCATTTTGGAGAGAGGCAATGCCTTTGTCAAGAAGCACACGGATTTGCTGTAACTAATTGTGCTTCCATGCAAAAACCATTTCCTATCTCAGAAATTGGTTTGTTGTGATTGTACATCACTACTTACTGTACTAGTGTGGCAGCCCTAACCTACTTCATGGCTCCAGCTGTCATGGTCCCATGATTTTTTTTTTTAAATTCTAATTTTTTTTCCATTTATTTTTATTAGTCGGAGGCTAATTACTTTACAATATTGTAGTGGTTTTTGCCATACATTGACATGAATCAGCCATGGATTTACATGTGTTCCCCATCCCGATCCCCCCTCCCACCTCCCTCTCCATCCCATCCCTCTGGGTCTTCTCAGTGCACCAGCCCCAAGCATTTGTCTCATGCATCCAACCTGGGCTGGTGATCTGTTTCACCCTTGATAGTATACTTGTTTCAATGCTGTTCTCTCAGAACATCTCACCCTCACCTTCTCCCATAGAGTCTAAAAATCTGTTCTGTACATCTGTGTCTCTTTATCTGTTTTGCATATAGGGTTATCGTTACCATCTTTTTAAATTCCATATATATGCGTTAGTATATTGTATTGGTGTTTATCTTTCTGGCTTACTTCACTCTGTATAATGCGCTCCATCCATCTCATTAGAACTGATTCAAATGAATTATTTTTAATGGCTGAGTAATATTCCATTCACAGCGCTTTAAACACAAGTTTTGCTCATCACTCAGGATATTTTGTTTCCAAGAGCAAAGACTAAGGTGGGGTGTTTCGACTCAAGTCATTAAAAACAGGGTTGCCAGTATCAGGAAAAAGCTTTCCTTTCTTAGTAAATTTCAATTAGCTAATGAGGATTTTGTAATATCTTATAGGTTTTTTTGTTGTCTAAACACAAAGCTTAGTTTAGAAGATAATATAAGGATAAAGATTTTTTAGAAAATATTCTATTGTAAGTTTCATTTTATGTTCTTTATTATAAGCTGCTTAAATCCTTTATTAAAGTAGGCATTGATTTTATAGTTCACTGTGGTGTAGCAAGGGTGGGCAAACTATGGCTCAGGAACCAAATCTGGCCTGCCAGTTTTTGTATAAAAAGCTTATTTTTGGAATACAGCAGTGTTCATTCATTTGTTACCCTTTTTTGTCCTAAAATGGCAGAGTTGAGTAGTTGCAACAGAGACCATCTTCCCTGCAAAGTTTACTGACTCTTTACGGAAAGTCTCATGTTCCCTGCGGTACCACATTCTTCCTCCCATCTTCTCTCCCATCATCCAACTCATGTCTTCTCATTTTGTCTTCCTGATTTTTCATTTCAAAAGTGAATAATACCTTCACCTAGTTAATGTCAGCATTAAAAATTTTTTTTTTTAATTTGGCTGCACCAGATCTTAGTTGTGACATGTGGAATCTTTCATCGTGGCATGTGAACCTTTTAGTTTCAGCATGTGGGATCTAGTTCCCTGACCAGGAATTGAACTCAGGCCCCCTGCATTGGGAGTGTGGAGTCTTAGCCACTGGACCACCAGAAAAGACACAGGGTTAGCATTTTTAAAGGAACAAAATAAAATTGAATTGCCGCTTAATTGTACACTACTTTTCTGTTGATCAGTGATCCTCAAGGCAAACAAAACAAAAAAATTAAAATGTTGCCCCAGTCATAGTTTTCCTCAGATAAGGTAAAACTCTTTCAGGTTTGTATGATCAGGTATTTTTTTCAGCTGAGAAAAATTTTTATTATAACTTTGATTACTGTTTCTGTTTTGGTTTCTTCTTTAAGAATTCTAGTTGCTTGTAGGACTGGTCATTCAGGGCTAACCTCTGTTCTTATTAATGCTTGCTTCAGTTTTCTAAGGGGCCATTTCTTTTTGCATCCTGTTAAAAACACTAAACAGATAGTCTTAAGCTTTTCTTGTTTCCATAGTAAGATATTTTCTAAGATAGGCTTTTATTCTGTGTTCACATAACATACACTTTCTTTTGTAAGTTCTTTACATGAGTCCCATGTTGATTTTTTTGTTGACGCTTTTGGTTATTTATTATTTTTCCTATTTTCTGATCTTTAAATGAGGAGAGATCCATTTAACCCCGACTCTTGTCAGCATGTGGGATGGGCAGATAGTTCTCCAGCAGCACCCTCTCCATGGGTGTTTCATGAATACACTTCTCAGAGTTAAAGCTCAATGGTAACTTGACATGACATCGCATGGATATACACGGGCTTATTTTTCTGTTTCTCTGTAGACAAATGTTTAGATTTCCAGTTCTGAGCCAGCATAAATAGTACTGCTATGGCAGTCTTGTCACACCTGTTAGTGCACATACTCTGCATTTCTACTGGACAGTGAAATGCTGGGTCATGGGATTGCATATTTTCAACCTTAACAGATAATGCCAATACACTCTGAACAGCAAACCAAAACCACTTAAGAAATATTCAGTAACATTTTTTTACTGATTTATATTTGACTCAACAAGTCGGTATATCTTTGTAGTGAATGAAATGTTGAAATGAGACATGAGAAAATTTTCTCTTTAGGTAGAGCATCTAGGAAATACCAGGGAGAATAAAGCTCCTTCATTTGATTGTTATTACTGAAAATCACGTTAAATCCTTGGGAGTTTAAAGAAAAGAAATCTGTTTCCTCACGCATCACACACTGACAAGCCCCAAGAGCTGCACATCTTGGAAGAAGGGCAGACAACTGGAATTCTCTATGATGATTTGTACAGCTTCTCTTTAAAAGATCATAGTCTGTAAAAAAAACACACACACAAATTTTTATGATTATGTCATCTTTTTAGAAACACACATCCGAAAAATTACTGTGATACAGAGTCCAGACATAGCTCAGTTCTGCTGCCTTTGGGCCCCATGATCCAAACATTTCCTAACTCACAGGGTCTCAGTTTCTAAATTCTAGCACTTAAAAAAACTTTACATTAACTGGGTTATAACTGAAAAATTAATACATACACATTGTAAAAAAAATTGAGACTACAAAAGGACAGAAACGTGAGGAAAGTAAGCCTCTTTCCCTTCAGTCTGACCTCCAGTCCTCAGTTTACATGCTCAGTTATAGTTGCTTACCAAGATCTTGTTGATCTTTCCAGGATTATTCTGTGTATTTGCAGGCATAATACATCTATGTACATGTTTGTATATATACATAGATATTTCTAACTTTTAACCATAGAATATGATACATAAAGGAAAGTATAAAAAAATCAATGTGCAACTTAATGAATAAATGTGTATTGTTAATCTCTGTAGATATCACCCAGGTCAAGAAATCCCATAAGCTCCCACTGAGTCCCAATGACAACCCTCTCCCTGTCCTCTAAAAATAATCACTATTCTGCAATACGGTAGTTTAGTGCTGATGTTGATCTTGATAGAGTCTCATACTGTAGATTTTTCTTAATTTAGCTTTTTTCAATTCTTATTATATTTTTGAGATTCATCCATGTGTTTATATTTAGTTCTTCATTCTTTTTATCTGCTGTAGAATAGGAATTAACAGGCTTTTTCTTCAAAGGGCCTGACAGTAAATATTTTAGACTTTATGAGCCAAAATACAAAAGTGCGCATATTATGTAGGTACTAAAATAACAAGAAAGAAAACAAACTCATTGACAAAACTCAAAAGATAGTAATAATAATTGACTACAGGGTGTTTTTTTTTTGCAATAAAAGTCTCCTGAAGAAAAGAATGAAACTCTTACTTAGGAACACCATTTTGATTAATTGGGGTTCAGATATTAAAACTGACTGCAGATGATCATCTGTTACTGGTGATGTGCAATGAGACTTTCCCCTATTTCAGTTTTGAAAATGTTTTTTAGACAAATATATATCACTTATATGTGGAATCTAATAAACAGTACAAATGAACTTATTTACAAAACAGAAATAGACTCACAGACATAGGAAAGAAACTTAACCAAAGAGGAAAAGGGCAAAGGAGGGATAAATTAGGAATGTGTGATTAATAGACACACACTACCATGTATAAATAAACAACAAGGATTTGCTGTGTAGCCAGGGAACTACATTCAGTAGCTTGCAATAACATATAACGGAAAACAATTTTAAAGCCAAATCCTTTTGCTGTACACCTGAAACCAACACAGTGTGTAAATCAACTGTATTTCAATTTCAGAAAAGTCTTTCACAGACAGGTGCTGGCAATTCTGATCTCAAGCCATAAACATATGCTTTTTTAAAAAAAAAAAATTTATTTATTTTTGACTGTGCTGGGTCTTCACTACTATGTGGGCTTTTCTCTAGTTTCAGAGAGCAGCGGATACTCTACTTTTGGTGTGCGGGTTTCTCATTGCCATGGCTTCTGTTGTTGTGGAGAACAGACTCTAGAGCGTGCAGGCTTCAGTAGTTGTGGCATGTGGGCTCAGCAGTTTGGGCTCCCAGACTCTACAGCACAGGCTCAGTAATTGTGTATGAGCTTTATCTTTCTGGATCAGAGACTGAACTCTGTCTCCTACATTAGCAAGCAGACTCCTTATCACTGAGCCACCAGGGAAGCCCCAAGCATATACTTTTAATTGTGCATATTTATTGCCTGGAAGGCACTTACAGAATTTCAATAGCTTCTTCTCTTGATATTTAATGCCTTTTAGCATGTCATTACAATGTAGATTAATCACTTCCCATTGAAGGTTATAATGCTTCCATTATACACACTTAAATAACTTTGATATATGGAAATTTCATTTGCACTTGTTTCAAGGTTCAAAAAGTGTTTCTGGAATTATAGTTTAAGTTCAGAAAATATATTCACTGCAAATATGCATGGGAATAGAGACCTTATTTTTTTAGCTTTGGCAGCAGGGGAAGTATATAAAGTAGCTTACCATTATTTGTGATTCAGACAATGTTAGTTGCCACTGAAATGACTTTACCATAGTATAAATTCTGCATATAAGCTCTGTGTTACTTTGTAATTTTAGGTTGGATTCATAAAAAAAATACTACCAAGTCTGCAGCAAAAGCTGATTCCAAAGTCACTCACTATTCCATGATAGTGGTTGAGGGTAGCTTTCTTACTTAGAAAAATCTCAATCTTGTTTTGAGTTCAAAAAAATCACACTACAGTGTTACCATTGCTAAGCCATCGAACGTGAAAGTCATAGGGCAATTTAAGATATTCTGCTATTTCTGACCAAAGAAAAAATCATGGAACATGGAATTAACAATGATTAAATCCTCAAGACTGTGTGAGGATCACATTAACACAGCTAGGTAAATAACACATGATAGATTCAAACTTTTTTCCATTAGTAAAAGAGTTGTCTACCAAAACCCTAAAGCTCTGGGGGAAAATCGGCCTTACATTTGGGGCTTCTCTAGATTCCAGTCCATACTCCCCCCACCCCCACCATAGACTCTTTAAAAGCCTTGCTGGTTTCTGTTTCCCCTAGTAAAGTCTTGTGCCTAGACATTACCAATGCCCCAAGGGGGAAAAAAATGGCCAATGATCACAGATCACTAAGGAAGAATTCTTTCCTATCTACCCTTTAGTTCATTGAGTCCCCTTTATTTCCACAGTTCTTCCCTGTCTTTTAAAAATGACACTTAAAAAACATATCAATTATTTTTTCTAATTGTTGCAGGTACCTACTATATCCTTCTCAGCATCAGAAGATGTCTATTTTCTGTTTTAATTTCTGTTAATTTAATTTCCTTCCTTTTACTTTTTTTGCATCTAATTTCTTTTTCTAACTTCTAAAAAAGGATACTTAATCTCATTTTCATCTTTTCTGTTCTAATAAATGCCTTTAAGCCTACAAATTTCCTTCTAAGCATCACATAAGCAGCATTTCACAAATTGGATATTTACATAGCATTTTTGTCATTTTTCAGCTCAAAATATTTTCTAGTTTCTGTTATGATACTTCCTTTGAACAGATTATTTACATTTGCATTTCTTAATTTCCAAACATATTACAATTATCTTGTCATTGATTTCTAGTTTCATTGCCTTTTTTTTTAATCAGAGGACACACGGGCACGATTTCAACTCTTTGAAATGGTTGATACTTGTTTTATGACACAGTATATAATCAGTTTTTGCAAATGTTCTATGCGTGCTTAAAAATAATATGCATCCTGGAGTTGTTGGGTATAGTATTCTAAAATGCCCATTTAAGTTTCTTAACTATGTATCTCAAATCTTCCATTTTTTAATGTTTTTTTTCCTCTGCTCAGTGTATCAGTCCCTGATACAGATTAACATTTCCTAGAATCATGTTGTTGTTCAGTCGTTCAGTCATGTGACTCTTTGCAACCCAGTGCACTGTAGCACACCAAGCTTTCTTGTCGTTCCCCATCTCCTGGAGCCTGCTCACACTCATGTCCACTGAGTCGGTGATACCTTTGAATCATCTCATCCTTTTGTCCCCTTCTCTTCCCACCTTCAATCTTTCCCAGTATCAGGGTCTTTTCCAGTGAGTCAGCTCTTTGCATCAGGTGGCCAAAGTACTGGAGCTTCGGTCCATTGGAAGCATCAGTCCTTCCAATGAATATTCAGGGTTGATTTCTTTTAGGATTGACTGGTTTGATCTTGCAGTCCAAGGGATTCTCAAGAGTCTTCTCCAGAACCACACTTAAAAGCATTAATTCTTCAGCACTCAGCCTTCACATCCATACATGACTACTGGAAAAACCATAGCTTTGACCAGATGGACCTTTGTTGGCAAAGTGATGTCTCTGCTTTTTAATATGCTGTCTAGGTTCTCCACATCCTCTCCAACATTGTTTTTTTTGTTGTTGTTGTTTTTGTTTTTTTTAGATCTTCATAGAACCATTCAACTTCAGCTTCTTCAGCATTAGTGGTTGGGGCATAGACTTGGATTACTGTGATAATGAATGGTTTGCCCTGGAAATGAACAGAGATCATTCTGTTGTTTTTGTGATTACACCCAAGTATTGCATTTTGGACTCTTTTGTTGACTATGAGGGCTATTCCGTTTCTTTTAAGGGATTCTTGCCTACAGTAGTAGATGTAACAGTCATTTGAATTAAATCCTCACATTCCCGTCCATTTTAGTTCACTGATTCCTAAAATGTCGATGTTTACTCTTCCCATCTCCTGTTTGATCACTTCCAATTTACCTTGATTCATGGCTAACATTCTGGGTTCCTGCGCAGTATTGCTCTTTACAGCATCGGACTTCACTTTCACCACCAGACACATCCACAGCTGGGTGCTGTTTCCGCTTTGGCTCAGCCGCTTCATTCCTTCTGTAGCTATTTCTCGGCTCTTCTCCAGTAGCACATTGAGAACTACTGACCTGGGGAGTTCATTTTTCAGCGTCCTATCTTTTTGCCTTTTCATACTGTTCATGGGGTTCTCAGGGCAAGAATGCTGACGTGGTTTGCCATTCCCTTCTCCAGTGGGCCACATTTTGTCAGAACTCTCCACCATGGCCCGTCTGTCTGGGTGGCCCTACACAGCATAGCTTATAGTTTCATTGAGTTAGACAAGGCTGTGATCCATGTGATTAGTTTGGTTAGTTTTCTGTGATTGTGGTTTTCATTCTGCCTGCCCTCTGACAGATGAGGATAAGAGGCTTACAGAAGCTTCCTGATGGGAGGGTCTGGCTGGAAAACTGGGTCTTACTCTGGTGGGCAAGGCCATGCTCAGTAAACCTTTAACCCAGTTTTCTGCTATGGGTGGGACTGTGTTCCCTCCCTGTAGTTTGGCCTCCTCCAAAAAAGCCATGTTACTAGATATATTAAAATTGTGAATCACTTTGCCTTCTCAGTGAATTAAACCTGAAGTGTTCTTCTTTTGCTCTAATAAGTGCTTTCTGGCTTAAAACCTCCTTTGTTATTAACATAGTTACATCAGCTTTCTTGTGGATGATGTTTTCATGGTATCTTTTACTCTTTTTGTAACCATTCTGAGTATTTAGACTTTATATATATCTCATAACATTTTAGGTATACAATTGAGTTTTTTTAATTCAGTCTGACAAATTCTGATTTTGAGCATTTAGTCTATCTACATTTAGTGTAATTAATGACAAATCAGTGATAAACACCTATCATTTTATTCAGTGCTTTTTATTGGTTCTGTTTCCTTTTTCTCTCCTTTCTGCCCTCCTTTTGTATTGAATGTTTTTTGTTTATTCCATTTTCTTCTATTGGTTTAAACATCACACATGTTTTCAGTATCCTTTAGGAGTTACCCTAAAGGATACAAAATGTTTCCTTGAGTTATCAGTCATAATGTTAGATGATACTATTATCCTCCTAGACAAAGCAAGTGCCTTAGGACAATTTAATCCATCTATGCCCTTTCTAACTTACATATTGCTATTGTTGTATAACTGAGTTGCTGCCATTGTTGCTGTTTATTATTGTTGTTATATGCAGTCAATACATATTTATCCATATGTTAATCCTTCATTTATCTCCAGCTTTCCAATTTCCCTTCTGCTTAAAGAACATCTCATAGTGACAAATTTTCTATTTCATTTATCTGAAAATGTCTTTTTACTGTCATTCTCAAAGAATATTTTTGCAAGGTATACAATTCTACTTTATTAATACTATTTAAGCATACTGAATATATCATCCCAAAATTTTCTGTTTTTGTTTCTGGTGAGAAGTTAACTGTCAGCATAATTGTTGCTCTTCTGAAGGTAATTCATCTCTTTCTCAACACTTTTAAGATTTCTTTTCAGTAGTCATATTAAAATGCATATAGATATAGATTTCTTTTTGTCTACTCAGGGTTAAGAAGCCTTCTAAACATTGACTTTTATCAGTTTCAAAAAATTCATATTTTATATAATTTCCCAACAATATCTTGTTAGAAGTCAAAGTTCTTGAATCAGTAGTCCACGCCTACTATCCTTTTGTCCCTTCCTAAGGATTAAGTTATCCTACCTCTATCCTCTTCCGTAGTTTCCAACTCTTTGGCTCTTTGATCCTTTCTACATAAATTATTCTGATATTCTACTTTGCTAGTTTTTTCTTCAGCTGTATATATCCTGCTCTTTGAGTTTCTCATGTTGACTGCTATATTTTTAAATTCTAGAATTTCTACTTTCTTCAAAATCTGCTATATATTGTTTTTTTAAGTCATTTCTTGTTCTCTTAAAATTTTCAATATTGACTTTCATTTCTTTGAACATACTAAGTGCCTTAGCTCAGGATGCCAGAACAAAATACCTTAAACTAGGTAGCTTAAATAGCAGAAATATATTTTCTTTTTCTTTCCTTTTTTAAGTGAGAACTCTTAGTATTTACTCTCTTAAAATTTTTCATATGTAACAAACAGCAATGTTGATTATCATGTTTATTTTATCCCTGGTACTTATTTATCTCATAACTGAAAGTTTATACCTTTTGATTGCATTTGTCCAATTTCCCCTTTTCCTACTACACCTCTGGTAACCACAAATCTGATCTTTTTCTGAGTTTGTTTTTAAAGTATACTTGACCTACAAAATTATGTTAGTTCCAGTTACACAACAAAGTGATTCTATTTTTCTATACATGTCAAAATGATCAGTATGATAAGTCTGGTTATGATCTGTCACCATGCAAAGATATAACATAATTATTGACTATATTCTCCAAACTGTGTATTTCATACCTGTGACTCATTTATTTTGCAGCTAGAAATTTGTACCTCTTATCTCCCTCACCTCTTTCTCTCTCCCACCCACCCCTTCCCTTCTGGAAACCATGGCAACCACCTGTTTGTCTCTATAGCTATGACACTGTTTCTATATGGTTATATTTTCTGTTTCCTTTTGTTTTTTAGATTTCACATGTAAGTGAAATCAGACATTATTTGTCTTGCTCTGTATGATTTATTTCACTTAGCATAATAGTCTCTGGTTCCATCCATGTTGTCACAAATAGCAAAGTTTCCTTCTTTCTTATGAGTAATATTCCTCTGTGTGTATTTACCACATCTTTATTCATTCATTTACTAATGGGTACTTATGTTACTTCTATATCTTAACAATTGTAGATAATGCTGCTATGAAAATAGGGGTACACATACCTTTCCTAATTATTGTTTTCATTTTCTTTGGATAAATACCAGCAATGGAATTGCTGGATCATACAGTTGTCTATTTTTAATTTTTTGAGGAATCTCCATACTGTTTTGCATAGTGGCTGTACCAATTGACATTCTTGCTGACAGTGCATGAGATTCCCTTTTCTCTACAACCTCTCCAACACTTGTTATTTGTGGTCTTTTTGATAGCAGCCATTCTGACAAATGTGAGATATGAAGTGATATCTCACTGTGGTTTTGATTTGCATTTCTCTGATTATTGATGTTGAGGATCTTTTCATGTGCCTGCTGGCCATCTGTGTGTCGTTTTTGGAAAATCTACTCAGATCCTCTATTATTTTTTTTTTAAGTTGAGTTATGTGAGTTCTTCATATGTATTGGATATTAACCCCTTATATATATGTAAATATATATATGTATAAATTTGCAAATGTCTGGCAAATATGTATAAATTTGCAAATGTCTTTGCCCATTCAGTATGTGGCCTTTTCATTTTGTTGGTAATTTCTTTAACTGATGAAAAGATTTTTAGTTTGATGTGGTCCTATTTATTTATTTTTGCTTTGGTTCCCTTGCGCCTCTCTCTCTCTCTTTATATATATATAAAATGAAGGTCAGTGCCAAAGAGCATCCTGCTTATATTTTCTTCTAGAAGTTTTATGGTTTCAGGTCTTATATTTATTTTTGTTCATGGTGTGAAGAAGTAGTCCAGTTTCTTTTCCGTGTAGCTGTCTTGTTTCCCCAACACCGTTAATTGAAAAAGCTGCGTTTTCCCCATTATATAGTCTTGCCTCCTTTGTTGTAGATTAATTGCCCATATAAGTGTAGATTTACCGGGCTCTCTGTTCTTTTCCATTGATCTATGTGTCCATTTTTATGCCAGTACTATACAATTTTGATACTGTAGCCCTGTAGTATAGTTTGAAATCAGGGTGTACGATACCTCCAGCTTTATTCTTCTCAAGATTGTTTTAGTTATTAGAAATTTATTTTCTCACAGTTCTGGAGGGTTGAAGTCCAAGATCAGGTGCCAGCATGATCAGTTTTTGGAGAGAACTCTCTTCAAGGCTTGTAGATGGCTTTTGTCTTGCTATGTCCCATCTAATTCTATCTTACGGCGGTCCTCATTTCCAAATGACATCATATAGGAGGTTAGGGCTTCAACATACAAATTTTGGGAGGACACAGTTCACCGTACTGCATTCCACCAAAGCCTCCTGAAATCATGTTCTTTTCACATGCAGGATACATTCGTTCCATCTCAACAGCCCCCAAAGTCTTAACTCATTCAGGCACCAATTCTAAGGTCTGAAATCCAAATTCTCATCTAAATCAGAAATGGGTGAGACTCAAAGGTATGATTCTTCCAGAGGCAATATTCCTCTCCAGCTGTGAACCAGATACATTATGCGACAGGCATAGGAAAGATATTCCCATTCCAAAAAGGAGGAATCAGAAGGAAGAAAGGAATAATGGGTCCCAAGCAAATCCAAGGCCTAGCTAGACAAATTCTATTGAATCTTAAAGCTTGAGCTTAATTCCCTTTGGTGCAATGTCCTGCCTTCTAGGTCTACTAGGATGGCAGCATTACTCCGTGGCTCTGGGAGTGGCCCCACCCCTCCAGCTCTGCTGTCCCCCGTCTCCATGGCCACTTTGGGGATCCAGGTAGGGTGCCATAGGCAGTCCTGCCCTTCAGTTCTGGCCAGAGGCCATCTGACCTGTTGAAACTGAAGCGGTGGTTGATAAGCTCTGAATCGCTTTCTGTATTCATTTTTGCTCTTCTTAAATAACGGTGCACATTTGCAGCATAATGGCTCTATTGTATAATCCTATCAAACCCAACAAGTCTGACAGCCTTCCTTCATTTCATGGTGTATCCATTCCTTCATTTCAAACTGGAAATGTTCCTACTCTTAAAATTCCACAGACTCTTTATTATATAGTTGTTCAGCTACACCCTTAGAATTCTTTTTCAGAATGGACTTTCTCACTTTTTGAAATATGGCTAGGCTGAGAATTTTCCAAATCTACAAATCCTTGTGTTTTTTTGCTTAACAATTCCTTCTCCAGTTTCTCTCTCTCCTTTCATATTTTACCATAAAAGCAGTCAGAAGGAGCCAAACTGCTCCTTCAACACTTTGCATAGACATCTTCTCAGCTAAATATCCAGTTTCATTGCTTAGAAGTTCTATCTTCCACAAAACACTAGAACACCAAGTTCTTTGCCACTTTATAATGTGGATTGCCCTTCCTCCAATTTCCAGTAACACATTCCACATTTCCATCTAAGACCTCGCCAGAATTGCCCTTAACATCCATATTCCCAACATGCACTTCAAAAATCTTCCCATCTCTACACACTATCTAGTTTCAAAGTTGCTTCCACACATTTAGGTATTGTTACAGCAGCTTCACTCTTGGTACCAAAATCTGTCTTGGCTTGGACTGCCATAACAAAATACCATGCACTGGGTGGTTTAAACAACAAAAATGTATTTTCTCACAATTCTGGAGGCTAGAAGTGTATAGCAGTAAGCATAGTTATTCTACAGTCTGTGTCTAATAATTCCAATTTTAGATCCCTTTAGGTTTGTTTCTATTATCTGTACTTTCTGCTACTTGTTCAAGTTGTCATGTACCTGTATATCCTTGTATTTGGAACTTGTTCATGAAAAATTCTGAAAATAAATTGAGGTCTAGGATGATGCCAACTTTCTCCAAGGAGAATTTAAGTTTTGTTTCTGACAATTTCTTTGAGGCAACGGGAATCAAGGATCTTTTAAATTCATTTTGTGCAACTGAAGGTTTTGGGGATCATTCGGGTGATTAGAAGCTAAATTGTAGTCTATTCAAGGATGGTTACTTCTAATGAACACTTTCTACTAGGGCACAGCCTTGTGGAGTCCCAGCCTAAATGGAGGATGTTCACCAGGGTCTCAACCTTGACTCCAGTTTTTGTCCCTCTGGTCTTATAAAGCTTGTGAAAGCACTGCTCAGCTTTTCAGCCACCTACTATGAGAATAATTATTAATCTTATTAAATTTGCATGTAGAAATAGTGACTACTCTAACATTAAGGCTGATTTACTATTTAAATTTGTTTATTTTATATTGGAGTATAGTTGCTTAACAATGTTGTGTACATTTCACGTGTTCAGCAAAGTGACTGAGTTATACCTACCTGTGTTGTCTATTCTTTCTCAGATTCTTTTCCCACGTAGGTTTTTACAAATACTGAGCAGATTCCCTGTGCTATACAATAGGTCTTTGTTGGTTACCTATTTTAATACGGCAGTGTGTATATATACATGTCAATCTCAAACTCCCAATTTATCCTTCCCCCCCACCATTCCTCACTGATAAGCATAACTTATTTTTTGATTGAGTTGTTTGAGTTTTTTGATATTGAGCTTCATGAGCTGGTTGTAAATTTTGGAAATATCCCTTTTTGGTCACAGTGCTTGCAAATATTTTCTCCCATTCTGTGGGTTGTCTTTTTGTTTTGTTTATGGTTTTCTTTGCTGTGCAAAAGCCTTTGAGTTTAATTTCCCATTTATCCATTTTTGTTTTTATCTCCTTTGTTCTTCGAGATAGACTGAAAAAGTTATTCCTATGATTTATGTCTGAGTATTCTGCCTGTGTTTTCCTCTGAGTTTTATAGTATCTGACCTTACATTTAGGTCTTTAGCGTATTCTGAATTTACTTTTGTGTATAGTGTTAAAGAATACTCTAATTTCATTTTTTACATGTAGCTGTCCAGTTCAGTAAGCACTACTTACTGAAGAGACTGTTTTTTCTCTATTGTATATTCTTGCCTCCTTTAGATTAACTGACCGCAGGTGCAGGTTTATTCTGGGTTTTTTATCTAGTTCCATTGATCTATATTTCTTTTTTTTTGCCAGTACCATACTTTTGTTTCTCCTGCCAAATTTTTTTTTTCAGGGAAAGGCATTTTATTTCAAATACAGCAATGTGTACATGTCAGTCACAAACTCCTAATCTATCCCTCCCAGCCTTCCTCCCTGGTAACCATGATTTTTTTCCTCTAAGTCTGTGAGTCTGTTTTGTAGATAAGTTTAATTGTATCATTTTTAAAAGATTCCATATGTAAGTGATACCATGATAATTTGTCTATCTGACTTACTTTCCTTGATATGATAATCTCCAGGTCCACCTATGTTGCTGCAAATGGCATTATTTCATTCCTTTTTATGGCTGAGTAATAGTCCATCACATACATGCACCACATCTTTATCCACTCATCTGTCGATAGACATTTAGGTTGCTTCCATGCCTTGATTACTGTAAACAGTGTTTTAATGAACATTGGTGAATGTATCCCTTTGAACCATGGTTTTCTCTGGATGTATGCCCAGGAGTGGAATTGCTGGATCACAGAGTAGTTCTATGTTTAGGTTTTTAAGGAACTTCCATACTGTTTTCCATAGTGGCTGACATTCCTACCAACAGTGTAGGAGGGTTCCCTTTTCCTCACACCCTCTCCAGCATTTACTGTTTGTAGACTCCTTGATTGCCATTGTGATTAGTGTGAGGTGATAATCTCATTGCAGTTTTGATTTGCATTTTTCTAATAATTAGTAATAAGCATCTTTTCATGTGCCTCTTGGCCATTGGCCATCTATATATCTTCTTTGGAGAAATGTCTATTTAGGCCTTCTTCCCCTTTTTTTTTTTTTGATTGTATTGTTTGTGCTTTTGATACTGAGCTGTGTGAACTCTGTATATTTTGGAGGTAAATTTGTCACTTACTTCATTTGCAAATATTTTCTTCCATTCTATGGGTTGTCTTTCTGTCTCATTTACGGTTTTCTTTGCTGTGCAAAAGCTTTTAATTAGGTTTCATTAGTTTATTTTTATTTTCATTACTCTAGGTGGTGGGTCAAAAAAGATCTTGCTGCAATTTATGCCAAAGAGTATTCTTTATTTCCTCTAAGAGTTTTATAGTGTCTGGCTTTACATTTAGAGCTTTAATTTATTTCGAGTTTAATTTTGTGTATGGTGTTAAGAGTGTTCTAATTTCATCCTTTTACATGTAGCGTGTCTGCTGATGGGCTTTGTTCCTGACCTGTTGGCTGTTTGGCCCAAGGCACCCACACTGAAACCTACAGACTGTGGGGTGGGGCCAGGTCTCAATGAGAGAATGGCAGCCTCTAGGAGGCTCACACCAAGGAGAACTCCCCAGAACTTCTGCTGCCAGTGTTCTTGTCCCCACAATGTGCCACAGTTGCTTCCTGCCTCTGCAGGAGACCTTCCAGTACTAGCAGATAAGTCTGGCCCAGTCTCTTATAGGTTACCGCTTTTCCCTTGGGTCACTGTGAGTCTTGAGACCCTGAGTGCACCCTCCACACATACAGTTTCTGTTTCCCCAGTCCTGTGGAATTTCTCTGATCAAACCTTGCTGGCCTTTGAAGCTAGATTTTCGGGGGCTCCTCCTCCCACTGCCGGACCCCAAGGTAAGGAGCCTGACATAGAGCTCAGATCTTTCACTCATGTAGGAGAGCTTCTATGGTAAAATTTTCCAGTTACTGGGTCACCCACCTGGCATGTATGGGATTTGATTGTATTGCGCCCCTCCAGTCGTCTCATTGAGGCTTCTTCTTTGGATGCAGAGTATCTTTTTTGATAGGTTCCAACGTTTTTCTGTCGATGGTTTTTCAGCAGTTAGTTGTGATTTTGATGTTTCCAGAAGAAGAGGTAAACTCACGTCCTACTCCACCATCCTGTCTCAGTGGTATGTCTCGGCTCACTGTTATAATTTATATTATTGCCTTAAGTCAGCCCTCATCACCTCCCTGGAGAATTCCATGGACTGTATAGTCCACGGACTCGCAAAGAGTCGGACACGACTGAGCGACTTTCCCTTTCACCATCTCCTATCTTCCTCCAGAAAGCTAGGTCTTTATACGTCCACAGGATGCTGTGATATGCTGCCCAGATCACTGTTTCAAGACCAAAGCACTCAGTCCTTCCTCCACCTGGAGCACTGGCTGGCAATGCCTTACAGCTGAGTTCTTCCCAGTGTATGCTCCGATTCCTTCACTCACTCTCAAACATCAGCTGGATATGGAGAGATCCAAGGGACTCAATGGAGGAATTGCACTTCTAAGGCTGATTTTTAACACAATAATAAGTTAGGCAAAATGCTTTGATTTGTGAATTTATATTATATAGCTATTATATAGATATTACATGTAAATATATGGTTTATATTTTCAGTAATTTCGGAGGTTATATCATTATTAATGAAAAACAAAGGATTTTCTGCTGTAATTTACAGCCATAGTTTGGTATTTAAGAATTCTTTATCTGTTTTCTCTCTGGTCTTTCTTAACTGCTCCCTCATCTCAATCTTCCTACCATCAGCCTCTTTGAGATTTAAGATCCCAATAGATTTCCCTGCAGAGGGCCTCTTGGTCACATATTCATGTGTAAACCTTAAGGAAACTGCAAGGAAATTATTTGTATAAGATTACACAGTTAGTGGTAGGCTGCCAACACCTAAACCTCCTCAATGCCAGGTTCAGACTGCCCCCTAAGCCTTAGTGCCTTCCCTAACCTGATAGCACACCCTCGAGGGTAAAACACCAAGCAGTGTGCCTCTTACCATGGGAGGGTTAAGGGAAAAGTGACAGGTAAAGGTTCACTCTGTTCCCCTTCTCATGAAAATTTTACTCTGAACTCTCTAGCTCTGTTCTCCAGTAATCTGATAAGGTGGTATATGTGTCAACTACGTTACTAAGCACCACTGGGCTTCCCAGGTAGTGCTAGTGGTAAAGAATCTGCCTGCCAATGCAGGAGACACAGGAGATGTGGGTTCGATCCCTGGGTCAGGAAGATTCCCTGGAGGAGGAAATGACAACCCACTCCAGTATTCTTGCTTGGAAAATTCCATGGACAGAGAAACTTGGCAGGCTATGGTCCATGGGGCCACAAGGAGTTGGACACCGCTGAGCGACTGAGCACGTGTAAGCAACATTACTTAAGGTGAAAATGACCCGATTAGTAACTAGCATCTGACTGGGAGGGATTTTAAATAAACTATTAATACCTAACAGGAAACTGTAACTTTGAGGTTTCCTGAGCATGCTGACTTTTGTAACTGGGCAGATTCATTGGGGGGACCCTGGAAACTATGCCAATGGAATTATTATGAGAGAGACTGGTCCCAGGGCATGTAAACCAAGGCAGCTTCTGCACCTTGTGAAGCTCTTTTCCTTGCACCTGAGCTTTGTAACCTGGGGACCACAGGATTTTGATACAGGGTCCTCTGTGTGGATTCAGCAAGAACTCCCGCAGGAAGAGAGACCCCGATGCTGTGCTGCTGGAAGCTGCGGGGCCTTACGGCTTTCTGAGGAGATTGATACTCAAATCATACCAAACGTGGCCTGTGTTCATCTTGTGGGTATGAATGTTAGGTGCCCTTAAGACCCAGCCTTGCGGCTACTGTCGAGGGCATCAGGGCTCGAATTGGGCAGGCTGTGCCTCATGCCGTGCTGAGCAGCCAGCTCAATGCGACAGGAGTACCTCATCTAATTCCATGAGAACAAAGTTTTTGTTTTAAATAACACAAATAATTTTGTAGCTTTATTTGTGATAGAGTATAGTCATTTGCTAACAAAACCTACAAAAATAATTTTGAGTCCTGTTTTTTGGTCAAAACAGTCTAACTGCTGTCATATCAACTAACAGTTTCAATAGCAGATTACATAACCGAGATGAAGTGCACCAATATTTTCCCCGTTGTATTCCCGCATTCAATCTGGGCTGCCACAGACAGAAAGCACGAGGGTACTTTTATCTTGAATTTGTGGTGGAAGCCTTGGCAGACAGTAACTGCTTCAGGCCTGTCAAACAGATGCATGAAGTGCACCAATTTAAATGGGAGTGCTTCATTTTCCACATTATGATTACAGTGCAGCACAGAGCTCCATGATGCTGCTTGTCCTCCAACTCCCTTCCAAATGAAAAATCAAACTCACCTTAGGTGTTTTGCTCATTTTCAGTTTCTCCCTCAAGTAGCTCAGTGCCTGATGTCTGCCGTTGCTCAACAAAATGCGTCTTGAGCATGTCCTCTGTGTGCCTGTGGATGATCTGATGGGCTGCCAGGATATGCTTCCGCTGAGCGTTCCTCACTGTGCCGAAGGGACAGGAGATGTGTTACTCTGAACGTCAGAACAGATCATTCCCAAAGGTTTTCAGGAGAATAGAGACAGAAATGATAACCTTGCAAACCACATATTCTCTTTCTTAAAGCCGACTGGATTAAAGAAAATTTTCTGCGGTTTTGGAAGGACACAGTCCAAAGGTAATTCCACCTAAATCTCACTATTGCTGCTCACTCTCTGTTCAATCCAGTCACGCTCCTCCCCACTAGGTTTGCCTCCACTCCACAGCTGAGCGGCTCCCCTCACCTGGAATACCTGTACTCCAGATCCTGTCCTTCTGCAAAGCCCAGCCCAAGTCCAGCTCTCCAGGAAGTCTTTGAGTGAGGCAGCTCACATTTATCATGACCACACTTGAGTTTGTACCAGTTTATTCAGTGTTCAAGTGCTTCAGGTGAGTTACATTTTGTTTTTTTACCTAGATTATAAATGACCTAAAGGTAAAGATCTTGTCTCATACTTCTCTTTATGCTTTAGTCCCTAATATGAAGGGTACTTGTTGACTGATGAATTTGAGTTCATGGCTTTAGATGTTGTTCCTAGTGCTACATTCTAAGAATATTTATTATCAAGGCTTAGTACATTAAGCATCCCATTTCCCTTTTGAAAAGTGGTAACTGTGATGATGATGGTGGTAGCAGTTAGCATTTGTCCTTACTTTGTGCCAGGTATGGTTTTAAATAGTTGGCATATAATTATTCATTTAAACTACTCACAACCCTAAAAGAGAGTATTATTAGTATCCCCATTTTTAGATGAGGCAGCTGAGACACAGAAATTAGGTGATTTGCCAAAAGTCATACAGCTAGTAAAGCACAATAAGAAGTACCATGGCTTCTATGCTGTTCAGATGTCAGCTAGTTTATATAGGGTAAATCACACAGCAACTTAGAACACTTCACAGCAGTATGGTTGGAAGAATGGGAACTTTGGAGCCACATAGACCATGGTGCAATCTGAAAATTGTGTAACATCTCTAAGCACTAATTTCCTTAACTAAAGTATGAGAACACATCTATAGATGTTATAAGAAATTTGGATAAGGTATTTCTAAAAATGCTTAATACATTTTCTGGAACTTGGTATGCATTTAAACCTTGGTTGTTACTATTATTTTCATCTATGTACAGGTCTTCAAGGTCATTCCCATCTATCAAGTTTTAGAAAAATGAGAGTTGGTGGCTTAGGAAGACTCTGAGCTCAACTCCTCTCATGGGCACAGCAAAATTACAGCTATTCACAGAGAAACTATGGATGAGAAAGGCCAGAACCTACCAGAAAAGATCTCTACAACTAAAGATAATACAGAACAAACCATAAGAAGACAGGTAAGATGGGCAGAATTGTGCAATACCCCCTGGGAGGCAACCCTCAAACAGGAAAATTACTACAACTTCAGAGACTCACCCCAAGGAGTGAGGAGTTTGAGCCCCACAGCACAGGGGTCCTGCACTGGTTAAGACAGTACTGGAACATTTGGCTTTGAAGACCAGCAGGGCTTGCTTTCAGCAGACCCTGTGAGAAACAGACTCCACTCTTAAAGGACACACACAAGATCTTACACACTGTGCGACCCAGGGCAGAAGAAATAATCTGAAAGGACCATGGGTCCGGCCCACCCGTTAATCTTGGAGTATCTCCTGGGGTGGTAGAAGGCAACTGGACCTCACCCTGGGGACAAAGACACTGGCAGTAACCACTTGGGGGAGCTTATTCTACCAGATGGATACTAGTGCTGGTGAGCACTATTTTGTAATCTTCCTTCTAGCTTATTAGCCTTGGAACCTAGGTACACCCATCAGCCTCCAGGCACCAGTAATGGAATACCTCAGGCCAAGCAAGTGGGTGGGCAGGGACACTGCACCATCTACCAGGGGGCAGGTTGCATTAAAATACCCTAAGCCCACAGCCACCCATGGAGAGGACACAGGTAATATAGAACTGGGACCCCCAGGACCTACTACAGAAAGAGACCTTAGATCCTGGCTCAGCCCACCAGTAAGCTGGCACCAGTCCTGGACCCGCTGGGTGCCAGTCACACCAACCAGCAGGACAACACCAGCTCTGAGACACTTTGGGCCCCCTAGACAGCCTCCCCAGAATGTAGCCCCCCACTCACCAGACACAGAATGAATAAATAAGGTCTTACTGTAAAGCATAGGGAATTATACTCACCATCCTGTGATAAATCATAGCAGAAAAGAATGTAAAAAGAGGATGTGTACATATATATAACTGAATCACTTTGCTGTCCTGCAGAAATTAACATTGTGAATCAACTATACTTCAATAAAAAAAAAAAATTAGGCAGAATAGCAACAAAAAAGGGAACTCTAGAGAAGAATGGATGAAGAGTGAGCAGTAAACGTTTTTAACCAAGAATTAGAAAATATAAAGAACTAAACAGATGAAAATACAGTAACTGAAATGAAAAATACACTAATACCAAGGAAAAGATCAGTAAGCTGTAAGAGAGCAGTGGAAATCACTTAAGCTAAACAGAAAAAAAAAAAGAAATAAGGACAGTATAAAAGACCTCTGGGACAACATCACACACACTAACATTTACCTTACAGGAGTCTCAGAAAGAGAAGACAGAGAAAGTGCAGAGAACATATTTGAAGACATAATAGCTGAAGACTTCCCTAACCTGTGAAATGAATGAAACACGCAAGTCCAGGAAGCACAGAGAGAGCCCCAGACAGGATCAACCGAAAGAGGACCATGTCAAAACATACTGTAATTAAAATTGCAAAAATCAAAGATAAAGAGATATTATTAAAAGCAGCAAGGGAAAAGAAACAAGTTATGTACTAGGGAACTCCCATAAGGCTATCAAGCTGACTCTTCAGCAGAAACTCTGCAGGCCAGGAAAGAGTGGCAAGATACAGTTACCGTGATGAAAGGGAAAATCTACAACCAAGAATATTCTACCTGGCAAGACTTTCATTTGGATTTGGTAGATCAAAAGTTTTACAGATAGGCAAAAGCTAAACGAGTTCAGTACCACCAAAGCCGCTTTACAAGAAAGTTTAAAGGGATTTCTCTAAGGGAAAAAGAAAAGGTCAAACTAGAAACATGAAAATTATGGGGGAAATTATTATACTGTCATTGGTAAAGGTAAATATATAGTAAAGGTAGTAAATCAACCACATAGAAAGCTAGTAGGAAGGCTAAAAGACAAGAGTACTAAAATCACCTATCTCCACAGTAAGCAGCTAAGCGATACACAAAGCAATTAGACACAAAATATGAGAAAAACAGTAACTATGAAGGGAGGACAATACAAATTCAGACTTGTTAAAATGCATTTGAAATTAAGAGATAAAGATCTTAATCATATATAGAGTTGTTTACATCTATGTATAAACCAAATGGTATCCCAAACCCAAAAATCTACAACAGATACACACACAAAAAGAAATCCAAATAACACTAAAAATAATCATTAAAAGGGAAGAGAAGGCAAGAATAAACAAAAGAATTACCAAAACGACCCCAAAACAATGAACAAAATGGCAACACCTACCTATCAACGGGTATGTGTGTATGTTGTGTATTGCTCAGTTGTGTCCAACTCTTTGTGACCCCATGGACTGTAGCTTGCCAGGCTCCTTTGTCTCTGGAATTTTCCAGTCAAGAATACTGGAGTGGGTTGCCATTCCCTTCTCCAGGGGATCTTCCTTACCTAACAATAATTAATTTAAATGTAAATGAACTAAATGCTCCAATCAAAAGACACAGTGACTGAATGTATATACAAAAGAACCATATATATGCTGCCTATAATGAGACTCACTTGGGACTTCCTTGATGGTGCACTGGATAAGAATCCGCCTGCCAGTGCAGGGGACTCAGGTTCGATCCCCGGTCTGGGAAGATTCCACAGGCCTCAGAGACACTCAGCCTGTGCACACAGCTACTATGCACACAGTTATTGAGCCTGCGTGCTGCAACTACTGAAGCCCGCCTGTCTAGAGCCTATGCTCCGCAACAAGAGAAGCCGTCACTGCAGCAGAGTAGCGCCGCCTCGTCGCAACTACAGAAAAGCCCACACAAAGCAATGAAGACCCAGTGCAGTCGAAAATAAAAATAAATTTAAAAAAAAGAGACTCACTTGACATCCAGAAGTGCACACAGAGGTAGAAAAAGGTATTATATGCAGAAAGAAATCAACAGAAAAGCAGGGGTGAAATACTTATATCAGACAAAACAAATATTAAAGCAAAGGTTGTTATAAGAGCCAAAGAAGGACATTATATAATAATCAAGGGATCAGTCCAAAAAGAAGAAATAATTATAAATATAGATGTACCTAACACAGGAGCACTTAAATTCACAAGGAAAATATTAACAGAAATAAAGAGAGAAGTCAACAGTAACACATAATACTAGGGTGTGTGTGTGTGTGTGTGTGTGTGTGAAAGAATTTATTTTACAGCAAGACCTAGGATATGGGTCCCTCTGTCACAGGCAATGAAAATGAAAATCTGCACTGAGAAATGAAATTATTCAGAAATTTCTCTGCAGTGAAATACAAACCGCTTTCCTGAAAGAATAGTCTTCTCTTCATCTAGAAATTTCCATATTTATACAAAACCCAAAAACATTTTAATCTTTGTATGACTCCATCCAGGTTTCCAATACTAGGCACTTTAACACCCCATTTACATCAATGAACAGTTCATCCACATATATAATTAATAAGGAAATACTGGCCTTAAATGACACACCAGACCAGATGAATTTACTAGATATGTATACAGAACATGTAATCCTAAAGCAGCAGAATACACATTCCTTCCAAGTGCACATGGAACATTCTCCAGGATAAATTACATGCTAGGCCACAAGATGCCTATTGCCAAATTCAAACTTAAACTGAAGAAAGTAGGGAAAACCACTAGACCATTCAGGTATGACCTAAATCAAATCCCTTACAACTATACAGTGAAAGTGAGAAATAGATTCAAGGGATTAGATCTGACAGAGTGCCTGAAGAACCATGGATGGAGATTCGTGACATTGTACAGGAGACAGGAATCAAGACCACGCTTAAGTAAAAGAAATGCAAAAAAGTAAAATGGCTGTCAGAGGAGACCTTACAAATAGCTGTGAAAAGAAGAGAAGTGAAAAGCGAAGGAGAAAAGGAAAGATATTCCCATTTGAATGCAGAGTTCCAAAAAACAGCAAGGAGAGATAAAAAAGCCTTCCTCAGTGATCAGCGCAAAGAAATAGAGGAAAACAATAGAATGGGAAAGACTAGAGATCTCGTCAAGAAAATTCGACATACCAAGGAAACATTTCATGCAAAGATGGGCACAATAAAGGACAGAAATAGTATGGACCTAACAGAAGCAGAAGATATTAAGAAGAGGTGGCAAGAATACACAGAAAAACTATACAAAAAAGATCTTCATGACCCAGATAATCACGATGGTGTGATCACTCACCTAGAGCCAGACATCCTGGAATGTGAAGTCATGTGGGCCTTAGGAAGCATCAATACGAACAAAGCTAGTAGAGGTGATGGAATTCCAGTTCAGCTATTTCAAATCCTAAAAGATGATGCTGTGAAAGTGCTACACTCTATATGACAGCAAATTTGGAAAACTCAGCAGTGGCCATAGGACTGGAAAAAGTCAGTTTTCATTCCAATCCTACAGAAAGGTAATACCAAAGAATGACCGCACAATTGCCCTCATCTCACATACTAGCAAAGTCATGCTCAAAATTCTTCAAGCCAGGCTTCAATAGTACGTGAACCATAAACTTCCAGATGTTCAAGCTGGTTTTAGAAAAGGCAGAGGAACCAGAGATCAAATTGCCAACATCTGTTGGATCATCAAAAAAGCAAGAGAGTTGAGAAAAAAACATCTATTTCTGCTTTAATGACTATGCCAAAGCCTTTGACTGTGTGGATCACAACAAACTGGAAAATTCTTCAAGAGATGGGAATACCAGACCACCTGACCTGACTCTTGAAAAATCTGTATGCAGGTCAGGAAGCAACAGTTAGAACTGGACATGGAACAACAAACTGGTTCCAACTCAGGAAAGGAGTACGTCAAGGCTGTATATTGTCACCCTGATTATTTAACTTATATGCAGAGTACATCATGAGAAATGCTGGGCTGGATGAAGCACAAGCTGGAATCAAGATTGACAGGAGAAATATCAATAACCTGAGATACGCAGATGACACCATCCTTATAGCAGAAAGTGAAGAAGAACTAAAGAGCCTCTTGATGAAAGTGAAAGAGAAGAGTGAAAAAGTTGGCTTGGAACTCAACATTCAGAAAATTAAGATCATGGTATCTGGTCCCATCACTTCATGGCAAATAGATGGGGAAACAGTGACAGACTTTATTTTTAGGGGCTCCAAAATCAATGCAGATGGTGACTGCAGCCATGAAATTAAAAGATGCTTACTCCTTGGAAGAAAGTTATGACCAACCTAGACTGCATATTAAAAAGCAGAGACATTACTTTGCCAACAAAGGTCCATCTGGTCAAAGCTATGATATTTCCAGTAGTCATGTATGGACGTGAGAGTTGGACTATAAAGAAAGCTGAGCACTGAAGAACGATGCTTTTGAACTGTGATGTTGGAGAAGACCCTTGAGAGTCCCTTGGGCTGCAAGGAGATTCAACCAGTCCATCCTAAAGGAAATCAGTCCTGAATATTCATTGGAAGGACTGATGCTGAAGCTAAAACTCCAATACTTTGGCCACCTGATGCAAAGAACTGACTCATTTGAAAAGATCCTGATGCTGGGAAAGATTGAAGGCGGGAGGAGAAGGAGACGACAGAGGATGAGATGGTTGGATGGCATCACTGACTCAAAGGACATGAGTTTGAGTAAACTCTGGGAGTTGGTGACAGACAGGGAGGCCTGGCATGCTGCAGTCCACGGGGTTGCAAAGAGTCGGACACGACTGAGTGACTGAACTGAGGCCACAAAACAAGTCTCAATAAATTTAATAAAACTTAAATCTCACCATCTTTTCTAAGTACAATTCTGAAATTAAAAGCCTCCTTTTAGTTTTTAGTCTATGAGAAAATACTAAAAACATGCAGAGGCCAAACAATATGCCACTAACAACCAATGGATCACTAAAGAAATCAAAGAAGAAATTTAAAAAATACATGGAGACACATGAAGTAAAACATGCAACGATCCAAAATCTCTGGGATGTCGCAAAAGCAGCTCTTAAGAGGAAAGTTTATAGTGATACAAGCCTACCTCAGGAAAGAAATATCTCAAACCAAGAATGTGATCATATACTGAGCAACTAACAGAAGTCAGTAGAAGAAAAGAAATCAAAGATCAGAGAAGAAATAAATGAAATGTAGCCTACTTCTTAAAAAGTAGAAAATATCAATGAAAATAAGAGCTGTTGCTTTGAAAAGATAAAATTGATAAATTCTTTGTGAAACTCATCAAGAAAAAAAGAGGGGCCAAATAAATAAAATAAGAAATGAAAAAGGAGAAGCTATAACCAGCACCACAGAAATAAGAGAACAGTATGAACAACTATATACCAATAAAATAAAGAACCAAGAAGTAGTGGACAGATTACTAGAAATGTAGAATCTCACAAGGCTAAACCAGGAAAAATTAAGTATAAAAGAGCAAGTACCAGTACTGAAATTGAATAAGTAATAAAAAAAAAAATTCCCAACAAACAAAAGTCTGGACCAGATGGCTTCACAGGTAAATACCTACTCTCAAACTTTTCAAAAAACTGTGGAGGGAGGAATGCTTCTTAACCACCTCATCTGTCTCCCCTTCTCCTCCTGCCGTCAATCCTTCCCAGGATCAGGGTCTTTTCCAATGAGCTGGCTCCTCACATTATTTACAATAGATAGGATATGGAAGCAACTTACATGTCCATCAACAGATGAAAGGATAAAAAGACATGGGTATGTGTGAGTTTACACACATACATAATGGAATACTACAGAACCATAAACAGAAAACAAGCTTGCCATTTGCAACAACATGGATTGATGTGGAAGGTACTGTGCTTCATGAAATAGACAGACAAATACTGTAGTTATCACTTACATATGGAATCTCAAAAAATCAAACAAATGAATTTAACAAAACAAACAGAGCCACAGATACAGAGAACAAACAAGTGGTTACCAGTGAGGAAAGGGAAGTGGGAGAAGCAAGATAGGGATAAGGGATTAAGAGATACAAACTACCATCTATAAAGTAAATAAGCTACAAGGATATATTGTATAGCACAGGGAATATAGCCAATATATTATAATAACTTTAAACAATGTAATCTATGAAAATTTTAAATCATTGCTGTACAGCTGAAACTAATAAGTCGAGACCTCAATAAAATTTTTTTAATGCATCCAAATAAATCAGTAATGAGATATCAAATGGTCTGTATGTGATAGTTCTTAATTTGGAGTAAAGAGTATTTATATGCATGGACTTACTTGGAAAGAGAAAGAAATACAATGTGTACTCCCCGTCCAGATGGCTTTCTTCATTTGGGCTATGTCCTTATAAAGGGAAGAGGATAGGATTTGCTCAGTTTGCCCACAGATGACTCCCACTGATTCCTATAGATCAAGACTTCTTCAGCTCCTTCCTCTCAGAGTCAGGAGAAGCTGGGGGAGAGGGTTACAAACTAGTAACTGTTAAACACAGGATTTCTCCCCTTCTTCAGGTGAACTGATATGAAACAGGCTGGCCTCACTTTGGATTGAGGAGGAGAAAGGAGTTGCTTATTTTCTTAAGGATCTAGAAAACATTAAGATCCCTTTTATAATGGAAAGTGAGACAGGAATACTTATTATTTGATCTAAAAATTGAAGTTTTTTTGGTAGAGGCATTATCATACACTGTTGATGGGGATATGACTTGTTTTTTTGTGGGGGCAGTTTGGTGGTATCTATCAAATGTAAAACACACATACTGTATTTCCAGCATTGTACTACTAGGAGTTTACTCTCAGAAGAATGACCAGGATGTTCACAGCTATTTACAGGAAAACACACGGGAATAAACTAAGTGCTCATTGCTGGGGGTACTGGTTTAAAAACTACAGTACAATCGTGTAATGGGAAAACAGGGTATTTCTTTGTTCTCTTCTAATGCATTAGAATTCCACCATTCCTTACTCCCTAGTTACGTGATCTGAAATATTACACTTCTCTTAAACCTGTCTAGAATTCTCCTGCAAACTCTTAAAACCTCCCAGGCTCATATTTCACTTAAATATTGATCTACTGGTCGCACCCCCTCCCTCTGGGCCCAGGACTATCACTGTACCCTGAAAGCTCTGGAAGAACATTGTTTCTTAAAACACATTTTTTTTTTCTTCTCCTCCTCTATTGAATAAAACCAGCAATCTTTAGAAACATGCCACTTTTGGCAAATGATAAGTGAGGATATTTATACTGAGATGAGCCCTGGCAGGAACAAAAGATATTGTGACTCAGCAGAGCTGCAGAATAGCATTAGGTCTGCAAGGCTTCCCGCTTTTCAGCACCTGACTTGCACATGCCCTGCCTCCAAAAGGCAGCTACAGTTGGAAAACCCTGCATACTCTCAACATTTGTTTCACGTTGAAAAAATCAAATCACAAAACACAAGCTGATGGTTACCAAAGAGGAACAAGATGGGGGAGGGATAAATTAGGAATATGGGATTAACATATACACACAAGTATATATAAAATAAATAAGGATTCGCTGTATAGCACAGGGAACTATATTCAATATCTTGTTAACCTATAATGGAAAAGAATCAGAAGATGTGTGTGTGTGTATATACATATATAAATAACAATCATTTTGCTGTATACCTGAAACTAACATAATATTGTAAATCAACTATTCAAATCAAAAACAAAAACCCCAAAATACACCTCCTCTGAGAACTTGAGAACTGCATCTTAAAGGAGGTTTGGAACTTATTGCTTCATCAAACTTATTAGAACCGCATGCATCCATACTGGAGGTGATTATATTTTGCCATTGGACAGCATCAAGAGAACCTGACAAACTTTGAAGATAACTCTGATTCTTCTTCAGAATCTCCCCCATGCCTCTGCTCAGTTTTAAATCTCTGGAATATTGAAAATAGCTTATATCTTTAAAAAGATTATCGAGTGAAGCATTTATGTTGGCTTACCCTTTTCTTTAACAAAGTCCTTTTGCACCTCCGGGATCAGGAAACTGTAAACCAACTCGGCCACAATCTCCTCTGACTGAAGCTGAGTTCGACTGAAAAATAAGAACATATTAAAAGTGTTTCCTTTGCTGCCTTGCTTGAGCTGCCGATTTACACTTGGATCCTCCTTGCGTGTGTAAGGAGCCCCACTGCTCAGATTCTACGACTGCCTTTTCCTTGAGTGATCTGAAATAGCACATTCCTGGTGAGTTTCCTTAATTCCTTGGAAAATCCAAATTTGTCCTTTACTTCCCCTGCCTCCCAGGAAGGGAGTGTTAAGAGACACGATTTACACATGGAAGCCAAAAACCTTGGGGTGATATCCAAGTAAAATTGGACGTACTCACATTGCTTTCAAGCTTTGTGATATTCTAAAAGTAAAAAATATGAAAGTGATCCAGACTGCCGAGGATAACTGAAAATTCTATTCCCAATGTGCGGCTCCTGCCATACAAAAGTACAGGTCTGCTGGCTGCTGTTAAAACTAAATGCATACTGAAGCATGAGTTAGTTATTTGTTTCTCCTTGGTGGTGAAATCTTAGGCTCTTGAAAAACACATATGAGTAACAGCAAAGGGGCTGTCCATCCCACCATCTGTCCCCTTGGTACACACCGGCTTTCCATTTCATAAGCAATGTCATTGATTTCCTCAGCCATCTTCTCTATTTCCGCCCTGGCTTGTTCTTCTGCAGTGTTCTCTTCAGTGTTCAGTATTATGTCCTCCAGATAGGAAGTTACAGTGCTTTGGTGAACTTTAATCACCTGCAAAAGCCCCAAATACTTCAGCTACTCAGAAAAGGAATGCTACTACCATAAGCAAGACAAGAAAAATGCACAAAAATTGGCCAACATTTTTAGCATGTCTATTTCATTTATCAAGTCAATAGTCCCTGCACTGTACATTCCTTTAAAAAAAAAAAAAACAACTGTAGTCCATTTCTAATTGACCTGTATCTACCCATTCTGGGCAGACCCTACATATTTGGCTCATTTTAGAATTACGGGTCTCAATTTGGGGTGGGCAATACAAAACACTGCAAAAAGATCACAGGCTTGACTCAGGAACCCTGTTTTAGGTCTTGTCTTTGTTCTTACCAGCAGTGTGACTTGGTCAAGCTACCTAACTGTGGCAGAGACTAAGATTTACACAACATCCTTTCTCTCCTTTCTCTTAAAGGATTCTTAAAGGGAAAGACCTAGCTTATTTTTTTCTCTCATTTCTCATTTCATGGGGACAAAATGCAGGAGGCACCAGTCGTCTTAAACTGCCATGAGGGTCACGCCCCAGGGACAGAAAAGCAGAAATCTAGAAGGATTCTGGATCTCTGATGAATTTTTTTAAACTATCATATCAGTCCTGGACTGCTTCTTTTTTAAAGCTTTCTGAAATTGTGAAATAGAATATACATTTAGAGAAGTGCAAAGCACATAAATGTACAGTGTAATGAATTCTGGTCAAGCCACTGGTAGTATCCCAGAGGTCACAGTGGGTTCCATCTGACCACAGCTCCTTTCCATGCTCATGAGTTTATGGCAGACTTCATTTTCTTTACAGTTTTGTTCCTTAAGATTTCAGTCATAAATAATACAATTTAGTTTTGCCTGTTTGACAGGTAGATACACAGGAAGTATCACAAACATCAAGGGTGTCATACTTTGTTTTCTATGTAGTCTCAATAGATTTTGAGCTTTGGGGGATAAGAGCACTTTCTGTTTAATGTCTAAATATTTCTTTATCTCTGAGATAATGCTTGGGACTCAGTAACAACTTAGTACCTGTTTCTTGACTGGCACTATAGCAGGACTCTGAATATGAAATGTTTACAGTGAAATACCAAGTCCACATCCTTGAATTCCTGTGCCTCCCTTATGGGAGAGACCCAATGACCATAGTTTAATATGGTATCAGCCAACCAACCAACATATATTTTCTCAACGCCTGTTGTGTACAGAGGGCTACGCTGGTGCTGTGGAAGGCACAAAGCGATATACAACATGCCTGCTATCCTGGAGACCACAATCTTACTCAAGAGACAAGTCACACCTAGAACAGAACAATTAGACAGTTGAGTCTTGTTCAGAGGTGGGAAGTTTAATGTGGTCTACTTCTAACAATATATGTACTTGTGTGTTCACATACATCTTTATAAATGTGCATGTTTGTGGACACATTTGTGCTTGTATGTGCATAAGTTAGTAAAGGAAACGTTCGGGTGGCTATGTGTGTGTCGCTGTGTCCTCCACATCTTTGCTAATACTGTGCACAAGGGATTATGTTTGTGAATGTGTCTTCACGTATGGACATGAAGTGTATATGTATTTAAATATGAGTCTGTGACTATGTTTCTCAATATATGTTATTTTCCTGGAAATTTACTAATGTGTACATTTCTGGTTTTTGGTATATTTATGTGCATGCAAGCATATTTATCTATAAAAGGATCATATGATGGAAGATAGGGAATGTAAATGATGCATGGGGGCATCCCTAGATGGATATATTCTTTACATAAATGATCGTTAAATCAGGCCAGAAGGGTCATTTTAACCCTTTCATGCCCCTCCCAGACATGCTGACATTTCCTGGGGCTGTTCCCATCTAGAAGACACCTTCCTAGAAGTCTTTCACCAGCATCTTCCTTTTCATATTTCTGAGTGTAGTGGTTCCTTTGTCTCTCTCCTTTTATTCTCACTCCCAACTGGTTCTTCCCATCCCAGTTGGTTTTTCCTTAGTGATTTCAGTAGGGGATAGTAAGTTCTCGTTTGCTAAAAATTGCTAAATCTCAGTAATTCTATGTAAATAAAAGCTGTTAGGATGACAGGAAACTAGAATACAAATTATTATTATAGGCTGTTTGACACCAGAGATGATCCTCCACTCCAATTAAAAAGCTGCACTTGACAATATACAACCTACAAGTTTTTAAGCTGTATAGAAGATGGAAAATCTTTAATTTTAATCAATTTTTTTAATTAGAAAAAACAGCAAATACTATTTATGAATCAATCCTAATTCCCTGGGAATTGGGTAAATCCTTAAAATCACAAATCAAATAAGAAAGCCTCAAGTTGACATAGCATTATTTTTTCTCACCCAAGGAGCTGAAAAGTATCCATATTTACAATTCAGATAGCCTCCTGGACAGGAATTAAAAAAAAAAAAAAAATTGGCACTTTTTAAAAAAAGGTTGGCACTTTCCATCTTTCCCATCTGGCCCAAGGGAGACAGTCTTTGCTTTGACATATTCTGGGTGTGCTGGCCGCCCACACAGCCTCTTCTGTGCCCAAACCCCTCAGCCTGCCCAGCTTCCACCTCTGCATTCCTGGGGGTCAGACACCCTAACTGAAAGAACACACATCAAGCTCCCCAAGAAAGGGGACATACTCTCCCCAAACTCTAGGTGTGATATGGTGGAGGGGGTGGGTATTAGTCACAGCACAGCTCCCTTTAAAGAAATCTTCCTCACAAATCCCCTCCAATTTTATCACTTGAGCTTTTGCATTCTTGATGAGGGCAAGAGTGCTTTGAGATATTATTGGTTCCTCAAATTTCCTCTGAGTTTGCATCTGGGTCAGTCTGGAATTTCACATCCACTGGGTCTTGTTCAGAATTCTAATTTACCAGCCTGGCATTCTTAACTCCCACGTTTGTATCTTTAGGAAAAAAATCTCTTCTAAATTCCATCTTATATATTCATTTGCTGAAATGACACCTCTACCAAGATATCTCAAACTAATGTAAATCAAACTCCCGATTCCACCCCTGCCCCAAACCTATTCAGCCCTCAGCTTTCCCGCCTCGGAAAACAACCATCATCTCCCTACTCACTGACACTGGAAACTGGACTTTATACTTGATTTCACCCTATTTCTCACTCTGGCCTAAGTTAGTTCATTAGACTCCTTTCAGGTCCCTTATTTCCATCTTGTCCTCCCTCCAACCTGTTCATACAACAAGTACCCCCAACGACCTCTGTAAAAATGTGTCACTGGGCCCCATTTGTTTCCCTCAGGAAACACCACATTTTCTTATTCTACCTTTATTTGCATGTTATATAGGATTTAAGTTCTAGGAGAGAAGGGGCCATGCCTGGTATTTCCCTCCAAAGTACTCCACAATGCCTTTACATACTGCTGAGCATATCCTAGGACCCCAACACATTATCTGTTGAAGACAACTAAAAAATGAAAGCATCACCTATCCTGAGGTTCCTTGGGTTTGACTCGGCTCCTTACAAATGGCTTCCTTACAATGTCCCCACTTGCCTCCTTAAATATCTGGTCCTCCTCCTGCAGGCGCCTCTGCTCCACCTGGCGCCGGCCGCTCTCTTCAGCTTCACGCATCCGGCGCTGCCGCTCGGCCAGCATGGCCAGGGCGTGGACCCGCCTCTCCTCCTGCAGCCTCACCAGCTCTTTGGACAGGAAGTCAAACATGTCCGCCAGCACCCTTCCTTCCAGTCCAGCCAAATGGTTTTCAACCAGCGACACCTTAAAAATAATTATATGACTATGAAGATACAGATTCCACTAAGAAGTGTGATTCACGAGGAGGGATGCTGGATTACCCTCGACAGTCACTTCCCTTTCAGAACGCACCTAGTAAAACCCAACGGTTTTACTAGGAAAACTTATGATACAAACTTAGACTTGAGGAAGCAGATTGTTCAGCTATAGATGATAGCTTAGCAAAACATTAGTTAGCATCCACACAATTTTTTTTTCCTTTCAATTTTATCCAGAAGGTAAAGTGCTTATGTCTTCCCAGACATGAAGGGAAATGTCAAGGTTTTGATTAAAAGATAATATTGAAGTTCAAAAAAATAGAATCTCCTAGAAATTCACTCATGATACCTTTTAATTTTTCAATGCTTGGTCTTTTAACACCAAGTTTGGGGAATTTTTAAGCTTTTCAGTAACATGAAAGTAGAAAACCTTGGTACTTTTTATTCATTTAAGTAACTTCAAAGTCATTAAGAACTGCCTTTGAAACAGACTAGGAAATAAGCCTACATGTCTATGTAGTCACTGAGGTAGAGAGGGGCCCAGAGTTCCTGGCCAGGAATAAGCCACAGTGTTTATTTATGGATCCCTCTGTCCTGGCTTTGGCACAGTGAGAATAAAAGTGTTTAAGAAGACTGTACTGTGTTTCTGCTCCTAGCCTCAGTGGTAAGGGGGAAAGGCTCTTCTCCCAGATACTTGCTGCTCTCACACTGATGATTCCCCTTGATATAAGAGAGGGAGAAAATGAGAGGATCAGCATTGCTATAGGTACTTGAGATGCCCATTGCCCCAGATGCCTGCATCCCGCAGGTGTAGCCAGGAGTAGCCGAAGGTAAACAGAGTGAGTCTGTGGCTGTGTGACAGCTCTTCCCATTACTTCTTCCCTTAGCTCTTAGCTGTCATCATGTCTGTCAGTCAAATATTTATATACTAAATGGGACAGATGAATTAAAAACTTTGGATAGTCTTAGTTGTAGCTGCTCAAGTCTATAATCAGAAACCTTGAAGGGGCCGGGGTGGGCATTCTTGCATCCAGGTCCTGGGTATTCCACTGCCTGAGCATTCTGCTCTCTGTCTGAACAGATGTGCAGCTCGTCTCCATCATGCCCAGGGGCTCCAGGGCCCCCAGATTCAGAGACTCCAGTGACTACATTCTTCTGTTCCTTCTCTGGTCCCTTGGCTGGGTCTCACCATCTGTGGCTTTCTCCCTCCCTCTCCCAAACCAGCCCCCGTCACTCAGAGAGCACCCCAGCCCTGCTGTCACATGGAGGGAGTACAGGGGTGCTCGCTTCAGAGCTGCTGACCGTTTGCGCCCAATTCACAGCAGGAGAGTGGTGTGTGTGACTAAAGGTGGGTAATATTAACTTTGCTGTAAGTCTACTTTCTTACAACACTCTGCAAATTGATTCTTTTCACATTGATTTACAGATAAGTGGGAGAGACAGTAAAAGTATACCTCCACTTTAGTCAACATTAACTACTGTGTATATAAACACAAATACCAGCAGAAAGTAGGAAACACATTTACAGTTGTTGGGTTACAGCTGCAATCACCAGCTATTGTCAGTCACACAGAGCTCAGAGGACCTGACGAAAGTCACAGAATAACATATTAACATATTTAATATGTAGTTTAAGGAGCATGAGCTACATACAGCTCCAAAACTCATACATCTCAAGTGTGGACAATTTTTAAAATCTCATTTCTCACTTTTTCTTATTGCTTTCAGTATTTATTCATTCTACTTAACTTCCACTGAAATATAATAGAAATATTATATTTTCCTAAATAGAAATATTTAAGAAAAATTGGAAAAGAAAACCTTTTAAAATAGTAAAGCTTTTTTTCTTTCCTTTTTGCAAATTAAAAAAAAAAAGCATACTCAACTCAGGGAGGATACAGTCCATTCAAATTTTGGACAGTAGTGCCACTGGCAAAAAATGCTGGGATTGTGGGGGGGTGTTTCTTTTTTTTTCCATTTATTTTTATTAGTTGGAGGCTAATTACTTTACAATATTGTAGTGGTTTTTGCCATACATTGACATGAATCAGCCATTCTTTTACATCACTTCATCTGTTGTTATTGTACTGTTGTTTGCACAATAATAAAAATCAAGGGTGAAAATGGGACAAGAGAGGAGAGGAAAGAACCTTGTGTTCGTGCAAGTTCCTCTGCCGCTGCAGGGCCAGGGTCACCTGCTTCTCGGCTTTCTTCACCAGCCTGTCATCTTCTTGCAGTGCGTGGCTGGTGCGCAGCTCCTGGATCAACTCCAGTCGCTTCTCTTTCCCTTCAAACATCTGTATCAAATCAAACCAGAGAGACCCGCAAATCAGCATTGCCAGTGCAGGCACGAGGCCTTGCAGGCAGTGACTGGCGAGGCGCTCATGAACAGCGGGTTCTGCTCCACCTTTCAGGGCCACGGACCAGGTGTATGCCACAGAGCTAGGCGTCAGCCCTGTTTTCTGCTCCTTCAGCTGTTCAGGCAGAGAAGGAACTCAGCTATCAGTTAACTGTTGACTGAATTTCTTAAAATGCCTCCAAGACAAGGTGACAACTCTCGGGTCATGTTAAGAAACTGGAGCCTTCCCTTCATTTCCTGCGCTCTTCCCCTAGGAAGCCTGGGGGTGGTATGTTTCATGGTCAGTTTTCTTTTCTGAGAGATCTGCTCCTGGTCTGGAATACACGACCTGCTGTCTGAACTTCACTGTGGCGTTTCTCCTGCGGAAATAATGCCAGGAGGATAGGGAATAGTGCTGAACACAGGGGTTCATCCAGCCTCCCTGGACTGACTCACCATAACTGAGTCTCTTAAGAGTTATAGCTGTCTGGGGAAGAAAAAATGTTTTAGCTGAGGCTTTACATCAGTCCCTTTTTAAACTTAAGAAGCACAATGATCTGACTAAGGCTTTGCGGTCAGGAAGACCAGAGTTGAATTTGCTGACAGTAAACATAATCTCACTCAGGCTCGTATTACTCACCTGTAAAATGGGTAATTGATAGAAAAAAAAGTGCTGATACAGGTAAAGAATATATAATGTGAGCATACACAGTTAAGAGTTCAAAACTATAGTTATTTATTTAGCTATTCCATTTATTATTCATGCATTGCTAGCTAATATGCAAACTCAGATTATTATGACTGTGGAAAATTAGAGAACCCACTTGGTTTGTGATGCTTAATAGTAAAAATTCATGTATGAAAACTGCTGGATTCAGCAATTCCATGGAAGACATTAGCTTCATACTGCCTTGGTTACACTACAGGAAACAACAGGCGGGTCCTTTCTTTCCTTGATATTGTGCCACTCACTTGGGCTAGCTATGGCAGTAAAAGGGAAAGAGTAGGTAACCCAATAGCATAGTTCCACAGGACAGCGGGGTGTGGGAGGCAATTTACCCCCAAGGAAACAAGCATGGGTGCACTCTGAATCTAGTCTCAAAGGAGAAGAACAGGGCCAGGGGTCCACCCTACACACCATGTTTTGAACAACTCTGCCCCGGAGCAACTTTTGAAGGTAGATCACTGCCATTTCTATATCTTCTTCTTCCTAAAAAAACAAAGAGAGAACCAAGCAGCTTGAGAACTTCAGCAGTTGCCATCAAATACTTTTTTGAAGATTTATATCTAGCAAAAAAGCTAGACACCAGAAGGACTTAAAGAGAAATAAAACAAGAAATAAAACAGTATCCTTTTTTGAACATAGGATTTTAAACATGACATTAAAGTATTGTCAAAATTCATTATATTTTTCATATTATTGGTAAATTATATCAAAAGCAAAAAATTCACCCAATGTCGTGCTATCCTTACAAATTAAGCCGTTTTCATTTTTTCTATATTCCTTTCCAACAAAATCTTTCTTGAAGCAGTAGGTATTGCTAATAATATCCCTTTTGCAATAGTTTTTTTTTTCATGTTTAATCATGAGTAGACAAAGAATGCAAGCTTCCCTGGCGGCTCAGTGGTAAAGACTCTACCTGTCAATGCAGGAGACAAGGGTTTGATCCCTGGGTTGGGATGATCCCCTGGAGAAGAAAATGGCAACCCTCTCCAGTATTCTTGCCAGGGAAATCCCATGGACAGAGGAGCCCCATGGCAGGCTACATTCCGTGGGGTTGCAAAGGTCGGACACAACTTAGTGACTGAACACAAACATGAGACAAAGAATGCAGCTGGGGTATACTGGAGTTAAAAATGAGGTGCTTTTCACAAGAATTTAGCTAAACTGGTAAAATCAGAATATAATGGACAAAATCAGCAATCTACAAAAATCACCTTAAATAAGTATGTGTAAAAGCAAAAAAGAACAGAGTCTACAAATTTAATTAAAGCCCCTGAATGCAAAAGATATCAATAGTGGAATCAATGGCATTAACACTTGTGAAAGACATGTTAACCACAGGCAGTGGTCAGCACAAAGTCTAGAAAAGAGGATGCTGCCCAGAAGCGCATTGTGGCCAGTCAGCAGGAGCATTCCCACCTCTCCAGAGATCTCAGAGCCATTGGAGGTGCTAGTAAGATCTCCCATCAACTCCCCTGCTCTGGCAAAGCACAACCTTATGTGCAGTTTGGCTTTGTGTGAGAACTGCCCTGTGTTGGGAAAGAACAAACTGACCTCCCAAGAGCAACATCCTGATATACCAGGCAGTTATAGTTTTCTCTGTAAAGTATGGTGGTGTTGTTCAGTTGCTAAGTTGTGTCCAACTCTTTGCGACCCCATGGACTGCAGAATGCCAGGCTCCCGTCCTTCACCATCTCCTGGAGTTTGCTCAAACTCATGCCCAATGAGTTGGTGATGCTATCTAACCATCTCATCCTTTGCTGCCCCCTTCTCCTTTTGGCTTCAATCTTTCCCACATCAGGATCTTTCCCAATGACTTGGCTCTTTGCATCAGGTGGCCAAAGTATTGGAGTTTAAGCTTTAGCATCAGTCCTTCCAATGAATATTCATAGTTGATTTCCTTTAGGACAGACAGGTTTGATCTCTGTGCAGTCCAAGGGACTCTCAAGAGTCTTTTCCAGCACCATAATGCAAAAGCATCAATTCTTCAGTGGTCAACTTTCTTTATGGTCTAACTCTCATATCTGTACATGACTACTAGAAAAACCATAGCTTTAACTATACATAACAAATTTGCAAATTTGTGGCATCTCCAGCAGTTTCTTGTGAGTTTTCTGCATCAGTCCTTTAAATCCTAACCAACTCTTGAAATGCTGACCAAACTGAGTGTGGGGCCCTGAGAAGGTAAGGCATAGCCCTGGAGTCAGAGTGAGCTCTCTGGCCAATCTTAACCCAGAAGCTGGCCTGTCTTGATGATTCCTTGCTAATTCCAGCTATCATCAACCACTTCATGTGGGAATACAGTTACAGTATCTGATCATCATTCCATCTTCTTATTTGACATACATCAGGATTACCTTCTGATGCCTATTTTTCTTGGGAAGATTTCATTCTTTGTGTTTTTATTCTTGAAAAGGATTGAATTTAGATTTCAATTTGCTTTTTTTTTCTGTGTGCATTTGAAATAAAGGATAAAGGAAATGTAATTCAGACCTTGGGAAATGAACATGGTTATGTTAGGTTTGTTTTTAACCCAAACTATCTGGAGAATAAACAGATAGTGAAGCTGAACTTAGCTTTTCAAATAAAAAAAGCCTCAAACTTACATTGGAACTCATCTCCAGGGTTGGAGTTGGAAGTCGAGGTTGAGGTACTGGCTTTCTTTGAAGAAAACGCATAGGCTTCTTTGCTTTGAAATCCTTATTCTTCTTTTCCAACAGTGCCTGAAATAACACCAGTGTCTGACAGTGATATGTCAATATATGTTCAGCAACTGTAACAACTGTACTGCTCTGGTGGTGGATATTTATAATGGGGGAGGTTATACATATGTGGGAAATAGAAAGTATCTCTACCTTCCTTTTAATTTAGCTGTGAATCTAAAATTGCTCTGAAAAGTGAAGTCTTAAAAAACAAAACAAAACAAAACTGTCATTTCTTACATTTGTATTTTTCCCACTACCAGATCAGTCAGAAACAATCTTCTCTATGGCCATGCTAGGACAGTTTGAGAAAGTACAAACCAGGGTGCACCTATGATATTCCATGAATAAGTTTCCCACTAAACAAACATGAAACATTCTGGGTGTATCCATTTTAATCAAAAGTTTTGGAGACTTAAAAAATGTTTTTGAGTTTTTAAAAGGTTCTGCGATGTGTGTATGCAAGCAAATCCCCCAACTTCTGTTCTTCCACATAAGCTAATCTGCTGTTTTAAATGACTGCCTGGGGCAACAGAAAATGTCCTGTGCAGTGCATGACTAAAGCATTTAGTATATTTTATTGTTATGGGGGAAATGAGGGGTATTAATTGGCAATTGTTCTCAAGTGAACAGAGCTTGACTTTGAAGCCAAGCACATCAAGATTTTCACATTTGGTTCCTTGTGAGAGAATGTGTTTCTATTTCAACATGCATTATATATATATTTATTTTACTTTTAATCATCAAAAATCCTGACAGAATTATACATGACATAAGGTTTTGTTCATTGGTTCCATTTTCAGACATGGGATGTTTTTAGCTTAAAAGTATCAAAAAATGTGATCTCTGTGATTTTAAAACCACACTTTAATTACTTTTTCATCATTTAATAATTTTTACACTATTTTCCCACAAAAACATAAATAAGTGACAAAACAAACACTAAGTCAACAGTTAAAATTTATAAAAAATATGCTAATTATGAGTAAAATTTGGAACCACATCCAATTACCATGGCTGCAATAGAGGTTCTGAGTTTCTTGAAAATAAATCTGATGGCAAATATATATATAACAGCTCTATGATAACCCAAACTACTGAATCAACAGAAAGCAGCAGTGGTCTAAAAGTAGAGTTAACCTTTGAGTGACATAGGTTTGAACTGCATGGATCCACTTATATGCAGAGTTTTTTTCAATAAATATACTGGAAAATTTTTTGGAGATTTTTGACAATTTGAAAAAACTTCCATATGAACCACACAGCCTAGAAATATAGAAAAAGTCAGGTATGTCATGAATGCATAAAATATATGTAGTTATTAGTCTATGTTATCACTTCGTTGTTGTTCAGTCGCTAAGTCATGTCTGACTCTTTAAAACCCCATGGACTGCATCACACCAGGTTTCCCTGTCTTTCACCATCTCCTAGAGTTTGCTCAAATTCATGTCCATTGAGTCATTGTTGCCATCCAATGATCTTATCCTCTGTCACCCCCTTCTCCTCCTGCCCTTAATCTTTCCCAAGACTACACACAAATCTATTATAAAATGTTAAAATTTATTGAACTTATGCACACAGACACTTACAGACCATATGTGATGCCATTCAAAGTCAAGAGAAATGTAAACAAAGATGCAGTATTAAATGATAACTGCTCAAAACTAACTGTAGGACATACTATACTACTAAAACAAATTCATAACTACCTTCTGTTGCTTTTGCTGTGAATTCAAGTGTTGTGACACACCTAGAGACATTAAAAAGCAGAGACATTACTTTGCCTTCAAAGGTCCATATAGTCACAGCTATGACTTTTCCAGTAGTCATGTATGGATGTGAGAGTCAGACCATAAAGAAGGCTGAGTGCTGAAGAACTGATGCTTTTGAATTGTGGTGCTGGAGAAGACACTTGAAGAGTCCCTTGAACAGCAAGGAGATCAAGCCAGTGAATTCTAAAGGAAAACAGCCCTGAATATTCACTGGAAGGACTGAGACTGAGGTTAAAGCTCCAATACTCTGGTCACCTGATGTGAAGAGCCAACTCATTGGAAAAGACCCTGATGTTGGCAAAGATTGAAGGTAGAGGAGGAGGGGACAACAGAGGACGAGATGGTTGGATGGCATCACCAATTCAATGGACATGAGTTTGCGCAAGCTCCTGGAGATGGTGAAGGACAGGGAAACCTGGTGTTCTGCAGTCGATGGAGTCGCAAAGAGTTGGATATGACTGAGCGACTGAAAAACAACAAGCATTGTGAGTGTCCACTTAAAATGTAAGGTAACGCCAAGCATCTGAAGGAGCGATTCATCTCTGCAATAAACTGCAGGTCATGGTAACAAGTGATCTCTAGCAGTTCTTGTATATTTTTCACTGTGTTTAGTGCAATACTGTAAGCCTTGAGTAACAATATGGGACCCATATGAAGTGTCACTAGTGATGCTGGGTTTGCTCCCAAGAAGGAGAGAAAAGTCCTGATACTACAAGAAAAAGGTGAAGTGCTTTATATGAACCACAAATGGAGGTCTGAAGCCACAGTTCCCCACGATTTCAGAATAAATGAATCTAGCATAAGGACCACTGTGAAAAAAGAAAAGGAAATTCAAGAAGCTATGGTTATAAGCAGATGTGAAAACCTTGCACCATTGGCAAAACACTTTCTTATCTCAAGTTGAAAATGAAGCTTTCATGTGGATGCAGGATTGCTATAAGAAAGGCATACTTGGACTTCCCTGGTGGTTCAGTGGGTTAAGAATCTGCCTGCCAGTGCAGGGGGCATAGTTTCAATCCCTGGTCCAAGAAGATTCCACCTGCCAGGGATCAACTAAGCCCACATGCCGCAACTACTGACACCCATGTACTCTAGAGCCCGTGCTCGGCAACAAGAGAAGCCACTGCAATGAAGCCTGCACGCTTCAACTAGAGAATAGCCCCACTGGCTACAACTAGAGAAATGCAGAAACCAAGACCCAGCACAGTCAAAAGTAAAGGATACAGCATAATTTGGTGAGTTTGGAGGGAAAAAAAGAAAGGCATACCTATAGACTCTAATATGATTCAAAAGAGCTTACCAGATGCCGCTAGTGGTAAAGAATATGCCTGCCAATGCAAGAGATGTGGGTTCAATCCCTGGGTTGGGAAATCCCCTGGAGTAGGAAATGGCAACCCACTCCAGTATTCTTGCCTGGGAAATTTCTGGACAGAGGAGTATGGTAGGCTCCATATTCCATGGGTAGCACAGAGTTAGACACGATTGAGCATGCACACACACACACACACACACACACACACACACACAATTAAAAAAAAAAAGAAGTCATTATATGAGAACTTTAAGTAAAAGGAAGGTGAAGATCTAAAGCTGGAGAATTTAATGCCAGCAAAGGATGGTTTGATAATTTTCTAAAGAGATTTGGTGTAAACCAAGATAACAGAAGTAGCTTCTGCTGACCAAAAGGCAGAAGATATGTTCCCAGACACCATTAAGAAAATCATTGCGGGGAAAGAATATCTTCCTGAACATGTTTTTAATGCTGATGAAAGTGCCCTACTCTGGGGGAAAATGCCACAAAGGATACTTTTTACTAAGGAGAAGAAGTAAGCACCAGGATTCAAGGCAGAAGAGGAAATGCTAACTCTTTTTGTACAAATGCAGTTAGGTTATGATCAGAACTGCATTATCTACAAAGCTGCTAAGACCCTAGCCTTGAAGGGAAAAAGATAATCACCAGCTGCCAATCTTCTGGCTGTAAAAGAAAGCCTGGACAGGTTCCAGGTTTCTGAATTAGTTCCATTAATTAATGTGTTGTTCCTAAAGTCAGGAAGTACCTTGCCAAAAAAGGACTGCCTCTTAAAATTCTTTAGATATTGGACAATGTCCCTGGTGATGTTCATTGTTTTTCAGTCACTAAGTCATGTCCAACTCTTTGCAACCCCATGGACTACAGACACCAGGCTTCTCTGTCCTTCACCATATCCCAGAGTGCTCAAATTTATGTCCAGTGAGTCAGTGATGCCATTCAACCATCTTATCCTCTGTTATCTCCTTCTTTGCCTTCAATCTTTCCCAGCATCAGGGTCTTTTCCAATGAGTAAGTTCTTCACATCAGGTAGCCAAAGTCTTGGAGCTTCAGCCTCAGCATCAGTCCTTCCAAAGAATATTCAGGGTTGATTTCCTTTAGAATCAACTGGTTTGATCTCCTTGCAGTCGAAGGGACTCTCAAGAGTCTTCTCCAGCACCACAGTTCAAAAGCATCAATTCTTTGGCACTCAGCTTTCTTTATAGTTCAATTCTCATATCCATACATGACTACTGGAAAAACCATACTTTGACTTAACGGACCTTTGTCAGCAAAGTGATGTCTCTGCTTTTTAATACGCTGTCTTGGTTTGTCATAGCTTTTCTTCCAAGGGGCAAGCATCTTTTAATTTCATGGCTGCAGTCACCTTCGGCAGTGATTTTGGAGCCCAAGAAAATAGTCTGTACCGTTTTCATTTTTACCCCATCTATTTGCCATGAAGTGATGTGACCAGAAGCCATGATCTTAATAATTTGAATGTTGATTTTTAAGTCAGCATTTGCACTCTCTTCTTTCACCTTCATCACCTTGGATACATCTTCTTCTTTCATCAAGAGGCTCTTCAGTTCCTCTTTGCTTTGTGCCATTAGGGTCGTGTCATCTGTACATCTGAGGTTGTTGATATTTCTCCGGCAATCTTGATTCCAGCTTATGCTCCATCCAGCCCAGCATTTTGCATGATGTACTCTCCATATAAGTTAAATAAGCAGGGTGACAATGTACAGCCTTGACTTACTCCTTTCCCAATTTGGAACTAGTCTGTTGTTCCATGTCCAGTTCTAACTGTTGCTTCTTGACCTGCATACAGATTTCTCAGGAGGCAGGTCAGGTGGTCTGGTATTCTCATCTTTTGAAGAATTTCCCACAGTTTGTTGTGATCCACACAGTCAAAGGCTTTAGCATAGTCAACAAAACTGAAAGAAAGTGAAGTTGCTCAGTCGTGTCTGACTCTTTGTGACTCCATGGACTGTAACCTATCAGGTTCCTATGTCCATGGGATTCTCCAGACGAGAATACTGGAGTAGGTTGCCCTTTATTTCTCCAGGGGACCTTCCCAACCCAGGGATCAAACCCTGGTTGCCCACATTGCAGGCAGATGCTTTACCATCTGACCCACGAGGGAAGCAAGCAGATGTTTTTCTGGAATTCTCTTGCTTTTTCTATGATCCAATGGATGTTGGCAATTTGATCTCTGGTTTCTCTGCCTTTTCAAAATCCAGCAGCTTGTACATCTGGAAGTTCTTGGTTCACATACTGCTGAAGCCTAGCTTGAAGGATTTTGAGCACTACTTTGCTAGCATGTGAAATGAGCACAGCTGTACGGTAGTTTGAACATTCTTTGACACTGCCCTTCTTTGGGGTTGGAATAAAAACTGACCTCGTTTAGTCCTGTGGCCACTGATAAGCTTTCCAAATTTGGTGACATATTGATACAGTGCTTTAACAGCATCATCTTTTAGGATTTGAAATAGCTCAGCTGGAATTCAATCACCTCCATTAACTTTGTTTGTAGTAACGCTTCCTAATAAGGTCCACTTGACTTCACACTCCAGGATGTCTGGCTCTAGGTCTGTGACCCTATCATCATGGTTATCCGGGTCATTAAGACTTTTTTTTTGTACAGTTCTGTGTATTCTTGCCACCTCTTCTTAATCTCTTCTGTTTCTGTTTGGTCCTTACCATTTCTGTCCTTTATTGTGCCCATCGTTGTATCTCATCTTTGTATCTCAGATTTTCTTGAAGGGATATCTATTCTTTCCCATTTTATCATTTTCCTCCATATCTTTGCATTGTTCACTTAAGAAAGCTTTCTTAGCTCTCCTTGCTATTCTTTGGAAATCTTCATTCAGATGGATATATCTTTTCCTTTCTCCTTTGACTTTCTTGTCTCTTCTTTTCTCAGTTATTTGTAATGCCTCCTCAGACAACCACTGTGCCTTCTTGCATTTCTTTTTCTTGGGGATGGTTTTGGTCACTGCCTCACATACAGTGTTACAAACCTCTGTCCATAGTTCTTCAGGGACTCTATCAGATATAATCCCTTGAGTCTATTTGTTACTTCCACTGTATAATCATCAGGGATTTGATTTAGGTCATACCTGGCCATTCAGGATCCCATGAGTTCAACAACAAAGGCATCAAAGTGATCTACTTGCCCCTGAACACAATGGCTATAATTCAGCCTCTAGATCAGGGGGTCATAAGGACCTTTAAGGCTTGTTACACATGGTACTTTATGGAAAGGATTATTTATTAAAGGATTATTAATGCAGACACCATGCAAGTCTGCCACTGAAGATGCCATCACTGTTACAGAAAAAATTGTGAAAGTCAATAAGCTCCAAACAATAAATTCCTGCTGGAGAAAGCTATGTTCAGATTTTAAGCATGACTTCACAGGATTTATGACAAAGCCATTCAAGGAAATCATGAAAGAGATTCTGGAGATAGCTAAAAAGGTGGTGGGGGGTGAAGGGTTTCAAGACATGGTTCTGAGTGCCAAAACATTGATGCTTCTGAACTGTGGTGCCAGAGAAGACTTGAGAGTCTCCTGGACAGCAGGTAGATCAAACCAGTAGATCCTAAAGGAAATCAACCCTGAATATTCATTGGAAGCGCTGGTGCTGAAGCTGAAGCTCCAATACTTTGGCCACCTGATATGAAGAGCTGACTTATTGGAAAAGACCCTGATGCTGGGAAAGACTAAGAGCAAGTGGAGAAGGAGGTGACAGAGGATGAGATGGTTGGATGGCACCACTGACTCAATGGACATGAGTTTGAGCAAACTTGGGAAGATAGTGAAGGACAGGGGAGCCTCACATGCTGCAGTTCATGGGGGTCGCAGAGTCGGACATGACTTAGTGACTGAACAACAACAACAGAAGGACACCACACCAGAGGAATGAACAGAAGCTGACTTGATGGAGGTGACTGTGTCCAAATGAGTGCCATATGATGAGGAAGAGGATGGAGAAGAAGCAGTGACAGAAAACAACTGATGCATGATCTGGGAGAACAATTTTGATTACTCAAGGCTGCATCTGACTTCATATAAGACACGGACCCTTCTATGTAACAGGCACTGAAACAAAAAGCAAATGATGAAAGAAGGATTGGTACCATATAGGAACATTTTTAGAGAAATGAAAAAGCAAAAAAGTCAGACAGCAATTAAATGTATTTCTGTAAAGTTACACTGGGTGTGCCTACCTCTCTGGCCTCCCCTTCCACCTCTACTATCTTTTCCATCTCTGCCTCCTCTGAGACAGCAAGACCAACCTCTCATCTTCCTCCTCCTCAGTCTATTCAACATGGAGACCACAAAGATGAAGACCTTTATAGTGATCCACTTCCGTATAATGAACAGTAAATAATCATCATGCCATACAGTTAATAAATTTATCTGTTGTGCACGTGTACGTCTCTGTAAAAATCTAATAACTATATATTTTCATGTCATCATGATCACCTAAGTATTTATCATATGGAGTATCATGTCCAAGACTTGTATTAAATTCAGTGAAGTAAGACCAAACAAGGAAGCTGTGCTACAGATTTCAATTGACAAAACAGTTTCAAGAGGGAAAGAATCACCAGTCATATACGACAGAGAACTGACTACTGTGTGGTAGTTAGCAATGGAGAGGGCACTGTTAGACAACAGCAGACTCATTGGAGAGTCTGTTTTAAAGTCTAATTTGTCTGAAGAAAGAGATCAAGATGGTAGAGTAGGACGCAGAACTCACTTCCTCCGCTGAGCATATCAAAAATCTATTTAATTTTTCCAAAAACTGTTCTACAAATACACATGTGGAACAATTCTCAGTGAAAACTACCTGGAGACTCACAGACTCTTGCACAAATACAGCTGTAAGACCCATATGGAATTGGGCAGAAAGAAAAGAGTATTCAAGATTTCCCAGGGGATTCAGAAGAGGAGGAAGTTAACACAGGCAGAGATCTTCCCAACAGAGTGAGCAGTTTGAGTCACTTATTGAGCATCCCAGCCCTGGGGTCTGACATAGGGATGACAAGTCTCCTTGGCTGGTTAGAGAGCCAGTGGGAGTAACAGGAGGACTGTAGGAAGCCTGGACTCTGCTTGTAAAGAGCATTTGTATGCTTGATTGCTCATAAAGCAGAATAAAGAGGGTGGGCTGAAAATTGCATGGGTGGCTGGTTGGTTTCTCATGAATGCCTTGGCATGCAGACCAGCCTGAGCCAAGAGAACACTCCAGCCCTCTTGGGAACTTGGCTGTGAGATACAGAAGTGGTTCAGACATAAAGCAGCATCTGAACACAGTGGGGGAGCAGCCATCTCTGGTGCTGAGAGAGGCAGGGCAGCAGGGATAGTCCAGATCTCTGGTCCTAGTGGGACCACCATGGCCTGTGCCAAGGTTTGCACTCTAATCCATGCCAACTACCCCTGCCACCCGCCTTGCTCCAGCATTGTTCTCATCTGGGGCAAGCGTGCCAGTGCTGAGAAGGGGGAGAGTGTACACTTGGAAGGAATGGAGCCAGCTTTGACCCAATCCTCAGGGCTTCTGCTACAACATGGTATAGGAACTCACCTTCAACAGGGTGGTCATGGCCACCAAGCAGAGGGGAAGCTTTGTCTTACAACCGGCTTCAGCCCTAGCAGCTCCACCTCCAGCCCCACCTCCTACCAAGGCGATAGATGCCAACATGCCCTGAGAAAACATCACTTGTGTTCATGTCAAACCCAACTCTCCCACCAAAGCCATTGGGTACAGACAGACTGGATAGGGATGCTCCCACATAAGGACACCCCTTCAAGACCACAATGGGTAACTGTTTCATCTAATTTCATAGAAACAGAAAGAAAAGCAAAATGAGAATGTGTCTTAATTGAAAGAGTAAGTCAAAACCCCTGAAAGAGACTTCCTTGGTGGTTCAGTGGCTAAGGCTCCATGCTCCCAACACAGGAGCCCAAGTTTGATCCCTTGTTAGGGAATTAGAGCCCACATGCTGCAACTAAGAGTCAGTGTGCCACGACTAAAGATCTCACGTACTGCAACTAAGACCCAGCACAGCCAACTAAATAAATATAGACATTAAAAAAAAAACCGAAAAAACAACTAATTAAACAGAAATAAACAATTTACCAGACAAAGAATTTGAAGCATCAGTAATAAGTGTGCTAACTGAATTAGGAAAAAGGATAGATGAACACGATGTGAATTTTAACAAGGAACTAAAAAATATTAAAAAGGACTAGTCAGAACAAAGAAGAATACAATAACTGAAATAAAGAAAACACATTAGAAGGCATGAATAGGTTACTGGTGATAAAGAAGAGACATAAGTGATCTGGAAGACAGAATAACAGAAATCATCTAATCAGAACAGGAAAAGGAAAACAAAAAAATGGGAATAGTTTAATAGATCTATGGGACAACATCAAAGATGTCAACATCTGTGTTACAAGAGTTCCAGAAGAAGAAAAGAGAGAGAAAGGGCTCAAAGTATATTTGTTAAAAGTATGACTGAAAACTTTGTAAACTTTAAGAAGGAAACGTATTCAGGTACAGGAACCACATAGTGTCCCCAACAAGATGAACCCAAACAGACCCACACTAAGACATAATTAAGATGGCAATGGTTAAACTCGGGATTCTGAAAGGAGCAAGAGAAAAACAAGAGTCATATACAAGGGAACCCCCATAAAGCTATCAGCTGATTTTTCAGCAGAAACTCTGCAAATCAGAAGGGAGGGCCATAATATATATTCATAATGTGTCTAAAGAGAAAAATCTGTAATCTAGCAAGATTATCATTTAGAATTGAAGGAGAGACAAAGAATTTCTCAGACAAACAAAACTAAAGAAGTTCAATACTAGACCTACACTAAAAGAAATGTTAAAGGGTCTCCTCTGAATTAAAAAACCCTATGACAAGAATTAAGAAACTATAGTCAAGGAAAAAAAAAAAGAAACTATAGTCAAGGAAAAATCCCACTAAGAAAGGCAAATATATAGTAAGGGCTAAGTTTCAACCATATTAAAAAGCAGAGACATTACTTTGCCAACAAAGGTCTGTCTGGTCAAGGCTATGGTTTTTCCAGTGGTCATGTATGGATGTGAGAGTTGGACTGTGAAGAAAGCCAAGCACCAAAAAATTGATGCTTTTGAACTGTGGTGTTGGAGAAGACTCTTGAGAGTCCCTTGGATTGCAAGGAGATCCAACCAGGCCATCCTAAAGGAGATCAGTCCTGGGTGTTCATTGGAAGGACTGATGCTGAAGCTGAAACTATAGTACTTTGGCCACCTCATGTGAAGAGTTGACTCACTGGAAAAGACCCTGATGCTGGGAGGGATTGGGGGCAGGAGGAGAAGGGGACGACAGAGGATGAGATGGCTGGATGGCATCACCGACTCAATGGGCATGAGTTTTAGTAAACTCCGGGAGCTGGTGATGGACAGGGAGGCCTGGCGTGCTGCAATTCATGGGGTCGCAAAGAGTCGGACACAACTGAGCGACTGAACTGAACTGAAATTTCAACCACTTGAATAAGCAAGTACAAAGGTTAAAAGATAACAGCTGTAAAAGTAACTGTAACTATAATACACAATGAAGGTATAAACATGAAGACATAAAATAGGATATTAAAACACAGAATATCCTGAAAAATCAGCTGATAGCTTTATGGGGGTTCCCTTGTATATGACTCTTTGTTTTTCTCTTGCTCCTTTCAGAATCCTGAGTTTAACCATTGCCATTTTAATTATGTCTTAGTGTGGGTCTGTTTGGATTCATCTTGTTGGGGACACTATGTGCTTCCTATACCTGAATACGTTTCCTTCTTCAAGTTTGGAAAGTTTTCAGCCATACTTTTATGGGGAAGGAGTAAAAAAGGTAAATCTTTTAGAATGTGTCTGAACTTGTTACTACCGGTTTGAAAGAAGTAGATTTAGTTATAGATCAACATGTATGAATCCCATGGTAACCACAAATCAAAAACTTACAACAGATATACAGAAATGGAGAGGAAAGGAACATAAGCATACTACTAAAGGAAATCATCAAATGACAAGAGAAGAAGCAAAAAGGAGAATGAACAGAGAACTACAGAAACAACCAGAAAATAAGTAATAAAATAGTAATAAGTACATACCTATTTTGAATATCAATGGAATAAAGGGTCCAAACAAAAGACATGGATTAAAAATAAGCAGCATCTATATGCTACTTAGAAGATTAAAAATAAGACCCACTTCACAGCTTCACTCACTTCACACACAGATTGAAAGTGAGTGGTGGAACAAGATATTTCATTCAAATAGAAATAAGAAAGTAGGGGTAGCAATACTCATATCAGATAAAATAGGTCTTTTAAAAAAGTCTAACAAGAGATGAAGAAGAGCTTTATATAAAGATAAAAGATCAATAAAGAAGAAGATAATTACATTCATTAACATATATGTACCCATTACAGGAACACCTAAATATAAATATTTAAATCAAACATTAATAGACATAAAGGGAGAAATTGATAATAATATAATAATAGTAGGGGCTTACACCTGACTTATGTCAATGGATAAATCATCCAGACAGAATATCAATAAGACAATAGTAATTTTAAATGATACAACTAACCAGTTAGACTTAATAGATATCTAAGGACACTCTATCCAAAAACAGCAGAATATACTTTGTTTTCTAATGCACAGGGAACATTCTCCAGGATGGATCACATGCTAGGCCACAAAACAAGTCCCAGTAAATTTAAGAGAATAGAAATGGTATAAAGCATTTTTTTTTACCATAAACCTATGAAACTAAAAATCAGTTATAGCAAAACAAAGTGGGGGGGGTGGGGGTGGAGCACAAACACACAGAGACTAAAATATGTGTTACTGAGAAAAACAATAGGTCAACAAAGATGTCAAAGATGAAACACCCAAGACAAATGAAAACGGACACACAACTTTCCAAAACTGATGGATTTCAGCAAAAGCAGTCTTAACAGGAAAGTTTATAATGATACAGGCCCACCTCAAGAAACAAAAAAACAAAGCTTAAAAAAAAAACATAAAATCTAAAATGAACAACCTAACCTTCCATCAAAAGTAATTAGAAAAAGAAAACCAAATAAAGCCCTAAGTCAGCATAAGCAAGGAAATAATAAACATTAGGAAATAAATAAACAGAGACCAAATAAACAATTAAAAAAAACAACCAAGGACTGGTTTTTGAAAAGGTAAACACAATTGACAAACCTTTAGCCAGGCTCATCAAGAGGAAGAGAGAGAGGACCCAAATGAACACAAAAAGAAATGAAAGAGGAAAAATAGTAACTGATATCACAAAGATACAAAAATAAGAAAATACTGGGCTTCCCTGGTAGCTCTGTGGTAAAGAATCTACATGCCAATTCAGAAGACACAGGTTCAACCCCTGATCTGGGAAGATCCCACATGCCATGGAGCAACTAAGCCTGTGTGCAACAACCACTGAGCCTGTGCTCTAGAGCCTGGAAGCTGCAACAGTTACTGAGCCTACATGCCACAACTCCTGAAGCCCGTGCACCCTACAGCCTGTGCTCCACAACAAGAAAAGCCACTGCAATGAGAAGCCTGTGCACTGCACCTAGAGACTAGACCCTGCTCTCTGCAACTAGAGAAAGCTGGCACAGCAGTGAAGACTCAGCATGGCTAAAAATAAACAAAATTTTAAAAATAATATGAATAGTTACATGACAACAAATTGGACAGTCTAGAAGAAATGGACAAAAGTCTAGAAACATATAACTTTCCAAGACTAAATCAGGAAGAAATAGATAATCTGAACAGATAGATCACTATTAGTGACTTGAATTTGTAAAAACAAACAAAGAAAAAAACCCCATCAAAACCAAACAAACAAAATAAAAACAACGAAATTCCCAGCAAACTAAAGTTCAGAATGAGATGGCTTCACAAGGGAATTCTACCAAGGTAACCTTCTCAAACTTTTCCAAAATATAGATGAGGATGGAAAAGTTCCAAAATCATTGGAGGCTACCATTACTCTGATATCAAAACCAGACAAAGATACTGCAAAAAAAGGAAATTACAAGCCTTAAATATATTTAATGAATTTAATGAATTAAATATATTTAATGAATATAGATACAAAAATCCTCAACAAAATATCAGCAAAAAATATAATCAACAATAATAAAAAGAATCACACACATGATCAAATGGGGTTTGTTTGAGAGATGCAAAGATGGTTCAATATTCACCAATCAATATGATACATCACATTAACAAAGGAAAGGCAAGAATCATATAATCATTTCATTTGATTAATTTGACAAATTTGACAAAATTTTGACAAAATTCAACATTTTGACAAAATTCAACATTCATTCATGATAAAAAAATCTCACTAATGTGGATACAGAGGGAACATATCTCAATATAATAAAAGTAATTTATCACAAACTCACAAGGACTAACATCATACTCTATGGTGAAAAACTGAAAGCTTTTTCTCCAAAAATCAGAAAGAAGATAAGAATGCCCACTCTTGCCGCTTCTATTTAATATAGTATTGGAAGTTCTCATCACAGCAATCAGACAGGAAAAAAATGCATCCAAATTGGACAAGAAGAAGTAAAACTGTCACTATTTGCAAATGATATGATACTATATATAGAAAACCTAAAATTTCCATAAAAGAAACTATTAGAACCAGTGAATTAATTCACTAAAGTTATAGGATACAAGAGTCATATACAGAAATCTGTTGCTTCTCTATATACTAATAATGAAATATCATAAAGAGGAAATAAAGAAATGGTCCCATTTGAAAACACATCAAAAAGAATAAAATACCCAAAGAATAAACTTACCACTGAGGTCAAATACTTATACTCTGAAACTATAAAACATTGATGAAGAAATCTGAAAAGGATACAAAGAAATGGAAATATAACCTGTGTTCTTGGACTGGAATAATAGTTAAAATGTCCATACTACCCAAAGTCATCTGCATATTTAATACAATCCCTATCAAAATATCTATGACATTTTCAACAGAACCAAAACAAATAACCCGAAAATTTATATGAATCACAAAAGACTCCAAATTACTAATGCAATCTTAAGAAAAAAGAATAAATCTGGAGTTAACATGCTCCCTGGCTTCAGACTATACTACAAAGCTATAGTAATCAAAACAGTATTATGATACTGCCATAAAGAGACACACATAGATCAACAGAACAGAATAAAGAGCTCAGAAAAAAAAACCCATGCACTTATTTTCAATTAATCTTTGACAAAAGACACAAGAATATACAATAGAGATATTACAATCTCTTCAATAAGTGGTGCTGCAAAAACTGGACAGTAACATGTAAAAGGATAATATTAGAGGACTTCCCTGGTGGTACAGTTGATAGGAATCTGCCTGCCAGTGTAAGGGACACAGGTTTGATCCCTGGCCCAGGAATATTCCACATGCTGCAGGCAACTAAGCCCGTACACCACTACTACTGAGCTCATGCACTCTAGGGCCTGTGAGCCACAACTAATGAACCCCTGTGTAACAATTACTGACGGTTGTGTGCCTAGAGCTTGTGCTATACAAGAGAAGCCATTGCAAGAAGTCTGTGCACTGCGAAAAAAGTAGCCCCTGTTCATTGCAACTGGAGAAAGCCCGCGCACAATGAAGATCCAGTCCAACCAAAAAATTAATATATAAATAATTTTTAAAAAGGATAATACTAGAAACTTTGCTCACATCATATACAAAAATAAATGGATTAAAGACCTCCATGTAAGACTGGAGACCATAAAATTCCTAGTAAAGAACATAAGCAGAACACTCTTTGACATAAATTGTAGCAATGTCTTTTATGGATCTGTCTCCTAAGCAAGAGCTTCCCAGGTGGCTCAATGGTAAAGAATCCACCTGCCAGTGCAGGAGACACACATTCACTCCCTGGGTTGGGAAGATCCCCTGGAGAAGGAAATGGCAACCCACCCTAATATTCTTGCCTGGGAAATCTCATGGACAGAGGAACCTGGTGGACTACAGTCCATGAGTTCACAAAAGAGCTGGACGTGACTTAGTAACTAAACAACAGTAACAACTCCTAAGGCAAAAGAAACAAAAGCAAAAATAAACAAACAGGACCTAATTAAACTTGAGCTTTTGCACAGCAAAGGAAACCATTAACAAAATGAAAAGACAACCTACTGAATCACTGTGTTGTATATATAAATACAGGTTGTATACCTGAAACTAACAATGTAAATCAACTGTACTTTAATAAGAAAAAAGACTGTTTTGGAGTAGATAGCCTATCTTAACATAGATACAAGGTGAGTGATATTTAATATGAAATTAATGTAAGTTTTATTACTGTCTTATAACTTTGCTTTCAAAGAATTACATTAAGTCACTTCATTCATGTCCAACTCTGTGCGACCCCATAGACAGCAGCCCACCAGGCTCCCCCATCCCTGGGATTCTCCAGGCAAGAACACTGGAGTGGGTTGCCATTTCCTTCTCCAATACATTACCATACTGAATGCTTTTCTCTCTCATAATTTGAGAAATTGCGTATCATCCTATTACCACAGGTAAGCGGGAGAACAATCTTTAAGTATGCTAAAAATAAATGAATTGTATACTTTATAAGGTTAAGTTTATAGTACATGAATTATATCTCAATAAAAAGTAAAGGAGAAGTAAAGACTTCCGGATACAAATAAAAACTGAGGGAGTTCACTCCCAGTAGACCTGCCCTGTAATAAACGGTGAAACAAGTTCTTCAGGAAGGAGATAAAGAACATAGGTCAGAAACTTGGATCTATTTAAGAAAGGAAGAGTGAGGTTTCCCTGGTGGCCCATTGGTAAAGAAGCCTCCTGCCAATGCAGGAGACAAGGGTTCAATCCCTAGTCTGGGAAGATTCCACATGCCACAGAGTAAGCCCCAGTGCTGCAACTATCAAGCCTGTGCTCTAGACCCTGGGAGCACAACCAGGAAAGCTGTGCGCCCTGGAGCCTGTGCTCCATAGCAAGAGAAGTCACCACCACCAGAAGCCAACACACCGCAACTAGAGAGTATTCCCTGTTCTCCGCCACTGGGGAAAGCTGAGCACATCAACAAAGACCCAGTGCAACCAAAAATAAATAAATAAAAAAAAAATTTTTTTAAAAAAAAGGAAGAGTGGAAGAGGTGGAATAAATAAAGGTAAAATAAAATATTTTTTATTTTTAATTTCTCTAAAGGATAACTGCTAAAACTATAAGAGTAAAAATGTATTGGGTGATTATAGCATAGGATCAGTGAAATAAATGACAGCAATGTCACAGGGACAGTACAGCAGAATTAGAATAATCTGCTATACAGTAACCACATGACATATTATTTGAAAGTGGACTTAGATTATTTTATATGTAAAATCATTATACTAGTTCACAAAGCAAGCTTCACTAAATTTCAAAGAATAGGTATCATACACGCTAGGATCTCTGACCACAGAGCAACTGAGAAATTAATTAGAAAATTAATTACAATTCCTGCATGTTTGGAAATTTTAAAACACATTGTTAAATACTCACAGGTTCAAAAGTCATAATGAATGTTTAAAAAAAAAGATATTAACAATAATGCCAAACTATATATCAAAACTAATGGAACATACCAAAATCAGTGTTTTGAAGGAAATGGTTAGCTTTAAATATTAAACAAAACTGATGAGTATCTGAAAATTAATGAGCTACATTTCTGTTGTAAGTTAGGAAAATAACTACAAAACAGACCCAAAGAAAGTATAAAGAAAGATAAAATAAATGAATGGGAACTAATGAAACTGAAAAAATATACACAACAGAGAAAACCAACAAAATCAAAAGTTCAATGTTTGAAAAAAAATACCAAGAAAATAAACAACCCTTCAGTAAAGTTGATTAAGGAAAAGAGTTAAAGGACAAACAAATAACTTGATGAATGAAAAGAATGGGCATGATTATAGATAAACACTAAAAAGATTTTAAAGTAATAATATCAACAACCATATGCAAAAATACTGAAAGGTTAGGTGAAATAGAATCTGTAAAGAAAACATAATTTACCAATACAATGCACAAAGTTTTATAAGTTGTAAGAAAACTGAAGGAGTGTTTAAGAATTTTTCCCATGAAGAAAACATCTGTTTCAGATAATTTTATACGAATAGGTACCAAACTGAAGAAACAGATCATCTTAAACTTATTTAAATTCTTTCCAAAGAAGGAAAGAAGGAATACTCTCCAATCCATTTCAGAAGACCTGTATAACTCTAAGACCAGTGTCATATATAGTCATAGTTTTTCTTTCTGAGTATGAAAAATAAAGCCATTTCCCTCATGAATACACAATGAAAATTCTGAACAAAATATATCAAATTCAACAATGTAATAAAAATAATACAGTCTGACCATGTTATGTTCATACTAAGTGAAAGTTACCCAGTCAGGTCCGACTCTTTGCAACCCCATGGACTATACAGTCCAGGCAATTTTCCAGGCCAGAATACTGGAGTGGGTAGCCTTTCCCTTCTCCAGGGGATCTTTCCAACCCAGGGATCAAACCCAGGTCTCCCACATTGTAGATGGATTCTTTACCAGCTAAGCCACCAGGGAAGCCCAAATATGGCTAAGTATGTGAAGTACTAAGTATGAGAGGACAAATTAACATTTATAAAAAGCTATAAATGTTCCTTAATAGAATAGTAATTTTTTAAAAGAAAAACTATGTAATTAGCTCAATAGATGCAGATAAAACATTTGATAAAACTCAAAACATAAGCACATTATTAAAAGCTTCAGTAGGTTAGGAATAGAAGGGAACTTCCATACTCTAATAAGAATATCTACAAAACCATCTTAAAGAAAGTGAAAAAATGATGAACATAGAATTCAGAATCAGTAAAGAGACTGAAGGATGAGGTAGGAAAAAACCACATAGATATACTATTTAAAAGGTCCCAATTCTTGCATTGTTAAGGACCTAATTTTTATCTTCAGTGTGAGTTCCCTGGAAAGTGGAAGTGTTAATTGCTCAGTAGTGTCCGTCGCAAAGGGTCACTATCTATAGCGTCTAAGGGTCACGGACTATAGCCCACCAGGCTCCTCTATCCATGGAATTCTCCAGGGAAGAATACTAGAGCAGGTTGTCATTTCCTTCTCCAGGGGATCTTTCCAGTCGACGGATTGAACCCATGTCTCCTGCATGGCAGGTAAATTCTTCACTGTCTGAGCCACCAGGGAAGCCCTGGATCCTTATGCTATTACTAACTGAACAAACAAACATGCTTGGACCAGTGATGAGGGTATGTCATAAATCAGTGAGTCTCAAAGTGTGGTCCCTGCAGCATCAGCATCCCCTGGAAACTTGCAAAAAATGCCAATACTCCAGGCCTCTCTCCCCTACTGAATCAGAAACCTTGGGGGTGGGGCCCAGCAGCACGTGTTTTAACAAGCCCTCCAGGTGATTCTGATGCAGCATAAAGACTAAGCACTACAATCATAATCATAAGCTACAGATTCAAAAGTATACAAGTCTGAACACCTATAGTCCAATTAAGAAAAGAGAAAGGCCAGCTAATGGATGAAGCTGCCCAGTTGGCTCATGGGATGACCATCAAACTTTCTCATTTAGCTGAGTTTAAACTAGATGAGAGGGATGCTGAACATGACTCCCTTTCTTCATGATGCTAACAAATTTAAAGGAAGAAAATAAGGCCTATTACACTATTAAAACCAACAGTAATCCTGCATGCTAGATATACGTCAATGCTGTGTCATATTTTATTGGGTAGATCCCAAGTCAGAACCATTTTTAAAAAGTACCGTGACTTCTGCAAAAGGGGAGAATACCCTCCAAGACGTTTTCCTATGGTTTGAAATGTGGGGGTAACTCTGATTCAGCACAACGCAGGCAACCACCTCTCTCCTCTAGAGAGGAGAAAAAAATGTAGGCTTCTGTGTTGAGAACTATTGGACACTGCTGCCCAAGACAAAGCTCAGTTTTGGAGTGCAGTATATCTCTGCAAAAGCCCCACTAGAAGCATCTTTTCATCTGGATGGGAACTCAGCTCAGTGCTCTGTGATGATCAAGAAGGGTGGGAGGGAGGCACAAGAGGAAGGGATACATGTATACTTACAGCTGATTCATGTTGTACAACAGAAACCAACACACCATTGTAAAGCAATTATCCTCCAATAAATAAAAATAAATAAAATTTGCTAAGAAAGTTAAAAAAAAAAAAAAAGAAGCATACCTTATGAACCTCTACCAACTCGTGGTCCATCCTTGCAGCCCTCTTTAGAAAACCATCTTTGGTAGTAGTGACTTTTGGTTTTGGTGGTTTGATTCGGGGTTGTGTCACAAAATCTGGGAGACACGACTCAAGTTCAACTAATCCTATGGAAAGGAAGTACATGGTTAGTGTCTGGTGCTTAAATGTATCATTTGAAAACATACTGTTAATTTTATTAGTGGTTTGCCAAGTGGTTTTATTCAGAATTACTGATAAGGTGTACCTCGTATAATTGAATTGTCTCTGAAATACAAAGGAAATTTCTATATAAATAACTTATATTCTTTGGTAACTTAGATTGTAAAATAAGAAATGCATTCTAAAATGAAACCACTGTCCTACCAAACAGTAATAATACCACAATAATAAACAGGAAGTTATGACCATATGACACATGGCACCACCATTCTAAAGTGGCTGTACACCAGGTTATCACAGTCAGCTCTGGAGAGGGTCAGCCAGAGGTGCAAGTTCAATGGTGTGACTGTCCATGCACGATCTTGCCATATGATTCTCCAAGCTCTCAACTGAAATTTAAATAATTTAATCAAGGCTCTCTTAGACTTTACAACAGGTATAACCCTCTCCATTAATTTATCCCCTAGTTTATCCATCCCCTTGCCCACTAGTATTCTGGTGTTTCTTCATAAAGGGCCGATTTCATTACATATTTCTTGTTTGCATTATAAACCTGGTATAAAAACGTTTTCTATTTTATTTTTGTATAATTTCGATTTTAGTGACATTAAACATGTTTAAATGTTTAGTAGTTTATTGACTTTACTGCTTGGTAAACTGTTGTACAGTATATCCATTTATTTGGGTCTTGACAGTTTTTATTGGTTTCTATGAACTCATTATTAATAATACTAAACAGGCAATGGCTATTTCTTACAAATATTTTATTTTTGATTAGCTTTTAATCTAAATTGCTATAATTTCTATTTCTAAGATAACTCTCTTATACTAGGCTTGTAATTATGGGAACTGCTTACCTTCATAGGTGTTGAGATAGTGGTTTTTTACTACAAAGTCCTCTGAATTGTTGTCTGGGAAACGACCAAGGCGAGATAGAGGTCCATAGACCTGTGATGCATAATCACAATAATCCTTGATGATATTTCTTCTCTCCAACTTCCCTTCTATATTCTTCCCCTTTCCCATAAGTTTTCTGATTGCTAAAATAAAACATACCTCCATGACTATCTCTAAAATATTTTTCTGAATGATCCAAATGCAGGCTAGTAAACCAGTTGTAGTTTTATTCACAGGGAGACTACAGAGCTGAATAAATTTCATAATGATCACTCACTGCAGCCTGAATATAACACTTAAGACAAAGAACAGGTGGATATGACAGAAGCTGAATCAGCTAGTGTCCTCAATTGGTACTCATCAAAAATCTTTTATAACTGCATTCCAGTTATAAAAGCTCTGGGCCAGAAATAAGTTTGTGCAATGAATCAAAGAAACTCAAATAACTGAAAAATATATGTCTTCAATAGAGACTGAGGGAATTATTTTCTCCTAAGAGGATAATTAAAAGGCAAGGAAGACTACAAGTTCTTCAAAAAATCTCTGGTCATCTTAGCTAATGCCAGAATAAATTAGAATATATCCAAGCTTATAGTTTAAGAATTATTTGGCAGGCTCAGCTGTACATAATAGTTTACTAATTTAAGGAGTCAGGATTACTACCTCTACCTGCTCCTTTTCTTTCAGTCCCATCACAGACCCATCCCCTTTTGAAGGCTCTACATCAGCTACTCTCAATGGGTGTAAAACCAGATTGTGAGATTTTGAAGCCATATTGTAAGAGGTGGCTGCATGTACCACTGCTGCCTTTTGAATGTTATTTATACGTGACCCTCAGGGCTTTTGTGTGTGTGACTTGGAATTTGATAATTAAAATACTTTATATTTTATTTTGTTGTTTTTGTTTAATTGCTAAGTTGTCTCCAACTCTTTTGCAACCTTATGAACTGTACCCACCAAACTCCTCTGTCCATGGGATTTCCCAGGCAAGAATATTGAAGTGGGTTGCCATTTCCTTCTACAGGGGATCTTTTTCACCCAGGAATCAAACTGGTGTCTCCAGCACTAGCAGGCAGATTCTTTACCATGGAGCCACCTGGGAAGCCTTAGTTATTTAAGAAAATTAGTCAACCCATCACTGGTTATTTCAAGGACTGAAAAGAAAAAATTGTTGACAATATCTAAATGCATACCTAAAAGCTAATTAAGTGAAAAGTTATTTTCTTACACACTCAAAAAAATTCAGGGGCAAATAAGACTGAGAGCAGATAACAAGGACCTGACTTTCTGGGAGCAGGGGTCCTTGAAGGTCTTCCTGGAGGAAGTGACATTTGAGTTGTTTCTTAGTCTGGGTTCCCCCAAAGACAGAACCTGAGATAAAGGCATGTGTGCAGGTAGTTTATTGTGAGGTGATCCCAGAGGGTGAAGAGAGAGGGACAGAAGGAGTAACGAGAAAAAAAAAGTCAACCCATTGCTAATTATGTCAACTACTGAAAAGAAAAAAATGTTGGTAGTATCTAAATGCATATGTAGCAGCTAATTAAGTTAAAAGTTATTTTCTCACATCAAGAAAGTTAAAAGTTCACTAAAAATAATTTTTAAGAAATTAATTTTTGTAATTGTTTTACTAGGAAAATTTTGAATAATTCTTTACTGTGATTACATTGTTATTATTATGTGTATAGATTGCTAATTTGCATATATAAATGATGCAGTACAACTTTTATAAGTAAATAAATTATATTAAAAATTACTCAGCAAGTACAGCTATAAAGCTAAATGCTAATAAATTAAAACTTTTTAAATTCTAATTAAAAATTTTTATTAAGTCAGTTTTAATCCTCCACTGACTTTTCTTTTTTTCTTTTGACTTCTCTTTTTATGTATAAAGTACAGATATATTTTTAGTATATAAACAGATATATAGTACACCTATGGTATTAAAATTTCATGAGAGGGACTTACTTCCCTACTGGTCCAATGGTTAAGAATCTACCTTGCAACACAGGGGCTATGGATTTGATCCCTGGTCAGGGAACTAAGATCTCACATGCCAGGCATGGGGCAACTAAGCCCACATGCCACAACTACTGAAGCCCCTGCATGGAAAAGAAGACCCAGCACAGGGGTCTTTAAAAAATGTTTCTTTAATTTCATGGAAGGGGGATAAGTAGGAAAAAAGATATCTGAATGTCTCTTTTAGTGGGAAACAATGAAAAAGAGGTTGAGAAATAAAGCTCTCTATCCAGGGCTTCAGCCTATGAATATGGGCTAAATACCTACACACAACAAACCTATACACACACACAGAGTCCATAGTGCCAACAACCTGCTACCCGTTAGAATATCATTACTTGATTTTTTCTTAGTGATGCATTTTCTTCCACTCTTCTACTTTCAAGAAATAACTCATCTCCTGTCCCTTATCAGTTAAATAACACTAGGACCAAAAAGGAATTATATCACAGTTAAATCAGTTTTGGTCAAAAACCCAAAGCTGAGCCAGCTTTTCCATTCTCTTGCTGGTTGGTGCTCCGCCATCACCTGATACATGCTTGCGTTGAATCTGTGCCAACTTTGTCTCCTTTGCTTCCTGTAGTTTAGACCACTGGGCATTCAAGCGTGCCATGTTCACTTCATTTTGATTCTCGTCACGCTTCTTCAGCAGTTCTTTTAGAACTTCCAGGCGAATCTCCTGCAATCTTCAAGCAAATTACAATCGTAAAGAAGCCTATGGTCTCTCAGACAGGATGCTCTACTAAAGAAAGGGAACATTTGCCATAAAATAGGACCTTCTCTTCAGGCTGGTACCATATTCCTGCATTTTAAAAAGACCACTCTGGCAAAAGTGTGGAAAATGAGTTGGGGATTGGGGTAGGCACTCAATAGTCTTTATATAAGAAGAATATTACATGGGTATATCTCTAGGCAGAAGGGCCTAAGTGAACAGAAAAATGTTTGTCCACAGTTTCAGGCCGACAGGTATTGCTGGAAGGTTAAGGAACAGGAGGATTGAGAGAAAATGTGGTTGTGGCACGCCACCTTAAGTGGTGAATGTGAAAATGCCAGCATCTGACACATACGGATATTCATTCTTCACTTCCCTTTACCTCACCTTCTCATTGTTCTCCAGGACTACCTTGCTTATGTGTACATATGACTTCAAAATATCTACTTCAGCCCAGATATTTCTGAACCAGAACTTCCAACTACTTGAATCTCCAATTATCTCTTCAAAAAAAACCTACAGAAACCTACTTCTCCTACCTTCTTCCCTCCTCTAAAACACTCCTTACATCTGTTCCCTAGCTCATGTCTTGGGCATCTCTCTCCCGACTCGGACTCTAGGTGTTAGTCTAGTCTTGCCTCCTTCCAATCTTTGTTCCATGTAGTGGTCAAGATTTTCCTTTCAAAAATAGAGATTTGAACATTTTACTCTTACTTAAAATTTTACATAATAATTTATTCAATCACTTATTTGTCAAATACTTATGCCAGGCAGGGAATAAAACAATGGTGAACAAGATGCACTGTCTCAAGGAGACACTGTTTCAATGAAGTAGGCATATAAACCAACATTTACAACACAGAGATCAAAAAAAACACCAGGGCAGAAGAATGAAAAGACTTCTGCGGGCGAAGAAATGGCAGAGCCCCTCTTTCAGTGCTATTCCCAGTTATCAAGAGGAAGGAGCAGGGTGGTGGGAAAGGCTTCTTTACAGTAGCCGTTAACTCAGCACTTGAGGATCGAAAGGGTTGAGATGTGCTACACTCACAAGGGAGAAGTGGGGCCTCAGCAGAGACAGCACATTGTCAGGGGCTTGGTGGCACTGCTCTGAGCAAGGAAGCACCTTAACCCAGGAACAAAGGGCACCTCCAGAACTTCCCTTCCCACTCTTCTTGCTAAGGAGCTGCAATTTTTCGGTCCTCATCATTTCTACAATACATCAGTTAAAATGGCTAAAAATTCAACCAGAAATACCCTAGCATATTGTTACTTATGTACTGTGAGGTCATCTCTTAACTGAAACATTCCACAGTTTGTCTTTTAAATATAAATGCCTTATTACCTGCAGCTAGAACCCAAGGGGTCCTGACTGAATCCGGTACCAGGGGGAAGAGACAGGGTCAGCCAGGAGGCTGTTTGATGGATAGGAAGAGGGTCAAAGTCGAGAGACCCTGGCACTGGTAAGGAACAGAAAGGGACAGTCTGAAAGACATTTTGCAAAAATCAGTGGAACTCTGTGACAGTCTAGATAAGTTACTAAAGAGAAAAGAGAAGATTAGAGATGCTGTGAGGAATTGTTCAAATCTGGGTTCCACACTGAACTTCACACATAAAGAAGGCATTATACATATATATATATATTATTGGAGAAAAAATAATGGAGCTATTGCTCCTGAAACCCAGTCTCCTAACTCTACAGGTTAAGGATTGCTTTTAAACCCTTACATTTGGGAACTTTATTTGCTCTATTGCTTAAAAGTATTAACATTAATCCCATTAGTGTAGGAGCAACTGTCTGGGTAACTGAGAACCTACTTCTCAATCTCCTGCTCTCTGAAGGCCCACTCCTTCCTCTCCATGGCATTCATCATCCGCCATCTTTTCTCAAACTGGGAGGTGTCACTCAGAGGGGGCAGGGTGTCTTCCCAAGCACGCTTCTCCCGGGCACGTTCTATCATCTCTACTTCAGCTTGTCCTGCCGGGAGACCTCGACCTAGAGGATGAGGCAGAACACTTGAGAAAAACACAGACACACTCACGTACCTACTAGTATTTAGTTGACGCCCTCTCAGTTCCTGTCCTCTTTAAATTCAAGGTTACGACAAGATGAAATGATATTGGGATATGTCTCCACATGTGCCTAAGAGTGTATTACCTGTGCCCTGCACTCTCTCTTGTTAGCAATTCAGTCAGAAGACATTTTTTTGCATGGAAGTATTTAAAGATATTAGGTGATTACTAAATAATCACACCTTGGAATGTTCCATATTGGAAAAATCCATCTTTTGAAATACAAAGAAATATCAAAATAACTTGCAGAAGATCATAGTTAGTAAGTGGTGAAACCCAGAATTTGCCCATGACAATCTGGCCCTTGCGGTCTTACATACTACACTATACTCCCTCTCTAGAAACAAATATGAAACAAAAATGAACTATACAGAGATGCCCACAGCTAATACCATACTCAACAGTGAAAGGTTAAAAGCTTTTTCTCTAAGGTCAGGAACAAGGTAAGAATGCACACTCTCACCACTCCTATTCAACATAGTACTGGAAGACCTAACCAGAGAAATTGGCAAAAAAATTAAAAAAAAAAAAAAAGAGAGAGAGAGAAAGAAATAAAGAAAAATGCATCCAAGTCAGAAAGTGAAAGTGTTAGTCGCTCAGTCATGTCTGACTTTTTGCAACCGCATGGGCTGTCCATGGAACTCTCCAGGCAAGAATACTGGAGTGGGTTGCCATTCCCTTCTCCAGGGGATCTTCCCAACTTAGGGATAGACCCAGTGTCTCCTGTACTGCAGGCATATTCTGTACCATCTGTGCTACCAGGGAAGGAAGAAGTAAAATTATATGTAGATTTCATATAATCTAAGAGCTGAGATTCTTAGTTCTGGTCATTCAAATTTTTAAAATGAGTGCATGGCTACAAGTAAAAATAGTTTTGCTTCTTCTTTCTAATCCACATACCTAATTTTTCTTCTCTTATTTTACTGCATTAACTCAATTATTTCTCAACCAGGATGCTATTAACACCGTATTGGGCAAACAATTAATTTTTGGATGGGCCTGCCCCATGCAGGGCAGGATGTTTAGTATCCATGCCAGCCTACCTCCCCTAAACCCAACCCATTTGCCTTATCATTATTATGGAATTTCCATTTGTCCCTGGGGTTGATGGTCACAGCCTAGTTGAAAAAGTTCTGGGCTAGGATCTTCCCTGAACTGCTAAATAATAGTGGTGATAAAGGAATCACTGTCTTTTTCTTGATTTTAAGGATAAAGCTTCTCAAGTCTTACGTTTAGTATTATGTTTATCTCAGATAACCTTTATTAAATTACTAAAATTTCCTTCTGATCCCAACATTTAGAGTTTACAACATGAATGCATGTCTAATGTTATCAAACTACTTTTCCTGAATCTACAGGAGCATTTTCTGGTATTTTCTGTTAAAATGGTAAAATGCATTGGTTGGTTTTCTGATATTGTACTAAACTAGAATTTGTGTGATTAACCCATTAGGTTATGGTAAGTCATCTACTAACTTATTTTTAAAATAACTTATTTTTATTTATTTATTTGGCTGTGCCAGGTCTTAGTTGGCAGCAGGCAGGATCTAGTTCTCTGTTGTTGTTCAGTCACTAAGTCTGTCCGACTCTTTGTGGCCCCTTGGACTGCAGCATGCCAGGCTAACCTGTCCTTCACTATCTCCCGGGGTTTGCTCAAATTCATGTCCATTGAGTTGGTATTGCCATCCAATCATCTCATCCTCTGTTACCCCCTTCTCCTCCTGCCCTCAGGATCCTCCTTTCTCAGCATTCAGGGTTTTTTCCAGTGAGTTCTAGTTCTCTGATCAGGGATCAAACCCAGGCCCCCTGCATTCGGAACGTGGAGTTTTAGCCACTGGACCATCAGGGACATGTCACTCATCTTTTTAAGATACTGTCACATGTCACTTTTCTATATACTAATAATGAACTATCAGAAAGAGAAAGCAAAAAAAAAAAAAAAAAAAATCCCACTTAAAATCCCATCACTTGATCATGGTGTAAGATCTCTTTAATGTGTTGTTGGATTCTATTTTCTAACCATCCCACACTGTTGGTGAGAATGTAGTTGGTGGAGCCTTTATGGAAAACAGTATGGAGGTTCCTCAAAACACTAAAAATGGAGTTATCATATGATCCAGGAATCCTACTCCTGGGCATATATCAGGACAAAACTACAATTCAAAAAGATACATGCAACCCTCTGTTCATAGCAGCATTATTCATAATAGCCATAACATGGAAAGAACCTAAATGTCCATATACAGTGGAATACTACTCAACCATAAAAAGAACAAACTAATGCCATTTGCAGCAATATGGATGAACCTAGAGATTATCATACTAAGTGAACTAAGTCAGGAGAAAGACAAATACCATAGAAATCACTTATATGTACAATCTAAAATGACACAAATAAATTTATCTACAAAACATAACAGACTCACAGAGAACAGACTTGTGGCTGCCAAGGGGGACAGGAAGTGGGGGAGGGATAGAGGGAGAGTTTGAGGTTAGCAGATGCAAACAATAATATGCACAGTGGATAAATGACAAGATCCTTCTGCATAGCACAGGGAACTATATTCAATATCCTGTGATAAACCATGATGGAAAAGACATGAAAAGGAATGTGTTTATGTATATAACTGAATCACTTCATTGTACAAAAAAATTAATACAACATTGTAAATCAACTATATTTCAATATAAAATTAAAGAAAAACAAGCAATAATAAAGAAAAAATAAAACAAAATCCCATCAAAAAGAGAAAAATACCTACAAATAAACTTAACCAAAGAGGTGAGAGACCTATATTCTGAAAACTATAAAATATTAATGAAGGCATCTGAAAACCACATAAAGAAATGGAAAGATATCCTGTGTTTTCTTTTTTTTTTTTTTTCTTTAAAAATATGGAACGCTTCACGAATTTGCGTGTCATCCTTGCGCAGGGGCCATGCTAATCTTCTCTGTATTGTTCCAACTTTAGTATATGTGCTGCCGAAGCGAGCACTATCCTGTGTTTTAGATTGGAAGAACTGATATTGTCAAAATGTCCACACTACCCAAAAAGTATACAAATTTAATTCGGTGGAGTAGAAGGATGTGTGCTCATCTTCTCCTGTGAGAACACCAAAATCACAACTAGCTGCTGAACAACCATCAAAAAGAGAATGTTGGAACCACCAAGAAAAGCTACTCCACATCCAAGGACAAAGGAGAAGCAGCAAGATGGTAGGAGGGGTGCAATCACATTTAAAATCAAACCTCATATCTGCCAGAGACTCTTGGAGGGCATAAACAAAATCTTGTGTGCACCAAAACCCACAGAAAGGAGCAGTGATCCCCACAAGAGACTGAGCCAGACCTGCCTTTGAGTGTGTGAGGGTCTTCTGCAGAGGCAGGGGTCAGCAGCGGCCTCCCACAGGGACAGGAACAGCGGCAGGAGCAGTGCTGGGAGGCACGGCAGGTGGAATAAGCCCTCTTGGAGGAGGTCACCATTAGCCCCACTACAGAGCTGCTGGACGGGCGATCCGCAAACTGGAGAACAATTATACCAAAGAAGTTCTCATGCTGTTGCAAAAGTTCTAGGGCCCGTAACAGGCTTCCAAACCTGGGGATCTGGCAAAAGGACTGGGAATCCCCAGGGAATCTGACTTTGCATGTCAGTGGGATTTGATTATAAAACTTCCACAGGACTGGGGAAATAGACTCTTGGAAGGAAAAGACAAAACCATATGTGCTCCAGGACCCAGGAGAAAGGAGCAGTGACCCCACAAGAGACTGAGCCAGACTTCCCTATGAGTGTTTGGGAGTCTCCAACAGAGGCATGGGTCAACAGTGGCCTGCCACAGGGTCAGAGGCATTGACAGCAACAGGCCTGGGAGGCGCAATGTACTGGCACGAGTCCTTGTGGAGGAGGTCACCATTACCCCTACCATAGACCCTATAGCTCCACCACGGAGACTGCAAACTCTAGGACTGGGCCGCCTCAGGCCAAACTACAGGGAGGGAGCACAGCCACACCCATCAGCAGAAAATTGGATTAAAGATTTACTGGGCATGGCCCTGCCCACCAGAGCAAGACCTAGTTTTCCCCACAGCCAGACCCTCCCATCAGGAAGTGTGGACTCCCATCCCTCAGAGGGCAGACAGAATAGAAACCACAATCACAGAAAATGAACCAAAATGATGGCCTTGTATAACTCAACGAAACTTTGAACCATGCTATATAGGACCACCCAAGGCGGCTGGGTTATGGCGGAGAGATATGACAAAACACGGTTCACTGGAGAAGGAGATGGCAAACCACTTCAGCATTCTTGCCTTGAAAACCCCATGAACAGTGTGAAAAGGCAAAAAGATATGACACTGAAAGATGAGCCCCCTGGATTGGTAGGTGTCCAATATGCTACTGGAGAAGAGTGGAGAAATAAATCCAGAAGGAATGAAGAGGCTGAGCCAAAGTGGAGACAACGCCCAGTTGTGGATGTCTGGTGGTGAAAGTAAAGTCTCATACTGTAAACAACAATATTGTATAGGAACCTGGAATGTCAGGCCATAATCAAGATAAATTGGAAGTGGTCAAACAGGAGATGGCAAGAGTGAACATCAACATTTTATGAATCAGGGAACTAAAATGGGCAGGAAAGGCAAATATAATTCGAAAGACCGTTATATCTACTACTGTGGGCAAGAATCCCTTAGGAGAAATGGAGTAGTCCTCATAGTCAACAAAAGAGTCTGAAATGCAGCACTTGGGTCCAATCACAAAAATGACAGAATTATCTCAGTTTGTTTGCAAGGCAAACCATTCAACATCATAGTAATCCAAGTCTATGTCCCAACCACTAATGCCAAAGAGGCTGAGTTGAAAGGTTCTATGAATACCTATGGGCTTCCCAGGTGGCACTAATGGTAAAGAACCCACCTCCCAATGCAGGAGATGCAAGAGACGTGGGTTCGATCCCTAGTTCTGGAGGATCCCCCAGAGGAGGGAGTGGCAACCCACTCAAGTATTCTTGCCTAGAGAATCCCTTGGACAAGATAGCCTGGCAGGCTACAATCCATAGGGTCACAAAGAGTCAAGCATGACTGAAGTGACTTAGCATGCATGCATACATGAAGACCTACAAGACCTTCTGGAACTAACACCCAAAAAAGATGTCCTTTTCATTATAGGGGACTGGAATACAAAAGTAGGAAGTTAAGAAATACCTGGAGTAATGGGCAAATTTGGCCTTGGAGTACAGAACGAAGCGGGGTTTTGCCAAGAGAATGCACTGGTCATAGCAAATACCCTCTTCCAACAACACAAGAGAAGACTCTACACATGGACATCACCAGATGGTCCATAGTGAAATCAGATTAATTATATTCTTTGCAGCCAAAGATGGAGAGGCTCTATACATTCAGCAAACACAAGACTGGGAGCTGACTGTGGCTCAGATCATGATCTCCTTATTGCCAAATTCAGACATAAATTGAAGAAAGTAGGGAAAAACCATTAGATCATTCAGGTATGACCTAAATCAAATCCTTTATGACTATACGGTGGAAGCAACAAATAGATTCAGGGATTAGATCTGATAGACAGAGTGCCTGAAGAACTACGGACGGAGGTTCAGGACACTGTACAGGAGGCAGGGATGAAGACCATCCCCAAGAAAAAGAAATGCAAAAAGGCAAAATGGTTGTCTGACGAGGCCTTACAAATAGCTGAGAAAAGAAGAGAAACAACAGGCAAAGGAGAAAAGGAAAGATATACCCATTTGAATGCAGAGTTCCGAAGAATAGCAAGGAAAGGTAAGAAATCTCTCCTCAGTGATCAGTGCAAAGAAACAAAGGAAAATGATAGAATGGGAAAGACTAGCGATCTGATCAAGAAAATGAGAGATACCAAGGGAACATTTCATGCAAAGATGGGCACAATAAAGGAAAGAAATGGGATGAGCCTAACAGAAGCAGAAGATACTAAGAAGAGGTGGCAAGAATACACAGAAGAACTATACAAAAAAGATCTTCATGACCAAATAATCATGATATTGTGATCACTCACCTAGAGCCAGACATCCTGGAATGTGAAGTCAAGTGGGCCTTAGAAAACATCACTACGAACAAAGCTAGCGGAGGTGACGCAATTCCAGTTGAGCTATTTCAAATCCTCAAAGATGATGCTGTGAAAATGCTGCACTCAATTTGCCAGCAAATTTGGAAAACTCAGCAGTGGCCACAGGACTGGAAAAGGTCAGTTTTCATTCCAATCCCAAAGAAAGGCAATGCCAAAGAATGCTCAAACTACTGCATAATAGCACTCATCTCACACACTAGGAAAGTAATGCTCAAAATTCTCCAAGCCAGGCTTCAACAGTACATGAACCATGAAATTCCAGATGTTCAAGCTGGATTCAGAAAAGGCAAAGGAACCAGAGATCAAATTGCCAACATCCTCTGGATCATAGCAAAAGTAAAAGAGTTCCAGAAAAACATCTACTTCTGCTTCATTGACTATGCCAAAGCCTTTGACTGTGTGGATCACAACAAACTGTGGAAAATTTTTCAAAAGATGGGAATACCAGAACACCTGACCTGCCTCCTGAGACATCTGTGTGCAGGTCAAGAAGCAGCCATTAGAACTGGACATGGAACAGATTGGATCCAAATAGGGAAAGGAGTATGTCAAGGCTGTATACTGTCACCCTGCTTATTTAACTTTTATGCAGAGTACATCATGAGAAATGCTGGACTGGATGAAACACAGGCTGGAATCAAGATTGCCAGGAGAAATATCAATAACCTCAGATATGAAGATGATACCACCCTTATGGCATACAGTGAAGAAGAACTAAAGAGCCTCTTGATGAAAGTGAAAGAGGAGAATGAAAACAGCTGGCTTAAAACTCAACATTCAGAAATCTAAGATCATGACATCTCGTCCCATTACTTCATGGCAAACAGATGGGGAAACAGTGGAAACAGTGACAGGCTTTATTTTGGGGGGCTCCAAAATTAATGCAAATGGTAACTGCAACCATGAAATTATAAGACACTTACTGCTTGGAGGGAAAGTTATGACCAACCTAGATAGCATATTAAAAAGCAGAGACATTACTTTGCCAACAAAGGTCCATCTAGTCAAGGCTATGATTTTCCCAGTAGTCATGTATGGATGTGAGAGTTGGACTATAAAGAAAGTTGAGTGCTGAAGAATTGATGCTTTTGAACTGTGGTGTTGGAGAAGACCCTTGAGAGTCCCTTGGACTGCAAGGAGATCCAACCAGTCCTTCCTAAAAGAAATCAGTCCTGAATATTCTTTGGAAGGACTGATGCTGAAGCTGAAACTCCAATATCTTGGCCACCTGATGCAAAGAACTGACTTATTTGAAAAGACCCTGACGCTGGGAAAGATTGAAGGCAGGAGGAGAAGGGAATGATAGAGGCTGGATGGCATCACCAATTCAATGGATAGGAGTTTGAGTAAACTCTGGGAGTTGGTGATGGACAGGGAGGCCTGGCGTGCTGCAGTTCATGGGGTTGCAAAGAGTTGGACATGACTGGGCGACTGAACTTGGAAGTATGTTCAAGGATGTCCTTTTATTCTTCCCTTATTCAGATTAATAGCTAACATTTATAGAATGCTTATTTACATACTAGGCATTGGCCTAAGCACATTATATAAATGAATTTAATTAGTGTTTACAATATCCTATGAGATAGACCTATGAAATGTTCTGTCCTATGCAAGTGTCATTATTTCACCTTCTCGCCTAAGAGTTTGGCTGGTGTCAGAATTCTAGATTTGGGTTATTTTCCCACAGCACTTTAAAGATACTACAGAATGCCCACCTGGAGGTACTCTGTCTCTTAGGGAGCCTGGAATTCCTTGCATAAACAGCGCCAAGCCCACTTCCAAAATCTACATGGGCCACTTCACAAGATTCAGACTCCTGAGGGAAGACCTCTTAAGCCCAAGGGGTAGCCACATAGCAGCTGTTTGCAAGGATGTCTAAACAGAAAATGGAAAAGCAGGGCAGGAGAGGCGATCATAGGCATGCACAACAAGCCCCTCATGATGAAGAACAGAGCCAGACAAAAGGGCCAGCCACCAGGCGCAGCCTCTCCCATTGCTGCCACATGCCAGTGTGCTATCCCAAGGAGTCTAAGAATTGTAAATGTACACTTGTCCTTTCAGCTTTTTATAAAGATTTATTTGTGAAAAATATAGAATGTATTTTGTCTAACAGACAGTAGCTTGATTTATAATGTTTAAACGTCTACACACACAATATGTAGGCCTCCATTTAAACTTTTACCCAGGGCCTCACCAACGAGGAGGTAGGCCTGACTCATGGAGCTTTTTACTGACAACTTCAACCCCAGAGCTGCCAGGCACAGGGCTCCAATTAGGTCTTTACCAAGTGAAGCATTTCTGAGCCCCTACCTAAACCTCTTGTTTTCAAGGGTGTGGCCCCAGTCCTTCTGCAGCTCAAAGCTAAGCCCTTCTCACACCAAGAGGTAAAACTCAAGGCCGCAGGTAGGGGTACCTGGCTTAGACTGGCAGGCACTGGGCTTCAGCCCTACCTGTAGGCAGGAGAGAAGTTTCTCCCTCCTTTAGTTTAATCAGGTAACTCAGGTCTGGCTCCTCACCATTCAGAGTCCCTGCTCATCATCACAGATTCCCTTTTAGGAAGAAGTCTCCACTGCTAAACGATTGATTTTCTCCCTTGATTTTAAGTGCGGTTATTAATTTTCATAATTATGTTTTTTGTGTGTTCAAAGGTGAGGGAAAGATTTCAGCATACTCTGAATCTGTCATCTAGACTGAAGGTCTCTGCTTTAAACTGTGGGTGTCAAGAATGCTTAATCTAGATCCAAGAAGTGAGCCAAGAAACAAGAATCAAAACTAGAACTTAGATGTGAGCATCCTTGTTGCTACTAACACATATTTGATCACAGCAATTCATTACATTGGGAAAACAAAAGTAACCTCATTTTAACAAAATGATTTGAATAAAAATCATTACAATGTACTAAGTGTTTCCATGACCTTCAAGGAATCAGTCTCTCTGGTTCTCAGCTTCCTAGGCACAATCAAATGAGTTTAATAAGGTAATTTCTAATAATTTCTAAAGGTCCCTTCTCTTATTAATTTTTATAGTTTCGCATTATAAAGGCCTAGCCTAGAGTGAATTTCTATACTCTGAGAGTGACTTTCTGAGCATTTCAGATATAATGTCAAAAGAAATCATCCAAGTCATCAAATAAAGTATATAAGAGAGCCTTGATAAATCCCAAGATATTTTAGCAAAGTAAGAGGATATTATTACTTGTTGGAAAGTGCAAAATGCATATTATTGCTATATTTACAATACACATGATGCGTATTATAAGATAATATTACTATTTGTTGGAATATGCATATGTCATGCATATTACATGTTAGAATATGCATTCAGTATTATATACTCAAAAAAAATTTATGTGTAAAAAAAGAATATAAATTTCTCAGTGAAAAGGAGCTGATTCACTGAGAGAAACAGTGAGAAGAGGGAGGTAAGTCATCAGCAAAGTAACCACAAAATTAAGTCTAAATGTAACTTCAGCTTCAGGGAAAAAGGACAAGAAGTGTCCTTACAATGATAAGGGCATATCTCTCTTTGAACAAATCTAACAGAAAGTGTACCAGTCTATGAAGTAGCTCTACTGAGCAAGATACTTTAAATAGCAATACTTTAAATCATAGTTGCCTCTGTGTGTGTCATTTCTAAGAACTCAATAGCATGCGTGGTCATCAGGACTGTCACCTGCAAATATTCAAAAGAATTTCCAACTCACCCCAAGTGAGAGTAGCCAGGGTCAGGAGCTCAGGGATGGAATCTTGACATACTACATATTCTGGAGAATACGGGTCTGTTTGAACTTCAGCATCCCGATAATCAGTCTGAGTGCCCACCGTGTACTTAGAAGGAATGGGCAGGTACTTAGTAGGAGGAGGAGGAAAAGTATATGGATCTGCCCTAAAAAGGGAAAATTATTTTAAAAATTGAAACCTGATATAATCACTTTATATCTGTCAATAGGTTTTGCAACATATATGATTAAGAGTTAAATAGCTATGTAAAATGCCCCTGTGAATCAATAAGACAGTTAAATAGCCACAGAAAAATGAGTAAAGGACAGTCAGAAAACAAAAAGTAGAACTTCTAACAATCATATGAAACGATAATGAACATAACTAATAATCAAAGAAAATTAAAACAGCAAGATGCTATTTAATTATATCACATAAGAAATTATTTAAAAGATTGAAAATACTTAGCATCAATGAACTTGTGAAGAACAGGCATTCTCATAAACTGCTGATGAATACACAAACAGGTAAACCTAACTAACAAGTGACTAAATATGTATCAAACCCTTAAAACACCCTTTTGCCCAAGCAATTGTGCTCCTAGGAATTTATTATGGGGAATAAGTCAATGAATGTGCAAAGATATATGCAAACATGTTTATAAAGTCTCATTTATAAGAGTAAAAAACTTCTTAATGGCTGATTTTATTTTTAAAAGTGGCTATATCCGGGGTCATTAGGCATCAACCTTGTATCCATTATTTTCACCTTTTTTTTTCATTCTATTTTTAAGCACAGAAAAACTTATAAATTCACTTAAACATGTGCCTACCCTTATCCAGAATTTAACAAAAAGTATAGTAGCACATATAGTTTACTGTTTTAGTGCAGTGTTTTCTTTTACTTTTGAGTTTGCATCCCTCAATCCCTTTCTCTTCCTCTTCCACCCACAGCAGTACCTTTTCTATATACCTGGTATCTACGATCTTCCCAACCCCGGGATTGAACCTGCGTCTCTTAAGTCTCCTGCAATGGCAAGTGGGTTCTTTACCACTAGTGCCACCTGGGAAACCTATCTAGGATATATATCCCAAATGTATCCTTGAATTACATCCTCCATATTTTTTGCACACTTATTTTCTACAACTGACACAAATAGTTTATTTTACTGTTTGACTAACATGAAATCATATTATAAGTACAGTTTTGCATCTTGCTTTTTTGACTAAACAACACTTCATGGAACTCCTTCCCAATCTACTCATGTGACTCTAAAAAAAATCACAAACTTAAATAATGACCATCAGTAGAAATACTGTTTAAAAAATGGTACATCCATAATTTTTATCCAGCTATTAAAAGTAACAATGTAATCTATATGAATGAACAAAAATGTCTATGATCTAACGTAAAGTAGAAAAAACACTATAAAGCATTATGTACAATAGGAGTACATTTTTATGTTTTTATAGACTGTGCTACTGGGCACATAAAAATTCCTAAATGTATATACAATAATAAAAGCAATTATTTCTGGATAGTATAATTATAGAGAGAATTTTTTCATGTTTATAGTCTTCTGAATTTTTTTAACCTGCACATATACTACTTATAAAACAAGAAATACATATATATGTATATATACCACTTCCATTTAAAATAAATCTTTTTTCTAGTTGGTAGAAGAATTGATTAAATTACACAAATAAATACAATGGAAAAAAGAGATTTCCATTAAGAAAAATAGTCAAAGGCAATAGGAGATGCTTATACATGAGCACAGCATGTAAATCTTAGCTCAAAGAAAAATGCATTTCAAGCCAATCAGAAAGAAGAGTCTATTTGGCAGTTCAACCTGTGATGGAACAGTACTTTAAGTAGTTTTTAATGTTGAAATCTAACAGGTACTGAAATCATTTTTTTCAGCAGTTGCTATTAATTCCTAACATAAGTAGACAATATGAGTGTATATAGTTTCTTATGTTTTCAGCAGACAGTATTCTACTACAAAAAATTCTACTTGAGGAAATAACTTTAAATTACCTTTATATCATCCCAGGTCATGTGAATATTATTATGAAATCATCAGCTTGGATCAAGAGAATAAATTACTGCTTTTCAAATTAGTTTCACATTTGACCCATCTGATTAAACATGCTAAGATTATGGCAAAGCCTGAGGAATCCTTCTGCCAAAGCTTTCTGCTGACTTGGGACTGTGGGTCTGAGGAGAAGATGCAAAGGAGGAATGCTACTTGGACTAAAGTTCTGTGTGACTTAATAGCACAGTTCCTTTCCCAATTAGGTCTCCCCCTTGGCTCAGAGGGTAAAGCGTCTGCCTGCAGTGTGGGAGACCTGAGTTCAATTCCTGGGTCGGGATTAACTTGTTATTTTTCTCCAACATATTCTTCTCTCCATTTCAGTTGGTTTCAGGGGAGAGTAAAATGTGAATAAGAGCAAGCAAAAAATCTTTCCCAGCTCTGCCCAACCTCAATCAGGACCCAACACCAGAAAGACCCTCCATCTGCTCCTTACTTGGCTCGCGCTCTGCCTGGTCCTGGATCGCATCGTTAGCCTCACTTAGTCTAAGGATGGTATCCCTTCAGCAGCCGCTACTGCTCCATACCCTCCATCCTCTAATACCAGTCACCACTGAAGCAGGCACTGTTTGCCACACCCACAGTCTTTTAAATTTTCCCCTTCTAGTCCCAACAAAACTAGACGCAGGGCTTCCTTGGTGGCCCAGTGGTAAAGAATCTGCCTGCCAATGTAGAAGACACAGGTTTGATCCCTGGTCCAGGAAGATCCCACAGGCCATGAAGCATCTCAGCCCTGCACCACAACTACAAAGCCTTTTTCGAGAGCTCAGGGACTACAACTACCAAAGCCACACGTTGCAAATGAAGCCCGTGAGCCCTAGAGCCCGTGCAACAAGAGAAGCCACTGCAATGAGAAGCCCTTGCAGTGCATCAAAGAATAGCCCCCACTCTCTGCAACTAGAAAAGCAAGCACAGCAACAAAGACCCATTCAGCTAAAAACGAATAATAAATGCATTTAAAAAAAAACCCACACACAAAGAGGACCTTCACAAAGCTAGCAAATCTTATTCTGTTATTAGGAACTCTATTGAACATTTGCATTTTTAAAGACAATTTTTAGAGCAATCTTAGGTCACAGCAAAATTGAGAAGGCACAAAAACTTCCCATATACCCCTTCCCCATCATGTGCATAGCCCGACCCACTGTCAACATCACTCGCCAGGTGGTACCTCTGTTAAAACTGATGTACCTACACTGGCACTTCACAGACACGCAAAATACACAGTTTACATTAAGGTTCACTTTTTTCTTTTTTAAATATATATACTTTATTGAAGTATGGCTGACTTACAATGTTTCAGGTCCCCAGCAATGTGATTCAGTTATATATATATATATATTTATATATATATATACACACACACACACATAATCTTTCAGATTATTTTCCATTATAGTTTATTACAAGATATTGACTATAGTTCCCTGTTAAGGTTCACTCTTGGTGTCATACATTATATGGGTATAGACAAATCCTTACGTGTCAATGTAGACATGTATAATAATCTGTATCCATCACATAGTAACATACAAAGTATTTGCCCTCCCTTTAAATCCTCTGTGCTCCTATTCATCCTTTCCCCATTCTCCCCAGCCCCCTGGCAACCAATAATCTTTTTATCATCTCCATAGTTTTACCTTTTCCAGAATGTCATATAGTTGGAATCATACCTATGCAGCCCTTTCAGATTAGCTTCTTTCCCTTAGCAATATGCATTTAAGGTTCCTCCATGTCTTTTCATGACTTGATAGCTCATTTCTATTTAGTGCTGAATAATATTTTGTTGTCTCAATGTACCATGGTTTACTTATCCATTCACCTGCTGAAGGACATTTTGGTTGCTTCCACGTTTCAGCAACTATGAATAAAGCTGCTATAAACATTTGTGTGCAGGCTTTTGTGTAGACATGAGTTTTCAACCCCTTCAGGTAAATACCAAGGAGTAGGACTGCCAAATCATATGTTAAGAGTATGTGTATAGTCTTTTTTTTAAGAGTCTTAGACAAATTTTATTTTGGTGTGTCAATACATTAAAATTCATGATTCAGGTTAGAATCACTAACATTTCTACAGATGAGTAATAATAGTATTAGTATTTTTCACTAGTTCAAGAAATGTGTCTTGAGCGCATAGGGATTAAAGTTCAATCCACATAGTCATTTACAGACGCCTCACTTCCATGAAGTGCATCATTCAGAATAGAAGATAATACCATATTGTATAGAGTATGCATAGTCTTGTAAGAAACTGACAACCTGTCTTCTGAAGTGACTATAGCATTTTGCATTTCCATCAAAAATGAAAATTCTTCTTGCTCAATATTTGGTGGTGTTAGTGTTCCATATTCTGGCCATTCTAACAGTTGTATAGTGGTATATTGTTTTAATTTGCATTTACACTTATTTGCCACTAGTATATCTTCTTTAGTGAGGTGTCTGTTAAGGTCTTTGACCTTTTTTTAATGAAGTCGAGATTACCCATTATTTTTTTAATGGATCGTGATTTTGATGTTGTATCTAAAAAGTCATCACCATACCCAAGACCATCTAGGTTTTTCCTATGTAATCTAAGAGTTTTATATTTTTGTATTCTACTCTGAGGTCTGTGATCCATTTTAAGTTAATTTTGTGAAGGGTGTAAGAGGTGTGTCTAAATTCATTTTTTTTTTTGCATGTAGATGTCCAGTTGTTCCAACATCATTTGTTAAAAAGACTGTCTTTGCTCCACTGTATTGCCTTTGTTCTTTTTGCCAAAGATTGTTATTCAGTCACTAAGTTATGTCCAACTCTTTGCGACCCCATGGACTGCAGCACATCAGGCTTCCTTGTCCTTCACTACCTCCTGGACTTTGCTCAAATTCATGTCCATTGAGTCAGTGATGCTATCTAACCATCTCATCTTCTGTCAAAGATTAGCTGATTTTAAGTATGTGGGTCTATTTCTGGGCTCTCTATTCTATTTCATCTGTCTATTCTTCCCATAACATCACAGTCTGTGAAAATTTTTTTTATTTATTTTTGGCTGTGCAGGATCTTTGTTGCTAGGTGGGCTTTTCTCTAGTTGTGGCAAGCAGGGGCTACTCTCTAGTTGTTGTACACAGACTTCTCTTGCAGTGGCTTCTCTTGTTGAGGAGCATGGGCTCTAGGGCCCAAGGGCTTCAGTAGTTGTGGCTCCCAGGTTCTAGATCACAGACTCAACAGTTGTGGTGCACGAGTTTAGTTGCTCCACAGCATGTGAGCTTATCCCAGAACCAGGGATCGAACCCGTGTCCCCTGTACGGTGGATGCTTTACCACTGAGCTCCCAGGGAAGGCCAATAGCACACTTTCTTGATTATAATAGCTTGAAGTCAGATGTGTCAGTCCTCCAACTCTGTCCTTCTCTAACACTGTGCTGCTTATTCTCAGGTTTTTTGTGTCTTCATGTAAGCTTTAGAATCACTTTTTCAATATCCACAAAATAACTTGCAGGAATTTTGGTTGAGATTACATGGACTCTATACTTCAAACCAGGAAGACCTGACATACGGACACCATTGAATCTTCCTATCGACAACCATGGAATATTTCTCCACTTATTTAATTCTTCTTTGATTTCTTCCACCAAAGTGTTATAGTTTTCCTTAAATAGATCTTGTATTTTATTAAATTTATACCTAAGTATTTCATTTGTTGATGCTAATGTAAATGGCATTGTGTTTTATATTTCAAATTCCACTTAAATTTAAATACCTATAAATTCTATATAGGTATATAGGAAAGCAGCTGACTTTTGTATACTAACCTTGTATTCTACAACCTTGCCATAATCACTTTTTCACTTATTAACCCCACTTATTTTTTTTAAGTCAATTCATTCTGATTTTCTACAAAGATGAACATGCCAGCTGCTAAAAGTTTTATTGCTGCTCTTTCCGCCATCTTTCCATGCTGCCAGAATGGTGCTCTCAAGAGTATCAACAATGCTGAAAAGAGAGGCAAATGCCAGGTCCTTATTAGGCCATGCTCCAAAGTCATCGCCAGGTTTCTAACTGTGATGATGAAGCATGGTTGCATTGGCGAGTTTGAAATCATTGATGATCACAGGGCTGGAGAAACTGTTGTGAACCTCACAGGCAGGCTAAGTAAGTGTGGAGTGATCAGCCCCAGATTTGACGTGCAACTCAAAAATCAAGAAAAAGGCAGAATAACCTGCTCCCATCCTGTCAGTTTGATTTCATTGTAGTGACAACCTCAACTGGCATCAATGGACCGTGAAGAAGCAAGATGAAAATACACAGGAGGGAAAATCCTTGGATTCTTTTTCTAGGGATCTAATACATACAAATAAAATGCCTCAAAGGAGGGGGGGGGTTTATTGCTTCCTTTCCAATCTGTGTACCTTTTATTTTTCTTGTCTTATTTCCAGTATGATGCTGAAAGGGAGTGGTGAGAGGAGACATCCTTTCATTTTTCCTGATCATAGTGGAAAAACTGAGTTTTTCACCATTAAGTATGAGTTAGGTTTTTAGGACACATTCTTCATAAGGTTGAAGATGTTCCTCTCTAATTCTAGTTAACTGAGAGTTTTTGTCATGAAGGGTATCAGGTACTGTCAAACAGTTTTTCTGCCTCTATTGATATGATCATGTGATCTTTCTTTTTCAGTCTGTTGACATGATCCATTACATTAACTGATTTTCAAATGCAGTACCACCTTGCATGCCTGGGATAAATTCCACTTGGATGTGGAGTATAACTCTTATTATACATTGTTGGATTTTATTTGCTAATATTTTGTTGAGGATTTCCACGCCTACATTTATGAGGGATGTTGATTTGTAGTTTTCTTTATGGCAACTCACTCCAGTATTCTTGCCTGGAGAATCCCATGGACAGAGGAGCCTGACAGGCTACAGTTCATGGGATCTCAAGAGAGGTACATGACTTAGCACTATCTTTCTTTCTTTCTTTCTTTCTTTCTTAATGTCTTTGTCTGACTTTGGTATTAGGGTAATGCTGGCCTTATAGAATGAGTGAGCTTCTACTACCTGAAAGAGATCGTAGAGAATGGTATAATTTCTTCCTTGAATGTTTGGTAGAATCACCAGCAGACCCCATCCAGGCCTGGTGCTTTATGTTTTAGAAAGCTATTAATTACTGCTTCAAAAAAGTTTAATAGATAAAGGCCTATTCAGATTTCCTATTTCTCCTGAGTTCTGGCAAGTTGTATTTCAAGTAATTAACCCTTTTCATCTACATTATCAACTGTATTATAGGCAAAGAGTTATTCACAATATTCCTTTATTATCTTTTTAATGCCATAGGATCTGTAGTGATCCCTTTTCAGTTCTGATGTTAGTAATTTGTGTCCTCTCTCTTTTTCTCTTAGTTAGTCTGCCTAGAGACTTACCAGTTTTTGTGAGCTTTCCAACGAACTCTGTGGTTTCATTTACTTTTTCTATCAATTTCCTTGGTCAATTCCATTGATTTCTTATTATTTCTTTTCTTCTGCTTGCCTTGGATGTAATTTGCTCTTCTTTTTCTAGTTTCTCAAGGTAGAAGCTTATATGATTGATTTAGATCTGTCTTCCTTTCTAATACATGCATTCAATGCTATAAATTTCCCACTAAGCACTGCTTTTGTTTCATTCCACAAGTTTTCATAATTTACATTGTCATCTTCATTAGGTTTAAAATATTTTAAAATTCCTCTTGAAGCATCTGCTTTAACCCATGCTATTTAGAAATGTATTGTTTAATATCCATATATTTGGGGATTTTCAGTTGTCTCTCTGTTCTTAATTTCTAGTTTAATACCACTATGATCTGAGAGAAGACATGGTATAACTTCTGTGATTTTTACATTTATTAAAGTATGTTTAATGGTCCAGAATGTGGTTTAGCTTGGTGAATGTTCTGTGTGAGCTTCAGAAGAATGTATACTCTATTGTTGAATAAGTAGTCTATAGATACCAATTATATCCAGCTGATAAATGGTATGCAAGGGCCTTACTGACTTTCTGCCTGTTAGATGTATCCACTTTCTACATGAGGGTATTAAAGCCACCCACTGTGATAGTGAATTCATCTACTTCTTATAATTCTATTAGTTTTTGTCACATGCAGTCTGACACTCTGTCATTAGGTATATATACATTAAGGATTATTATGTCTTCTTGGAGAACTGACCTCTTTTTCATTATGATAATCTTTATCCCTGATAATCTTCCTTGAAGTCTGCTCTGTCTGAAATTATTATAGCTACTGTTGCTTTCTTTTAGTGTTAGCATGCTATATTTTCCTCTATCCATTTTCTTTTTCTAACATTTTTACTGAAGTATAGTTGATGTATAACATGTTATAGGTGGGCAAGAATCCCTTAGAAGGAATGGAGTAGCCTTCATAGTCAACAGAAGAGTCTGAAATGCAGCACTTGGGGGTAACCTCAAAAATTACAGAATGATCTTGGTTCATTTCCAAAGCAAACAGTTCAACATTACAGTAATCCAAGTCTATGCCCCAACCACTAATGCTGAAGAAGATGAAGTTGAACAGTTTTATGAAGACCTACAAGTCCTTCTAGAACTAACACCAAAAAAAGATGTCCTTTTCATCACAAGGACTGGAATGCAAAAATAGGAAGCCAAGAGACACCTAGAGTAACAGGCAAGTTTGGCCTTGGAATACAAAATGAAGTAGGACAAAGGCTAACAGAGTTTTGCCAAAAGAACACACTGGTCATAGCAAACATCCTCTTCCAACAACACAAGAAATGACTCTACACATGGCCATCACCAGATGGTCAATATCGAAATCAGATTGATTATATTCTTTGCAGCCAAAGAAGGAGAAGCCCTAAACAGTCAGCAAAAACAAAACCTGGAGTTTACTGTGGCTCAGATCATCAGCTCCTTACTGCAAAATTCAGGCTCAAATTGAAGAAAGCAGGGAAAACCACTAGGCCATTCATGTATGACCTAAATCAAATCCCTTATGATTATACAGTGGAGGTGACAAACAGATTCAAGGGATTAGATGTGGTAGACAAGAATGCCTGAGGAAGTATGGATGGAGGTTTGGAACATTGTTTATAGAAGGTGGTGACCAGAACTATCCCCATGAAAAAGAAATGCAAGAAGGCAAAATGATTGTCTGAAGAGGCCATACAAATAACTGGGAAAAGAGCAGTGAAAAGCAAAGGAGAAAGGCAAAGATATACCCAACTGAATGCAAAGTTCCAGAGAATAGTAAGGAGGAAAAAAAAGCTTTCTTAAATGAACAATGAAAAGAAACAGAGGCAAACAACAGAAAGACTAGAGATCTCTTCAAGATGGAGATACCAAGGGACCATTTCATGCAAAGATGGGTTCAATAAAAGACAGAAACCGCAAGGAGCTAACAGAAGCAGAAGACATTAGGAAGAGGTGGCAAGAATACACAGAAGAACTGTACAAAAAAGGTCTTAATGACCTGGATAACCACAATGGTGTGGTCACTCACCTAGAGCCAGACATCATGGAGTGTGAAGTCAAGCGGACCTTAGGAAGCATTACTACAAATAAAGCTAGTGGAAGTGATGGAATTCTAGCTGAGTTATTTCAAATCCTAAAAGATGATGCTTTAATAGCACTTTAACAGGGCTTCACTCAATATGCTGGTAAATTTGGAAAACGCAGCAGGGGCCACAGGACTGGAAAAGGTCAGTTTCCATTCCAATCCCAAAAAGAAGAGCAACGCCAAAGAATGTTCAAATTATCGTACAGTTGCACTCATTTCACATGCTAGCAAGATTATGCTCAAAATCCTTCAAGCTAGGCTTTATCAGCACGTGAACCAAGAACTTACAGATTGAGGGCAGGAGAAGTGGGTGACAGAGGATGAGATGGTTGGATGGCATCACTGACTCAATGGACATGAGTTTGAGCAAACTCAAGGAGATAGTGAAGGGACAGTGAAGCCTGGAGTGCTGTAGCCCATGGGGTTACAAAGAGTTGGACACAACTTAGCAAAGGAACAACAAAAAACACAATATAGTATTTCACAATTTTTAGATGTTATATTCCATTTATAGTTATAAAATATTGGCTATATTCCATGTTGTATGATATATCTGTGTAGCTTATTTTATATAATATATATTATAGTTTGTATCTCTTAATCCCCTATTCCTATATTGTCCTTCCCTTTTTCCTTTCCCCACTGCTAACCATCAGTTTGTACCCTAAATCTGTGAATCTATTTCTTTTTTGTTACATCCCCTAGTTTGTTGTATCTTTTAGACTCCACAAATAAAGTAATGTCATACAGCACTTGTCTTTTGCTAACTTCACTTATCTAAATCATCCATGTTGTTCCAAGTGGAAAAATTTCATTCTTTTTTATGGCTAATAGTCCATTGCGTATATAAACCATATTTTCTTTATCTATTCACTTGTTGATGGACACATGAGTTGCCTCCATATTTTGGCAATGGTGAATAATGCTTCTATGAACATTGGGGTGCATGTATCTTTTCAAAATAGTGGGGTTTTTTTTTCAGACATATACCCAGGAATGGAATTGTTGGATTATATGTTTGTTCTATTTTTAGTTTTTTGAGGACCCTCCATACTATTTTCCACAGTGACTGCACCAATTTACATTCCCACCAACAGCAGATGAAGATTCCCTTTTCTCCACATCCTTGCCAATATTTGTTATTCATGTTCTTTTTGAAGACAGTCATTCTGACAGGTATGAAATAATATCTCCTTATGGTTTTGATGGATTAGCCATGTTGAACATCTTTTCATGTGCCTATTGGCCATCTGCATGTCCTCTTTGGCGAAATGTCTATTCAGGTCTTCTGCACATTTTGTAATCGGGTTGTCTGGGATTTTTTTACATTGAATTATATAAGCTGTTTATATATTTTGGATATTAATCCTTTATGGGTCATATCATTTGCCAATATTTTCTCCCATTCAGTGGGCTATCTTTTCACACTGTCAATGGTTTCCCTTACTATGCAAAACCTTTTAAGTTTATGTTCTATTTATTTTTGCTTTTATTTCCTTTGCTTTAGGAGACTGATCCCCCAAAATATTGCTAAAATAAGCAAAGCATCTTTCCTACATCTATATAAGAGCCAAAGGAATCCACACATTGTCTTAAAAAATTTGAGGAGAAACTGGAATCATAACTGGCACTTATATTGAGGATTACAGACCTTTGATAACATATATCCTATTTATAAGATGCTGTATCATTAAGAGTAACCATACCTTTTAAATGCATGTTTGAAAGTCCATACCTATTTAACTCTCTATTCAGAAATCTGAGGCCTTAAAAAAGGTTTATATTTTCATTCATTTCATGAATACCTTGGATTTTCTTCTCTTATAGAAACATTAAGTTACATTGACATGGGAAAGAGTATAGCAAAAATTAGTTTTTTAAAGGGACACTTTACCAAACCTGCTATCTTGCCCTAAAACAAAAGACCAGGGAGCTGCACAATAATCCCAGGTTCAGCTCTTGTCCTTTACACTCTTTCCACCTTGGTTCACATTCCTTTGCGCGACAGACACCATGTTGTATGTATCTTTGCCTTGTGTCAATTAGATGGTTAAACTATAAATTCTACTATTAAAAAATATTTTCACTGATTGGTTTTCTTGATGAAACGTTGAAGAACTGTTGTCAAATAAGTGCGTTTCAGAGAAGCAAAAGAGAACATTTAGAGCTCTTTCAACTTTCATTTTTACCATAACTCATAATAAGAAATACACTATATACCATAACCATTATATACCTATGAACATATACATTTATCCATTTAAAACAAAAGTTATAAGCAAAAACACAACTACCCTCAATACGTCTGATGCTCTTGGTTATTTTCTATTTTGTTTTTTAAAATGCTGCTAATGACCACCAGAAAATGTTCTAGTGGTTTATGATCCATTCTTTAAAAATAATGATTCCGAGAACTACCTTCTAGAAACAAATATGGAAGCAAATAATAAATAAAATAAACTGGAAAAAAGTTTTAAAATAACGGTTACTTACCTGGTTGATGCAAAAACAACACTGAGTGGCATCTGCTGATAAAATGGAAGGAAAGGCCTGGGGAAGAAAGGAAATCACAAACGTGGGACTTTTGCATTGTGTGCTTGCTGAGTTTCCTACTACTGCCAATATTTGTCCCTTAAAATCAGTAAGTTTGAATACTTTGTGTATCAGCAATTCTCAAACTTTGGCACACACAAAATCACTGGGGAGTGGGAAGATTCATGTTTAAAATTAAAAACCACAGGTCTAGCCCAGCAGACTCAGTGGATACAAGGTAGAGCCAATTAATCTGCATTTGTAATAAACACCCCCATGTGTTTGCTGCAGATGGAAAACAAGCCACACCTGAGAAACAGTGCCCTATACTTAGGCTTCAGCTGGTCATTAGTTCCCAGCAACTTCTCAAGTTCCCTGAGATATTCTGAAATTTCCAATGATTTACTTTAAACGGCCCCCCTCCCCGAAAGTCTAGGAACTGAGTATACTATGTAAAGAATTTAACAGTTCTCTGAAAAATTCAGCATCATAAAACATCCATAAGGAGGTTGTTCATAAATAATGTGCATTACAAATTTACTTTCTCAAATGAACTTATGTAGGTATGACATCAAGTCTATTTTGCTAACTCAGGTAGGACCTAGAAGGAAATCCTCATCTTATTTTTATCTAATCTGAGTGTATGATTATTACATGTGTGTATTCATCACGAATGAAACAAGGTGAATCTTTTGACCATGTTGGTTTTGGTAACATTCACACAAAGACAGCAAATGTCACCTACCTGCCCTCTTTTAACACTTTTCCCTGCACTATTGCTGTCATGGTGTCTTTGCTCTGTCTCACTTTATTTGATGACTTCATTTTGTTCTCAAAGATACATTCTTATTTGCAATTAGTATCTCTAAGCTCAAGCAGACTTAGTTGGAATCCCAGCTCTACACTTGATAATTTATAATAAAGTAACCTTGAGCAATTTACTTTTCCTCTTTTGGTCTCAGCTTCCTAGCTGTAAAATGGGGATGATATATCCTATCCTATATTTCTGTTCTGAAAATTTATGTTATATATGTAAAGCACTTATAAAGTGATAACTGGCATATTGCATGACTTAAATATGAGAGCTGCTATCCTTATTACAAAGAGGTCTCTGATAACATTAGGGCTCATATCCATCAGTAATTATTTCCTACCTTTCAAAATATTTATAGCGATTCTTTCCAGTAACATCAGGATCTTCATAAACTTCTTTAGGCATCCGAAAAGAAGCATCAATTCTAAAACAAAGCAGGAAAACATTATTCAAGTCAAACATATTATTTCCAAATATAATTTTTATTTCATATTCATTCTCAGTTGCTAAATTGTGTCTGACTCTTTGTGATCCCATGGACTGCCCACCAGGCTCCTCTGTCCATGGAGTTTTCCAGGCAAGAATACTGGAGTGGTTGCCACTTTCTAACCAGGGAATTTTCCCACCCCAGGGA